>NC_141139.1:121392726-121997726 GCF_053477565.2 Lygodium microphyllum
AATCCCTACTCGGACCAATTCATGGGCATCTAGTTCGGGGCATCATGATGTTTCTAACTTGGAACAATGTGTGGTTTGCAACTCGGATCAACATGAGGGGTAGACCTTGGATCAATGTGCTGAGTGGTCACTCGGATGGATGCAAAAGCTTCACTCAGATTAATTAGCAGCGGACCAATCAACCAGAGTGATTATTCGTTGCAACAATCAATCGATCCCAAACCAATTCACGAGCATTTAGCTCGGAGCGTCATGATGTTTGTAACTCGGAACAATGTGTGGTTTGTAGCTTACATCAACATGAGGAGTAGACCTTGGATCAACATGCCGAGTGGTCACTCGGACCAATGTACAAGCCTTCACTATAAAAGAGTGGGGATAGATTGGTAGGAAAGAGTGGGGATGTAAAAGAGCGGGGATAGATTGGTAGGACACGAGGTTAGCACAAGATCAATACCTGATTACATTGATGGGATATTTAAGGTGTTGAGAGACCCAATTCAGGGATCAGTTATCAATAATCAAGTCTCTCTTTACCTTTCTTCCAGCTTTCATGGCTTCCCCCTCTCTCTCTCTCTTTTCATGTCTTTCTTTCTCCTCTGCTAGTCTTTCTCCTTCTTCTTCTCTCTCTTCTCCCTCTTTCTCTCTCCTCTTTGCAGTCTTCTTCCTTATCTCTTCTCTCTCCTACGTCTTCATTACAATTGGTATCAGAGCATAGTTCTTTGGTCTTTTCTTCTTCCCCTTTCCTCACATCCAAATACATTTTAAAGAAAACCCTAGTCATACAAATACAACATGTACAAGAGCTATCAGTAGCTTTAATGAAGTACTATAGGGTGTTGGCACCCTTTCGTGAAGATATTGTACTAAATTGGAGGCAGGAAGGCCCAACAAGTACCAACGGGTTGTTCCAAGGTAGATCACCAAGATGCTAGACCATTGGATTTAGGGGGCTATCCCATTGGGAATAAATATAGGCTTCTGATGAGCAACATAAGCCATCATGTCCCAATCTTGTAGCTGCCTCATTGCTACAAACACGTGCCTCTTCCTATTGGAGCCAAGGTAGCATCTAGCTTGCTACCTTCAGTCACACCAAGGGTGGATTCAACCATTGTTTCAAAGTGTATGAGCTTCATGACATTCTTAAGAGGAGGGGCAATCACAACATTTGCTTGAACATGCTCAGATGTAGACAAGGATGTCAAACATGGAACTTATATAGAAATGGTCCACCTACTAATTCCAATCATGTGTCTTTGTTCTTTGAATTGATAAATTTCAGAGGGAATTACAGAAGATGTTCGAAATGCATCCTGGAAATCTCCTCGTAGCAACACATGCATGGAAAGAGGGCTTGAAGGTTGGGTTTGACATATGCTTTTCTTCTCATGATTGCACTGAGCTCTCCTACAGAGAGAGATTTTGAGAGACAAAGTTGTCTCGATGTGACTTTCCTTTAAGAAAATGAAGAAATTCAAGGAGTTTTGCATAGAATCCATCACAGTCGCTTAAGCTACATTAATGTCAAAATCTCAAAAATCTCATTAAGTGTGCCAATTTCATGAAGAATTGCAATAAATGTTATATGATTAGTTGCAACATTCCTTACTATTGCATCAACCAAGCCATGCTTCCGAGTTGAAAAGAACCTGCACTTACAATATACATGGTTCTCAAGATAAGGATGAAGATATGAAGTAGTCCATTCCCTAGCCTCTCCAGAAATTTTGAAACCACCCACATGTTTCTTTGCTGGTAGTGCTCCTTTTACAATAGCATCAATTAGGCTAGGTCCTACACCAGTCCAAGTTGCACAGTCCAAAGTATAAGATGATATGCTAGCTTTCACAGTGATACTACAAGGTGATATGCTAGATTCCGTTAGCCCATCTTGTACACTACTTGTGGCACTTGATCTTCCACTGCAATAACTGTTTCTATTGTTTGACCCACTATGTTGAGCCTCAAAAATGTTGCTTGCACTAGATAAGGTGCATTGGGAATTAGGAAACATGCTTGGAATCTTATTGTCATGAGATCTGTAAGCATTCTACAATGGACTCTGCTTAATTAGGCAAAAAGGCATTGACTTTTTGAAACACATTGTGTTTTCTACTCCATTACTCTTGAAATATGGTCAGATAATGCTTATGTTTAAACCTGTTAATGAAACTTGACAATGCTTATGGTGAAACCAAGGATCATCCATTTTCACTCCTCCTATCAAGCTTCCCTCCAATGATAAATCTACCCATTATAGAGTGTGACTTTCCAGAGTACCTACTAAAACTACATCACCCCCCATTAATTGTCTAAGTTGCATGAAAGACTAGGATCTTAGGTTACCCAAACACTATTTCCTGCATTTCAGATATTTGACGATGAGATTATCTGTTTAAATAAAGGATCTACTACTGGCTTAGATGGGACTAGTTTTGAATGTGTCAATGATTATATTTCTTGGTTGTATGCACTATGAGATTGCCCCATACAACTAGTAGAACAAATTACAGAATCGAAGCTTTCAGTTGACAACCTTGAAAAGGAGCATGATTTTTATTTTATGAAGCTGTGAAATTTTGTGTCAGAGGGCGTTTGTATATGCAGTGGATGACAACCCATGTATCAGGGGATTCTTAGCATGGCATACATGACAAATACAATATATAGTGGATTACTCATGTGATAACAGCAAGATTCATCAAAGAGAGGAGATGCATAGAGTGAAGTCAACAATCATTGGAAATGTAGTTGCTTGGAATTTTTTAAGTTGAGTGTTGATATAGACATTTCAGATGTGAAATTGAGGATTACTAATCTGCAAATTTCAAACTCAACCATTACTAAATATTGTTGGTGCAAAGTCTTATACACTAAGAGCATGCTAAATATTGGTGATGTAGAGTCTTATCTAGAACATTTGGTTTTTGGAAAGATAGTGAGAGCATGCTTGTTGATGATGGCTTTGTTTAGAATTGAAAGAAGTGCAAAATGTTTCATTGATGAAACACAAGATTTGCTAATACAATAGTAGCAGATGAATTGCTAATAGCTGCCATTTGTAGGTTCTTTTGCTTCAAAATCGTGCCTATTACCACATGATGGCAGGAGCTTTTGTAGTGTTTCAGTAGAGGCAGACTACTTATAATGCATCTTTATATTTAGCTTCAAGCATCGAGCAATGTCCAAGTACTCAAGTCCCAGCGCTGTAGGGCCATGTTGATTCCTTACATGAACTCATCTACCCTAATAATGACATATTTGCTAGAGTTGTGGCAACTAGTGTATTGAGAGCACTCTCATTGACTTCAAAAGAAGTAAGATGGTATTTGTCTAATGTTGGTGCCATACCTCTTTTGGCAAGTTTCATAGTAGCATCTTTGAGGGAGCCTATGCAATAAAAATTTACAAAAGCATTACAAGCAAATGCCATGGGTACTGTAGCAAACATTTTTGGCAAAATGCATGCAATAATCATAGGAATCATATCAGAAATTCGATTTAGCAAGCTAAATTGTCAAATGGCTAACATGATTGGCATATTGGCATGTGCACTTGTGGTTTTTTATGACACCATGATGGCAATAGAAGTGGTAGATGCAATTCGGATGAAACAAGTACTTCAACAACAACTCATACATCATGTCCCTTAGTTGCTGCAACAATGTATTATGGGAGGCTCTCACAAATATTCATGCCAATATTGTTTTGCATGAATACATAGGTAATGTGGAAGCCAAGAGAATATTGCTTGGGTTGATACTAATGGTTAAGGCAAATATGCAAATTGACCTAATCAAATCACTCCGAGGTCTGTGTACTAGTGACATAACCCTTTTGCAATCCTTTCAAGGCCAAGATGTAGTTCAAATGCTCATATCATTACCAAAACTATCCTCAAAGTAGCGATAAGAATATGAAGTGGCACTACTCTCCATTCTTACCACAAAGGTTAGTGCTACTAAGTGGGCAATGGTAGCTTGCACACCCCCATTGGTCAAGTAGCAAGTGAAGCATTCATTGGATGGGAGATTAGCATGGGCAATCACAAAAGGTATAACTACATTGGTTAGGTTACTTGAGATAAGGCTCAATTAAGACCAAGGAACATGTTGCCTTCATACTACTTCACCTTTGTATTTATAATGAGGATCTTGTGTGGAGATGGCAAAAACCCTTTTGTTAAAAAATGTTAGATTGAAAAGGAAAATGCTTGCATTAAATGCTACTTGGTGCAATCATGAGTGTTGCACCTAGCCATTCTCATAAGATGTGAGCATCCCATTGGAGCTTAATACGAAGGAGCACCTTTAGTCCCTAATGCAAAGTGTAGGTTAAGAAAAGACATGAGGTTTTATAGGACCCTAACTCCAAATGTACCAATGAAGAGGTAGTAGTCGATGAAGTCAAGCTCAAATTGTTGCTAAAGGGACCCGAACTAACGTAGATACTTATCGGTCTATGAAAACATATGATATGGTGCATGTTCAAGATATTGTTGGGGGTAAAGGCGCCTCTGCCTAGCCATCCGTGTATTACTACACTGACAGTACCCACCACTGCACACTGTAGGTAGCGAGCGCTCGTCACCGTCACTTTATTCTTTATTCTTTTAGTGACAGTTTGAATAAAGGAAGGCCTGGTTATACATTGTGACTGTTGGAGTTCCCATTTGTGTCTCTCTCTCTTCTTGCTCTTGCTCTCCGCCATAGCTCACTTCCAAGCAAGCTTTGATCCTTCTTATCTTTCAACTAGTATCAGAGCTTTGGATTAGAGCTTGATCATGGAGCTTGGCTCGGCATTACTTCAGCTCGGATTGAAGACCTAGAGCTTGGAGCTTCAATGCCAGCCATGGCTTCTTCCCCCCGAGATAAGATTTCATCTCCCGTCTCTCCCTAGCCCTCATAGGCTCTTTGCAGGTGTTCCTTGGCTTCATTGGGCACCTTGTATGCCCCCATTTGCCACCTTATCCTCGGCATAACCAGCAGGCCCCACAGTCATCTCACGTTTTTCTTTTTTGCGCATGTTTCAAAATCTAGCTCAAAATTCCCATTTTTTCTCATATCTCGAGCATTCGGAACCCGATTTAAGCAAGGTAAGAGTCTAACTTGGGGTTTTGGCACGCTCCGGATGCGATGGCGATGTCAGATCTACCAAATTCTTATCACATCATTTTTTGCAACAGATCTAAGTTGATTTACAACAAGAAAATGTCATGCTCTTAGCTTATGTGATGCTCCCAAGGCTTAGTATTTGATGCCCAGATACTTTGGGGATGTTTGCTCAATGTTTTGTGATGCTTTGGGACTTGGTTTGAGCTTCCATAGCTCAATTTATGCAAGGATTTACTGCTGTACATTGTTTGGGTAGCAAGATTTTATTAGGGACGGCTTATGCATAATGCTCTTTCTTGACATTCGGGTGTCCTGTTGGATGTATTGATGCTTGGTCATCATGGTTTATGCCCGGATATGCTATTTGAGAGCTATTGAGCCTTGATTTGGATGCGAACACTTTGTTGTTGGTTGGGATTTATGCTACCTTGGTTGACAGGCTATTTTACCTCTAGTTTGGTTATGCCTATTGGTTTTGGGCTATGTCTTTGGGATATGCAATGAAGTATTGACCTTCAGGGTACGACATCGAGCTTATCTTTGGTTCCAGATCTTCATTTGAGATTGAGCTCGGCTTTGCAATGCATTTGATGCTTCGTCTTGGATGTACAAATAGCATGTATGTTACCTATGTTTGGCCAGTCTTGACATGCTTGGCCTATGCTACTACTACATGCTAGTTACATTATTTGGAGCCGATTGCTACTAGTGCCTTGTCTTGGCTTGCATCTGGCTTTCGAAAACTTACATGGGATATTTCTTGGCTTTCCAGAGTTGTATTTGGAATACAGTTCATATCTATGGATACTCTAATTGGAGGCTACAGAGCCTGTATGCTCATGATGTCTTATTGATGTCTGGTCTTGGATCTTTCGTCAGTGGTGCTCTCATATGACCTTCTTGAGCTTCTTGGCTTAATCCATATGGCTTTTGTGCTAGTGGGAGCATCGTTGGATGTTTGACAGACATTGAGCAGGTGGTTTATGCTATTGAGCTTTGAGTCTTCTGAGACTGGGATCTTTTTACTTGGATATTGCATGGTTGATATGCCGTGGTCTGCATACATGTACTTCGGCTGATTTGGGCTTCGCACTCCTTGAGCATATACCTCTTTGTGTCAGGTCTTGCCAGTGTTGTGTACACTTTTCCCTACTACACAGGGGGTGCGTCGACTTACTGACGGATTCGTTTGATATGCTTGGGTGTTTACTCGATGTCTGTATGATTGTCATATGCTGATTTATGCCCGCTTGATGCTGGTTATGCTTTGACAATCAGTGGTTGACTTAGTACATTGATTTTGCCTACAATTTGCTCTCATTGTACATGGCTGTAATTTATTACAACAAGCAGTTATGTATGGACTGATGTGGAATTTTCATGCTGAATTATTCTGATTTTATGTACTTTTGATGATACTTGGTGGGTAGTATCATTAGCTATCAGTTTTACTCATTTTGCCTTGGTTTTGGTGGTATTTTTGGTTGTTTATAGTAGAAAACAGCAATAGTTTTGAATTGTCTACACTATTTTGGACTGCATTATGGGTTCTTCTTCCACTGACAGTGCTATCTTCAACATCACTAAGCTTGATGGTACGAATTATGCCTATTGAAAGAGCCAAGTTTGGCAGGTATTGGTGTACAAATCGTAGATAAAGCCATTAAGGATGCATGAAGAGTAGCTTGAAACTATGATTGATTACGAATGGGTTGAGCTTGATGAGTTATGCAAGTCCACCCTCATCTTGTCTCTCACTGAACAGGTGCATTACAACGTGATTGAGGAAGTACAGAGTGCTTGGCAGCTTTGGGATAAAATTAAGAACCTCTATGACAAAAAAAATCCAACAAGTCAGATGTATTGGCTGAAGTAGATTACGGACCCACGCATGAAGGAGAATATGATAATGTCTGCTCATTTGAGCTAGTTCCATGCTATTCTCAAGAACTTGACTTCATAAGGTATTGCCTTTAATGATGAGATTACTCTATTGTTTTTGCTTGGGACTCTAAGTGAGTCATGGGATGTATTCTACACTGCCTTATGTGCTCTTGCTACTATTTTGAACTTGCCTGATGTAGAGAGTGCTCTTTTGCAGGAAGAGATCAACCGTAAGAACTTGGATGCCTCTCGTGTGTCGCATGCTTTGACTGTTAGAGGCAGAGATGGTAATGGCAAGAATGACCATGGGAATGGTCGTGACAGAGATTCACAGAAGTCTAGGTCTAAGTTACGTGGTAAGTCGCACAGCAAGTCTCGTGGGAGAAATGTTAATGTGGCATGTCATCATTGCAGCAAAAAGGGTCATATATGCCCACAGTGTCATGAGTTGCGCAATGAGAAGCGCAAAGAGAAGGGGAAAGACAAAGTACAAGAAAAGTCCTCTGATCGCAGCATTATGCTTGCGAAATCCAGTGTGAAAGTCGAGGAGATAAATATCATGCAGACTGATGACTCCGATGAGGAGTACATACTTGCAGCTATTTCTCGTGATGCTATGTCATTGACCAATGTTCACTCTATGTATGCATAGTGCTAGCTTTTGGATTCTGGTGCTTCATTTCATGTTACACCATGCCGTTGAGTGGTTCCACTCCTACAGCACTGTCTCTGGTTCAGTTTGCTTGGGTGATGATAGGTCACTTTGCTATTGTTGGCATTGGGGATGTATGACTGCAGTTCTCTACTGGTAGTACTTTTATGTTACATGATATATGAGATATACTCGCGCTTACACGACGCAGTCTTATGTCTGCAAGGCAACTTGATGATGCTGGGTTTCATGTTTCATTTGGGGATTCTGCCAGGAAGATCATCCGGCAGACTTGTGCTTGCTAGAGGTACCAAAGATGGTAGCCTCTATCCTCTTGTAGTTGATGGGTCCTTTGTTGACTACGTTTTGTCAATGGGTTCCATCCCACATGTATCTCTTTGGCATGCCCGTTTGGGCCATATATCCTTGAAGGGAATGAAAATGCTTTCTGGTTTTTGCAGTACTTACCACCCCTTGACTACGTATGTTTTGATTCATGTGAGCATTGTCTTTATGGCAGACAGACTAGGAATACACATAAGAAGTCTGGTAGGACACGCATGAGTGAGCCCCTGGCATTGGTACATTCGGATGTCTGTGGACCCATGCCCTGTCAGTCTATGGGTGGTGCAAGGTATTTTGTGACGTTCATTGGCGATTTTTTGCGTAAAGTCTGGGCTTACCCCATTAAGCTTAAGTCCAATGTCTTGGCTGTATTTCAGAGATGGCTTGCATTTGTTGAAAACCAGACTGGGCATGGGCTGAAATGCCTTAGGATTGACAATGGGAGAAAATATGTGTCATGTGCTTTTGAGCAACTATGTGACGAGAGGGGTATTAAGCATCAATTAACCGCCCCCTATATCCCACCCTAGAATGGTTTGGCTAAGTGGATGAATAGAACCATCCAGGAACGTGTACGTAGTATGCTTAGCCATGCAGGCTTACCACAAAGCTTTTGGGATGAGGTAGTCAGTATAGCTATGCATGTCATAAATAGATCACCTTCTAGTGGTTTGGATTTCCAGGTTGCAGAGGAGGTATGGACTGGAAAACCTCCATCTTATGTGCATCTACATGTCTTTGGATGTGAGGCATTCTGCCATGTGCCCAAAGACAAGCATACTAAGTTGGATTCTAAGAGTGTCAAATGCATTTTCCTTGGCTATGGGGATGTAGGCGAGATGGGTTACCGCCTTTGGGATCCGCAAGCGCGGAAAGTCATCCATAGCCATGATATAGTCTTCCATGAAGACAAGATGCATAGGCAGCTTAAGAAAGTGGTAGAGATACACAAGGTTATATTCTAGGAGGAGCCACATGTTGAGATATTGAGCTCCATTCATGATATGCCAGGGTCACCATTGTGCATTTATGTCACCGACTTGTCAGTTGCAGATGCGGTTGGTACACCGCCCATGAATAATAGCTAGATGACAGCTATCCTTATCTACTCTAGTTCGTAGCTCAGTTAGTATGCCACCTTAGTTGGTTGTTTTTGGTTTGAGACACATATATAGGGTTCTTCTATTTCTTTGTACGAGAGTTTTTTTGGCTTACATAACTAAGAAGAGGAAAACTGTTTTCAGCCTCCACGTCTGTGTGTATTCCCTCATTGTGCAAGCAAGAAAGCTACAAGTGAGACTCCTTCCTTCTCTCCCACAATATTGACATGGTATCAGAGCCTTGTTTGTGGTAAGGAGCTCAAGAAAGCAAGCAAAGTTCGCGGTGTTCTGGTAAGAGGACCAGTGTTGCTTTCATTTTTCTGTTTTGGGAGCAAGTCTCTGCAGGTAGCAGAGTCGGAAAGTGCAAGAGTACATTGTCTCAGATTGAGACGCCCTTCGCGGTGTAGCAGGAGGGCAGTATATGCTGCGGGACAGGGCTTTAGCCCTAAGGTGCTTTGTTTTTTTGATTTGAGGCCATTTCGGGGCCTGTTTTGGAGGCAGAAGTTTTCTGCACGCACTCAGGAAAATGCCCTGTTTTATGCTATGCGACCACTATTCTACAGGTCGGTGAAAAGTTACCACAGAAATTGCATCGTATGCTTGTGTGCAGAGATATTGGGAGTTACAGAATCATCCTTGTTTCCTGTTTATGCAAAATCGTCACTAGGAAGTGACTCTGTGGTCAAATACCACTTTCGCCAGTTTTGCAGATTTGCCCTTGTGAGGGTGAAGCTGTGTTTTTTGCAGTGACAGAATTTTTTGCAGTGTTGTGTAATGGCGTCTGATTCTCTTTCATAGATTGTCACTGAAAAGCTTGACAAGAATAACTTCCAAGCATGGAAGTTTAGAATGAAGAATTTCCTTATGAGAAAAGGATATTGGGAATTTGTTGCAGGAAATGAAGAAGAACCAGTACTTCCTGATGTTCCCAATCAACAGCAAATCCAGGCATTTAAAGCATGGCATGAGAAAGCCAAGAAAGCTATGTACTGGCTGTCTATCAGCATTTCAGACTCTATGATTGTGCATATTCAAGATGCAAGTACGCCAAAGGAGGCATGGGATACTTTGTCAAAAATATATAGCACAAATACGCAAGCCAGGAAAATGCAGCTCAAGCAAGAGTTGCACAATGTGCAAAGAGAAAGTATGAGCATCAATGACTACCACATGAAGGTGAAGAAGATTGCAGATGCACTTGCTTCCATTGGGTCGCCAGTGGAAGATGATGTTTTAGTTTTTGTGACCTTGAATGGTCTAGGAAAGGATTATGCATAGTTCCGAACATCCATTTCCGTTCATGAAAGATTTCCTGATTTTGAGGAGTTGATTGCTCTTCTAATTTCTGAGGAGCAGAGAAATGGTGGTGCATCTTCTTCAGGAGGAACTTCAAAAGAAGCTGTCTTCTACTCAAATGCTGGAAGAGGTAGAGGCAGAGGTAGAGAAGGCCGATCTAGAGGCCATGGTAGAAATCAGAATATGCAGCAAACTCAAGAAAACCAGTCCTATGGAGGAGGACATGGTAACTCTAGAGGCAGGGGGAGCCAAAGAGGTCGTAGTGGATGGCAAAGAGCCCAAAATGACAGAAATGAGCATTTGTTTATGGTGCAGCACATGACCAATTATGTGACAAGTGCAGAAGAAAGCAACGATGTGTGGTATGTTGACTCAGGTGCATCAAACCACATGACAGGTCATGCAGAATGGATGCAGGATGCAAGGAAAATGGAAAAACCAAGATTTGTGGAGACTGGTGATGATACTGCACATCCTATTGTGCAAATTGGAAAAATTCCTTTGTATATGCAGGATGGGAAAAAGAAATACCTGTCGGATGTATTTCATGTCCCAAATATCACCAAGAACCTGGTTTCAATTGGTCAAATGGTTGAGCAGGGCTTGCAGATCAGATTTAATTCTCATGGATGCTTTGTTGAGGATATGAAAAATAAAGGTCGCTTGATAGAAAAAGGAAAGAAGAAGGGCAGAATGTTTACGTTGGATGCAGACATGCCTGAATTGAGTGCAGCAATGTTTGCACATGGGACCAGTGTAGTTGCAGATATTTATATCTGGCATAAACGCATTGGTCATGTTAATGTACATCGACTTAAATCAATGCAAGCCCAAAATATTATTGCAGGATTGCCTAAATTCAAGGTTGCAAAAATGCATAAGGTATGTGAAGCCTGTCAATTTGGAAAACAAGCAAGGAAACCATTTCCTAGACATGTTCAAGAGAGTAAGAAGCCATTGGAATTAATCCACTCTGATGTGTGGACTACTAAAGCTGCATCTCTTGGAGGCTGTCATTATTTTGTCACTTTTATTGATGACTATAGCAGAAAAGTTTGGGTGTATTTTATGGAAAAGAAAAGTGAAGTTTTTGGGCATTTCAAAACTCTTAAAGCTATGGTTGAAAAAGAAACAGGCCTGCAAATAAAATGCCTAAGGTCAGATGGAGGGGGAGAGTACCTCTCAAATGTGTTTGCAAGGTTCCTGCAGGAGCATGGCATAAAGCAGCAATATTCATGTAGTCATACCCCACAACAAAATGGAATTGCAGAAAGAAAAAACAGGCATATTGGAGAGGTATCTCGTGCCATGCTCAATGAAAAAGACTTGCCAGATTTTTACTGGGCTGAAGCAGTTGCTACAGCAGTCTACATAATGAACAGGACTCCCACTGCAGCAATACATGGCATGACTCCAGAGGAGAGGTATACTGGTAGGAAACCAGATATTTCTCATTTGAAAATTTTTGGTTGCATTGCCTATGTTCATGTGCCAGATGAGTTGAGATCCAAGTTGGATCCAAAAGCTGAGAAGTGCATCTTTATTGGTTATTCTCTGCAGTAAAAAGGGTATAGATGCTATAACCCTTCTACTCGTAAGTTTACAGTGAGCAAAGATGTTGTTTTTGATGAGATGAGTAGCTGGTATAAACCAGTAAATGTGATTGATAATGTAGATGCACAAAATGGTAATGCTGCACAGAATTCACAGCAGCAGTCACAAGATATTAGTGGACTTGGAGCGTCCTCTAGCATTGGTTGACATTCTTCACCATGGACAGGCAGATTGAGATCAGGAGAATCTTCTCAAAGCAATGCAGATAGTGGTATGCAGATATCACGAAAAGAAAAAGAGAAGGTAGATCAGCCCATGTTTGATGTGAATGTAGGTCACTCTTATGTGGATGGTGAATCCAGTGGCTCAGAACAGAGCATTGATGATGAGTTGGATATTCCTTCTATTGTTACACCTGGAGTAAGGAAGACCAGGGATGTTTTGAGAGCACCTGGGAGTGAACCTACTTTGCGTAGGTCTACCAAAGCTAGGTATCCTGTGGACAGGCTGAAATATGATGGATTTACAGCCATTCACTATGCCTATGTGGTCAAAGTGATACAGAAACCAGCACCCACTTCTTTTGAACAAGCCATGGGAAAAGAAAAATGGGAGAAAGCCATGGATGAAGAAATGGATGCCTTGGAAGCAAATGCTACATGGGAATTGGTACCCTTGCCTAAAGGTAAGAATCCAATCGGTTGTAAGTGGGTTTATAAGGTGAAACACAAGGCAGATGGTTCTATAAATAGATACAAGGCAAGATTGGTAATCAAGGGGTATACACAAACATATGGCATTGATTATGAAGAAACATTCAGTCCGGTTGCAAGGATGGCAACCGTAAGAGCAATCATTGCTATGGCTGCATCAAAGGAATGGTCTTTACATCAAATGGATGTAAAGAATGCCTTCTTGCATGGTGATTTGCAAGAAGAGGTATGTATGGAGCAGCCACCAAGTTATGTGCATGCTGTTCATCCTGAGTTTGTTTGCAGGTTGAAGAAAGCCTTGTATGGCTTGAAGCAAGCACCTAGAGCATGGTCTGACAAGATAGGACAGTATCTTGTCACTATTGGCTTTAAAATTTCCAAGGCAGATTTCTCACTTTATGTGAGAAAAACAGAGAAAGGTATTATGCTACTTGTCATTTATGTTGATGATTTGATTATGACAGGTGATAGTGATGAAGATATCCTTCATGTGAAAATGCTATTGAAGCAGAAGTTTGAGATGAAGGATTTTGGAGAGCTGCGTTATTTCTTGGGCATTGAGGTGATTAGATCACCAAGTGGGATACGGCTCTTGTAGAGGCAGTATGGATTGGACATGCTGTCCAAATATGGGATGATAGGCTATAAGCCTATTTCAGTTCCTTTGGAGCAGAATGTGAAGTTGAGTGCAGATACAGGTGAGCTTCTCGAAGACCCTACTATGTACAGACGCATAGTAGGAAGTTTGATTTATATGACTATTACCAGGCCAGATTTGAGCTATGGTGTTGGATTGGTAAGTTAGTTTATGCAGGCTCCAAGGAAACCGCATTTGGATGCGGCTAGACGCATACTCAGGTATGTGAAGTCCACATTGCAGTATGGACTATTTTATGAGACTGGGGTTCAGATACAGTTGCATGGATACACTGATGCTGATTGGGCTGGTAGTATTTCTGATAGACGATCTACCAGTGGATATGTGTTCTCTTTTGGGAGTGCTGCAGTCACTTGGAGTAGCAAGAAACAGCCTACAGTTGCCTTGTCGAGCACAAAGGCTGAGTACAGGGGTGCAGTAATGGCTGCATGTGAGGTAGCTTGGTTGCATAAGCTACTTTATGATATGCATCAGCCTATAGATGGGCCAGTTGTCATTTATTGTGACAACATGAGTAGTATATACTTGGCAAATAACCCAGTATATTATGTCAGAACAAAGCACATTGAGGTGCATTATCACTATGTGCGGGAGAGGGTTTTACTAGGTCTTATTGATCTAGTTTATGTCAGTATAGAGGATCAGGTAGCTGACATATTTATGAAGGCATTGGGCGCAGAGAAGCTGCGCAAGTTCAGAGACCTGCTTGGTGTGCAAGAATTGGGATTGAGCTCAAGGGGGAGTGTTGAGATATCGAGCTCCACTCGTAATATGCCAGGGTGACCGTTGTGTATTTATGTTACCGACTTGTCAGTTGTTGCAGATGCGGTTGGTACACCGCCCATGAATAATAGCTAGATGACAGCTATCCTTATCTACTCTAGTTCGTGGCTCAGTTAGTATGCCACCTTAGTTAGTTGTTTTTGGTTTGAGACCCATATATAGGGTTCTTCTATTTCTTTATACGAGAGTTTTTTTGGCTTACATAACTAAGAAGAGGAAAACTATTTTCAGCCTCCATCTCTGTGTGTATTCTCCCATTTTGCAAGCAAGAAAGCTACAAGTGATCTCCCATAATCTTGACACCACATGCTCCTGCAGAGCCAGTTGGACAGCCTGCAGCAATAGTTGGTACACATGGCTAGGGTATTGGACTAGCCCAGAGCCTGCCATGAGATGATCTACTAGAGATAGACATCCACTTGATAGATTTGAGCCCTCGATGCATTATGTCTTGGTTACAAATGCAGGAGAGCCTCTCGCCTATTATACAGCTATGTGCAGGGGTGATAGTCATTCCTGGGAGAGGGCTATGCAATATGAGATAGACTCCTTGCACAAGAATATGACTTGGGATTTGGTTGCACTACCTCAGGGCAAAAAGGCTTTGCCATGCAAATGCGCTTAAAAGTTGAAAAGTACCCCTGGAAACCCCAAGCCGGCTTAAAAGGCAAGACTTGTCGCTAAGGGTTTTAAACAGGAGCATGGAGTTAACTTTGATGAAGTCTTTTCTCCTGTGGTTAAGATGACTACCCTACGCTTGGTTTTGGCCTTAGTCGCACAGCTTGACTTGGACTTGTACCAGATGGATGTCAAGGCTGCATTCTTGCATGGGGATTTGCATGATGAGATATACATGAAGCAACCTCAGGGCTTTGCAGAACCTGGCAGGGAGCACCTAGTGTGCAAGTTGAAGAAAAGTCTTTATGGCTTGAAGCAGGCACCTAGGGAGTGGTATCATAAGTTTGATGCCTTTATGCAGTCACAGGGCTACAATAGGAGTGATAGCAGGGAAAGCTCATGATGAGCTGGATGCTCTTAAATCTCAGCTAAAGAAGAGCTTTGAGATGAAGGATTTGAAACATGCCTCTCACATTCTTGGTATGCGCATTAAGCACGACAGACATTAGGGACTATTCTACCTCTCACAGAGGAAGTACATTCATAAAGTCCTTGAGCGTTTTCGCATGCAGGACGTAAAGCCTATTGGCTATCCATTACCTTCTCATGTGAAGGTTTCACAGGCCGATTGTCCGCAAACGGATGAGCAGAGGGCCGAGATGGTGAAGATCCCTTATGCATCAGCTGTGGGTAGTTTGATGTATGCCATGATAGCCACTCGTCCAGATATTGCCTTTGCAGTTGGTGTTGTGGCATGCTATATGGCTACACCTGGCAAAAAGCATTGAGATGCCATAAAAGGTATCATGAGATACCTGAAGGGCACAACATATATGTGTATTTACTATGGCAGCCAAGATACAGGAGTTGTGGGCTACATAGACTCCGATTATGTAGGACATACAAATAGTAGGAAGTCCACTTCCGGCTATGTTTTTACCTATGTTGGAGGTGCTATTTCTTAGATGTCCAAGGTTCAGAAGTGTACAGCTCTCTCTACCACTGAGGCCGAGTATGTTGCCGCCATTGAGGCTTGCAAGCAAGCCATATGGTTGGGCCGTTTGGTTCATGACCTTGGGTGATACCAGGAGGCATATTCCATGGTGGATTCCGTGAGGTTTTGCAATGAATTCCGTAAAATTTTATTACCGGGGCTCATACATAAAGTGGATTCTTTGTGTGAAAAGTCGATGGGGACACCTATCCTTTTCGGGCGTTTTGTTAATTTTATGTGTACATGGGTGATTCCATAGCGGGTGATTCTACAAAATACATATTTAAATTAATAAACGTTTATGAGTTTAGAGTGCGCAGTCGTACTAAATTAAGGTTAGGATTGATTTCTAACCAATTTATTTTATGTAGCTGAAGACTACTAGGTATTCACTTTTGTCGGTTTAATTGTATTATTTTTCTAACAATTGTGAATGCTTCAGTTGATGTATAGAGCAAGCAGCGGTGGCATTGGAAAGCATTGGAGGATAGCGTGTATTCAAATTATCATCAATTTTTTATGGGCGCATATCTTAGGTATGGCACCTATATTTTGTCGCACTTATTTATTAAAGCGCTTGATATTTATTTATTATTTTTGTATGCGCATGGGTGCACGATTTAAATACTTGTATTGGACATTGTATTTGGGTACCGCCTGACTTCTTGGGCGACCGTTAGCTTTAATTCTTTAGTGGCACAAAAGCAAACTCGAAAGCAAAAGCATGCTATTTTGTAAATTGGGCTATTATTTGAGCTTGAAGATGAATAATAGATTAAATACATGCTTTGTGGAGGGCTCACACAAGGCATGGGGGGAGATTGCACCCAATTGGTCTCTTGTTCATGTCGTGCAAGCTTTCTTCATTGGTTTTTGTGTAAAAGGTAAAGTTCTTTTGTTCTTGGGGACCTTCTGACGCTCACTATGCACGCATATGGCATCCGATCTGTGCACCATTGGGATTGATACTATACTTACGCTGCATTTGGATTCTATGAGTGCTATTCAACTAGCCAAGAATCCGGTCTTCCATGTGAAGACGAAACACATTGAGGTGAGGTATCACTTCATAGGTGGGGTCGTGGAGGACAAGTTTGTTGACCTTGTCAAGATCTCCACTGACGAAAATCCTGCAGACCTACTCACGAAAAGCCTCACTACTGAGCGCTTTGCCTTCCTCAAGAGATTGATGGTCATTGGATGAGATGATGTTTTTCCTCATCCTGTTGTACATATGTACATTGTATTGTCTTTTCTTTTTCTTTTCACTCCTCATTGGGGTAGATTCACCTTTAAGTGGGAGGTTGTTGGGGGTAAAGGCGCCTCTGCCTAGCCACCCGTGTATTGCTACACAGACAGTACTCGCCACTGCACACTGCAAGTGGCAAGTGCCCATCACCATCACTTTATTCTTTATTCTTTTAGTGACAGTTTGAATAAAGGAAGGCCCGGTCACACATTGTGATTGTTGGAGTTCCCATTTGTGTCTCTCTCTCTTCTTGCTCTTGCTCTTTGCCATAGCTCACTTCCAAGCAAGATTCGATCCTTCTTATCTTTCAGATATTGTAGTGACTTTTTTCACTTATGTAGCACAGTCTATTCCTCAATGCATCTATGGTCAGTGATAATATATTGGTCATTAAAGATCTTGCGTCATAATCAATGCTCAAGGATGATACCATGGAGCCTTTTTATGGCACAATAGATGTATTGGATCCCGGTTATCTTTTTGATCCTAGTGGTAGTGTAGAGACCTAGATTATCTCTATGCTTGTGATGCCTACCATATAGGTCATCCATTTGATCTTAAGGGAAGGAATGGTTTGGAAAAGCCCTATCTTGATTACTATTTTTCAAGTATAGCCCCCCCCCTTCAAGGATGTAATTTTGACTAAGGATTAGCTAACTTTGCCCTAATTTGGATTGTAGATAACACGCTATTTTAGAATAGCTTTTACCCTACATTAATGATAGTCAAGTGTAGCCTATATGGTTGAAAGTATGCTTCATAGGCTTTGTTTTGACATGTTACACACCTCAATTGAAGCCGTCCATAGAAAGTTATGACCAGCTTTTTCCAGTCAGCAAGTTTTGGATAGCATGCTATCTACTATTTGTAAGACCCTAATTGCCAAGAATTGGTGGCCAACTCATACAATTGTCAACTCATACATATTGTACACATCCCATATACATCTATATGCCCCAATTTCACATGAGATTGAGCTTTTCCATACATATATTATCCTTTAAAATGCTAAATAGAGCAGTACTCTGCAACCCCCTGTGAGCCACACTAATAAGTCTTCTTTTTGTTTTTGAGGGCAAAAACCTTCAGGTTCGAAATGGAATATAAAAGAGTGGGGATAGATTGGTAGGACATTGGGTTAGCACAGGAATACTTGATTACATTGGTGGGAATTCAAGGTGTTGAGAGACCCAATTCAGACATCAATTATTATCAATAATCAAGTCTCTCTTTACCTTCCTTCTAGCTTTTATGGCTTCCCCTCTCTTTCTCTCTTTTATTGTCTTTCTCTCTCCTCTGCTAGTATTTCTCTCTCTTCTTCCCTTTCTCTCTCCTCTCCATAGTATTCTTCCTTCTCTCTTCTCTCTCCTAGGTCTCCTTCATTACATTCACTTGAATTAATTAGTTGACCAATCAGACTTGAATAGATGTGAGAATTACAGCCCAGATTGTTGCATATAGTAGAACTTGGATCAATGTGATCAACACTTGGATCATGTGAGGGTTTGACACTTTGATTGACATTGTGGCCCTCAACTTAATGTGTTATTTCACTACTTGGAGCAACGGAGCAACTTGTTCATGCTTATTGGTATGCAATTCATGTCTCTAAACCTCCAAAAAGGTCATGAAGGTGGGTCTACCCAGATTAGCCCTGGTTACGACAATAGCAATATGAACTAGCGTGTTCCGAAGTCTTAGAAGGGTAGAGTTAACAAAGATGAGTTTGAAGTGATGATGATGATGTCAATGACTTTAGATTATAACTATTGTCTATGGTGTCTTCACTAGAGGTAGTATGGGCAATGATGAGTGATTCAATCGTCCAAGTCAAGCTTGTCTTGCAACAAATTTCTTGATGCAACTATGAGATTACAAGGATCTCAAGGTGTGGAAAGGCTTGCTTTATGAGTGTTTGAGGGTTGATAGTGTTGAGATATCGAGCTCCACTCGTGATATGCCAGGGTGACCGTTGTGCATTTATATCACCGACTTGTCAGTTGCGGATGCGGTTGGTACACCACCCATGAATAATAGCTAGATGACAGCTATCCTTATCTACTCTAGTTCGTGGCTTAGTTAGTATGCCACCTTAGTTAGTTGAGTTTGGTTTGAGACCCATATATAGGGTTCTTCTATTTCTATGTACTTGAGTTCTTTTGGCTTACACAACTAAGAAGAGGAAAACTGTTTTCAGCCTCCACCTTTGTGTGTATTTCCCCCATTGTGCAAGCAAGAAAGCTACAAGTGAGACTCCTTCCTTCTCTCCCACAATCTTGACATGGTATCAGAGCCTTGTTCGTAGTAAGAATCTCAAGAAAGCAAACCAAGTTCATGGTGTTCTAGTAAGAGGACCAGTGTTGCTTTCATTTTTCTGTTTTGGGAGCAAGTCTCTGCACAGCTACGCACAGCCGGAAAGTGCAAGAGTGCATTCTCTCAGATTGAGATGCCCTTCGCGGTGTAGCAAGAGGGCAATATATGCTGCGGGACTGGGCTTTAGCCCTTCGTTGCTTAGTTTTTTGATTTGAGGCCATTTCGGGGCCTGTTTTGGAGGCGGAAGTTTTCTGCACGCACTCAGGAAAAGGCCTTGTTTTGTGCGGGGCGACCACTGTTCTACATGTCGGTGAAAAGTTACTGTAGAAATTGCATCGTATGCCTATGCGCAGAAACATTGAGAGTTACAGAATCATCCTTGTTGCCTGTTTATGCAAAATCGTCACTAGGAAGTGACTGTGTGGTCAAATACCACTTTCGTCAGTTTTGCAGATTTGCCCTTGTGAGGCTGAAGCTATGTTCTTTGTAGTGGCAGAATTTTTTGCAGTGTTCTGTAATGGCGTCTGATTCTCTTTCACAGATTGTCACTGAAAAGCTTGACAAGAACAAGTTCCAAGCATAAAAGTTTAGAATGACGAATTTCCTTATGGGAAAAGAATATTGGGAATTCGTTGCAAGAAATGAAGAAGAACCAGTTCTTCCTGATGTTCCCAATCAACAGCAAATGCAGGCATTTAAAGCATGGCATGAGAGAGCCAGGAAAGTTATGTATTGGCTGTCTATCAGCATTCAGACTCTATGATTGTGCATATTCAAGATGCAAGTACGCCAAAGGAGGCATGGGATACTTTGTCAAAAATGTATAGCACAAATACGCAAGCCAGGAAAATGCAACTCAACCAAGAGTTACACAATGTGCAAAGAGAAAGTATGAGCATCAATGACTACCACATGAAGGTGAAGAAGATTGCAGATGCACTTGCTTCCATTGGGTCGCCAGTGGAAGATGATGTTTTAGTTTTTGTGACCTTGAATGGTCTAGGAAAGGATTATGCACAATTCTGAACATCCATTTCCGTCCGTGAAAGATTTCCTGATTTTGAGGAGTTGATTGCTCTTCTAATTTCTGAGGAGCAGAGAAATGGTGGTGCATCTTCTTCAGGAGGAACTTCAAAAGAAGCTATCTTCTACTCAAATTCTAGAAGAGGTAGAGGCAGAGGTAGAGGAGGCCGATCTGGAGGCCGTGGTAGAAATCAGAATATGCAGCAAACTCAAGAAAACCAGTCCTATGGAGGAGGATGTGATAACTCTAGAGGCAGGGGGAGCCAAAGAGGTCGTGGTGGATGGCAAAGAGGCCAAAATGCAAACAGCAATGTTGAATGCTACTACTGTGGTAAAATGGGTCATATGGCTAAAGACTGCTATAAAAAGCAGAATGACATCATGAATGGAAGATTGCAACAAGGGAAATGCATCTTCTAGTAGACAGGGTGATGACATAAATGAGCATTTGTTTATGGTGCAACACATGACCAATTATGTGACAAGTGCAGAAGAAAGCAACGATGTGTGGTATGTTGACTCAGGTGCATCAAACCACATGACAGGTCATGCAGAATGGATGCAGGATGCAAGGAAAATGGAAAAACCAGGATTTGTGGAGACTGGTGATGATACTGCACATCCTATTGTGCAGATTGGAAAAATTCCTTTGTATATGCAGGATGGGAAAAAGAAATACCTGTCGGATGTATTTCATGTCCCAAATATCACCAAGAACCTGGTTTCAATTGGTCAAATGGTTGAGCAGGGCTTGCAGATCAGATTTAATTCTCATGGATGCTTTGTTGAGGATATGAAAAATAAAGGTCACTTGATAGCAAAAGGAAAGAAGAAGGGCAGAATGTTTACGTTGGATGCAGACATGCCTGAATTTATATCTGGCATAAACGCATTGGTCATGTTAATGTACAGCGACTTAAATCAATGCAAGCCCAAAATATTGTTGCAGGATTGCCTAAATTCAAGGTTGCAAAAATGCATAAGGTATGTGAAGCCTGTCAATTTGGAAAACAAGCAAGGAAACCATTTCCTAGACATGTTCAAGAGAGTAAGAAGCCATTGGAATTAATCCACTCTGATGTGTGGACTACTAAAGCTGCATCTCTTGGAGGCTGTCATTATTTTGTCACTTTTATTGATGACTATAGCAGAAAAGTTTGGGTGTATTTTATGGAAAAGAAAAGTGAAGTTTTTGGGCATTTCAAAACTCTTAAAGCTATGGTTGAAAAAGAAACAGGCCTGCAAATAAAATGCCTAAGGTCAGATGGAGGGGGAGAGTACCTCTCAAATGTGTTTGCAAGGTTTCTGCAGGAGCATGGCATAAAGCAGCAATATTCATGTAGTCATACCCCACAACAAAATGGAATTGCAGAAAGAAAAAACAGGCATATTGGAGAGGTATCTCGTGCCATGCTCAATGAAAAAGACTTGCCAGATTTTTACTGGGCTGAAGCAGTTGCTACAGCAGTCTACATAATGAACAGGACTCCCACTGCAGCAATACATGGCATGACTCCAGAGGAGAGGTATACTGGTAGGAAACCAGATATTTCTCATTTGAAAATTTTTGGTTGCATTGCCTATGTTCATGTGCCAGATGAGTTGAGATCCAAGTTGGATCCAAAAGCTGAGAAGTGCATCTTTATTGGTTATTCTCTGCAATAAAAAGGGTATAGATGCTATAACCCTTCTACTCGTAAGTTTACAGTGAGCAAAGATGTTGTTTTTGATGAGATGAGTAGCTGGTATAAACCAGTAAATGTGATTGATAATGTAGATGCACAAAATGGTAATGCTGCACAGAATTCATAGCAGCAGTCACAAGATATTAGTGGACTTGGAGCATCCTCTAGCATTGGTTGACATTCTTCGCCATGGACAGGCAGATTGAGATCAGGAGAATCTTCTCAAAGCAATGCAGATAGTGGTATGCAGATATCACGAAAAGGAAAAGAGAAGGTAGATCATTCCATGTTTGATGTGAATGCAGGTCACTCTTATGTGGATGGTGAATCCAGTGGCTCAGAACTGAGCATTGATGATGAGTTGGATATTCCTTCTATTGTTACACCTGGAGTAAGGAAGACCAGGGATGTTTTGAGAGCACCTGGGAGTGAACCTACTTTGCGCAGGTCTACCAAAGCTAGGTATCCTGTGGACAGGCTGAAATATGATGGATTTACAGCCATTCACTATGCCTATATGGTCAAAGTGATACAGAAACCAGCACCCACTTCTTTTGAGCAAGCCATGGGAAAAGAAAAATGGGAGAAAGCCATGGATGAAGAAATGGATGCCTTGGAAGTAAATGCTACATGGGAATTGGTACCCTTGCCTAAAGGTAAGAATCCAATCGATTGTAAGTGGGTTTATAAGGTGAAACACAAGGCAGATGGTTCTGTGAATAGATACAAGGCAAGATTAGTAATCAAGGGGTATGCACAAACATATGGCATTGATTATGAAGAAACATTCAGTCCGGTTGCAAGGATGGCAACCGTAAGAGCAGTCATTGCTATGGCTGCATCAAAGGAATGGTCTTTACATCAAATGGATGTAAAGAATGCCTTCTTACATGGTGATTTGCAAGAAGAGGTATGTATGGAGCAGCCACCAGGTTATGTGCATGCTGTTCATCCTGAGTTTGTTTGCAGGTTGAAGAAAGCCTTGTATAGCTTGAAGCAAGCACCTAGAGCATGGTCTGACAAGATAGGACAGTATCTTGTCACTATTGGCTTTCAGATTTCCAAGGCAGATTTTTCGCTTTATGTGAGAAAAACAGAGAAAGGTATTATGCTACTTGTCATTTATGTTGATGATTTGATTATGACAGGTGATAGTGATGAAGATATCCTTCATGTGAAAATGCTATTGAAGCAGAAGTTTGAGATGAAGGATTTGGGAGAGCTGCATTATTTCTTGGGCATTGAGGTGATTAGATCACCAAGTGGGATACGGCTCTTGCAGAGGCAGTATGGATTGGACATGCTGTCCAAATATGGGATGAGAGGCTGTAAGCCTATTTCAGTTCCTTTGGAGTAGAATGTGAAGCTGAACGCAGATGCAGGTGAGCTTCTGAAAGACCCTACTATGTACAGACGCATAGTAGGAAGTTTGATTTATATGACTATTACCAGGCCAGATTTGAGCTATGCTGTTGGATTGGTAAGTCAGTTTATGCAGGCTCCAAGGAAACCACATTTGGATGCGGCTAGACGCATACTCAGGTATGTGATATCCACATTGCAGTATGGACTACTTTATGAGACTGGGGTTTAGATACAGTTGCATGGATACACTGATGCTGATTGGGCTGGTAGTATTTCTGATAGACGATCTACCAGTGGATATGTGTTCTCTTTTGGGAGTACTGCAGTCACTTGGAGTAGCAAGAAACAGCCTACAGTTGCCTTGTCGAGCACAGAGGCTAAGTACAGGGGCGCAGCAATGGCTGCATGTGAGGTAGCTTGGTTGCATAAGCTACTTTATGATATGCATCATCTTACAGATGGGCTTGTTGTCATTTATTGTGACAACATGAGTAGTGTACACTTGGCAAATAACCCAGTCTATCATGCTAGAACAAAGCACATTGAGGTGCATTATCACTATGTGCGGGAGAGGGTTTTACTAGGTCTTATTGATCTAGTTTATGTCAGCACACAGGATCAGGTAGCTGACATATTTACAAAGGCATTGGGCGCAGAGAAGCTGCGCAAGTTCAGAGACCTACTTGGTGTGTAGGAATTGGGATTGAGCTCGAGGGGGAGTGTTGAGATATTGAGCTCCACTCGTGATATGCCAGGGTGACCGTTGTGCATTTATGTCACCGACTTGTCAGTTGTTGCGGATGCAGTTGGTACATCGCCCATGAATAATAGCTAGATGACAACTATCCTTATCTACTCTAGTTCGTGGCTCAGTTAGTATACCACCTTAGTTAGTTGAGTTTGGTTTGAGACCCATATATAGGGTTCTTCTATTTCTATGTACTTGAGTTCTTTTGGCTTACACAAATAAGAAGAGGAAAACTGTTTTCAGCCTCCACCTTTGTGTGTATTCCCCCATTGTGCAAGCAAGAAAGCTACAAGTGATACTCCTTCCTTCTCTCCCACAATCTTGACAGATAGTGGCTCTATGGTGTTCCAATTTTCCTTAAGAGAGTGAACCTCGAAAGAGGAGTGTGGCAAGTACTATCTCCTTGAGAAGAGCTTGGCAATGATGTATACCTTCGTGTGATATCTCAAGGTATGAACTAGGGAAAGCTCTTCCTAGTTCCTATCAGGATCCAAACATAAGCTTGAGTTGGTAGGGTGAGCACATGGCCAAGTTCCAAGTCAATAGGGGTAAACCCTACTTCCTTGAAGCCTTATAGATGCTCAACTCTTGCCCTAATAATCTTATCTTGTGAGGTCGGGAAATCACAACAATGATCTCCTAATCCCTTTTAGTTTATTGAGGTGTAGTATAGTTCAAAGTAGTAGCCTCCCTATGATTCCATAAGGTGCAAGATACCCTCTTTGAATTTGAAATGGAATGCCTATAGATGACTTAGATCACCAAACCAAACATACATCATCCCCTCCATACCCAAAAAGGCAAGCTTGACACTAGACTATGCCAAGTAGTCCACTTCCCAGTTGTAGACCATCCCCCATTGAGTGGATGAGTGTGAGAGTTTCATGGTTGGTTCAAAACCTCAATTTTAGTAAAAGCCCTGCAATTCACACCAACAAAGGTCATGCAAATGGGAGAACATCAAATCAAGGAAAACTATATCTTGTCGAGACTCAAAGTAGACACCACAGTAGGCCTATCAAGTACATGTAGCTACCCCCTCAGCCTCAAGTGGTCCAACACTCATTCTTTGTTGCAAATATTAGTTAATTTTTTTATATCAGAGAGGTGATCAAGTCCTTTTATGCCTCTGCCCTTACCACCTCAAACTACGCTCCCCACCCCCATAAGAAAAGGCTAGTCAACACCTTGTGGAAGACTATCTCAAGATTCTGCATGACTTCGGAGTTCTTGTGGTGGTTAGTACCCAACAATTCTTAGAGAAAGTGTAGGTTTATGGCCTGCTTTGGGTGAACATAACCAGAATCTAGGTGATGCAACAAGCTTAAGTGCATCAACCGTTGTCAATACAACTAGCTACTAGTGATGTCACCACAACTAGATGTCCTCTTAACTATCCGATTTGAATCTTTTGTCCACTAAATTGAATAAGAAATTTTTTAGAGATCCCAAAGTATTTATGTAATTAATTATAGAAAAAACCATATTGATTCATTCCTCATCAAAACATACACAAATAAGCTACTGGAAGAGCACAGTTGACTAGTAAGTCGACAAGTATCCAATGCTTATGTATTCGCTTTATCCAAGTCAATGAAAATTAAAAAATTTCAACATTTCCTAAGAGATTTTATAGTAAATTTCTAGCAAACCATGCCCTGCAAGTCGCTCAAAAAAATAGCCCCAAAATGCACCCCTGTCGATTACACAATGTCCACTGCACCTAATCCTTAATAATTGTCTTATGCATGCCTAAAAAGCCATCGTGAAATCTCAACTCCCCTTGCATGTTCAGCCCTAAAAACTATTTTTTTTTTTGTGGAATCTCTGATGGAAAAATAACCAATCCCCTTTGTCTTAGCCATGCACTCATTCCTTTTTCTTTTTCAGGCTACTCATAAGGATCACAACTAGCTAGTTGTCATCCGATACTTGCTCATGATATGACCAAGATTCCACCGAAGAAGAATGATGGAAAAAAATGAAAATTTGGTAAAGATAATAAATATATTGAATTTGAATCCCTTAAATGCTCAATTTTACAACCACTTGAGAGTGCCTAAACTTGCAAGATTGGTTTATGATGAGCATCAAGTGTGATATCTTGTTTTTGCATTTTTTCATATTTTTTGGTAAACAAAAAGAAAAAGTTCAAAATCTAACTAGCCTCTCCCAAATCCTAAGCTATTAAAAGAAAAGCATACCTATAGATTGGAATATGTCCTTCGTATAACAAAGATATGCAAGGTTTTCATATCAAGACCATCATGGTGAGAACATCAATCCCTTTTGAGATTGGCATATTCCTCTCACCATCTATGTTCAGAGACTCAACTAGAAAGATTCCATGGTGTCCTAGAAATGGAACCAAATTATAGGCTCAAATCTCTACATGTATTAATCATGCACCCTCTCAAGTTAAGTTTTCCCGCAGTCTCTCACTCCGCAAGCTCTCTCACCCCACAAGCTCTCTCAAGCTAAGTTTTCGCATAATCTCTCACCCTACAAGGTCTCCTACTATCTAATGTTGCTCAGTTGGCTAGCTACAGATTGCTACTTATTCTCCACCAAGAAAGAAGAATAATACAAGAGAGTAGTTAGGTCAAAGGAACTCATCGCATTGCTAGATAGATATTCATTGTGAGGCTCAAAGCTCTGATGACTCTGCCAATGTCCACACTCATGAGCTTCACACTTCTCAATCTGTCATCCTTCGTGTGCAAGAAGCTGATCCCCTTCTCTTGTTTATCCAAGTTGAAATGAGGTCATCTTTGATCTCTCCCTCTTTCTCTCTTTCTCTCTGTCTCTCTGTCTCTCTCTCTTTGTCTATATATATATATATATATATCTCTCTCTCTCTCTCTCTCTCTCTCTCTCATTCCCCGTCAAGTTCTCTGCCTCTGTTGCAAAATCTCTATCCGTCTACCTCTGAAACTAGGAAGGAATCCCAAGAAGGTGAGGAGAAAATATGGAGGAGTAGACAACATGAAGCCCCCTCCCAAGAACCCTCTCTCCCTACTTCATAGAAAGCTTGCATGCACATATTACTTAAGAGACGGAGAGCTAGAACACTGGTAGAGAAAAATAGAAGCTCATATTGCATTAGTTATGGAATCCTTTTACAATAAGGTCTTTCACATTATATAAGAAGTTTTTTTTTTGGACCTTGTGCAAGGCCTAATTCTCTATGAGTGCCCACCACTCGTTCTCATGAGACCCACCTTCAGGGGTCTTGCAACTTGCCAAGCTATCTACTTTTTGAAAGAGACCGATTCACACAGCTATGTATCATTTATTGCACTTTGATTTTACAATTTGCATGAGATTGAGCTCCGTGCTCAAGAAAATTTAATTTTACATTTTTTCCCCTTAGATGGTGTGACATTTAATTTTGGAACTTGCATCATAGGATTCCTATCTTTTTCTCAATGCATGTGCTCTCTTCTCTTTTTAATGCTTTTTCTTACTTCTAAGTCATTTTTTCTCACTTGCTCCACTTTACTCCATTTTGCCAAACCAGTTAACATTAGAGGCCCTTCATATTAGAAAGCTAATATGGCTATAAACATGGGTGAAGTCATCATCGAAAGGTGTCTTGACAACATCTTCATCCTATTTGCTTGCAACCATGAAGGACTAGATCTAGGTCTCCTCAATGAGGTCATGGCCAAAAAAATTCTCTCCCCCAGGCTCTTGGGAAGAGTATGAATTCATATTCACTAAAACCCCATAATTGTTGACAAATTGATTACAACTCAAGTTTTAGGAGAGAAAGATCTTAAGGACACTTGTTCACATCCTTCAAACACAACAATGCAAACACAACCCTAGAGGTCCTAGAGGATCTTGATCAACTAGTAAAGTTTGAGTCCATCTTCTTACAAACACGATTCACCCTATGCACATTATAGGGGAGGATTGACCATTAGATAATGATCAATGATGAAAAACATCGTGCCATAAATTCAAATCAACACAACCCTATCTGCATCACACGCATCTCCTTCTGGATACTTGCTTTGACTCAAAATCAACGTTTCAAATATGATATAATGCTCCACCCATATTTGAATCGAATATTGAGTGAGGACAAGCTTCATAATGCTAATAGAATAGGCTTAGGAGACCTCTCAATAGATGCCATGACCTACATAACTTGTGTTGGCATAAACCTATATGACATGGATCATTATACAAGGCACATGAGTATAGCCCGAAGTATGATAGTAGCTGTGTATCATACTACTTCATTACCTTGTACCTAAATAAGAACCTAAGCATATCTTATCCACAAAAAGTACAATCCTTGAATTAGCCATTCCATAGGCCACCCCTCTACAATCCTAGGAAGAATTACACTCATTTAGATGGGGAGAAGGATGGACTAGACACTACTAGACTCATTAAACCTAATAGGAAAAGAGAAGGCACAATACTCACTAGGTTGGAAAAATCTCAAGGTCCAAGTCTCTTGCTTTATAAGGAAATTATTTCTTAAAATTGTTGAAAATTTCTCATCAAAATGGTGTTGTATATAGGTGCTTTGAAATGGCAAGTACAAGCAAGAAGATCATGCAAGAAAAAGTGAGCAAGCCTCATCTTCCTTCACCGATGTGAGGAGCAGCCAACCTCAACATAAATAAGTACGTAAGCATATCTTATCCACAAAAAGTACAATTCTTGAATTAGCCATTCTACAAGTCACCCCTCTGCAATCCTAGGAAGAATTACACTCATTTAGATGGGCAGAAGGATGGACTAGACACTACTAGACTCATTAAGCCTAATAGGAAAAGAGAAGGCACAATACTCACTAGGTTGGACAATCTCAGGGTCCAAGTCTCTTGCTTTATAATGAAATTATTTCTTAAAATTGTTGAAAATTACTCATCAAAATGGTGTTGTATATAGGTGCTTTGAAATGGCATGTAGAAGCAAGAAGATCATGCAAGAAAAAGTGAGCAAGCCTCATCTTCCCTTCACCGATGTGAAGAGCGAGCAAAGTTCAACCTCAACATGGTGATTTGGAAACACCATCATCTATAGTATATGTAAATTCAAAAGCTAAATGAAGTGGCAACCAAAGATCATAAAGCAAAGGAGCTAGTGGGACAATGTGCATTGTAAAAAATATCTTGAAAATATAGAAGGAGTAGTGGACTACAAATGCATAAAATTCTTGATATCATATGACCCTAGCAGGCGAACATGAATTCTATTAATATGTACGGTAGTGCATGGGGATCTATTAATGAGATGTAGGGTACTAGTAATTGCCTCACCCCAAAAGTATTACGATAAGTTTGTTTGGCTAAGCATATTATGGACTCTTTCCTAAATAGTCATGCTCATATGCTTTGCAATACCATTCTAGGGTGGGGTGTGTGGTGTGGTCAACTGACATTGAATACCCCTCTCATCACATAGCTACTCAAAAGCCTTAGAGACATATTTATCTCTATTGTCAGACCTTAGACATTTTAGCATATACTCAGATTGGTTCTCAACCATGGCGGGAATGTACTGAAACATAGGCAAAACATTGGATTTTTGCTTAATAGGATAGTCCCAAAACTTATGCAAATAATCATCTATGGATGTAACAAAATACTTCATGCCTCCCAAGGATTGACAAGGCATAAGGCCACAAATATTTGAATGCACAAGAGCCAAAGGCTCACCCACACACATAGAACCAGAATTCTTATGCAAATTACGCATCTATACAAGTAATGATCAATGAATCAAAATACAAATAATCCAAGGGTGGGAGATATTACAAACGAGTCAATATTTTCATTTCTTTCAAAGACATGTGCCCAAGGCAATGATGCCATAAAGATACATGTGGAAGATTGGTCATAGCTAATACATGATCAACATATCACCAAAAGATACATGGTACCTATAATTGTCTAATTGTCCACTTGAAATAAGGCTTTTTATCAAAGCTAGGATGTAATGTACATCATGAAGCACAAAAGGAGTACTAGTACCAAATTGCAAAGCCTAACATCACCTATGCAAATGATCTCCAATGCAGTGCCATCTCTTAGTGTAACAAAATCCGTAATAGTATGGTAGCTATGAAACTAATGGTGATGCAAGGTAACATGGAATGAAGCCCTCGAGTCAAGAAACCAATATCAAGCGTAAGCAAACAATGCATTAGTCAATTAATCATCAAGAGATGAAAATGCAATAATATAATCATTAGAATTGTACTCCAATGCATTTATCTCCTCTAGCTTCACACTAGACTTAGTGCAATCTTAGTTGGCTTTGAATTTTCCTCTTCTTTCCCCTTGCCTTTCTCATTGCACCTATCGTTGTGCATTTTATGGCACTATGGCCTAATTTGACCATGTTGTCCACAATAATGACATGTCAAAGAGGACTTACAACATGGGACTTACTCAGAGATTGCTCATGGAACATAGACTTGCCCCTTTTGGACTATGAGTCTCTACCATGGTTATTATTACCATTTCCACCATTTTTGCCTCGAACAATCAATGCATGAAAAGTGTGGGCTACATCAATATTCTTATTGTTTACTTCTTCTATTAGTAGAGCACTCTTTACATCACTACACCACCCTTAGGGAGATTAGCACTCATAGCAATGCAAAATGTATCCCATGACTCAGGGAGTGTGACAAGAAAAAAACAAAGACTTTATGTTATCCTAAAACTTGATGTCATGTGAGATAAGCTTTTTTAATCAATACAACTAAGATATATGAATTTTCTTGTAATAAAGATCGCAAATCTTTCTCCACAGTGCATAAGCACCACCCATAGTGCTAATGATAGTGAAATACACCTATTTTGATAATGATAAAATAATAGTGTACTCATATGTATCACATTGGCTAAAAAGTCCATGTACAAGAAGATTACATAGAAAGGAATCTTTGACAATTGTGGTTACTTACATATCTAAAACTACTTTTAGCTTTCACTACAATAGATGGTGGTATATCGATGAAATTTATGACATTAATATGCATGAAACTATTTTAGAATGTCAAGTCTTGCCATTGGAATAAGCATCGGTCTTTGTATAATGGTATTTGCATAGGAGCATACAATGGTATAAGCCTCAGAATAAGAGTCAATAAATGTTACATATCGAGAGTTGTAGAGAAAATATACCAATGCTTATATCGAATTTTTGTAGAGAAAAAAATTTGTGGAGATCTGCCTCTAGATCCCTAATATCCTTTTTGAGATAGATTTTTATTGAAGTCTATATAAAACCCCAATGCTAACAAAATAAATATACTACCAAGAAAGATATAACACCTTAATGTTTAATAGAAGAAAGGTATTACAAAGTACTTGAACGTAGGAAACCAATACAATGATGCCCTCATAATACAACAACAAAAGTTTAAATCCTAGATGATACAACTATAAAAAACACAAGAAGCTACTTCATAGAGATATAACTTCTCATGCTAATTAAACCTAAATATCTAAATAGTACATAGTGGTGAGATTTGTAATAAAAAATCTCATGCTCATTTAATCCCTCTTTATCCCAAATTTGTAACAAGGAAACAAATATAGATTCTAAGAACTCTTGAATCAAACATAAAGTATAAGCTTGTTAGTATACAATAAGTATATAATAATTGATTACCTCTCCTCCCCGTGAATATAGCTTATCCAAAAGCTGGTTCAAAGCACATGGTGCTTCACATGCTCTTTCTCTCATTTGGTTGGTGAATGACCATTGTAGCTATGCTAGAAAAACATATAGAAGTCCAAAGCATGCTCATGCCATGAAGGAAGAAATCGATAAGCTATTGAAGGCAAGATTCATCTACAAGATTGAGCACATAGACTGGGTGTGTCACCCATTGTGATCATCTTGAAGAATAACGAAAAAATCTAAGTGTGCATGAACTATAAGAAAGTCAAGGAAATGACTAAGAGAGATAATTATCCATTGTCCTACATAGAGCACATGCTTGAGAGAGTCTCAGGAGAAGAGGCCTATGGTTTCTTGGATGGCTTCTCAGGTTATAACCAAGTTCAATTGCACCTCGACGACAAGCATAAGACAACATTCGCCATGGAGTGAGGTGTATTTATGTACATAGTCATGTCGTTTGGGCTGATGAATGCATCTATTACCTTTCAATGTCTAATGTGTACATTGAATATTAGGTGGAATAGATAGAATATTAAAAAGACATATTGAATGCAAACTAAAGCATAAAATCTAAAAAAATCTCTCACAAAGGCATCCCAACCACATTTTCCAAGTTGCGATGATGAGCATGTACTTGCAGCTTGGGCAATGAAGTGTTGTATCTCCTTGTCTATGTGGCATTGGGCCATCTTGACAAGTATAGTAGCAACTTGTGACAAACAAACAAATTAGTATGTAGTGTTCTTCCTTGTCTCCTCCCTTCCTCTCTTTCCCTCTACTCCTCTATCCTTTTCCCTCTCCCACTCTTTCAATCCCCTTTCCTGTCCATGCTTACCCTTGCACTTGTGTTCTAAATATTCAAGCTTATCATTAAGCTTGCCTACAACTGATGTCGAAACTCTTCATACATTTTATACTTTTCAAATATTCTTTCCATATAAACAAATTCCTACTTTGTACATTTGATCTTATGCATTTGCATATAAGAGTAGAATATCACTTCTGATATCAAGTCTCAAAGAAATATTTGCTTATGCATACTTTAACAAGCAAGAAAAATATACTGTCACATACTTGATGTAAGCCCAAAGAAGAGTTTGAAGTTGGATATCTTGCATGTGCACGCAAGCATAGTCAAATATGAAATACTTCGACATAGGCAATCAATACATCTTGGAGAATTGAAAAAAATAAGAAGAGAAGGAAAAAATATATAAAAATTTACATAACATACATTGTCAAATTATCTAGTTCTCTTCCTCTCACTCTTACCTCTTGCAAGAGAAGGAACTCGAAAGAGATTGTACACTAAGAGACAATCCTCTTGTAAGAGAAGAAACTTGTGACACTCAACATCAATTATACCTTAGTCTCAAGTATAAACCTACCTCTACTTCTTGTAATTGTACCATGTCAAATGTTGGAACAATGTTCACCATATATTCTCGAGCAGTAGAATTGCCTCTTGGTGTACACACATCTTGTTGGGTTTTCTCTCTTGTCAAGTATTCTAGAAATCCAAAATATCTTTTGGGTTTTTTCTCTTGTCAAGTATTCTAGAAATCCTATATATATATCCTCTCTCTCTACCCTTTACTCCCTCTACTCTTTACTCTCCACTCCACTCTCCACTCTCCACTCTTTACTCACTACTTATTACTCTACTCTTTAGAAGAAATGGACACTTTATCAAGGTGGCAATGTCATTATAAAGGAGTTCAAAAAGCCTAAGCACTAAGTTACTTTTGGTGCAAATGGACAATTTATTGAGGTAGTAACATCTCTCTCCCCTTTTATACTCTTTTCTCTCATCTCTCTCCCCCTCTCCCCCCTCCTTCCCCTCCTCTCTACCTTCTCTCTCTACCTCCTCTACCTTCTGTACCTCATCCCTCTATCCTCCACCTCCTCTTTATCTCTTGTCTCTACCCATTACTCTTTTTTCTATCTGCTCTCTCTTCTCTACTCTATTATGTCCCCTCTCTACTTCCTCACACACACACACACACACACACTCTCTCTCTCTCTACCCTCTCTCTCTACCTCCTCTACCTCATCTCTCTCTACCTACCTCTCTATCTCCTTTCTCTTTCCTCTCTCCTCTCTTTTCTACTATTTTCTCTGCTAAGGGTTTTAAGCAGGAGCATGGTGTTGATTTTCATGAAGTCTTATCTCATGTGGTCAATATGATCACCCTACGCTTGAAACGCTTGATCAATAAGCGGTCCCTAGCTCTTGGGGTAGAGCTGCGTAGCTCCCCTCCATTTTGGTCTCTCTCTCTCACCCTACCCTTATCTCTTTCCTCTCTCTACTTCCTCTCTCTCTCTCTATCCTTTACTCTTCACTCTCTACCCTCTTCTCTCGCTATTCTCTCTACCCCCTCTCCCTCCCTTCTCTTTTCTACTCTTTTCTCTCTATTGTCTACACTCTCTCCTCTCTCCTCTCTCTGTACCCTCTCCTCTCTATACCCTTACTCTCTCCATTTTTTTCAAATGGAGTGCATAGTTTGAAGCTGCCCTTAGGCCTAGGTGCCACACTAGTGGCCCCCTTTATCCTAGAGAGTATGCCAAGAGTGAATAGGGTTGCCAAACACCCTAGTAATAATATTCCAATCCCCTATTCCCTGAAGACTACCTTAAGGTAGCAATAACTGTGTACTGCACATGGTGCTTCCATCGCCCCAACATACTGTGAAGGATAGGCAAGCACCGTGCTTTTTTCTTCATGCGCGGCGCTGAGGTAAAAGCACGGTGCTTGCCCATTCTCTCTATCCTTCCCGAACTATCAACTCATGTCAGTCCTCAAGCTACGCGAGAAAAGATTCGATTTGTTTGAAGTGATGACCTGATTAAGCCTGAATTTAGATTGATGACCTCATTAAGCTTCAATCTGGGGAGAAGTATATCGCGTGGTTTGGATTGATGTGACCTGATCAAGCTTCAATTTGGATCGATCATCTGATTAAGCTGCTGTTCTAAAGAATCTGGACTTGTCTGGATTGATGAATGAAGTAGCTCGAGTCGACAGCGTTATTGGCCTTCTGCACACCTGCAAAAAGAAGAAAGACCTGGCCTATGCTAAGCGTGTCTATGCACGAATTCGTGACAGTGGCCTAGAAGCTCATGCCACTGTTGGGAATCACATTGTGCCCGTCTTTGTAGAATGCGGCAGCATATATGATGCTCAACAGGCGTTTGACCGTTTGACATCCCGCAATGGACATTGTTGGACGTCTCTTATCTTGGGGTATGTTCAGAGTGGACAACCACAACATGCCCTCAGCTTATACAAGACCATGCTGGAGGACAGTGTGCATCCCAGGACTCATACATTCATTGCCTTGCTGAAAGCTTGTGCTTGTTTAGCAGACGTGAAGCAAGGTCATATCATCCATTCTGAGGCTGTGCAGTATGGCTCTGAAAGGGATGCATTTGTCAGTTGCAGCTTGATTGACATGTACTGCAAGTGCAGTTCACTGCTAGAAGCTCATGATGTTTTAAGTAAGTTGTCAGATCAAGATGTAGTGTCTTGGAATGCACTGATCCTAGGACATGCTGAACTTGGGAATGGAATGGAGGTTCTGAGATGCATTGAGGAGATGCAGTCAGATGGCATTTCCCCGAATGAAGTTACATTCATTAGCAGTGTGAAGGCTTGTAGCTTTATAGAGGCTATAGAATATGGGCAAAATCTGCATATCAAGGCAACACAAAAGGGTTGGGAGACACACATGCATATTGGTAGCAGTTTGATTGACATGTATGCCAAATCTGGATGGCTTTTAGATGCACATAAAGTTCTTCACGAGCTGCCAGTTCGAGATATTGTATCATGGAATGCACTTCTATCAGGGTATGCGAAACATGGCTGTAGTAACGAGGTTCAAATATGTTATCAACAGATGCAGCTAGAGGATGTCTCTCCAGATGTAACTACATTTATTGGTCTCCTGAAGGCTTCTAGTGATTTGAAAGCTTTGGACATTGGACGAACTCTACACACAGACATCACACAACATGGTTTTGGAATGGATACTTTGGTTTGCAGCACTCTGGTTGATCTTTATGTCAAATCTGGCTGCTTGTTAGAGGCTCAAGGGGTTTTTCATAAATTATCAGAACGAGATGTTGTATCTTGGAATGTATATATTACTGGCTGCACAGAACTTGGATTTGACAAGGAATCATTGGAATGTTATGAGCAAATGCAATGTGAGGGTGTGGTCCCAAATGCTGCCACATTTGTTGCCTTTCTGAAAGCTTGTGGCAGCATAAAAGATCTGGGCAAAGGCCAATCATTACACATGGAGATTTTACAGAGGGGATTGGAAAGTGTTCCTGCCCTCAGTAACTCTCTGATGGACATGTATGTCAAGTGTTCTTCACTTTCAGAAGCTCAAAAGGTGTTCTATAAACTGTCAGCTTCAAATACAGTTTTGTGGAACACACTTCTTGCAGGATATTCTGAAGTCAGACATGACCAGGAAGTATGTGATTATTTTGACTTAATGGAATCAGAAGGATTCTATACTGATGCTATTACATTTACTTGTGTTCTGAAAGCTTGTGGCAATTTGTTTTCTCTGCGAAAAGGGAGAGATTTACACAGAAAACTAATTGAAAGGGGATTTGAAAAAGATCAGGGGGTTGGAACTATGTTAGTTGGCATGTATGCCAAATGCGGATCACTGTTAGAGGCCTGGGATATTCTTGGAAGCCTGCCATGCATAGATCGTATATCATGGAATTTGGTCATTGGGGCATATGCTGAATGTGAATCTGGTGAGGAAGCACTGAAGTGTTTAGAACTAATGCAATCACAGGGATTGATTCCTAGCATATCCACTATTCTTTATGTCTTGAAGGCTTGTAACACTACTGGAGCCATACACAAGGGTCAAGAATTACATGCGATAGCGGTGAAATTTGGTTGTGATATGGACCTCTTCATTGGCAGTGCTTTAGTTGACATGTATGTGAAGTGCGGCTCAATTGTAGATGCACGTGCACATTTTAACCACCTTCCAGCTCAAAATGCAGTGTCCTGGAATGCTATTATTGCTGGATATGCTGAGCATGGGCCTGCTCAGGAAGTGTTGAATCTTTCTGAACAGATGCGATTGCAGGGTGTGTCTCAAGATGTGATCACATATGTTAGCATAGCAAAAGCCTATGGCAGTATTGGGTCTGTAAAAAAGGGTCAAGAAATACATACAGAAATTATAAACAAGGGGTTTGAAAAGGACTATTTTCTAGGCAGCACGTTGGTTGATATGTATGCCAAATGTGGCTCACTTGCAGAGGCTAGGGTAATCCTAGAGAGTATGCCAACTCAAAATGTTGTACCATGGAATGTGCTTATTGCAGGGTATATAGAACATGGGGCCGATCAAAAGGCATTTGAGTTGTTTGATCAGATGCACCTACAAAATATATTCTCAAATTCTGTAACGTATGCATGCATGCTAAAATCATGTGGAAAATTAGGACTAACAGACAAGGGCAATGAAATGCACGTGGAAGTTGTACTTAAAGGATTAGAAACAGATGCTTTGGTCAGCAACACAGTACTTGATATGTACATAAAATGTGGCTTGCTTTTAGAGGCACATTGTGTCTTTGACAAGCTTCCAGTTCAAAATGTCGTCACATGGAATACAATCATTCAGGGTTATAGCAACAACAATGAGAGTGACACAGCTCTGCACCTTTTTGAGAAGATGTGTAATCAGGGTGTGAAGGCAGATGCTACAACATTCACTTGTCTTCTCAGTGCTTGCAGTCGAGGCAACCTGTTTCTCAGAGGTCAAAATGTGTACAAGATAATGATAGAAAAACATGGCATCTTACCATCATTAGATCATTTTACGTGTATGGTTGATATTCTGGCACGATCAGGACACTTGAATGAGGCAGAAAAGCTTCTTGGAAGCATGCCCTGCTCTCCATGTAAAGATACATGGACAGCTTTGCTTAGTGCATGCAAGAGGCATGAGGAAACCGTAGTTGGGCTGAGATGCTTTCAGGAGCTCACACAAAAGAATTTGAATTTTACAGATTCTGACATAGTAATGGTGGAAAAATTTATGCAACTGGAGGAATATGGGGTTAAATATACAGGTAAGTTTGATCGTTAAGCAAAAGAATTGCTGTAAATGTATCAAAATCACAATAAAACTCATGTCTAAAACAACACACATATGGTCAAGAATTTGGCCATGAACTGCTTTCAGCAACATGTACAGAAGCTCAATCTAGACAGTCCTAGATTTTCCCTTAATCAATCTACATCTCTCTGTGACTTGTCCCTTTGCTCAGCCAATTATGAGGGTGTCACAACACAATACACAAGAAATTCAGTACTTGACCATGAGTACACAGGTATGGCTCACAAAAAGGTCAATTATCATAGTTGACCAAGCTAGCATTCCAGCAAAACTCGAGCCCGTTAACATTCTAGCAAAATTGGGAGTTAAAATGCTATACAATGAAATAGTAGCAAACACCCCTAGCTCCATGTATAGAGTAGGCATACCACATGTAACGTGCACATTGGTGAAAAGGCATACATTGTATAGCAACACTAGTCTTGAGTGCGATTGCATACTTATACAATGGTTTCCAATGCCAGTAAAAGTGAATTGAATACATCACCCAGTTCCATAAGTGAGAACTAATATCCAAAACAAAGGCAATCCAAAAGAGAAGAGAACCATAGCCAACAATTTAATTGTTTTGATAACAATGCTTAATATCGAAATTGACATGTAGAATCAACATAGAGTTAGTTCTCTCAATTGTATAGCTTCCCTACATAAACAAGTGATAAGTTTGATATGCTATGTATACATCGAGTTGATAGCGTGCACCCTTGTGTCAAAGTCAAATGTGTTGTGTAATTAACAAGGAAGCAAAGTTGTGATAGGACTATAGATCAACTCTAAGGCTTTGCCTTGTAGTGTATCACCTCTCTCACGATCCTTGATCCTCATGATAGGCACTATGGAATCAATGAATAGTTCATGAAGATGTATGAAACACTATCATTAACCATGATGTACCCTTTGTCCTTGAATGGACCCATGTAATTTGACTTGGTCATCTGACCTAAGGTAGGCCCTTTTGACCCAAAAGTGGTTGAGACCCTACACTTATGTCCCACCAATGTGGTAAATACATACCCCATGGAATGGTGCTCTAATAATGGGATTGCTCAGGTACAATGTACCTAACACTCAACTCTATTAGCATTGATCTTAGAATAGTCTTGATTCATCTTCTTGTACAATCTCGAAGTGTATGGTCTTTGCTTGAGAAAAGTGTATGGCCTTTGCGTGAGAAAACATAACAAAGTTTGTCTTGATAAGCCTTCTTGTTTAAATCATAGGATAGGTATTTGACTTACATAACCAATAAAATCCATCTTGATGGTGTGTTATCTACATTTGATGAAGTCTTGTTGAGTATATTATCCTAAGTGAAGGTGTACATGATTGCTTCCTCTAGGTTTGAGGTGAATTCTACAACACACAATTTGATGTATTGCACAATCCCTTACTACACCTTTGATATATTGTATGGGATTAAGAGTGACATCCCTATAGTGCAACACTCAATGATACTTACCGACTTAACAACCATCCCATGCAACCCATGCTCTCTCTCATGTTAATAGGTGAGTATCCTTCAATAAATTCATGCTTAAAACAATTCTACCTTGAGGTATTGACCAACTTTGTCAACTCATAAGGCTTGCTAGCCAAAGGTACACTAGTCTCTCTCACAATCGTAGTAGATTATTATACTTTCCAAGGCTACAGTGGTTAATGATATAAATATGTAACCCGAACAATAAGGACAAATTGAAAGTGCTAAGCATATTTAGACCTATGTGTGCATAGTAATTATGTGTGTGTGTGTGTGTAGAGGTCAAGCATAAACCATATTTGTCCATGGAGAAACTTTTTTATCATGCGGTGGTTGCAAGCTTGCAAACACTGCAAACAACACAAATCACATGTAATCATGTAATTGTCATTTGATACCACAATATTGCCCCCTTATTGTCAACCATGCTTTGTGTAGAAAAGAGTAATTGTGTCTCTTATGCGATGGAGGTGTCCTCTATAACAAAGACCCAAGATGTCAAGTTAAAATCTTCATTATCCATGAATAGCTTAGTCTAAGTTAAAGGCTTGATTATAACCTATAAAGACCTTCCTTAGCCTTTAGGACGTATTTTTTTGGACTACGTTGCATTTGTGCATTTGTTCTAAAATTGATGCTTCCTATATTGTGATTTGATGCAAAATGCAAAAACTCCTTAAAATGTTAGCATTTAAATTTCCTTGTCTATTTCATGTGACATTATATGCTAGTGTAGGGACAATGTTGTATCTCTTATTACATTGATGCCTACACTGTGCATTGATGCAAAATATAGAAACTCCTTGAGATGTATCTATTCATGTCCCCTTTTATATTTCATCTTATAGTATAATTTTGATGTAGAGTATTGAGAATGTTACCTTTAACTACATTTTTAAAGCCCCAAACTCTTCCATAGTGCCAATAGGGGTAGTTGATCTTTTTAAGGTTGAGAAAGTATCTACTTGGATTGTGTATGTGTGTGTGTGTACAACCCTTGTATATAATGATCCATCCAAATATCCTATCTTATGTCAATGCCAACATATTTACTACTTACTTTTTTAATGGCATCTTTACTAGAAGTTATTATAATTTAGTTTGTCATCTTCATTATGTCCTCTCATGGACATTTGCATGAGTTGCAATACCGAATGCTTGGAAGTACTATCAACATTACCAAGACTTCTATGAATATCTAATATGTTTAGAATGCCATGACACATTACCCCTAAATTTTAGTGAAGAAATAACCTAATGCTTGATGAAGCCCTATCAACTTTACCAAGACTTCTATCAATTTCTACCATGTTTGGAATGTCATAACACATTGCCCCTAAATCCTAGTAAAGAAATGATCTACATCTCAACTCAACCCCATATACAAAACTATATTATGCTATTGAACTACATCTTATACATTAAGAGGTCATTATATTTCAAATTTATAGAAATTCAAGGTTACACTATGCAACATTAAGCTATGAAGGTGTTTATATATGGAACAAAAGAGGGTTGAGCCTAACATTAAGTAAATTATGTGCATACACATGTGCATGCATGCATGTGTTTGTACACAGCTTCATGTCCATATAAACATTGTTTGATGCAAATGAAAGAAAATTTGAGTTTTAACAAATATGGCTCATCATATACATGCATCAAACTCATTATGAACAATATATGCTTCAATTTCGTCATCAATAGTACATGCATCAAACTTCATGGCTATTTATCTAGACAAATACAATCGTGTATCACAACAAGTATTATTATGTGAAAAAAATTAACTTATGACGTGTTTGTCTTCCTCCATAGAGAGAGAAAGAAAGAAACAAAGAAAGAAAGATATATTAATGTCTACATAAGACCAATGTGGCCTATGAGACAAAATCTAGAGTACATCCATGTCTAATGTCATCCCATCAGTAAGGAAAAGGTAACATTAAAAATAAGTGGGTGGCCTATGAAATAATACTGAAAATAACTATATGATGGGACTATACTAGGGTTGAACCATGTGTAGTGTTGTTCCATCGATAGAAAAGAAAAGAAAAGGAAAGGAGAACTAGATCTGATAGAACCATGTACAAAAGTGTGGTGGGGACTATGGGATGTAGCTGATCTCAAGATCTACACATGATCTCAGCTATCATGCGGTCCCTAGCTGCTTCATTGATATGCATGGTGGTGAGTCTGTGGTGTCTCATGATAATGGCTCTAATCCGACTGTGGTGTGGCCTCCTTGGACGTGGTCCTGGTAGATGGGGTCGTCGTGCTCGATGAAGGGAAATGGCTCTATCCAATGTGACTCCATGGTGTGGCCTGTAAGGTGTTTGGTGGGGTGGCTCTGTCTCTACTAGGCTGGTAGTGTCAGTAGGGTCGGCTCTATAGAAGAAGTCTGTCACTACTCTCTGTGTGTGTCCCTTTGGGTGAGTTGACCTCCTGTCTTGTAGTAGTGCAGTTCGATGCCTCTCGAGCTCCAGGAGGGAGAGACCTAGGCATCTCTGGTCCTCGTACTCCATGACACAACGAAGGGGTCCAAATCCATCACAGAAGAGACAGTGGTACCGTCCTCGTATGCCATAGTATACTGTGCATCTGCATATGTAGTGCTCCTCTATCTCAAGCTCTCGACCGCAAAGTTGGCAAGTCCTATCCTTTGCTAGGGTATTTGTCCATATGTCTATCTCCATCTGAAGCCTATGTGAGGAGGTGCGAATCTGTCCGATAGCAACCCGTACGCTATGGGAGAGATGGGTGTCCATATATGTTGGCCTAATAGTGAAACCATAATTAGAGAGACACAGGAAATGACTCTTGTAGAACTCCATCCTTGATCCTGGAGGGAGTGGTGGATGGATTCATGTCCTTGTTGTCTCAATCCTCAAGATATCAGCTTTGATCACCTGGTTCAACTCTGATCGGCTGAGAGAAAGTGTAGGGCAGTCAAGGCTATAATCCAAAGGTGAAAGACAGTCAATATCCAAACCATGTAGGCTCATCCAAATAGTCATATGTGAAAAACCAACAATTCTTCTCGCCTCCTGCTGCTAGTTGTCTAGATGAGGTTAGTGCCAATCTAGAGTATCTATGGCGTGGAAGTTCCCATAGAGCATGTGCCAAAAGGTCATTGCCCTAAAGAGTGCCTCCGTAACTATAGGTGCTACCCCTAACTTTTCTTTGACAATGGGATGTGGGGCGGAGCGCTTACTCCTAATCATACGTGCTATCATCATGATCAATGACCTTTCCATGCTATCCCAACCATCATAATAATCCCTCTCTACTCCAATCTGATCATTGAGTGGGCTAAGCCGCCTGTGGTACAAGTTGCAATCCCATACCTCTGCTCCATATAGTAATGTAGGTGTGACTAGGGTGTCAAACAACCAGAGTTTGGTGCAGGGCTCCTGGAACTGTATGTGAGCACATTGACTCTCGAGTGCCCCTAGTGATGCGTATCCACGTGCTAGACGTGCCTCTGATGCTTCGAAGTATTGAAAACCATGGTTTTGGTCTTTCCAAGGTTCGCTGTGAGGTCTTTATCTCTATCAAAGATATGCAAAGCATCTAGATGGCACTGCAATCCCTCCGGTGAATTTGAAATGAGAACAATAACATCTGCATATAGTAATATCTATATCAGCACCCTTGCCAGGCTGGCTCCAGCTCCTCCTCCTCAGTCTATGTAATCAGACACTTCATCTATGTGTAGACCAAACAATGTGGGTGAAAGTGGACATCCTTGTTTCACTCCAATGGTACTGTCAATCCTCTCTGATAGCCCCCTAGTTGCTCGTACATGATCTGTCACTGCCTCATATAATGCATAGACACCCCATTGTATACCCTCTGGTACTCCAATGTCCTGTAATCTCTACATGATGTGTGTACGAGGCATTGTATCAAAAGCTTTCTGAAAGTCTACAAAGCAACAATAGATCCTCTTGTCTCGGGTTCAACCCTCCTCAATAATGGCTCTAAGTGTGAGAGTGGTCCAATGTGGTATATCCTCGTCTGAAACCTACCTGTCCTTGTGCTGTAGTTGCTAGGAATCACGGGATCACCACTTTTAGATAGCGGAACTATAGTATTGTCTGACCAACTCAATAGGGAAACCTTCACATACTGCTCTATTGAACATATGTGCTAATATGGGTGCTAATATATCACAAGCATGTGAGAAATGTTTTGCTACTAGTCCATCTTCATCCTGTGCCCTTCCATTTTGTAATCTATAAATTGCATCCCTAGCCATTTTCCATGTGAAGAATAACCACTGTGTTGGCCCACAAGCTTGTGGGGGCTACATAGGTGGCTGTCCCCTGGCAGGTCATACAACTGTCTCCCATAGTCAAGCCAAGCTTCTGGTGATGTAATCTATGGGGGGTTTTCTTTCATGAAACATCTTCCATGCGCTTTTGCTATCCCGCCCCAAAAATAGCTGATATATCTATGCTTCTACTTTTGCTAAGTAGTCTTGTTTCTTCTTCCGCACAAAACGTTTGAAGAACGCCTTTGCTTGGCGATGTGTTTGAGTGTCTAGCTCCACTTCCCTCTATAAGTGAGCTCGAGTAACTCTACACTCATCATCATATAAGCTATTTTGGGGAGCAGTAGATCGTGTGGGTCTACATCGGGGCAAGGTGTGTGGGAATGCATACATGGCTAATCCATGTATGGCCTCTGCTAAATCCCTTGTACATTCTTCCAATGATCTACTGAAGTCCAATGTATGTAAACTGGTCTGTAGAGAACCACTGTAGATGTGTGAGGTGTCTTATGTAAAGTAGTATTTGGGATGTTTAGGGAGGCATGGTGTTTCATGTTTCATATGTACACAAGAAAGCATGAGTGTCAAAATAGCATGATTTGCTGCTATGCCAATTGGTCTCTTAGATATGCTATAGTTTTGGATGTTTGGTATCAATGCTGGCGAGCCTATCAAGTAGTCCACAATACTTGCCTCTCCTTTGTGATTCCAACATGTCAAATTGTCAGATCCTGACCATTGTGGCAAACCATTAAAGATGGCTAGTCTATGTGCACTTCCCAAAGTCAATAGGTGTGTCCCATAGGTACTCACTTCTTTATCCTGGGCTCTCTTGCGCAGGCTTATTTCATCTATGTTGATCTCTTTGAACATGGCATTATCATGCATATAAAATTCACTTTGTCTATCTCTAGTGCGTGCATTGAAATCTCCTACTAATAGTATGTCCCCAATGGTAGCATATCTCATGATATCCTCATAAAGTACATCAAAGGGAGACCATCATCTCTTTTCATTACTTGCACTAATCCCTTGAGGTCTTCCTAATATAGTACGGCCACACCTCCAGAACCCTTAATGCTTTCCTGATTTTCTAGTTGCTGGAAAAAATGCACTTTCCCACATGTATCCCTACACGTTGGGTAGTCAACTGCCTTTACATTGGTGTGTTTCTGTGTACATTGCTATATCTATGTTTTGGAAGCTATCTTCAAAGTAACCAGCATCCAAGCGTAGGGCTCCAAAAATAGATGAGGACAATATGCAAATAGAGGGGTCGGTATTACAAGGGGTGGAGGCCACCGAAAGCTTGGAGCATGTAGAGGAGCCATCATCGGGTAACAATGATGGAAATACACGAGTCCAAGAATTCTTTGAGAACGAGGTGGACTCATCCTTTTGTAGTGACATGTCTATCGACCTTCCAATGTATGCAGAGTTGTGTCAGGAAATTGACATGGGACCATAGGATACTTCATACTTGGAGCATCCACTTACTCAATTTGTTGACTAATCACTTATAAGGGTACATAAGATATGCATTTTAAGTGAGATCATTTTTTTAGGATTTATATTACCATGCTTTGTATGATTTAAATTGATTATGCTAGCATCATTTTTTGTCTGTGCATGTGACCTTTTTGGATACTTAGATCATCAGGATGAGTCAAGAGATGAGCGATGAGGAGTTGCAGGATATCTTCACATGCATGTCTCCAAATTAGATGGCGAGATTCAGAGACATGGCAGACCAGGAGCTGTCTCGGACATCGTCAGGACGCTCTATTAGATCTACTTTGGCGCGATCAGATGCTTCAGCTTCGAGCAGACGAGATCGATGCTCCAGACTTGGGCCAAAGGGAGGGAGTGCTTCAGGGTCAGGGGATGTTGCGCAGAGATACAGAGGCAATGAGCCCGCGGTCTTGGCACGGGATATAGGTGCTACTCTTGGCTCTCGTGGTGGTTCTAGGGAGCATAGCTCAAGTGGTTGCTGTGGAGGCATGGACGTGGTGTCTCCGTCTCGTCATTCTACTGGAGTTGCGTCAGCTCCAGGATTTGTCACACCTGTGGGGACGTCTACTCTAGTTACTCCGACTTTTGCTCAGCCGTCTATAGGTGGCACCCCTATGGGTGCTACACTGATAGATACTATCCCATTCGCTACGCCAAATGTATAGGGGTCTCCTGGATATGGCCAGGAGCGTGGTCGCAGGTGGGAGAGGATCCATCTTAGGCATACCCGAGAGGAATATGCCTATCTTGTCGATGATAGGTCAGGAGCCATCATGAGGAGGGTGATGGCTTCCACGAGAGAGTTGTGCCAACAAGTTATTCGCCACAACGTCTTAGATAATTAGAAAAACATACCGGAGGGGAGCAAGGACTACATAGTAGCATCCTTGCATGAGGAGTTTCCGGTTCCAGCCACAACAGATAGATTTTCTACGGACTGGATGATGGACTGCATGCGTTGTCGTGCTGCAGCACATCCGAGCCATAAACACCTCCATTTTTGTTGTGCATCTGTGTTATCTTTTCACGTCTGTTTCATTGTGTTTGATTGCTGCATTATCTTTCCGTCCTTTTCAGTACCCGCATCCAATGTACATACTCCACTTGTGTGTTTGTGTTTGCGTGTGTTTTTGTTTGTGTGCATGTTGTGTATGTGTCAGAAAAATATGAAAAACTGATGCCAAAGAATATTATCATGCTGTTAATTTCAATGATGAACTCCAAGAAAAGTGCAGGATACCGTGGAATCAAAGGAAGCTTTGTAGAAGCCGACATTTAAGCTATGAAGACAAAGGTGTAAATTCAGGAATATCATGTGCAATGAGAAGAGCTCATGGTGGCGTGAAGATGTTCAGACCAGCATGGTAGCTGCCATTGGATCTGGGGCTATGTTCTCTATCGTCGGTGGCTTCGATGATGCGAAGAAGCAGCAAGCAATGGGTGTGCTTCTGAAAAACATGTTCACATAGTAGGAGTTGGTGGAGGACCCGAATCTGCTCTCAGATTTGGAGGCAGACATAACTGAAGAGTGTAGCAAACTTGGTGCTATTGAGAAAATTCGTATCAATGACAATAACTCACAAGGGCTAGTTCTGTCAAATTTAAAGATAGACAAAGTGGCCTAAAGTGTATTCAGATTATGAATGGTCGCTGGTTTGGTGGCAGACAAATTGAAGCACTTGCCGAAGGTCAAAAAAGAAGACGTGCTAATATTAGAGGGAAGAAGCTTTTCCTGGGGCCCTATTTTTTTTAAGAAGACCGACGGGCAGCTGGTCACAGATGGGGGGGGAAAGTCAAGTCTGTGCAAGGAACTGATAATCAGCAAGCTTCTGGTATCACAAAATCTTTATCTGAGAGGGCCATGGATACTACCAGGGATGGAGTAAACCCTTTGGATGGTTCAGTTAACAACAGAATCTCTGGTAACTACCAGTACAGTGGAACAATTAAGCCCTCTATTCAGCCAGCACCGCCTGCTTCAAAGCCTCAAAGCATCGATGAGTCCTATTCCGTTTTTATTTTGGGAAAGATATGAAGGCACTGACGGCCAATGCTGTTTTTGGGTTTGAACCTCTGGGCAAAATCTCAGGATTTTGGAGCTTCGTCTTCATTTACCTATCCTATTGCCAGCTCTGAACTCGAGTTCAGTCTTGGCTTGCAAGCGCACACTGCTGAGAGGGGACCTGTCTGTATCAGGAGCCTTGAAAGTACCTGCATCTGTATTTAGTCCCTGTGATTTCTGATGCGGCGATCATCCATCTGCAGCTAGTTTACGTTTGGTGATTCTGGAGTAGAAATATCCGCGCCCTCCGATCAACTTCAGTGCTCCTCGTCTCTCAATGTGTTGATGGTGGACGACTGGGGAAAATTGCTACTCCCAGCTCACTCAGTAGATGATTGGGTTGAGGATTTCGGCATGTTAGAGACAACATTGAGAAAACCTCAGTATTGGGGACTTTTTGCCACAGGATTACTTCAATTATGTCTATTCTGTTTACTTTAAAAAGATGAAGGGCCAGTGGCAGATGATCAGAGTACTGGGCCATCAGATCTACTGCAGCAGCAAGGAGGAGAGAAATGGATATTTAGCAGGGAGTGACCTCTCTGTCACACCAAGAGAACAATGATCTTCTACATGATAGTGTGGCGATCATGCCAAAATAGAAAGGCCAGTCCTTTGAGAGTTTAACTTGCTGGTGAATCCTAGAGCATGATAGGTACTCTGTGTAATATTCAGTGCAGTTATGGTTTGCAGTATATTGATCGGGAGGGAGGCCTATGAGGCTGTGCATTAGAACAACAGGAGAGATCACTATTCTCTTCTATGTTTTGCATGATGACGACCTATTGATATGGGGCGGCACTTCATAATATGGGCTACAGTGAAGGGAGCGCAAGCTATCTATTGCTGCAGGAGAGGTAGATAGTTTCGCCAAAGAAGACTGAACAGGAAGCTGTTTGTTGCATCTGCCCAGCTTGCTTACAGACGAGATTAGCCACCATCACCCTAATCTCTATTAACACCTAAAGAAGAGTGGAGGCAGGTTTGAGGAAGTCCATCGATGGAAAGAACCAGCTTCACTTTTTTTAACTTCCAGAGTATCTTGCATTCAGCTGAACCATAGCTAGATTCTGCCAAGCTAATTGATATGTATAACACGATCTTGGCTCTGCTGAAAGCTTGTACAGGCATTGAGAAATAAAGAAGAAGGGAAAAACCTTCATACTGAGATTGCTCAGAAAGGATTTGACAAGGATCTTCCAATTGGCAATTCTTTGGTTACAATGTACTGAAGGTGTGGCTCACTTGTTGAAGCACAAGAAATCATTAACAAGATACCAGTGCAGGATGTTGTATCATGAACAATTTTGTTGACAGCATATAATGAACATGGGCTTGCACAGGAAACTCTGACACTTTATGAATTGATGAAGCTGCAAAATCTTTGCCACTTGCTTTTATCTTTGTTAGTGGCTTGAAAGCTTGAGCTTGCTTAGGAGCCTTGGAGTAAGGCCAAAAGTTACATGCTGAGATAAAAAGGACTTGAACAAAATTTGTTTGTTGGTAGTTCTTTGTTGTAATTCACTTGACAAGCAATATAGTGATCTTTGGCATCAAAAATGGAGATCTTCTTGTTAGCCTCTTTCCTTGCAGCATTTTGAACCCCGTGTTCAGCAGCTCTTGCACGAACTCTACGACATTTCTGGTGAACCTGACTGAAAGCGCTGCGTCAATTTCCAGCAAGATGGTAGACTCGCAAGAAGAGATGACGGACGAGAATGTCATGAAGCATTTGTTTCAGTCATTTACATCCTATATGGAGCAGCAAAGCACACGCAAAACGCGATAGTGATGCCATGGATGCCTTGAAGGCTGTCCAACAGGAGATGAAGCAGCTCAACGGCCAACAAGTTTCAACTTACCTACATTTGTATGAAGAAAAGATGAAGTTTTTTGGGGTTTCTCAAGACGTTTGGAGCCGCTACTTCTTGCGGATCGTGGTTCGCGCGCTTGAGGTCCGAATTTCAGAAATTCAAGGAACACATGCTGGTTGGACAGAGTTTAAGAAGGCATTAAAAGATGAATATTTCTTGGAGGATACAGGTCTTATGAACCGCAGGAATTTCTTAGCATGGGTTTCTATGCCTAATAAGGGACTTTCAGTTACCGCCCTTCTGCGAGAGTTCGAGAGTCGCTATGGTCAGTTGGATGGGACTGAGCAGCAAGCTTTGGAGATGCAGAAGGTGGAATTATTTTTACAAGCTGTTGATGCTGATTTACAGGAAAAGTTAGATGATCTTTTGGAAGATCAAGCTACTGATTCAGGTTTAAAGCCCGAGTAGAGACATGTCATTGATGCTGTGAATGCGCTTGTTAAGAAGCAGCGCAGGAGGGTACGATTGGATCGTAATATAGGATCTGCTTCTGAAAAATCCTTGGAGACCTCTACTTCTACCCCTGCTGCAAGTTCTATGCCTAAGCCTACTCTTCCTGTTGTAAATCCATCAGTTCCTGTTGCTCCAGTGCCCTTATCAGTAGATGATGTTATTAAAGGCTTGGCAGATTTGACGATAGAGGCAGTCAAAGTTGAAGTTGGGAAGTTAAAAGAGCAACTTATGTCAGTACCTGCTATAGCACTAGCTCCAGTGTTGACTGCTTTCCCAGCTGGCCAAAGAAAAGGGAGACGATGTATTTGGTGCGATAGTACAAAGCACCAACACTGCAGAGATTGTGATGCTTTTCAGGAAGCGCGTAAGAAGAACGTAGTGTTTTGGGGACAAGATGGGAAGATATGGCTGACAGAGACTGGTGCTCCTCTTGACACGAACTTTGGTAAGGGAGGCATGAAGAAACTTGTTGATGATATGGCTGCGCGTTCAGCTTATGTGAGTGTTAGAGGAGATGCTTCAGCTTATGGAGTCCAGCTTGAGCAGAAATTAGATGGAGACTCTGCCTTATGGTCCTCTGCCTTGGAGATAGCGAGAAGAGGGAAAGTTCAGGCATCCACTATGACTTGTGTGGGCTCCAGCATCCGAGGAGAAACGGGATGGGATTCTCTTGTTGACAGGTATTCTATTTTTGCTTATATGGCGAAAACACAGGGTTTAGATGCCATGGTTGAGGAAAAGAGAAGAAGAGATGAGGAGGGTCTCAGCACCTCCAAAAAGACTAGAGGGGGTGACTTTGTTTCACCACCTATTACAACTCCACCTATGATGAGTTCTCCAGCACAATCAGGTCCTGAACAACCTATGGCAGACAAACAGTTGAAAGAAAAGAGACAACCAAGAAAGGAGCCAGGATTCAAGCTCTTGTCAGACCTTGATATGCAGACGGATATGAGTAAGATTTTTCATGAAAGAATTTTAAATAGTGAAGTCACTTTTACTGTTGGTGAAGCTCTTGGGATTGCGAGAAGAGAAATACAGGATCAGATGCAGGATCTTTTGCGGAGGAAACGACATGCAATGGAAGGACCTGCTTTACAGGGATTATGGCATGGAGCTCTTGGGGAAGAGAAAGATGATGCAGTGATGGTTGAGAATGCTTCTGTCAACCCACAATTGGAGAAAATAGTTCAGCCTATGCAGTATGAGGATGATGATACCCCTATCCTCATTCCTCGCAGCCATTTTTCACGTAGTCATTGGGCTAGAGCAACCACTGAGACGGTGATAAGGATTGGAGAGAAACACATTCCTTTGGTCGCTTTAGTCGATCATGGTTTCGAGATTAATCTTATTGCTCGAGGTGTTTATGAGAGTGGCAAGTGGCCTATGGATGCAGAGCATGGCTGGCGCATGAGAGCAGCCAATAATACTTCTGGTGATATGTATGCTGCTTGTCCGAGCATCAGAATTTCTATTGGCAATGTTGAAGAAGATTATCATTGCTTGTTCAGGATTCTTGTTCTTATCCGATTATTCTTGGACAGCCTTTCATTATAGAAGTAAGAATGGAGACGAAAGTGATGGATGACGGCTCAGCCTATGCAGGGATATGCAGTAAGGATGGTATGCGAGCTGTGCAGTTTATGACTGTTGGAGTAAATCATCCGAGAAACAGGGACTCCTTGCATGAGGCACCACTACCTGCGAAGGAGTTGGATTTTCATTAGGTACCGCTGTCTTGCGAGACGCCAGTGGTACGGAGCGGAGAAAAGAGGAGATCTCGTCTCCTGGCAGCCAATCTTTCTCCACTAATTTTTTTGGTTTTTCTTCAGATAGTTCAGTGAGTTATCAGAAAATTTCAGATTTGTCTAGAGCTGCCAGGAAGTACATTGGTCGTAAGGAGAAAGAGTTAAAGACTGCAGGTATTTTGCAAGCAGAAGAGTATGTGGATGGGCTGTATGAAGGAATGTCTTATGCAGATACATTGTCTGAGATGGGAAATATGCTGAAAACTGATGTATGTAAGGGTTCAAAGATCATACATGTGCAAACCTTGGATATGTATCAGGAAATTTCTGATTTTATGCTGAAAACAGAGTCAGAGGCTGAGAAAACTCAGCAAACCGAATCTATGGCTGATCTTGATCAGCTTTCAGAGTTGCAGAGGGCTGAAACCTTTCAGCCAATAGAATTAAATGCTGGAAAAGTTCAGCATATAGAGTATGAGGCTGTATCATGGCAGTCCATAGAGTTGCAAAGGGCTGAGACTTTTCAGCCAACAGAGTTAAATGCTGGAATAGTTCAGCATATAGAGTATGAGGCTGCATCATGGCAGTCAATAGAGCAAAGGGCTGAAACCTTTCAGCCAACAGAGTTTAATGCTGAAGAATTTCAACATACAGAGTTTCAGGCTGCACCCATGCAGTGCATAGAGTAAAGGACTGAAATCTTTCAGCCAATAGAGTTGAGAGTTGCTGAAAAATTGCAGAAATTGCAGCAAAGAAGAGAGTGCTTGACTGATGCCAAGGTTGACACGAAGTATAAAACAGTTGATAAGAAGGTTAAGCCGATTGCAGGGCCGCTTCCTCCTGATAGTGATGAGCAGATGGAAAAAGCTATGAAGCAGCCTATGTTGAGAGATCCTGCAAATATTGGCCATGAATTTACAGCTGAAACTCTTGCAGAATTGAATATTGAAAATGATGATTTCTTGCTTCCAATGGAAAAAGAATATTTTAGAGAGATGCTTGGATGACATGGTAAGGCATTTGCTTTCTTTCCTCATGAAATTGGCTGCATTAGTCCCGAATTGGTTGCGCCTATGGTCATCTTCACTGTTCCTCATGTGCCATGGAATATACATCCTATACCTGTGCCTAGAGCACACTTGCCAAAGATGATAGAGTTGCTGAATGAGAAGATTAAGATGGGGATTTTGGAACCCTCTTCTGCGTCCTATTCTAACAGGTGGTTTACTGTACCAAAGAAGAATGGAACCTTGAGATTTATTCAAGATATGCAGCCCGTGAATAGAGTGACAATCAGGAATGTGGAAACAGGACCAGTTGTGGATGAGTTTACCGAGGCTTTTGCAGGACGAGCCATCTATTCCCTAGGTGACTTGTATTCTGGTTATGACCGGTTTCAGCTTGCCTTGGAAAGCAGGGATATTACCACTATGTGGATACCTATTGGTCTTGTGAGGATGTATACCTTGCCTCAAGGTGCCACCAACTCAGTTGCTCATATGATGAATGCTATGCATAAAGTTCTGCGAGACTATATTCCGCAGTATACCATGCCTTTCTTAGATGATGTGCCTATTAAGGGTTGTGCAAAAGAAGAAAAAAGTGAGAGTCTTGATTTGCGAGGATGTAGACAGTTTGTGGCTGAACACTTGGTTGCTTGTGAGCAAATATTGACACGATAAGAGGAGGTGAATTTGACTCTTTCAGGGCTGAAATCTGTCTTTGGTGTTAATGAAGTCATCATAGTTGGGCATATGGTTGGTTATTATGGCAGGAAGCCTTCACCTGCAAAGGTGGATGCCATAAGTAGGATTGCAGAGTATTGCTCGACTACTTCAGAGGTGCGGAGATTTGTGGGAGCTTGTGTAATTTACATGATTTGGATTCCTCATTTTGCTCACATAGCAGATGTTCTCTATCAGCTGCTTCGAAAGGGGCAGAAGTTTCATTGGGATGAGAAGCATTCGAAAGCCATGCGTAAACTCAAGAAGTTGTTGCAGTCAGCTCCTACTCTTCGCAAGGCGGATTATCAGTGTGGACGGCCAATCATGTTGACTGTTGATACTAGCCCTATTGGCATAGGTTGGGCAGTGGGACAGGATGATGCTGATGGGAACAGATATGCAATCCGCTTTGGAGCTAAAGTTCTTAATGAGCGGCAGAGGAGATATTCGCAGATTAAAAGAGAGTTGTGGGGAGTAGTCACTGCACTGAAGTGTGATAAAGAGTATTTTATTGGTGCTTTAGTTGTTGTGGAAACAGATTGCTTGCCTTTCCTTGGCATGATTACTAGCTGTTCGACTCCAGATATAGCGATGCTTCGGTGGATTGCCTACATCAAATCATTGAATCTAGAATTTCGACACATAGCAGGAAAAGATAATCCAGACATGCTGTCTAGAGAGAGATATGAGGATGAGGAGTCGTTGCTTGCAGAAGATGATGAGACAGAGTTTGCAGCTTCTGTCCTTGTTCATGATTGTCATGTATCTACTGTTGAAGCCTTTACTGAAGAACTCTATGTTGGCGAGTGGCTGCAAATTGGTCAGTATCTGAGTTTATTGACTCGAAGAGATGATTGGACAGATGATGCATTCAAGAAAATCAGAAGAAAGGCTTATGGGTATTTCTTGAAAGATGGTTTTCTTTGGAAGCACCCAAAGAAGAGAGGCGGCCTACCCTTGAGAGTGGTTTGTGAGGCAGTGACGTAGATACAGATTATGCGAGAGTTTCATGAGAGTTCTTGGGATGGACACAGAGGTGTATGGGCTACCTATGAGAAAATCAAAGAAAGATACCGGTGGAAAGGGATGTATAAGGATGTTTCCCACTTTGTGGAGACTTGCAGGGACTGTCAGCTCTACTCTTTAGTGCGGCATCGTGATGAGTTGCATCCGACCTATCCGCTATGTATGCATTATAAATGGGTGGTTGACTTGGTTACTTTGCCAGTGGGACTTTGGCATATGAGATATCTTGTCTTGGCCAGGGAGGATCTTACAAACTATATTGAAGGCAGATCTTTGCGGACGAAGACCACCACTACAGTATGTAAATTCTTGTTGGAATAAATATTTTGCAAGTATGGATGTATAGGCAAGATTACTGTTGATCGTGGAGAGCTAGATGCAGATGAAGCTAGAGAATTTTTCTCACGGCTTGGGATTAAGTTGGCTCTTACTACTGCCTATAATCCAGAGGGGAATGGCAAGAGCGAAAGAGGGCATCCGCCGATAGTTAAGGCATTGACAAAAGCTTGTAGATGTCGGATTGTAGATTGGCCGAGATTACTACCTTTTGCATTGTGGGCAGACCGCTCTACACATAGCGTGACTACTGGATATATGCCTGCAGAGTTGATGTATGGGCAAAAACCTGTCATGCCTACTGAAATTTGTGCTCTCACATGGAGTGCTCTTCCTTGGCATGAGAATTTATCAAGAGAGGAGCTTCTAGCTCTTCGGATTTGTCAACTAGAGAGAAGGGCAGAAGATGTGCAGCTAGCAGTTGATCATTTGAAGGCAGCTCGACTCAGAAACAAGGACAGGTTTGATTTGAGGCATCGCTTGCGGCCTAGAGCCATAAAAGAGGGAGATTGGGTTCTAGTCTACGATAGTAGCCTAGAGAATCAACATAGCAGCATGAGAAAAATGGTTCAAAGATGGTTTGGACTGTATGAGGTGAAACAGGTTTTTGACAATGCTACCTATGAGTTGGCTGAATTGGATGGGACGGTATTGAGGGTGCCCATTGCTAGAAAACGAGTCAAGATTTTCAAGAGAAGAGAAGATGAAGAGTATGCACTTGAAGCATTGGCAGAAGAAGAGCAGTTAGAAGCAATTCTAGCAGAAGAAGCAGAGAATATGGATGATGTAGCTGATGGAGAAATAGGTCTATCGGAAACTAATGAAGAACTGGACCTGTTTGTGGACTTAGATGATCATGGATAGTTGGCTCATCCGGAGGATGCGCAGGTTTAGAGGGGGTGGATGTCGTGCTGCAGCGCATCCGAGCCGTAAACACCTCCATTTTTTTGTGCATCTGTGTTATCTTTTCACGTGTGTTTCATTGTGTTTGATTGCTACATTATCTTTCCGTCCTTTTCAATACCCGCATCCAATGTACATACTCCACTTGTGTGTTTGTGTTTGTGTGTGTTTCTGTTTGTGTGCATGTTGTGTGTGTGTCAGAAAAATATGAAAAACTGATGCCAAAGAATATTATCATGCTGTTAATTTCAATGATGAACTCCAAGAAAAGTGCAGGATACCGTGGAATCAAAGGAAGCTTTGTAGAAGTCGACATTTAAGCTATGAAGACAAAGGTGTAAATTCAGGAATATCATGTGCAATGAGAAGAGCTCATGGTGGCGTGAAGATGTTCAGACCAGCATGGTAGCTGCCATTGGATCTGGGGCTATGTTCTCTATCATCGGTGGCTTCGATGATGCGAAGAAGCAACAAGCAATGGGTGTGCTTCTGAAAAACATGTTCACATAGTAGGAGTTGGTGGAGGACCCGAATCTGCTCTTAGATTTGGAGGCAGACATAACTGAAGAGTGTAGCAAACTTGGTGCTATTGAGAAAATTCGTATCAATGACAATAACTCACAAGGGCTAGTTCTGTCAAATTTAAAGATAGACAAAGTGGCCTAAAGTGTATTCAGATTATGAATGGTCGCTGGTTTGGTGGCAGACAAATTGAAGCACTTACCGAAGGTCGAAAAAGAAGACGCACTAATATTAGAGGGAAGAAGCTTTTCCTGGGGCCCTATTTTTTTTAAGAAGACCGACGGGCAGCTGGTCACAGATGGGGGGGGGGGGAAAGTCAAGTCTGTGCAAGGAACTGATAATCAGCAAGCTTCTGGTATCACAAAATCTTTATCTGAGAGGGCCATGGATACTACCAGGGATGGAGTAAACCCTTTGGATGGTTCAGTTAACAACAGAATCTCTAGTAACTACCAGTACAGTGGAACAATTAAGCCCTCTATTCAGCCAGCACCGCCTGCTTCAAAGCCTCAAAGCATCGATGATTCCTATTTCATTTTTATTTTGGGAAAGATATGAAGGCACTGTCGGCCAATGCTATTTTTGGGATTGAACCTTTGGGCGAAATCTCAAGATTTTGAAGCTTCGTCGTCATTCATCTATCCTATTGCCAGCTCCGAACTCGAGTTCAGTCTTGGCTTGCAAGCGCACACTGCTGAGAGGGGACCTGTCTGTATCAGGAGCTTTGAAAGTACCTGCATCTGTATTTAGTCCCTGTGATTTTTGATGCGGCGATCATCCATCTGCAGCTAGTTTACGTTTGGTGATTCTGGAGTAGAAATATCCATGCCCTCCGATCAGCTTTAGTGCTCCTCGTCTCTCAATGTGTTGATGGTGGACGACTGGGGAAAATTGCTACTCCCAGCTCACTCAGCAGATGATTGGGCTGAGGATTTCGGCATGTTAGAGACAACATTGAGAAAACCTCAGTATCGGGGACTTTTTGCCACAGGATTACTTCAGTTATGCCTATTCCGTTTACTTTAAAAAGATGAAGGGCCAGTGACAGATGATCAGAGTACTGGGCCATCAGATCTACTGCAGCAAGGAGGAGAGAAACGGATATTTAGTAGGGAGCGACCTCTCTGTCACACCAAGAGAACAATGATCTTCTGCATGATAGTGTGGCGATCATGCCAAAATAGAAAGGCCAGTCCTTTGAGAGTTTAACTTGCTGGTGAATCCTGGAGCATGACAGGTACTCTGTGTAATATTCAATGCAGTTATGGTTTGCAGTATATTGATCGGGAGGGAGGCCTAGGAGGCTGTGCATGAGAACAGCAGGAGAGATCACTATTCTCTTCTATGTTTTGCATGATGACGACCTATTGATATGGGGCGGCACTTCATAATATGGGCTACAGTGAAGGGAGCGCAAGCTATCTATTGCTGCAGGAGAGGTAGACAGTTTCACCAAAGAAGACTGAACAGGAAGCCATTTGTTGCATCTGCCCAGCTTGCTTACAGACGAGATTAGCCATCACCCTAATCTCTATTAACACCTAAAGAAGAGTGGAGGCAGGTTTGAGGAAGTCCATCGATGGAAAGAACCAGCTTCACTTTTTTAAACTTCCAGAGTATCTTGCATTCAACTGAACCATAGCTGGATTCTGCCATGCTGATTGATATGTATAACACGATCCTGGCTCTACTGAAAGCTTGTACAGGCATTGAGAAATAAAGAAGAAGGGAAAAACCTTCATACTGAGATTGCTCAGAAAGGATTTGACAAGGATCTTCCAATTGGCAATTCTTTGGTTACAATGTACTGAAGGTGTGGCTCACTTGTTGAAGCACAAGAAATCATTAACAAGATACCAGTGCAGGATGTTGTATCATGAACAGTTTTGTTGACAGGATATAATGAACATGGGCTTGCACAGGAAACTCTGACACTTTATGAACTGATGAAGCTGCAAAATCTTTGCCCATTGCTTTTATCTTTGTTAGTGGCTTGAAAGCTTGAGCTTGCTTAGGAGCCTTGGAGTAAGGCCAAAAGTTACATGCTGAGATAAAAAGGACTTGAACAAAATTTGTTTGTTGGCAGTTTCTTTGTTGTAATTCACTTGACAAGCAATATAGTGATCTTTGGCATCAAAAATGGAGATCTTCTTGTTAGCCTCTTTCCTTGCAGCATTTTGAACCCCGTGTTCAGCAGCTCTTGCACGAACTCTATGACAGCGTGCATATATGTCACATAGACGATCGGACGCACGCAAGGCACTCAAGAGTGGGTCTACAAAGCCCGATTGGCTAGACGCGAACGACTGGCGCTGACTGAGGGAGGAGGTTACAGATTCTCCAAGACGTTAGAGTCAGCAACGTGAGGCGGCGAGGGCACGATTAGAGGCTGGAGTGGTCCATCATCTTGGGAGTGGCGGCCACAGGACATATCTGGAGGACTTTGTAAGTTTTTCTTTTGTTTGCTTGCTTATTTTTTTGCAATATCCTTTGTACTAACAATCATGTTTCTAACAGTTAGTATTTTATTTTCTTTGTAGCACTCCTTTACAAATCGCAATCCGATCGGTCTTGAGACTCAATATGCAGAGAGGCACGGTCTCACTGCATTGATTGACCGATTGTATAGACTAGATGCGGCGGCCTTGTAAGTCACTCATTTTTCTTGTCCGTAGTTACCATGTTTAATTAGAATGCGTTATTGTATGGTGGACTGATGTGTAGTTGTTTCTTTTTTTGCAATTTCCGTTCAATGCTCCTTTGCGGGGCGAGACGAGCTTTTAGATGGCGAGGATATATAGCTCACCCTTGGATCCCTGGAGCTCACACACCCTTTTTTTTTGGTCGTCTGATCTGTGTAGACATTTTCTATGTAGTAGTGATATCTTGGCATGATTGTACCAGTCGCTTTCATTATGCGATCATGGGTGGATGATAGTGCATGCTTCTAGGTATATGCATATGTGTAGTACAAAAGTGCACTATGTACACTAAAAATTGCACTAATGTCCTTATGTGCACATGCAAATGTACACGATTATATTTGTAAACCTTAGATGTAATGCGAACTATGTGTGCAAACTACGTGCAAATGAGATTGCAAATGCCTAATGAAATTGCATCATGCCTTACAAAGTAGGTGTGACCCCATAGCAGAATGGTGTATGTGAGTGCAACACTCATGATTACACATGTGGCTAGTGGTGTGATGCATTTTAAGGAAAGTGGGTGCTAATTAAGGTGCGAGGGGTCAGGTGTGTTAGTGTATGTATGTGCACTTGAGTTTTTGCCTATCCTATGTGAACTAATATGGGATGCATTTTAGCATATGTGTGTACTTGGACACCATATCTTAGTCATATTGCCTTTGAAATAGCCACATACCATCATATTGCCTTTGAAATAGCCGCATACCATCATCTCATCTAATCACCTCAATACCAAGGAAGTACTTCAGCTCATCCAAATCCTTCATCTCAAACTTTTTCTTCAAAAGGTTCTTAACTTCAGCAATCCCAATGACATTGTCACCTCTAATAATCAAGTCATCCATATAGATGACTATGATGACCAAGCTTGTATCTCCCTTTCTCACATAAAGTGAGTGATCAGTATCGGAAACATAAAAGTCAATGTTGACAAGATACTATCTTATCTTGTTAGACCATGCTCTACGTGCTTGCTTCAACCCATAGAGCACCTTCTTTAACTTGCACACATATGTGGGATGCTCTAAATCCTCATAACCTACTGGTTGCTCCATATACACCTCTTTTTACAATTCATCATGAAAGAAGGAATTCTTGACATCCATTTGCTTCAAAATCCAACCTTTGGCTACTGTCAAAGTAATCAAATATCTAACAATTGCTATTCTAGCAATAGATTGAATGTCTCTTCATAATCTATGCCATATGTTTGATCATGGCCTTTTGTAACCAACCTAGCCTTATTTCTCTTATAACATAACCATCTGCATTATATTGATTTTTTTAACCCACTTACAACCAATAAACTTCTTGCCCTTACGCAATGGTACTAGATCCCAAGTCTTATTGTCTTATAATGCAGGCATGTCCTTATCCATTGCTATATCCCAATGATCATGATCAATAGCATCCTCAGAATAAATGGGCTCAGCATCCTCAACCACCTTTATCATATAAGCATAACAGTGAACTATGGAACCTTCAAAACCAAATCTTTTAATACAATATCTAACCCTTCTAGACTTGCATACCATTGGATCACTCAATGGAGCCTTTACATTACCATGTACTCTTTGTATACCTAGTGTCTTGATTGAAATAGTGCCAAGCTCATCTCAAATTCTATGAACCATTTGAATCTCCATCAAATCCCAAATTACTAGTAGATGCATAGTTAAAATCTAACACTTTCTTCTTCCCTTTGTCTTTAGCTACAACACTTGTAGATGCACCTGAAGATGTGGGATTACTCCTTACTCTCCTAGACCAAGGGCTAATTGTAGATATAGTACGAGATGATGGTTCTAGTCCACTAAGGCCCCATAATTCTTGCTTTTATTTTTGTATATAACTGTCACCATCATCATCCAATGCATCACCACTAGATGCATACCAACTACTCATCTCATAAAAAATAACATCTCCACTCATCTTGAACTCATGAAGCATCCTTCTATGCAAACACTAATCTCTGGGGTTCCAAGATTTAGGGAGGTGTTAGCCACATCTACTTCCTTTACATGCACTGGGACCTTATTAGTCTTGGTTGCTGTTGAAGGAGCAATCCTTAATCCACATATTCGAGTCAATATGCTTTTGAATCTTTTTCGGCAGCTGGGAGATAGCATCAAAAACTGTCAGAACATTAAGTTTGGTTTAAAAGTGTCTAAGTCTTTTACCAAGTCATATTCTTTGATAGGATCCACGGGCTTCTCCAGCCTGCTAGGGAATGGGGCTACACCCATTTTCATATTTTCTTTTTCTTCTAGCAATGGTAGCATCGGCACTTCCTCTTTTTCTAGAGGTGCTTCTATATCGTCTATCTCTCTGTGGCATTGCAGTGCTCTGTATTGCACTGTTCTGTCTTGTATTGCTCTGTCCCTCTGTTGGCAGGTTAAAGCTCACAGTCTTGGCAAGGGAGTTGTTCTCTTTTTGGACAAATGGTTCCTTCTTCTTGGCGTGTGTGATAGCGGCAACTTCCAACTCTACCAAATTGGAGGTAGGTTCTTGTGCCTTCTATTGGCTATCAGTGGCATTGGCCTTGACAGGGGTTGGACTTGGACAGTCCTTTGCAGCATGGCCTTCTTCTTTGCATCGGCTACATAAGGGCTTGTAATCCACAGATCTTCTAGGGTTTGGACAATTCCGGGAGATGTGACCCTTTTCTCCACATCTGTAACATTCCACCTCTGATCTCTGACCACAGCTAGACTGTCGTCCTCTGTAACTTTGAGAGGGAAACCTCCTTGGACCAAAATTAGGACCAAACTCCCTAGGCTTTGGTCCAATGTCCTGCATTGTCATTTTAGATTCTAGTAAGTTGAATCTTACAATTTCATCTTTTTGTGTTCGTTCATGCATCTCTTTTAGAGAGCAAATATCCTCTGTATGGTTCTTCCGTAAACAATAAGAACAGAAGGCTCTACGAATGGTTGGTTTTTGGGTACATTCAGTGGCTAAATGTCCCACTTGATGGAACTTTCTGCACCATGTATTAGAATGCATCACATCTCTCCCACCTCCAACAGGAGTGGATATATTGGCGGTTCACCATCAATGTCTGTAGCTGCTCTGTAATCACATCCATAAGCTCTTTCTTGATACTTGCAACTGAGTTGGATAAGTAGTCCTTCAGATTTTCACCTCTTGAAGTACTTGTAGTAGGGTTTTGGGAAGCTTTTATAATTATTGCATACACTGGTTGAGTTGACCCAGAGGGTCCTCTGTTGTGGTTCTGATTCAAAGCTCCTGTTGAGACTTAGGATTGTTGATTCTAGTTTGGTAGGGTTCCACTATTGTTGAGTCACCATTGGAGGAATTGTTTGAGGCCACTGTTGTTGTTGTTGAACCATCATTTGAGGCACTGTTGTTTTTTGTGGCGACCACTATGGATTAGTTGTACTATACTGCGGCACTGTTTGTATCTGGAGATAGGGTAGGGAACTGTCCCTGGGACTGCATTTGGTGGGTATACCATTCTTGGCATGGGAGGAGGTAAGACTCCTCTTCCAGGAGTCATTGACAACCTTGCTTCAACTTCGTCATACAATCTTGCACCTTCCATTGCAGCTTCTTGCAGATTGACTGGTCTTCTCAATTCCACAAACTTGCGAATTTCTAGTTGTAGGCCTCTGAGGAACACTCCTTTCTGGATACCTTCATCCAAATGATGGTTAGTCCATCTCTTCAGGATGGATTCCATTCGCGAGACATAAGCTTCTACTCTTTCTCTAGAGGACTGACTTAGGTTCATGAACTCCTCTCGCATCTGCTCTTCAAAACCTTCACGCCTAAATTTAGTGAGGAAGGCCAACTTCAAGTCGTCCCATGTGCCAAAAGTTCCTGTTTCTTGTCTCTCATACCATTGAAATACCGCACCCTTGAAAGTGACAGGGAATATTGCTAACCAATGCTCAGGGATTCTGGCATTGTTAGCCACACATGCTACCATAAATTCTACTACATGAAGATCGGGGTTTTCATTGTACTCTCCCTTAAGAATTGGCAATGGGACTACATTTGATGGCCTATCATCAATATTTCTAGGACGAATCTGACTAGGAAGGGGACCTTGAATCGCCATGGGGACTTCTGTAAAGAGTGCTTTTAGGGCATCAAAGGAGGCTTCTGTTGAAAGCTCATTCTCAGTCTTGATTCTTTCCTTCTCTCTTCTCACGTACCTCTGGACTCGTTCTAATGCTTGCCTCTTGATTCTGTCATTCATCAGGGGATTGGCTCCAACTAGTTGGTCTGTACTTAACAGAATAGAATCAGAGAGGGGCTTCAATTTTTGGAAAATTCTCTGGCCAACATCTATTCTACTTCCTTCTTTTCAACATCTCTGAATTCATCTTTCAAACCACTCCAGAGGGGAGATATTCCATTTTGAAAGTATCAAAACTCATTCTTCTTAGGATCATTGTTGTGCCATCATCATAATAATGCCAACTTTTGATGGTTTTAATAGTGTATGTTGTAAAGAATACTCTGTCTACCAACTTCCAGTGGGTTGCTAATTAGACAAACAGAAGGTTGTCAGAACACCAAGCATCCCACGTATCTTGTTGTTGAGCATCCACGAACAAGTTCCAACTCTTTTCTTTATTGTTTTCATGAACCTCCACTGACCATGACTCCTGAAGCTTCTTCACGATCTCCCACTTGATGATGTCTGGAAACTTCTCAATGAATGCCAAATTTTCCATGGATGGTCATTCCTTCTATTTCTACTCTTCAATTTGTTTCCAAACAATTTGCCACCAAGATGCATGTCTTTGTTGCCTCAACAGAAAGAGGAAATAGTCCACCACATAGATTTTGCATCATGATGGTAATATGTTTCTGCCATTGTGGGATGAACTTCTTGTAGAAAGTGACTTTGGCAATAAGAATCTCCAACTCTTCAGTGGAAGAAGGAACTTTGCAAACATCCATTGAATTTTCCTCTTCTTAGCAATGCCATTTCCTTCATTTTCAGTCTCTTCTGATGCTTGTTGATGGCAAGTTTCCCCGGCTATGCACGAAAAACATGGAGCCCCAAGAGAGACACCAAGGAAAATGGGATTCTACTACAAGAAAATCTATCTTGTAACATCAACAAGCTTTTATTTTATTCTTTAGATGATCAAAACAAGGAAAACAACAAACCTTCATGCAGCAACATAGTAGATATCTCCCACAGATTTGATACAATCAACCATAATCTTGAACATCTTCACAGAATCCATCAATAGAACAAAGAACACAAAGGAATACACCACTTTTGAATGAAAATCAATCACATAGTATTCATCTTCATTGTCTTCATAGTTTTCTCTCTTGATCTCTCATAGAAAGATCCATTATTTTGATAGAATTGACTATTGATAGAATTGACTATCTATAACTCTCTCTCTCTCTCTCTCTCTCTCTCTCTCTCTCTCTCTCTCTCTCTCTCTCTCTCTCTCTCTCTCTCTCTCTCTCTCTCTCAATAGTACATCATCTCCTCACTACAATACTCAAGAATGGCACTCAATTCTCCTCTCTTGGTCATGGATACACCTCCAAAAATGTATGTCTGATACGAAGAGGCACTAGAGACATCATAGTGTCCTGTGAGATCTGGCTTTTGTCATTGTTCTTCTGTAACCTTCTATGAATCTTCAGCAGCTACTTCTTCACTTCAATTAGCTTGAATAGAGCTTCCATTCATCCTTTTCCTAAGACAAAAAACACTTTCCAAAACATCCATACATCCAACATAATAGTCAACAGAAACAAACAAAATAGACCACAGAGTAACAGGACAATAGAAGAACAGGACTATAGAACCTTACAGAAGATCAACAGAAACCACAAAAACCAAAAAAATCAAACCAAAAACAATTCAATCTTTCATCAACCTTTTAACACAACCTTAACCATCTCTCAAAACATCCATTCAACCATCTCAACTACTAAAACAGAAACAAAACAGAACAAAATAAAAGAAAATCAGACCTTACAGGACCAAACAGAAAAAATTACAGAACCCTTCAGAAAATCATATCCCCATCACAAACCAACATAAACCCTTCAAAAATACTCAAAAAATCCCAAACACTTCAAAACATCTTTAAATTCAAACAATCCATCACCAAAAACAACCATTCAGCAACAAAAACAACAAAAAATTAGCCCAAAAAACATATCATTTCAGCACTCAACAAGACCACATCAATAATACCAAGGTCTAGCCTAAGTAGAGAGACTTCTTAAAGACTTAGTTGGTTGCAACATACTTTGTCTCTATAGTAGACAGGGTCGTGCATTTCTACACCCTAGACATCTAAGAAATAGCACCTCCAACAAAGGTGAAGACATAGCCAAAGGTAGAATTTCTCTAATATGACATTGGCTCTCTAGATTTATAATAAAGCCATATGATGATGCACTCAAGGGTTTTTCATAATGTGTATACATAGCGACACAACATCCACCCCCTTTGAACCTCCACATCCTTCAATATATGTCAATTATGCATCCACCCAAGTTAAACACCCAATTAGCGGGTGCTTCTTTGATCATGTGCATTAGGAAGCATCCACCTAGATCATAGATCAAAATACTTAGCATCTGTACAACTCTTGAACCATACCTAGCACCCCCTCTAGGGTTATAGGGCCTTGGGTGTGCATCATACACTAGAGGCTATGGAACCTCCATATATGCTCAAAATGCATCCATCAACAAATACATAGCAACAGTAGAATCCATTGTATGGGAAGTTGCTTTTGATAACCTTTTTACTCCATATTCAATATAATCAATCCATCCAAAACACTCAAACTATCTCTAAAAACATCTAACCATTCCAAATCCTGAAGAATCTCTGTATTTCTTATCAAAGCATCCAAGATATTCTCCATTTGTGGAGCATCACATCTAACATCCTCTATAAGCATATTCTTGAGCTCATGAACTGTCTCAAAAATTACAACTATATCCTACAAATCATGTGCATCTTGCAAGTCACCAATCTCCCTCTGAGTCCCTACATCAAGTAAAATATGAGCTTCATAAGAAAATCTGCATAGACAATGGCTGACTCTACCAAGTACAAGCTCATCTAAGGCATTTGTGGCATGACTAGTCAACACATCAATAATCTCTAATATATCCAGTAATACATGAGCCTCATAGACTTCCTCGTAAGCACTCAAAAAATGTATATATGCATTGTCCTTGTCATCTTCTTTTTTTGACTCATTCAAGGTATCATATACATGGTGCTCACAACATCAAATATATATGCATAAACATCATCTGTGTGGTGACTTAAAGCATCCATAGTAACTATAGAAACCTCATCGATATGGTAACTCAAAGCATCACTAGTATAAGTATCCTCGGTAGGATAAATCACAACCTCCATACTTGTAGCATATGTACTCTTGCATAAGTGTTCAAATCCTCAGTATCAAAAAATCTATAGTAAGTCATCGCTCAGCCTCAATAACAAGTAGTGAATCCTTACCTGGTTGCATCTGCATCCTTAATTCCTCCTCTTTCTACATTTGAAATGCCTTCTCTATATGTTTTCTTGCTTCATGCTCATTCCCCCTCCTTTGTTATTTCTCTTCTTGCTTCTCCCATTGTTGTTAGTGATACTTATATGCTACAATAAGCTACTTACATACATCCTCAAAGTTCTTATAAAATCCATAAGTGACATGAGTTACATATCCAAGCTCACTCATATCTGCATTGACATCCAACACTTATTATATCTTTTGCATACAAAGCATATGTCCATCCTTAGACTCGAGTCCAATTTCATCAGGGACTTATAAGCTTGAAGGAGCATTAGACAAATAACCAAAAGTTGCATCCCAACTGCATCATCTATGTATTTAAGCTCAAGCATCTTTTGAAGATACTCCATAACTTGCTCTATATCTTCTCCCAAAAGTATCTATGCATCTATATCCATACCTAACTCTTCACCTCAGCCTTCATGTCGAGCTCACCAAAAATATGTCAAGATAATCTACGCATATGCCAGGAAGACACCACGTCTCTGGCTATGGGAGTGAATAAGAGTAGTAATGGATGGATAGATGTATATGATGTTAGAGAAATTCTTAAGTGAGGATTAATAGTAGTAAGAGATTAGACATATTCTTGTATGAGCAAAGATGCCATGATAGAGATTACATAGAGTAGAGACCAATGAGAGATGAAACAACACACATGAAAGAGATCAAAGGCTCAAAGTGTCCCAAAACCAATCCTTGATCTCTTTCATAACAGCAATGACTAATATGATATTGACTCTCTAGATTAATAAGAAAGCCGGATGATGATACACTCGAGAGTTTTTCACATTATGCCTGCATAGCGCCACAACACTGCAACTATTATATGGATTGCACATATGAATTTGTGACTAGAATAGTATAAGCAAGGTCTTTTTAATCTAAGGCACAATCATGCTTCAAGGATTGACAAGCCTAGATCCCACAAAGTAGGTAGGATGCCCAAAAGAGGATGTAAATACTAATTCACTATTGCAAAAACCCTAAAACACAAAAGGGACACAAACCCTAAAATGCAAATGGGGTGCTACCATAGAGAAGTCACCTAACCCTAAGTTTAATTGTGTCTATATAATGGTGGGAGGTCTCTATTGAATTTACTATTTTAGTGCATCCATGTTATGGAAGCTCTGTCATTGCAACTATTGAAGCTTTCTATTCTCTTCTTCTATTCTATCATCTTGCTTCCATTGAGAGTGATTAAGTAAGGGTGAGTAAAAGGTGTACTAAGTTAGGGATTGTGGGAAGGTGAAGCTCTTCATTGTCTTCTTTATTTGATTTTCTTCTATATTAGCTTCTTGACTTATTGGTATACTCGATGGTGAATGTGAAGGAGCAATGGCATTGGATCATATCATTTGGGTCATGGAATCATTGTTGAGCCTTCAAGCTTTCGAACTAAAACACAAGAAGGTAAGTTAGTGAGTCTACTACACCTCAATGCTAGTCTTGTCTTCTTACTTTCTTGGTTTGGAGAGAAGGATGCATGGTTAGTTAGAGCAAAGTGTTGAGAAACAAGGTGAAAGATTGTCATCGAATTGAGTTGCAACTTCAGAAACGATAGAAGTCCATCCAATGTTTCAATTATTGTGCATTGAGCCTAATATTTTGGTTCTAATTTGTAGAGACAAATGATGGTGCAACCATCAAGGTTCTCACAATCCTACCAATCAATGGACTAGTAGGCTTGATGTTACTGTGGATTGGATAAGTTGAGGGGATTGATTCATCCACACTCATGTCTCATATGCTCACTCATGTCTCATAGGCTTGATGTTAGTGTGGATTGGATAAGTTGAGGGGATTGATTCATCCACACTCATGTCTCATATGCTCTGAAACACACATTGCTAGATGAGGAAAGGGTTTGGTTTGTAAGGTGAAAAGAAAAAAAATTGAAGAGAGAAGAGTAAGAAAACAACCACACAATAGGATCAAAAACATATAAAAACCCAAACATAAAAACTGAAAGAAGAAAAATATAAACTCAAAACACAAATTTAAAGTCAAAATGTAGATTTCAAACTCTTTTTACTTCAACTAGCTATATGATAGTATGGTACATCTTGCTTGTCATGGTCGATTGATTAAAGGTGCCAGATATGGAAGAGAGATTTAAACAAAGAAACTTCAAAGCAGAGAGCAATTACAAGCTTGGGAAGCTTAGTCTTTGAATAGTATTATAGCATGAGTCTACAATTACATTTATAAGTCAAGCCATCACTTGTTTGATCCTTCAGCCTATGACCTTGCATGTAATAAACTCAATTATGATATGTCTGCTTGCAAATCTAGGTCTATTCGTGAGTCTTTGATTGGCAAGTAGTATCAATTTCTCAATTGGATCCCTCTGATTTGCATGTGGCATATTTCATTATTTTTCTTAAACGATATTGGTTTTTGCTTTATTTTTCTTAACAATATGAGCAATATCTATTTGATGCTACTCTAATGCTGGGGGAGGACCTAAATAAAGTGGCATTTTTGGATGCCTACTATGTGGATTCATGCTAAATAAAAAATTCGAGGCTCTGTTGATATTGTTTGTATTATTCAGGTATGGGTACTTTGCAATGATTGCAGTGTAAATAGCAAGGTGGTATTTCACATAATACACTCACAAATGCCCTCATGCACACATTTGTCCTCCCACTTGTGCCCAAAACATCTTAGTCCACCTTTCACATGCATTTTGACCCTACTTGTGCACACAGGTCTTGGACACATGCCTCCATTTGTACATGTATTCACCTTTCCATTCACACCCTCTACTCCCACACACATAGTGATTGCATGTGAGGTTTTACTTTGTAGGTACAAACATTTATAGAGACTCATTACCACTCCCTTCTGCATCCATATCAAATCTGCCATCTTCTACAACCTCCTCTGCTTTTTTGGTGGGCCTTCAAGTTTGTGGGAGCTTTCACTCAACCGCCGAGACCCTCGGACCGCTTATTGTTTCAAGCGTTCCAAGCCGAGCACTAATGGCTACCTCTCACATAGCCGACGCGCCGTCCATATCTACGGGTGTAGTGAGCTTACCTCCATGCCGTTCGAGTTACCTCCTCTCCCGCACACTCCGGTGGCTCCACGATCCAAGTGCAAGCTTCAAGCAAGCTCCATCCTCAAGCTCCATGCTCCAAGCTCCATTGCCGCGAGCAAGACAAGAGAAGAGAAGAGAAGAGAAGAAGAGAGGAGAAGATGGAGAGCTTCTCCTCCTCGGTCCCTCACCCTCACACACTCACTCCCTCACACTCTCACACTCCCTCTCTCAAGCACAAGCTCAAGCAAGCAAGAACAAGAAGAAGAAGAAGAAGAGGAGAGCTACTTTTGGCCACACACAAGAATGAGCTTCTCATTCACTTTTCAACTTTATATGCAAAACCCTAAATCCCTTTTGGGCGGTCATTCCCTTTTCCCCTTTTTACATGGCCGGCCGTAGCTCATGCCCTTTTTCCCATTGTCCTTGTATCTTCCTAGCTTCCTTTCCACCGCCCATCTACATTTACAAATTGCACGGGTGAGAGCCCGGCGCTCTTTTACAAGATTTCCGGGTGCGCCTTTTTATTTTAAAATGCGCCTTTCCCCTTTTGCCTTTGCCTTGGACTTTTAAGGTTGCCCTTGCTATTTTGGCCTTTTCTCCTTTTCTTTCTTCAGTCGGGCTACCTTTTTTCCGCCTTTGCCCTGCATCTTTTCCACTTCCTTTTGCTTTCTTCGTGTTGGGGTTAACATTACCCCCTCCTAGACGAGTGCCAGTCCCATGGCACTCACCGTCGTAGGTAGCAGGCTGTAGCATGCACCGAAGACGTGGGTAACAAGGACGCCTGTGGTTTCCATGGAGGAGTGTTGGTGGTGGTGTGGTAGAAGATCCTGGGGGCCTTTTGGTGGCCAAGGTGGCTGGTGGAAGGTTGTTGGAGTTGGTGGTAGGGTTATGCTGTGTTGGGGCTTGCATTAATGGCCAGCACAAGTGTTGGTTGGTTGGGGATTCTGCACATGACGATTCCTTGCGGGCTTTGTCGGATGGTAAGGGACAAGCATTCAAGTTGAGTGTTGATAAGGAGCGATTGGAATTTCGTTAGAGGTTTCTTTACCTGCAATTTGAAAACCTCTCGTGTGATCTCTCCTTAAGGGGTAGTGCTAGTCTTCTTATCGTACACAAGACATATTTGATTAGTTTGGGAGACAGGTCGAACTCTAAGCAAGCTGAGAGTATTGTCCTGCACTTGAGGACCCAAACTGTGGATATACTTCAGTGCAAATATTATGTGAGTGCTCATGCATATATAGATATTACATAGTTAGAAGACCGTGGCTAGTTTCTCATAACAGTTCGTGGATGAAGCAAAGTTGTCCATGTGGAGAAGGAGTACGCGTGAAGGCATATGAGACATCCTTTGCATTGTGACTGCACGATGTAGCATAATGGAATACAAGGACACCGCACTTTTAGTAGCTGGAAACTATTGGACTTGCTTGATGAGTACGGTGTACTTTTCATGGTCAATCGTGCGGTGCTTGTCACCACTGATTGCAATGGTACTAAGGCAGAGTGCAAAAGAAAATTGTGCAAGCGGGTCAGGGTGACAGGTCTAACCCTAGGCGAGACAAGCTCCCCAGGTATGTCCTGCCCTTGATGTGCCTTGAACAATTGTGGGTGATTGTAAGGGGCTAGGGGACTAGGGACGAAACCGGTCGACCAAGGTCACCAGACGTACCTAATTTGAGGACCCCTAGGTGCTGTGTTGTGATCGTGGGTGCTTCTTATTTTTCCAGTCATTTCTTTTTCTTTTCTTTTCTTTTCTTTTCTTTTCTTTCTTTTCTTTTCTTTTCTTTCTTTCTTCTCTTTTTTTTTTTTTTTTGCATGAGTACAACCATTACAATATGTTGAGGCTATCAGCCTTTCAATGGGTTGGAAAATGTCAAGCTTCGAAGGCTCCAAAAATGAATAGTACAATGATGATGTTGCCCTAGCCTCGTTGTTAGAGAAGCAGTTAGCGAAAGGGGGAGATACACTTGAGCTATTGCAACCCTCCTTGCGGCACATGCGATGTGGGTACAATTGAGGTAACAGCTGCCGTGGGCCAACTATAGAGCTTGACCCAGAAAGGGGGCGTGGCCCAGGAATGTTTTGTGGGCCATGCAATGTGGGCGGTTGGCAAGGGTGCTTTCGACAGCATGGCTTTGCCGCGGCTCGTTGTGGGGTTGTGGGTGTTGCGGTGATTGGCATTGAGCATTTTCGCACAAGGACCTGTATTATCCTGCATCCACTTGTCGCTTCATGAGAGCATATGCATTGTGTATGCCGCAACTATAATAAACCAGTGCAATGCAAGGAGACATTACTTATTTGAATTCTATGGTGTTGACTAGACATTTATCACCTGCGCTTGATTAGCTTTTTCTTTTGCTCAAGGCGCAGCATATATTAAACGCAGATATGATGAGTTCATACAAGTCAGGAACATGTCAATACTTAACAAGTCGGGAACACTTAACCATTTAAAAACAAAAAGTCCTGGCCAGTTATCATTTGATAAGCCCTTTGTGCATTATGGGCTACTCGATTTGTACGAGGCGGGGCAAGTCCGGATGGCCGGGTGATTGGGGCTCTGCTGGTGTGGGGCTCCCACGGGGGTGAGCAGGGAACATGTCGGTCGGGACATGAATGGTGTGATCCCGGCCCGCGATCGTCTCCAGAATATCTTTAAATAATTCATTAAATTCTTCTCTTTCCCGAGCTGCCCTTTCTGCCTTTGAGCGTCTGGGGCCCGAGCGAGAGCTGGGAGTGCGCACCACTAGTGCTGCCACCTGTTGCGCGTTTCGAGTCTCGACTTTCTTGACTCGAGGATTCTTCGGCCTTCGCCCTGGGCAATGTCGCTTAAGGCCTCGCTTCTTGGCATACCTCTTGATGGTGGGCACATAGCGCTCCGGCGGAGGGGCGCGTGCCACATGCTCCCGCCTTGTGCGCAGAGCGTCTTTGCAAGCCAACTCTCCATGATTCTCCATGCGTTGCGCCAAAAAAGGAAACCTGCAAGGTGCGAACCAAGGGTTAGACCTTGATACAGGATACAATTGTTCGGAGGGAAGGGATTTTAGTGTGGTTTATCAAGCGCATATGACAAGAAGGGGAGGGGTGAGGCATGCGGTGTTTGTTGTAGGGGAATGGTTCCCATGCTGATGTTCACGTTGCCTCCAATCATTAGCGGATATTAGTTTATGCTAAGTTGCATGGACTGGTTGTCGTGGAGTGGGACAGGGTACATCCTCTGGAGGATAGACCAAAAAGGGAAGAAGGTGTATAGGAAGGGACTACACCCTGTCTACACCATCAGAGTTGTTGGTCAAGGCCTCCTATGGCGGCAATATGGGTTGCATGCCCTTCACTTGGAGGTGGGGCTGGTCACCCAACTTGTAAAAGTGTGATGTGAGGACCCGAGGAGCTTAGCCTGTCAAACCCGACTCTTCTCCCTGCGCTTGACTATCATTGCTTGTGTGTGTTGATATTGTTTATACCTGGTGACACAAAAATCAGTGTTTATTTATATACATATCTATGAATCCATGTCACATCACAAGGATAAGAACCAAGTGTAGAACTCAGGGTTGTACCGGAGCGTGGCACACGCATCTAGTATTCGTGGCAGCTGACTTAATATTGATAGATATTTTGCCACGTCGAGTAGCATGGAACCTTGACCGAGTCTTTTGGCAATATGCAACTCCTCCTCGGTGAGAACCTTATCAATCAAAGGGCCCTGTAGCCTAGTCCCAGCCAAGTCCGCACCCCGAATGTCAGTGAGCACTCGAAGGGAAGTTGGTGCCACGTAGGTTGGGTCTCTTTGAGACCGCCATGGCCAATCGCTCTTCTGAGACCATCATGATCTGAGCCCCTAGTTCGGCCATTACAATGCGGCTTTCGCACCAACGCTGCTCAAATTGACTCTGGCCTGCTGACAGTCACTTTAGTAGCTCTATGTCTACGAGATTCGGTCGGCAGAGCACTTCATTGAACGTGACGATTAAGCGCAGTTCGTCAACCTCCTCGTCAGGGATGAGTCGCATATGTTCATGCAGGAGCCTGTCGTAGTGCCCGTTAAGATGTTCTTGTTCTTCCCATGATAGAGGAAAGGTCAAGTAATCTCCAAGCTGCTCCTTGGGGATCGTGCCCACATCCGCAAGGACGTAGACACGCACAACCACTTTGAGCTTAGCCTCCAACTCAGTTAAGCATTTTGCGACACTTCTATGTTCAACGAGGGCTTGCTCGATTGCTATCTCATGCAAAGTTCTAAGAGTTTCCTTAGGCTTTAGCATGGCTGGGGGCTCAGGCCTAGATGAGAAGATTGGTCCACGCTAGGTTTTCTCATGCTCTTGGGGTTCTCACGTTTTTCCTGAGGTCTTGATGTTATTTCATCATGGTTCTTCTCGGATGTGACTGGTATAGACTTGTCACCCTATTGTGACAGCGTTGTATCCACTCCTGATTGATCAATGTGAGTTCTATTGTCAGTGGATAGAGTGTTGCAAGCAACTGTTGATGGCAATGGTTGCTTTGGTTTCTCAGAACACACGGATGTGTCTGGGGTTTCACCGCTATTAGGAGAGGCATCAGTGGGTTCATTGGTGGATGGACTCGATGCTTTATTCATCAGCTCTCTCGCGCCCTTCGTCTCAATGTTCTTGGGGTCCTCAACCACCTGCATCTGTTGCTGTTTTCTCTGCTTTCTCCTCTTTTTCTTGGTCAATGAAGGTGCATCTAATGGCTACGGACCTTGGGCTAGGTTGACCGCTGATGTGCTTGGTTGAGCCTTAGCATTTCCCTTCTCTAGTGTGTCCTCATGGGACCTAGTTGTGGCCTGCAGAACAGCCTCGCTAGGTTGTGAGAGCACAACTGCTTCCCTTTTCGGAGAGTCTAGCCCTTCAGCCAACTCCCTTGTGTTTAACTCCTCCAGCCTAGGCTTTAGGCACTTTGAGAGTGCTGGAGTTGTTAATGAAGTGAGTTGTGACACCTCCTTCACAGGTAAACCACTAAGGACACATTCCGCAAGGGGCATTGTCACGGCCAAGGGCTGTGACTGCTGTGATCCGTGATTGGAAGTAGTGGTGGCTAGTACAGCGGACTGGCTACCATTGGTAGACTGCGGTGTCAAGTCCCTAGGCAGATCAGAAGTAGTTGTGCCTTTTGTTGCCCTTTGCACCTTCACTTGTGTAGGTTGAGCAGCGGCACGAGGCTGATGCTGCCGCACTTCACGTGTCACTTTAGGTGAAGAGGATGTAGGAGATCTGGGACTCCTACGTGGGCTTGGCACTGCCTGGAGAATTTTCTCGTGATTGTTAGACGATTCTGTCATTAGCTTTGTTGAGTGATCAACCTTATTATGAGCAATGTTGTGTCCGTGGTGCCCATTATCCTCTTCAGAAGTCAAGGGCTCCTTGGGCACTAATGGGCCTTGTGCACGCTTGACAGTTACCTCTGATATCTGCTTGCTAAGTACGCCAGGCTGGGGATCTACTTTTTGATAGGCCATGTTTGGTTTCTTGATTTCAATAGTGAGGGGCTTGATCACTCCAATATTTTTGGTTCGAGACTTGGCCTTTCGTTTAGTTTTCCTCCTACGCCTCTTTGCTTTGGACATAATTTGGGCTTCTGATAGAGGTGGCTTAGTAGGGAGTTTGGGTACCCAAATCCAATGATTTCCTGCATAATACCCTTGAGCCCGAAGCAACGCCTTGGATATCCATCGTGGCATTGTGCTAGCTCTCCATCGATGCCTTCGCCTATAAGGCTTGGGCTTCTTTCGTGGTCTTCTACGATATTTTTGAGTCCAAACCCTATCCTTGGCCTTGTCTCCTAACCTTTTTGTCTCAAGTACGGCCTCACTCGCTGGTTCTCTCCGTTCAACCTGCACTTGTATCAACTTTTTCAACAACTCCTTGCTCTCGTTTGTAGGCTTAACTGTTATGTCATCACCTTCCTTGCCTTTCCCTTGAGGCTCGATGAGGTCACCCTTGCTAAAGGTGGTGACTATCCTCACACCCGGTAGTGTCAGGTGTATCCTCTGTGCTACATAGTCAGCCTCACATTTGGTCGCCCTTTTGAAGGGTCTTCCTAGGAGGGTTTCTTTCCTGCAGCTAGCACTTTTTGGAGGAACATGAAATAGGATAGGCAAGCTTTCCGTTTCAATTGTCGCAAGGATTTTGCACTTCCCTATGAGTGCTTGTGGGCGTCCCCCATAAGGGCTAAGAGTTGCACTAGTCGGTGTGAGCTCTGGTTGGCCTAGTTGGGTCCATGATTCATAGGTCAAGATATTAAAATCTGCTCCTTCATCAATCAGAGCATCAATAGTATGCTCTCTTTTCGCGGTGAGTTTGATCCTAAGATAAGCAGGTGGTACTATGTCTTCGTCTTCCGGGTCCTGGCTTGTAAATTTAAGCCTTCTGACCGATGCCCTTGAGTTCTCGATTGCACGACCAGATGTGGATTCTCCACTGCTGTCTTGGATCGTCAGTGCAGTGCTATTCAAGGTACATCTCTCGTCAAGAGTGTCACGTCTAGTCACCTTCGCATTTGTAGCTTGCTGAAGTTGCATTTTGCTCTGACTAGACACGGTTTGAACACAATGTCTTTGTGTTCTCGTGGTGTGGCCTTTTTGCCCTTGATGGCCAGATTGGCCCACTGAGGTTCTAGGGTCTCTGTTTGTCTCTATTCGGGTATGGGCTTTTGGCTGCTCTCTTGCAAGTGAGGATACATGCTCGTGTAGAGCCATTACTCCACTAGGGTTCAATTTGGAGGACCTATCACGGCGTGCGTTTTCTCTCCAACCTACTTGTGGGAGGTGCGGAGGGGGCAGAGCCCCCTCTGCGGGGGTCCGGGGGGCAGTCCCCCCCGGCCCGCAGGGCCGTTACGGTAGACGCCATATGCAATTTGGAGGACCGTTTATAGCCAAATTTTGAACTAAGTGCTCTAAATTTTAGCCCAGTGATGGATCTATCATGTGCCTTTAGCTCTAGGTAGCCTTTGGGGTCAATCTCGGGGTTTAGACGTGTCAAAATTTGTGTTCTAGATACCTGTCCAATTTTGACACTTTTTTGTCCGATTCTCAGATGTTCGATTTTCAGGAGTCCGATTATTAGAATCGGACGTCTGATTTTGGGTTGGTCCGATCGGCCCAGTGGTCCGATTTTGGTCACGTCCGATTCTGGGACTCGGATCGAAAAAGTGGTCCGATTCTCAAGTGGTCCGATTCTGGGAATCGAATCGGACAGGGTGGTCCGATTCTAGTAGTCGGACGGTCCAATTCTGGACTGGTCCGATTCTGGCTGGGTCCGATTCTGGCTAGTCCAATTCTGGCTGGTCCGAGTGGTCCGATCAGACAGTGGTCCGAGCGTCCGAGTCCGAGTGGTCCGATTTCCAAAATCGGACGAGTTGGTCCGATCGGACTGTTGTCCGAACGTCCGATTCTGGGACTCGGACGGCCTGGTCCGACGGCGCGGACGACGGCTTGCGAGTTGCACGCGATGCCTCTAGGCTGACGTCTACTACACCGAATCGTCCAGCGCCTTCCAGATAGGTGCAGGACACTTACAAGGGAATGGCAGACATGCCTGGAACCACTGTGGTGCTCGAATCGAACGACACTCCAAGGATCTATGCCCCTATTTCCCTGTTTTAGCCTGTTATACAGCAACAGAGAACCCTACTGTTTGTTTCTTTTTCTTTGTTTTTTCCTATCCTAATGCATCCAATCACAAAGTAAATTCCTACACTACTTCATTCCACAACATAAATCTCAAGAAATACCATCTTCAACCCCCTCGCTTCCTACCTATCTCAAGCACCAGTTCAAGGAAACCCTTACCTTGATGCTCGATTCGAAGCGCGCAAGCGCTCAAGGCTTGAATCCGTTGGTCCCGGCAACGGAACCAAAATGTGGGAGCTTTCACTCAACCGCCGAGACCCTCGGACCGCTTATTGTTTCAAGCGTTCCAAGCCGAGCACTAATGGCTACCTCTCACATAGCCGACGCGCCGTCCATATCTACGGGTGTAGTGAGCTTACCTCCGTTGTCGTAGAGTTCACGCAAGGGCTGCAGAACACAGGGTTCAAGATACAGCAAGAATTGAGGCTAACAAGAAAAACTCAAATATTTGATGCCAAAGTTCACTATATTGCTTGTCAAATGAGCTACAAGAAGTTCATATTCAGAATAATTTGAAGTTTCTCATAAACTGTTCACATTCAGGGTTTTGAAGACAGTTATGACTTTGGTACGTAGACTTGAGGAGACTTGAAGAGTTCTGCTGGACTGGGCAGTAATCCCTATGAACAAATTTTCAGAAATCTTTTCAATGCCAATACAATGAAGTTCTGTGGGCATCCTGATGCTTCCTCCTTATCTCCTCCTCAATATTGACATCTTGCAAAATTATGTCTTCACACTCATCAAGTTCCAACTCTGTCATTTCAGGCTCAGGCCTAGAAGGTAAGACTCCCTCCAATGCACGGAACTCACACACAGTAGGGATAAACACAGTTAGCTTTCCTGTATTCTCGTCTAGTTCATAATGTGTTGCATTTCTTGGGAAAAGCCCCTTTGACAATCCATACTTCAGCAATAACTCTGGCAGTGAACAATGTTGCTGTTGATCATGAGAAGCATCCAGAAGTCCATATCTTTCAAGGATTGCAGCTGTAGGAACCAAAGCACTGCCTTCCCTTAAAATCTTGTACATCCCTGGAACTGTGAGTTCAACAACTGTTGAACCTGCTCTACTAGCAGGAAGTTGACCAGCATCGAAAATAAATGTGCAATGCTCCCACAGCTTCTCAAATTCTTGAATGGAGATTGAGCTTGCTTGACCACTAGAATTTGCACTTGTAAGAGCCAAAGCCTCACCAAAATCTTGAGCAACCTGACGAATAAAATCACTGTCTGGAACTCTTCAAACCAGGGTTCAAAGACTCATCTAACAGACTGTTGTCACCTCGCTGCAGTACTGCTGTGACAGGCCCTGGAAAGAGCTCAAGATCCTCACTATCCACAAGGGAAAGCAAGGTTCAGGACGTGGCGATAATCCGACAACAGGTCAGAATGAATTCTGCAGCATAAAGAGTGATCGATGAATTCTCGTGTCGAGTGTGTTATCTTCGATACTCAATATCAGAGTCCTCGTCTTCGATACTTCGCTTCGTTGTGGAGAGAGAGTCGATAATCAGCAGAGTCGGAGTAGCATCGAGGCAAACAACCCATACTTTGTAGAGGTTACACCGAAAAAAAAACCAATCAGCACACCGATAACTGTAGCAACAATCAGTCTCCTCATCTCTGATAGCTTTCTAGGTACACCAGCAGGGAGTCCGAGTGATGGATAGGGAGGGAAGAGAGATACCAAGATTGTGTGGGAATGTGTGATAAATTTTGTTGACCTTGAGGCTGTTGTTCCCTTCTGAACATGGCTTTTCACAAAGTTTCCACAAATGTAGACTTCTTCGTGGTCTCCTGTAGATTCCGTTGATCTCCCTTACTGCAAGTTGCGCATCCTGATGAAGACCTTCATAGACCTCTTGCCAATCCCTTGAAGATGGTGATGGACCCCTCCATTCTTGCTATCAGACTCCTCCAATCTTGCTATCAGACTCCTCCAACCACGTACAGGTCGTCAGTCAGGGAAGTCCTCGACGCTCACTTTCAAAGGATTCAGAAGAGGAAGCAACTCATGAAGCTGAATTGGAAGCTGATCATGGGTCTACTATTGTTGCTTCCTTGCCTCTCTCACCTACAGCAGCTCCTTCTATCTTGTCCCTCCTTGTCCATAGTCTTCGTCTAGTTCTTCCCGGTTTGAACTCCACTTCGTCCTCGTGACCATGGGCTCCCACAGGCGGTCTGTTCCTATTTTTGTTGTGTCTGCCTCCCCTTTTTCCTGTTAATTCTGGCCATTTCCAAAATAGCCTATTCTTTTCCCTCCAAAAGCAGTTTAAAACCTGAATATAGGTTTTTCCTCTTCCTCCTTTTTCACCTTTAGCTATAACGTTAATCTCCAATTCTGCCCATGTAAAGCATAACCTGTAATAAGGGCATTCCAAGCTATTGCATTCCGGACAAGAAGCTCCAACACTCCCTATGCTTTTACAAATGCACCACACTTGGCATACATATCCACCACAGCAGTCCCAAGTGCTGTACATACCCAGCAATAAGTGCATTCCAAGAGTCTACATCTCGACAAGGGAACCGTTCAGCACTCCTTAAGCTTTGCCCATTACACATGATATTCATGAATTTACACCTTTGTCTTCATAGCTTAAATGTCAGCTTCTATAAAGCTTCCTTTGATTCCACGGTATCCTGCACTTTTCTTCGAGTTCATCATTAAAATTATCAGCTGGATAATGTCCTTTGGCATCAGTTTTTAATATTTTTCTAATACACGCACATCATGCATCCAAACAAAATCATACGCATGCACTAAGGGAATATATACATTGGATGCGGATTATTAAAATGCATCACACAAACAATGAATCACACGCAGAAATTAACACAAATGCACAACAAAAGAAATGGAGGTGTATACGACTCGGATGCGCAGCAACACGACATCCACCCCCTCTAAACCTGCGCATCCTCCGGATGTGCCAACTAACCAGGATCATTCAACTCCACAAACAGGTCGAGTCCATCTTCTGATTCTAGTAGACCTGTTTCTCCATCGGCTTCATCATCTATGTCTTCTGTCTCTTCTGCTTGTCTTTCTCCTATCTGCTCTTCTTCTGTCAATGCTTCAAGTGCATATTCTTCATCTTCTCTTCTCTTGAAAATCTTGACTCGTTTTCCAGCAATAGGCACCCTCAATATTGTTCCATCTAATTCAGCCAGCTCATAGGTACCATTGTCAAAAACCTGTTTCACTTCATACGGTCCAAACCATCTTTGAACCATTTTTCTCATGCTACTATGCTGATTTTCTAGACTACTGTCATAGACTAGAACCCAATCTCCTTCTTTTATGGCTCTAGGCCTCAAGCGATGCCTTAAATCAAACCTGTCCTTATTTCTGAGACGGGCTGCCTTCAAACGATTAATAGCTAGCTGCACATCTTCTGTCCTTCTCTCTAGTTGACGAATCCGAAGGGCTAACAACTCTTCCCTTGATAAATTCTCATGCCACGGAAGAACACTCCAAGTGAGAGCACAAATTTCAGTAGGCATGACAGGTTTTTGCCCATACATCAACTCCGCAGGCATGTATCCAGTAGTCACACTATGTGTAGAGCGATCAGCCCACAATGCAAAAGGTAGTAATCTCGGCCAATCTCCAATCCGACCTCTACAAGCTTTTGCCAATGCTTTAACTATTGGCGGATGTCCTCTTTCACTTTTGCCATTTCCCTCTGGATTATAGGCAGTAGTAAGAGCCAATTTAATCCCAAGCCGTGAGAAAAATTCTCTAGCTTCATCTGCATCTAGCTCTCCACGATCAGCTGTAATCTTGCCTATACATCCATACCTGCAAAATATTTCTTCCAACAAGAATTTACATACTGTAGTGGTGGTCTTCGTCCGCAACGGTCTACCTTCAACATAGTTTGTAAGATCCTCCCTAGCCAAGACAAGATATCACATCTGCCAAAGTCCCACTGGCAAAGTAACCAAGTCTACCACCCACTTGTAATGCATACATAGTGGATAAGTCGGATGCAGCTCATCACGATGTCGCACTAGAGAGTAGAGCTGGCAGTCCCTGCAAGTCTCCACAAAGTGAGAAACATCTTTATACATCCCTTTCCACCAGTATCTTTCTTTGATTTTCTCATAGGTAGCCCACACACCTCTATGTCCAGCCCATGAGCTCTCATGAAACTCTCTCATAATCTGTATTTGCATCGCTATATCACAAACTACTCTCAAGGGCAAGCCTCCTCTCTTTCTTGGATGCTTCCAAAGAAAACCATCTTTCAAGAAATACCCATAAGCCTTCCTTCTGATTTTCTTGAATTCATCATCTGTCCAATCAGCTCTTCCCTCAATGAACTTAGATACTGTCCAATTTGCAGCCACTCATCAACATAAAGTTCTTCAATAAAAGCTTCAACAGTAGATACATGACAATCATGAATAAGGACAGAAGCAGCAAACTCTGTCTCATTATCTTCTGCAAGCATTGACTCCTCATCTTCATATCTCGCTCTAGAAAGCATGTCAGCAACTGGATTATATTTCCCTGCTGTGTGTCGAAATTCTGGATTCAATGATTTGATATAGGCAATCCACCGAAGCATCGCTATATCTGGAGTCGAGCAACTAGTAATCATGCCAAGCAAAGGCAAACAATCTGTTTCCACAATAACTGAAGCTCCAATAAAATACCCTTTGTCACACTTCAGTGCAGTGACTACTCCCCACAACTCTCTTTTGATCTGTGGGTATCTCCTTTGTCGCTCATTAAGAACTTTAGCTCCAAAGCGGATAGCATACCTATTTCCATCAGCATCATCCTGTCCCACAGCCCAACCTATGCCAATAGGGCTAGTATCAACTGTCAACATGATCGGCCGTCCACACTGATAATCCGCCTTGCGTAGAGTAGGAGCTGATTGCAACAGCTTCTTGAGCTTACGCATGGCTTTTGAATGCTTCTCATCCCAATGAAATTTCTACCCCTTTCGAAGCAGCTGATAGAGAACATCTGCAATATGAGCAAAATGAGGAATCCAAATCATGTAAAATACACAAGCTCCCACAAATCTTCGCACCTCTGAGGTAGTCGAGCAATACTCTGCAATCCTGTTTATGGCATCCACCTTTGCAGGAGAAGGCTTTCTGCCATAATATCCAACCATATGCCCAACTATGATGACTTCATTAACAGCAAAGACAGATTTCAGCCCTGAAAGTGTCAAATTTACCTCCTCTAATCGTGTCAATATTTGCTCACAAGCAATCAAGTGGTCAGCTACAAACTGTCTACATCCACGCAAATCAAGACTTTCATTCTTTTCTTCTTCTGCACAACCCTTAATAGGCACATCATCTAGAAAAGGCATGGTATACTGCGGAATATAGTCTCGAAGAACTCTATGCATAGCATTCATCATATGAGCAACTGAGTTTGTAGCACCTTGTGGCAAGGTACACATCCTCACAAGACCAATAGGTGTCCGCATAGTAGTAATATCCCTACTTTCCAAGGCAAGCTGAAACTTATCATAACCTGAATACAAGTCTCCTAGAGAATAGATGGCTCGTCCTGCAAAAGCCTCAGCGAATTCATCCACAATTGGACCTGTTCCCACATTCCTGATTGTCACTTTGTTCACGGGCTGCATATCCTGAATAAATCTCAAAGTACCATTCTTCTTTGGTACAGTAAACCACCTGTTAGAATAAGGTGCAGAAGAGGGTTCCAAAATCCCCATTTTAATCTTCTCATTCAGCAACTCTATCAGCTTTGGCAAGTGTGCTTTAGGCACAGGTATAGGACGTATATTCCATGGTACATGAGGAACAGTAAAGATGACCATAGGTGCAACCAATTCGGGACTAATGCAGCCAATTTCATGTGGAAAGAAAGCAAATGCCTTACCATGACGTCCAAGCATCTCTCTAAAACATTCTTTTTCCACTGGAAGCAAAAAATCATCATTTCCAATCTTCAATTCTGCAAGAGTTTCAGCTGTAAACTTATGTCCAATATTTGCAGGATCCCTCAACATAGGCTGCTTCATAGCTTTTTCAATCTGTTCATCACTATCAGAAGGAAGCGGGCCTGCAACCGGCTTAACCTTCTTATCAACTGTTTTATATTTTGTATCAACCTTGGCATCATTCAAGCACTCTTTCCTTTGCTGCAATTTCTGCAAATTTTCAGCATCTTTCAACTCTGTTGGCTGAAAAATTTCAGCCTTTAGCTCTATGGACTGCATGGGTGCAGCCTGAAACTCTGTATGCAGAAATTTTTCTGCATTCAACTCTGTTGGCTGAATGAATTCAGCCCTCGGCTCTATGGACTGCATAGATGCATCCTGAAACTCTGTATGCAGAAATTTTTCTGCATTCAACTCTGTTGGCTGAATGAATTCAGCCCTCGGCTCTATGGACTGCATAGATGCATCCTGAAACTCTGTATGCAGAAATTTTTCTGCATTCAACTCTGTTGGCTGAATGGATTCAGCCCTCTGCAATTCTATTAGCTGATCAAGATCAGCCATAAATTCAGTTTGCTGAGTTTTCTCAGCCTCTAACTCTGTTTGCAGCATAAAACCAGAAATTTCCTGAAACATATCCAAGGTTTGCACAGGTATGATATTTGAACCCTTGCATACATCAGTTTTCAGCATTGCTCTTATATCAAACAATGTATCTGCATAAGACATCCCTTCATACAATCCATCCACATGCTCTTCTGCTTGCAAAATTCCTGCATTCTTCAACTCTTTCTCCTTACGACCAATGTACTGCCTGGCAGCTCTAGGCAAATCTGAAATTTTCTGATAACTTACTGAACTATCTGAAGTAAACCCAACAAAGTTATTGGAGAAAGACTGGCTGCCAGGAGGCGAGATCTCCTCTTTTCTCCACTCCGTACCACTGGCATCTCGCAAGACAGCGGTACCTAATGAAAATCCAACTCCTTCGCAGGTAGTGGTGTCTCACGCAAGGAGTCCCTGTTTCTCGGATGATTTACCCCAACAGTCATAAACTGAACAGCTCGCATACCATCTTTACTGCGTATCCGCGCATAAGCTGACCCATCATCCATCACTTTTGTTTCCATTCTTGCTTCTGTAATGAAAGGCTGTCCAAGAATAATCGGATAGGAGCATGAATCCTGAACAAAGCAATGATAATCCTCTTCAACATTACCAATAGAAATTCTGATACTCGAACAAGCAGCATACATATCACCAGAAGTATTATTGGCGGCTCTCATGCGCCAGCCATGCTCTGCATCCATAGGCCACTTGCCACTCTCATAAACACCTCGAGCAATAAGATTAATCTCAGAACCATGATCAACTAAAGCAATCAAGGGAATTTGTTTCTCTCCAATCCTTACCACTGTCTCAGTGGTTGCTCTAGCCCAATGACTTCGTGAAAAATGGCTGCGAGGAATGAGAATAGGGGTCTCATCATCTTCATACTGCATAGGCTGCACTATTTTCTCCAATTGCGGATTAACAGAAGCATTCTCAACCATCACTGCATCATCATGCTCTTCCCCAAGAGCTCCATGCCACAATCCCTGTAAAGCAGGTCCTTCCATCGCATGTCGTTTCCTCCGCAAAAGATCTTGCATCTGATCCTGTATTTCTCTTCTAGCAATCCCAAGAGCCTCTCCAACAGTAAAAGTGACTTCACTATTCAAAATTCTTTCATGAAAAATCTTACTCATATCTGTTTGCATATCAAGGTCTGACAAGAGCTTGAATCCTGGCTCTTTTCTTGGTTGCCTCTTTTCTTTCTGCTTGTCTCCCATTGGTTGATCAGAACCTGTTTGAACTGGAGAATTCGGCATAGGTGGAGCTGTAACAGGTGGTGAAACAAAGTCACCCCCTCTAGTCTTTTTGGAGGAGCTAGGACCCTCCTCATCTCTTCTTCTCTTTTCCTCAACCATGGCATCTAAACCCTGCGTTTTAGCCATATAAGCAAAAATAGAATACCTGTCAACAGGAGAATCCCATCCTGTTTCTCCTCGGATGCTAGAGCCCACACAAGTCATAGTAGAAGTTTGAACTTTCCCTCTTCTCGCTATCTCCAAGGCAGAAGACCATAAAGCAGAGTCTCCATCAGATTTCTGCTCAAGCTGGACTCCAAAAGCTGAAGCATCTCCTCTAACACTCACATAAGCTGATCGCGCAGCCATATCATCAACAAGCTTCTTCATACCTCCCTTACCGAAGTTCGTGTCAAGAGGAGCGCCAGTCTCTGTCAGCCATATCTTCCCATCTTGTCCCCAGAACACTACATTCTTCTTACGTGCTTCCTGAAAAGCATCACAATCTCTGCAGTGTTGGTGCTCTGTACTATCACACCAAATACATCGTCGCCCTTTTCTTTGACCAGCTGGAAAAGCAGTCACTGGAGTAGGTGCTACAGCAGGTACTGACATAAGTTGCTCCTTTAACTTACCAACTTCAGCTTTGACTGCTTCAATCGTCAAATCCGCCAAGCCTTTAATAACATCATCTACAGATAAGGGCACTAGAGCAGCAGGAACTGATGGATTCACAGTAGGAGGAGTAGGCTTAGGCAAAGAAGTTGCAGCAGGGGTAGAAGAAGAAGTCTCCAAGGATTTTTCAGGAACTGATCCTGTATTTCGATGCAATCTTACTCTCCTGCGCTGCTTCTTAACAAGAGCATTCACAGCATCAATGACATGTCTCCACTCAGTCTTTAAACCTGAATCAGTAGCTTGATCTTCCAAAAGATCATCCAACTTTTCCTGTAAATCAGCATCTGCAGCTTGCAAAAATAACTCCACTTTCTGCATCTCCAAAGCTTGCTGTTCAGTCCCATCCAACTGATCATAACGGCTTTCAAACTCTCGCAGAAGAGCGGTAACAGAAAGTCCCTTATTAGGCATAGAAACCCATGCTAAAAAATTCCTGCGATTCATAAGACCTGTATCCTCCAGGAAATATTCATCTTTTAATGCCTTTTTAAATTCAGCCCAACCTGCATGTGCTTCTTGAATTTCTGCAATTCGACCTTCAAGAGCTCGAACCACGATCCGCAAGAAGTAGCAGCTCCAAACATCTTGAGAAACCCCAAAAAACTTCATCTTTTCTTCATACAAATGCAGGTAAGTTGACACTTGCTGGCCATTAAACTGCTTCATCTCCTGTTGGACAGCTTTCAAAGCATCCATAGCATCACTGTCACATTTTGCATGAGCTTGCTGCTGCATATACATGGTAAATGACTGAAACAGGTTCTTCATGACATTATCATCTGTCATCTCTTCTTGCGAGTCTCCCATCTTGCTGATGACGCAACACTTTCACGTCGGGTTCACCAGAAATGTCGTAGAGTTCACGCAAGGGCTGCAGAACACGGGGTTCAAGATACAGCAAGAATTGAGGCTAACAAGAAAAACTCAAATATTTGATGCCAAAGTTCACTATATTCCTTGTCAAATGAGCTACAAGAAGTTCATATTCAGAATAATTTGAAGTTTCTCATAAACTGTTCACATTCAGGGTTTTGAAGACAGTTATGACTTTGGTACGTAGACTTGAGGAGACTTGAAGAGTTCTGCTGGACTGGGCAGTAATCCCTATGAACAAATTTTCAGAAATCTTTTCAATGCCAATACAATGAAGTTCTGTGGGCATCCTGATGCTTCCTCCTTATCTCCTCCTCAATATTGACATCTTGCAAAATTATGTCTTCACACTCATCAAGTTCCAACTCTGTCATTTCAGGCTCAGGCCTAGAAGGTAAGACTCCCTCCAATGCACGGAACTCACACACAGTAGGGATAAACACAGTTAGCTTTCCTGTATTCTCGTCTAGTTCATAATGTGTTGCATTTCTTGGGAAAAGCCCCTTTGACAATCCATACTTCAGCAATAACTCTGGCAGTGAACAGTGTTGCTGTTGATCATGAGAAGCATCCAGAAGTCCATATCTTTCAAGGATTGCAGCTGTAGGAACCAAAGCACTGCCTTCCCTTAAAATCTTGTACATCCCTGGAACTGTGAGTTCAACAACTGTTGAACCTGCTCTACTAGCAGGAAGTTGACCAGCATCGAAAATAAATGTGCAATGCTCCCACAGCTTCTCAAATTCTTGAATGGAGATTGAGCTTGCTTGACCACTAGAATTTGCACTTGTAAGAGCCAAAGCCTCACCAAAATCTTGAGCAACCTGACGAATAAAATCACTGTCTGGAACTCTTCAAACCAGGGTTCAAAGACTCATCTAACAGACTGTTGTCACCTCGCTGCAGTACTGCTGTGACAGGCCCTGGAAAGAGCTCAAGATCCTCACTATCCACAAGGGAAAGCAAGGTTCAGGACGTGGCGATAATCCGACAACAGGTCAGAATGAATTCTGCAGCATAAAGAGTGATCGATGAATTCTCGTGTCGAGTGTGTTATCTTCGATACTCAATATCAGAGTCCTCGTCTTCGATACTTCGCTTCGTTGTGGAGAGAGAGTCGATAATCAGCAGAGTCGGAGTAGCATCGAGGCAAACAACCCATACTTTGTAGAGGTTACACCGAAAAAAAAACCAATCAGCACACCGATAACTGTAGCAACAATCAGTCTCCTCATCTCTGATAGCTTTCTAGGTACACCGGCAGGGAGTCCGAGTGATGGATAGGGAGGGAAGAGAGATACCAAGATTGTGTGGGAATGTGTGATAAATTTTGTTGACCTTGAGGCTGTTGTTCCCTTCTGAACATGGCTTTTCACAAAGTTTCCACAAATGTAGACTTCTTCGTGGTCTCCTGCAGATTCCGTTGATCTCCCTTACTGCAAGTTGCGCATCCTGATGAAGACCTTCATAGACCTCTTGCCAATCCCTTGAAGATGGTGATGGACCCCTCCATTCTTGCTATCAGACTCCTCCAATCTTGCTATCAGACTCCTCCAACCACGTACAGGTCGTCAGTCAGGGAAGTCCTCGACGCTCACTTTCAAAGGATTCAGAAGAGGAAGCAACTCATGAAGCTGAATTGGAAGCTGATCATGGGTCTACTATTGTCGCTTCCTTGCCTCTCTCACCTACAGCAGCTCCTTCTATCTTGTCCCTCCTTGTCCATAGTCTTCGTCTAGTTCTTCCCGGTTTGAACTCCACTTCGTCCTCGTGACCATGGGCTCCCACAGGCGGTCTGTTCCTATTTTTGTTGTGTCTGCCTCCCCTTTTTCCTGTTAATTCTGGCCATTTCCAAAATAGCCTATTCTTTTCCCTCCAAAAGCAGTTTAAAACCTGAATATAGGTTTTTCCTCTTCCTCCTTTTTCACCTTTAGCTATAACGTTAATCTCCAATTCTGCCCATGTAAAGCATAACCTGTAATAAGGGCATTCCAAGCTATTGCATTCCGGACAAGAAGCTCCAACACTCCCTATGCTTTTACAAATGCACCACACTTGGCATACATATCCACCACAGCAGTCCCAAGTGCTGTACATACCCAGCAATAAGTGCATTCCAAGAGTCTACATCTCGACAAGGGAACCGTTCAGCACTCCTTAAGCTTTGCCCATTACACATGATATTCATGAATTTACACCTTTGTCTTCATAGCTTAAATGTCAGCTTCTATAAAGCTTCCTTTGATTCCACGGTATCCTGCACTTTTCTTCGAGTTCATCATTAAAATTATCAGCTGGATAATGTCCTTTGGCATCAGTTTTTAATATTTTTCTAATACACGCACATCATGCATCCAAACAAAATCATACGCATGCACTAAGGGAATATATACATTGGATGCGGATTATTAAAATGCATCACACAAACAATGAATCACACGCAGAAATTAACACAAATGCACAACAAAAGAAATGGAGGTGTATACGACTCGGATGCACAGCAACACGACACCGTGCCGTTCGAGTTACCTCCTCTCCCGCACACTCCGGTGGCTCCACGATCCAAGTGCAAGCTTCAAGCAAGCTCCATCCTCAAGCTCCATGCTCCAAGCTCCATTGCCGCGAGCAAGACAAGAGAAGAGAAGAGAAGAGAAGAAGAGAGGAGAAGATGGAGAGCTTCTCCTCCTCGGTCCCTCACCCTCACACACTCACTCCCTCACACTCTCACACTCCCTCTCTCAAGCACAAGCTCAAGCAAGCAAGAACAAGAAGAAGAAGAAGAAGAGGAGAGCTACTTTTGGCCACACACAAGAATGAGCTTCTCATTCACTTTTCAACTTTATATACAAAACCCTAAATCCCTTTTGGGCGGTCATTCCCTTTTCCCCTTTTTACATGGCCGGCCGTAGCTCATGCCCTTTTTCCCATTGTCCTTGTATCTTCCTAGCTTCCTTTCCACCGCCCATCTACATTTACAAATTGCATGGGTGAGAGCCCGGCGCTCTTTTACAAGATTTCCGGGTGCGCCTTTTTATTTTAAAATGCGCCTTTCCCCTTTTGCCTTTGCCTTGGACTTTTAAGGTTGCCCTTGCTCTTTTGGCCTTTTCTCCTTTTCTTTCTTCACTCGGGCTACCTTTTTTCCGCCTTTGCCCTGCGTCTTTTCCACTTCCTTTTGCTTTCTTCGTGTTGGGGTTAACAAAGTTCTTTCCCCTAGTAGAGCCATCAATCAAGTGTCTCTTCACCACCACCAACTTCTGAAGCTATATTCCCAACCATATTATTCTCATTGCCATCTACCACATTACCAAAGCAACATCACCCGTACCACTAATAGTAGGAATATTATCACTTCATTTGGAGTTCTTCATCAGCCACATGTATTTCTCCTCCATTGTGACAATTCCTTCTTCAAAGCTATTTCATTGACTATTCCCAACATTCTACATCTTTGGTGCATGCTACAACATGCTACCTACGACATGAGTGCCATGGGACTGTCACACATCTCGGAGGGGGATAATGTTAACAGTGTCGCAGCGCGTAGGGTTGAAGGTCACCACAGGGGTTTGGCAAGAAAACTGAACAAGATAGATGGAGATGTGTCTTCAAAAGTAAGTAGGTTATAGTGATTGTTTAAAGGTTCAAGAGGTACTTCACGGTCAATCACAGGGGTTTGAGAGAAAAGAATGTATGGGGTTTCTAGAGCTTAGACTCCGGAGATGGTAGAGAGAAGAGAAGAGTTGAAGGTTTCAAGCCAAGTTCTTGAAGATGTTGATAGAGCTTCCAACTACAAGTTCTTAGCAAATGTCACAAGAGTATTATCTCATAAGTTCTAACTCAAATCAACCTTGTTTTCTTGACTGTAAGAGCAATCAAAAAAGCAAGTACAATATACTCTCATGTATCATAAACAACTCTGCATCCCATCATTCATACATGATGCCATAGCATGAATCAACTTTGCATAATTACATTCAATGTAGACTATTAGGGACAAAAGCTTATGAGTTAATTACAAGGCTTGTAGGGCAAAGAGACTTGCTTCAAGAGAGCTTCAAATTGAGTTCTTGATAAGGTTAAGTTACCATAGCCAAGAAATAAGAGAAAAAGCTCCTCTTAATTCAACTCAAAGCACCTATGAATGATATACAAACATTCCCCTACCATAGGGGCACATAATACTTGCATATTTTGACAAGATGTCTTCTGTAGAGTAAGAAATGAGTTAAAAGAACAATGATGTAGCTAATTCTCTGAATATGGCTGAAGATATCAGCCCCAAATAAGCCCAAATATCTTCTGGAATTCACCTTTGATTATAGCATAAACTTCCCCTAACACGGTGTTGGTGCATTTGGTGTCGAGAGTCCACCAAGGGGGTAAGAGATAGTAGGGTGAAGGTAGATTCAGGGAGAGGAGTAGACGGAAGAGAAGGTGTTCAAAGAAATTGAAGACGTAGAAGAATACTCCCGAAAAGAATTAGAAAATGTAGGAGAATACTAACAGAGATGAAGCCTGTCAGTTTATTCCTGCATTATGGGAAGATAAAACTCTAATAGACAAAAACATGTATAAAATAATATGTTCCTCTATGCTGCTCAAATAGCCAAACTGATACCTCCATTGGCTTTGAAAGGGGGGGTAAAATACTAGCACACCTGGCCAGAATTCTGCCGGATCACTCCCTCTTCATCTCCCACTTCAAAGTGATGTTCACTTGCCTGAAAACAGCGATCGTGTATCACTTGATTTCACTAATCTTTCTTTTTACATAAAATCCTCTCAAATTGGTTGAAAGCTACATGCTTTCTTTTACATGTCATCCTAATCTAGAAGTTGTCTATAGTTTTATGGATTTTTACAATAGATAATATCTAAAATATCAAAAATTGGCTAAATTTTTTCCAAAAATCTAATATTTTTGAACCATGGACACTACACTAATGTCTAAAATGGCATTGGCTCTCTAAATCAATAAGAAAGCCACACTCTAGATTTTTTTACATGGTGTGTGCATAGCGACACGAAAACAGTATTTGAGAAGGCTAAATTGGAAGGTCGAGCACAAGTTTAAAGATTATTTTTTGGAAGGATTATTATTTTTATAGAGCTTCATTATATTATTTTGGTACTTGTGTAATATTGTTGTACTTCATGGATATCAGATTATCATGATTGTAATATTTTATGAGAGTCCGGGCTTAGAATACCCATGCACATTGTATTTATTAACCACTATTGTATTTATTGCATCCACAATCGTTGTGCAAGGGTTGCGTACGTGGATTTGGGACTAGAATAGTATATGCTAGATCTATTTAATCTAATGTACAAGTATACTTCAAGGATTGACCAGCCTAGATGCCACAAAGTGGATAGGATATCCAAATGAGGATGCAAACCATAATTCACAATTGTGGAAACTCTAAAATGCAAATGAGGTGCCACACTAGAGAAGTGATCTCACCCTAACCTTAATTTATGTCTATATAAGGGTGGGAGGTTTCTGTTGTATTTACTCTTTCGGTGCATCCATGTTGCAGAAGCTTTGTCAATGCAGCTATTGAAGCTTTCTATTCTATTCTTCTATTCTACCATCTTGCCTTCATTATTGAGAGTGACTTAGAGAGGGTGAGTGAGAGGTGTGTTGAGTGAGGGATTGAGGAAAGGTGAAGCTCTTCGTCCTCTTATTTCTTTTCTTTTCTTCTCTATTAGCTTCTCAACTTGTTAGTGTACTCGATGTGGTGGATGCGAAGGACTGAAGACATTGGATTGAATTGTTTGGGTTGTGGAACCATATTTGAGCCTTTAAGATTTCAGACTATAATGCGGTAAGGTAAGTTGGTGACTTTACTACACCTTGTTGTGTTCTTTCTTTCTTGGTTTGGAGAGAAGGATGCATGGTTAGTTAGAGTGGATAATTGGGAGATTGTACAGCGAAGCAAATTGCAACTTCTAAAACAATAGAAGTTCATCCAATGTCTTCATCAAAATATTGAAAGAAGCCAAATTGTGAAACAAAGATAGGTTTGACAAAAGACATAACCTTAGGCTGAGAGTTATAGAGGACAGAGACTATGTACTTATGTATGACAATAGCTTGGATATTTAGCATAGTGCTATTAGGAAAGTCTCCAAGAGATCATTTGGTCCATATGTTGTGGTGCATGCATATTATAATGCCACATACTCTCTTTTTGAGTTGGATGGGACTGCATTGAAAATACCCATAGCTAGAAAATCAATCAAACTATTCATGAGAAGGGAATCTGAGGCTTATGAAGAACTAGACCATGTCAAGGCTGAAAATGTATAAGACAACATTCAAGAAGATGAAGTAGATGATATTGTGGATGAAAAAGAAGACCTGGAACTACTGAAGAGTAAGATGTGTGGCACATACTAAAGAATGTGCAGGTTTAGAGGGGGTGGATATCACATGGTTCCATGTCTACAAGTTGAAACCTTACAAGATGATTATTAGTGATTGGATTCCACTTGTGAGTTTATGGATCTTGTCTATCTCGGTGTTTATGCTGAAATTCACTTTGTCTATGGTTAGATGTTAGTTTTTTTGAAGTCATTTATACCTAGATGTTGTCTATCAAGTAACAAGGCCTATCCTAGGCCTTATAAGTGACCTTAATTTTTAGCTTGGACAAGTTGAAGGAGTGCTTTACAATGTGATGTGGCATATAAGAATAGCCTACTTTTTGGATTGTGTTTTTGAGGCTACTATAAGGCACCTTCAAGTTGGGGAGGAAAAGGGATCAACAACACATGCTTTTTGATTGCTAATCAGTTGAAGAAAGTAAGGCCAAATTGTAGGGCTGAACTAATCTTGATGGGGAGAAGATTGATTGTGGTTGATTGATGCAAGTGGAAGGATTGAGCTAAGACCCTTTATGACCACAATTAGTGGAACATGATGTATAAGGGAATTTCCATGTTATAGGTCACTCTTCAAAGAACTTGATGTCTACAATTTTAAGAGGCTTACTCATTGGCAAAGTCTTCTCTTCACCCATTGTGAACACAAAGTAACCTACCACATCTAACCTAACAACACCTTCATACTTTTAGTCTTCATCTAAGAAAATGAAGCAAGATCTCAACCCAAGGCTCACACACCAACAACATCAATATCACAATCCTTTGCAACTCCAAGAAAAATAGGCAAGTAGAAACCCTCCAATCACCTTTTGGGAGGTCACAACTTTGAGACACTTACAACTTGTAAGGATCAACTCCACAAGCCACCTCCATGAGCACTCCTATAGCTATTAGGTCATAGATGCAAGCATGTATAGCCTTCATTCACCTCCAAAACTCCACAACGTTTCTTCTAAGATAGTGTCTCCACCAGGTCGATTTCAAACCTCACACCCCCACAAATATCTTCTTCACCTTCACGAGTAGAATTGATCATGTTCACTATCCTTCCTATCCTTATAGTATCTCTATCTCTTGTATACTCCATGAACTAGCAATAAACACCACTAAGCTTGCACTTTTGTTTTTTGTCCCATTAGTTGTCCTCTTGCTTTTTCTCCAAGTCCATAAGGTATACAAATAATGTTCCCATCCCTACTTTTTCACTTTTCCACCTAGATGGGCATTCGTGGCATCATTATCATCATCATATTGCTTTCATCTCAGCTTAGCATAGAGTCATTACATCGCATACCATCTCATGCTTACTACACCAAAAGTTTTTTCTCTTCCACCTTCTATTTCACTTCATCACATGTGTAGAAGCCTCTGATAAGTTACTCATGAATATATGTGTGCATCATGTGGGTTCAAAATAAGGTATTTTTAAAATACCATTTTTATGCATTTTTTACATACAAAAGGATGTAATATAAAGGGATTATTTATAAATTTAATAGAAAGTGGTTATGTTTTTTTCCAAAAAAATTCATAGATAAGGATATTTATAAATAGGCCTTGAATGCACGTGATGTAGAGGATATACATATAGTGACTTCCGCGAGGTAGAAGCTAGCTTGGCCATGCCACATTAGCATATATGTGAGGCCACCAAGACACTTCCCATGTCAACATGCTTTGCCACCACGATATACCCTAAATCAAAACCCATAGTTGTCATCATATGTCATCAACCTAATTCCTTGTTGATCAATAAGAGATTGAGATTGTATCAAGCCACCAATCTCCTCATAGTCCAAACTAATCACATAGGCATGATGTTTACCCTTCTACACTATCTATTATTAAGAGAGATCCAACCTTAGCATCCAATCAGTCCATGCACCTAGAAAAAATTGAGACTTCATTCTATAAACATCCATCGATCCAAGAAAAACCCTATTAGTCATGGAAGGAACCATGTAATTGTCTCTTACCAAAGTACAATAAATCTAGGTGCCAAAGCCATCCAAACATGTCTTACCAAACCATCCCTTCTATTGCTTGTCGTAGACAAGTCATGTGACACCATTGCATCCTTAGTCCTGTTTGGACTTCAAGGAAAAACCTCACACTGGTTAGGAGAAAGAGCACTTGCCCATTATGTGAGAGGTATCCTAAGAACTTTGCATCCAATCATAGTTCTTGCACCTAGAAAAAGTCAAGATTTCATTCTATAAACATCTATCGATCCAAAAAAAACCCTACTAGTCATGGGAGGAACCATGTAATGGTCTCCTACTAAAGCACAATAAATCTAGGTGCCAAAGCCATCCAAACATTTATTATAAAAGCCACCAAACCATTCCTTCTATTGCTTGTCGTAGACATGTCATATGACACCATTTCATCCTTAGTCCTATTTGGACTCCAAGGAAAAGCCTCATAATGGTTAGGAGAAAGAGTGCATGCCCATTATGTGAGAGGTACCTTAAGCCATGGATTTGAGTTGAACTCTTGAAAGAGTAAGAACATCATTAATGTCCCATTTTCACACTTAAGCCATGACAATGATCATAAGTATGATGGGTTAGATGCCTTCCATACTTTGCATGTAGTTGTGCAAGATTTGTGAAGTTCTTTTTTGGACCAAAGCATTTTTTGTTTTTAATGTTGGCATTTATCATATGCATACCCTACCCTTGTAGGGTAAAGAGGTTTAAATAGAAACACAATCATGGTGTAAATAGAGTGCTAATGTGTTGAGAGTAAGTGTGAGAAAGGGAGCATATAATAGTTTGAAATTAGCCAAAATAACTTCTTCCATTAATAATAGAAGACCCTCTTATATAGGCTAGTACAAGACAAAATATTCTTGGGTACATATCATGGGATACTTTGATATATATAAGAAATCATACATATCCATATGCTTAGGATAGATACCCTCCCATCAACAAAGCATGGGGATTTTCATATGTCCAAGCTAGCCATTAATGAGGCATACTATTCCTTTATCATATATGCTAAGTGGAGTTGGGCTTCTCCCTTCACCTTCGACTCACTAGTAGGTTTTAAATGAGGGCAATCCAATATAAGATTCTGTTGACACTTCCCAATATTTATCTGTTTAGACTTAGATTGTGAAGGCTCTCTTTGGACTATGGCGGAGTTTGATGTAGATTTATGATGTACGTTTTCCTTATAGGATGTAGCAGATGTTTATTCATGAGCTCTCCTAGTTGGTCATGATGTTATATTGGATATCTTTGAATGCACTTGCAATGCTATATTTTTTTTTGTGTGGATTGTATTCGATAATTTTCCATACATATTTGATGATGCAATGTTGTTCTAGATTCACACTTTGGTGTTTTGCCACACATACACTATGTTACTAATGATCAAGCTTCACCAATATACATTCACATTGATACTCTATTTTTAGGTTTATGTTTTGCATATATGATGTTTATTCAATGTTGTTGGAGCATTGATCTACTTGTCTAATCATACTTTTATGCTTTTATATTTTATGATGTTATATGCTAGCGATCATACATGAATGGTACCCAACCCTAGCCTTGTTGCCATAAAATGGTTGCATTCTATCTCACTTGACTAGACATTGCACTATAATAATGATGCTTCTTTTGGGGTGTAACAGATACTTGTGTTTATAAATGTGTTACATCTTAGTATGACACAAAGATCTTTAGCTCATTTCCTTCATAGTCTTAGCTAGATGTGAGCATTAAGTTTAAGGGTTTAACATGTTTCACTAGAATCATCAAAGAAATTAGTGGTTTTGAGTCATGACTACCAAGCAACCATCCATTAGCTTGTGCCAACTTACTTAGTACCTGAATCCCACCGGTAGACACACTTTATAATCACCATGTGTATGTATTTGCAATAGGCAAGAAGGCATATTTACATTAGCTAATTATTTGAAGGGTCACATTATTGTGTGGCACCTTTTCATCTTTTGTGGAAGATAAGTACATGAATCTTATGGGAAAATTTGTGTATGTGTTTCTTTGTTAGTGAAATACAAAGCATGGTTGTCTTACCTTCCTTGTCTACTATGGTTGTTATACCATTAACACATTTATTGATGCCAGGAGGCATATTCCACGGTGGATTCCGTGAGGTTTTACGGTGGATTCCGTAAACTTAGATGACCGGGGCTCATACGCAAAGAGGATTCTTTGTGCGAGAAGTTGATGGGGACGCCTGTCCTTTTCGGGCGTTTCATTAATTTAGTGTGTACATGGGTGATTCCATAGCGGGTGATTCCGCAAAATGCATATTAAATTAATAAACGTTTATGAGTTTAGAGTGCGCACTCGTAATAAATTAAGGTTAGGATTTATTTCTAACCAGTTGATTTATTTATGTAGCTGAAGACTGCTAGGTATTCACTTTTGTCGGTTTAATTGTGTTATTTTACTAACGATTGTGAATGCTTCAGTTGATGTGTAGAGATAGCAGGAGTGGCGGAGGAAAGCATTGGAGTCTAGCGGGTTTCCGACCTTTGGATATATTTTGATAGGCGCCACGCCTATATTTTGATTATGTCTATAGAGACATCGACTATTTATTATTATTTTGTATGCGCTTATGCGCCTGGATATGTTATTTTTATTTGGACATTGAGATTGGGCGTGCCAGACTCTGCGCACCAGGTAGCTCACGTAGTGAATTCCCAAAGGTCCCCAAGAACAAAGCACTCTACTTTTTAGCACAAAAATCAATGTGAAAGCAAGCACGACATGAGACAAGAGACAAATTGGGTTGAATCTCCCCCATGCCTTGTGTGAGCGCTCACACAAGGCATGGGGGAGATTCAACCCAATTTGTCTCTTGTCTCATGTCGTGCTTGCTTTCACATTGATTTTTGTGCTAAAAAGTAGAGTGCTTTGTTCTTGGGGACCTTTGGGAATTCACTACGTGAGCTACCTGGTGCGCAGATCGTATGATGCCAGGAGGCATATTCCACGGTGGATTCCGTGAGGTTTTACGGTGGATTCCGTAAACTTAGATGACCGGGGCTCATACGCAAAGAGGATTCTTTGTGCGAGAAGTTGATGGGGACGCCTGTCCTTTTCGGGCGTTTCATTAATTTAGTGTGTACATGGGTGATTCCATAGCGGGTGATTCCGCAAAATGCATATTAAATTAATAAACGTTTATGAGTTTAGAGTGCGCACTCGTAATAAATTAAGGTTAGGATTTATTTCTAACCAGTTGATTTATTTATGTAGCTGAAGACTGCTAGGTATTCACTTTTGTCGGTTTAATTGTGTTATTTTACTAACGATTGTGAATGCTTCAGTTGATGTGTAGAGATAGCAGGAGTGGCGGAGGAAAGCATTGGAGTCTAGCGGGTTTCCGACCTTTGGATATATTTTGATAGGCGCCACGCCTATATTTTGATTATGTCTATAGAGACATCGACTATTTATTATTATTTTGTATGCGCTTATGCGCCTGGATATGTTATTTTTATTTGGACATTGAGATTGGGCGTGCCAGACTCTTTGGGCACCGTCCATTAGCTTTATTTTCCTATTTTTGGTAGAAAGCAAACTCAAAAGCTAAAAGCTTGTATATTTTTGTAATTGGGCTATTTTTGAGCAAAAAGATTGAAAATATATATTAAATACATGCTTTGTGAAGCGCTCACACAAGGCATGGGGGAGATTCAACCCAATTTGTCTCTTGTCTCATGTCGTGCTTGCTTTCACATTGATTTTTGTGCTAAAAAGTAGAGTGCTTTGTTCTTGGGGACCTTTGGGAATTCACTACGTGAGCTACCTGCGTCCGATCTGCGCACCATTTATTGTCCATGTTAATACTTACATCAAACATTTGTGCACAATCACATTATTGTGTGTTTCTTTTTTGGACTAGATAAAAGAAGCTCAAGTGAAAATGGAGGCCTTCAAGACACAACTTACCATACCTTTGCATGGGAAGAACCAAGACAAGTTAGCATAGCTTCGCTTGTAAAGAACCAAGGTGAGGGCCAAAAATAGATGTTTTTCCCATTGTACACATAGATGTCTTCTTGTAAACCCTGTAAAACATTGGCAAAATTCACCTCAGAATCTCTTCTCAATAAGATATTTGTTCACCTTCATTCCAATTCTCTACATTTCATTCTCTCACTCTACATATGCCTTGCAAAGTACATACTTGGATGAAGAAGCTCCTTACATGCAAAGAGGTGGTTCCACATGGCAGGTGGCTATTAAAACTTATTTAATGACTATTAGAAAGCATTGCATCATTGTGTTCCACTCTTCCCAAGAAAGATCCAAGGCCCAATGCAAATTTTTTGTGATGGATGATCTATTCTTTATGGTTTCATTCCTTTATTGTTCAATACAAGTTATTCCTTTGTACTGATGGATCAACCTTTATTGTTCAATACAAGTTATTTTATCCAACTTTGCATTGAGGCAAGATAGAAAGAAAAGCTAATGTTTTGAAGCAACAAAAAATAAAATAAGTAAATTGCTAAAGCCCCTACATTTCATACCATTTTTAAAGCCTTCAAATTGTTGTACATATAACTTCAATTTGTCTTACAAATTGCTTTGAGAAAGTCTAAAACTTGTATTATGATATTTGAGCTAAAGCAAAGGCACCAACACTTCATTTTCACCCAACTTTAATAAGTTACCTTGTTACCACAATAGACAAGAGGAAACATGACAGAATAGTGTCACAAGAAGGAAATGCATGCATGATACTTCCCACACAAATCCCAACATGAATTCTTGTTGAAGTATGGATGCAACATTATTCTACCATGCATGTGTCAACCTTTCTAGAGTTGCCAAAAATACAAATTTACAACATCCTCAAATCTTGCTATGTAACATTGTGTGGCACCACTCTAGTATGACACTTGTGCTTGGAGGAAATATTATTGCAGCCTAACTAGATTGTGAACATGTATAAGATTCATTACCTTGCTAGTAAGCCTTAATTGTTTTTAGACATTATAATGTTTGTATCTTGCCACCAGTACTAACAAACCTATGTGCAATGATAAAGAGATCATACGTCGAAAAACTAAACCTTATCAATGACATACGTTGGTAAAGTCTTCTTGAAATGAATCTTTGCAATATCAAAATTGCTTCTCACCCTGTCATGGAGCTCAACTTTACTTTCAAAAAGATGTTTTTTGAAGTAAGAAAATGTTCCATGCATGTTAGAACAAAGGTGACTTGTAGGGTACATATGTGAACTTTATTGCTTGCATTGGGAGGAAAGGTTAGAAGAGTCTTTGAAATGTGTGTCTTTTAGCTCCCATGTTTATTAGGATGCTACAATGTGGTGTTCTTGATAGACACTTATGAGTTCTTAGATAGCTAGCAGGTATTTATACATACATTGTTTTCATCAAAAGTTTGTCTTCACTTACACAACTTTAGCCGCTTTACAGCATAGGGTTGGAGAGAAACTAGGACAAAAACTAGAATGGCTGAACCATATCTTATTTTTGCATTTAGAAGTTGTAGTGTCTCATTGTTGTTAGGTGGAGTCGTCAATGGTCATGTGCCACTAAATGAAGGTGGGGATTTTCGTGACTTGCATGTTGAGACGGTGTACTAAGCCAGGGTATCTTAATAGTGTACTAAACATGTGAAAGGCATAAAGAAATGCACACATGGTGTATGGGTATGACAGGGAGGGGAGGAAAACCCATCTACGGGGATGGGTGTGGGGGGGCAAAAGGTCAAAAGGAGGCAATAGAGATATGGTGGGTACAATGTGGAGGCATTGGGAAAGGGGGTGCAAGTCCTTTAGAAAAATGAGGGCTCCTAGTATTCCATCTCATCTTCATGGGAACAAAAGCGCGGCCACGGCCCACAATAGCTTTGTTGTTGAAGCGAAGCTTTTTTAATGGCCTAATTTCTAAAGCAACCGCAAAGAGCAGGGTGTTGGGATGAGTGAGCATAAATAAAGCAAAGGCCCCACCCCCAACAACAAAGCGACACACAGAAAAAGCGAACACGTAGTAGTAGCCAGTAGGGGTCTGCGCAAAGAAAAAATAAAAGCAGAATGTAAGGGCCCAGGCCCAAGGGGGAGTTTTTGAAATGCGAGCAAGATCGATGGTAACGTCCAGTGGGGCAGGCGCCATGCCAGAGGCTCCACTCCACCGGACCCCACAGGCCCTCCTCAGAGATCTCGTGAAGACGAAGTCACGAGGCTGCTGACGCCGCAGCCCGCACGTGCGATCCCTACTGACACGTGCCAATCCCCCGCCCGCCCAAAGTTCAAACACCCAAAATACGTGAACATTCTTTTCTCAGAATGTGTTCTCATGTGATTTAGGCGCTGTCTGCGCCATACGCAGACTCGCTACACTTTCTGGAAGTTTAGCAAGTAAAGTAGCATGCATGTGGCACCTTATTTTTAAGCCCTCCTTACTTTAAAAGGGAATTACTTTACTCACAAGACTTTAGAATAGTCTAGTTATTACTTATGTGTAGTATGACCCTAACATGCCATCATCAATGCAACAAAGCAGGTAGACTGTCCTTAGGGCTTGAATTCAAGACCCCACGAAACTCACACACCGTAAGGTACCATCATCCATGCAACAAAACATGTAGACCACCTACTGTCCTTATTAGCGCTTGAATTCCAGACCCCACGAAACTCACACACCCTTTTGGTAACTCTGCCTACATGTCACTAAAAATTTTTCTTAAACCACTTTCCTTTTTGTAGCATTGCAATTATTTTGTGGAAAATGTATTTTGAGAGCCAAGCCAAGACAGAAGAGCAAAGGTGCACAAGTGGTGGAAAAATATGAGTGTTGCTAAGAGCTTCTAAAAAGACATGTTGCATGTTGTTTGGCATGTAGTACAAGAGAACATCGACCCTAATGTGTGTCCTTGTGATATGGGAGATCCTATTCATCCTTTTGATATGTTCATGATGTACTCCAAGCTCAAAAGGTTGGTGATGGGATGGCATTGGAATATGTCATTACCATTTGCAATTAGTGTGATATGCTTGTCTTGGGAAAGGTGTTGTGGGCAGCTTTGCACATCTTCGATAAAAGGATGAAATCTGACTATCATAATGGTGGGAAAAGGATGTACAAGGTGCCTACAAGATTCTCTCTCCTTTGTTTAAGGGGCAATATGCTCCTTAATTCTATGGTAGGTGTTTTCTTTATTTCTTTTCAAGGGTTCCAAATGAACAAGAATTTGAGAGATGGTTTTCTAAGTAGAGTGAGAAGTCTCAGCTATTGCAGAAACACATAGGTGAGTCTTATATGTGTCAAGGGTTATTATGGAATCATTCATCTTTATAAGAAGGCCAACATATTGTGAGATCAAAGGTGAGATCCTCTTGAAGTTTTGGAATTTTATGATTCTAATGACATTGAGATATGCATGGATGTCAAGTTTGCATTGTTCGCCAATACCTATTATATCTATAGAGAATCATGCCGCTTTGCTTGAGATTGGCCCAAAGATCTTACTAGATTGAGTTAATAGTCAAAAGGTCAATCAATCCAAGTCAAGGCCCCTCAAAGAATGCTAGTGGTTGTACTTCTAACGGTGGCCATAGTTCTATGGTAACCTTAGGGTGTTGGCCCAAATGAAGCCATGGCAATAGAGTAAAAGCAATTATTTAGGGGTAAGTAACTCTTGGAAGCAATAATAGTAGATTAAGAAGCCTCAACAAGGGTAAGGGAGCTATGGTGCAACATAGTCAAAACAAGCAAAAATTTTATCTCAAGAAGATGGCATGTAAGCCTCTAGTTGAAAGAAATGTTTTTGTTCTATTGGATGATTTGGGAGATGAGGATTACTTTGATCCTTATTCTATTAAGGATGAGCAAATTAACTTAAAAATTAACATGTATGTCATGGAACATTCAGGGTATATGTTCAGAAAGTAGGAAAAAGTCTCTTGAAGCTCTCTTGAAGAGATATAGGTCAGATATAATAGTTGTCAAAGCGATAAAGTTGGGGATGGAAGATTGTTGCACCTTAAAGTTTGATTGGTGCCTTTTTGTAATGCTTGTGAAAGAGGTAAAGCTAGCTCTTTGCTCCTCATAGAGACTACTTATAAAGCCTTCTAAAGTGTGGTCTAAGGGGTGCAAGCATGCAATGATGGTGCAAATTAAAGTTGATGGATAGAGAGTAGATGTTTTTTATGGCTATGCTCCTAATGCATTTGTTAAATGAGCAAGTTCTTGGAGAGTATTAGAAGAGATGATTGTTTGTTCCTGAACCCTCTTGTTGGGGATTCGAATATCACAACCAAAGAGACTAGAAAGTTGCATGGCATTTCATGTATGATCTAAGATGAGGTTCATATTTGGGATTCTTAAGCTTAATGTCATCATCTTAAATATGTCACTTTAATGATGGCTTTTATACTACATGATCCACCAACGACCCTCCCCCTTTTAAACTTATCTCACCTTTTTGCAAGATTATAAGTTTGTTACTAAAACTAGAAACAAGTGGATCTCAGTTTTGCTATGGGTGTTTTGGACCCTAGCTTGTGCTAGTAGAAGTATATATTTGTTGTGATAGATTATTCTAAAAAGCATGGCCACTTTAAAGCATGATGTTGTCTTTAACCTAACATTCGTTATAGAGTAAGTGATGGGAAATGTCTAAAATGATATCTTATTGAATATGGATTTGGAGAAGGCATATGATTCTATAGGATGGAATTCTATTCTTGCAGTAATGACTCATTTGGGATTTGGGCCTGATTTTGTAGATGATTAGTGCCCTATTTACCAATGTTTTTGCTAGGGTTTTCATAGAATCCTTTTTTATGGCTTTCAACTCAAAGCAATGTACTCATGAGGGGTGCCCTATAGCTCCTTTTCTTTTTGCTTTGATAACAAATCCACACTTGAGGAATATTAATAAGATGGTGAGGAACATGACTACTAAAGACATAAGAATTCTAGATGGTAAATTGTTTTGTGGCTAAACTTTTAGAAGATGACAACTCAAATATTTTGCAAGTGGATAAAGCTTCTTATGGAAGCTTTTCTTACACTCCATTTTATGCTTGCTTTTGTTTTTGGTTCTTTCATTTTTTAAGCAATTTGACAACTAAATTGGTCTTTCAAAGCTGGAAGGACCCTTGTTAATGGCTTCTTGATTGTGATCTCATGTCAATATAACCAGGCTAGGTGCTTTGTTACGTGGATTACCCACTTGGAATTGGGGTTCCTCCTCTTAGAAAATTCTTTGAATGGTGACTTTAGTGAATACATGTCATGCTTCATATAAGTGGTCTTGCTTTTTTCATGGATTGGTAGGAAGACTTGTGATTTCAAAGCCTATATTATCCTCCTATGTGATATATATTGCTACCATCTTTTCATTTTCACATGCCTATTGGAAGGAAATTGATCCATTACTTCACACCTTTTCGTGGCCATTTGGAAGTCATCATCAGTGGGACTTTCTTGCATTGAAAAAAGTAACCTCTATCAAAGATGATGGTGGATTAGTCTTCTCTTAAGATAATTTTTGAGTATATCCTTCATTTATTATTATGCCTCACTTGTTTAGTCTATCACTATTCCTAAGTTGAAGCGATCATCTAATGTGGATATGCTATTTCTTGTGAATGGGAAGACGGCAATGGTGGATGAGTTGGATATTGCACCAAACTTGATTGATAATAAAAAGTTTAGCAATAAATGACTTTGCTTGGAAAGGTAGGCATGGCTTATATAAGGATATTTTTCCTTGCTACTTGTCATTTATCTTAGTAAGGTTGCTTTTAGGAATGGATGTTTCCCCTCATTGTCAATGGTTTGTTATCTATTTCTTATTGTCAAAAGGGGCTATACTTGATGCCAGGAGGCATATTCCACGGTGGATTTCGTGAGGTTTTGTGTGTCAAGAATCACGTGGTGGGGGGATTTGCTCAAGATGCTATGCCAAACACACACAGAATGCACAAGGAGAAGCAATTCAAGAGACAAGAAGAGAGATGGAGGCCAAAACGTTTTCTTGCTGGTTTCTTCTTCTTCTTCCATACCCTTTACAATGTACACAAAGTATAGATAAGATACAACATAAAGGAAAGTGGCCTACTAAATCAAACAATGCATAACCGACTACACTAGTCGACTGGCGCTATAACTATGCCAATTGTAAATAGGTGTAACAACCTGAATATAATAAGTAATGAGTCAGTGGCCATGTGAGAGTAATAATGACCACCGACGTGCTAAGTGTAGACATGTGGACCCATCTAACCAGGCGGTCCATCATCAATGTCCGCATGTGTTGAGCTTATCATCTCAACACTCCCCCTCAAGCTCAACTGCATCTCTGCAACTCCAAGTAAGCTTCGAAACTTTTGAAGCTTCTCTGTACCCAATGCCTTCATGAAGATGTCAGCTATCGAATCCTATGTGCTGACATACACCAAGTCAATCTCACCTGCTAGTACCTTCTCTCTCACAAAGTGGTGGTGTACCTCAATATGTTTTGTCCTGGCATGGAACATAGGGTTCCTAGCCAACTATATACTGCTCATGTTGTCACAATAAATGACAATTGGACCTTCCGCCTGCACATCTAAATCAGCCAATAACTTTTGTAGCCATACTACCTCACATACTGCAACATCAGCACCTCTATACTCAGCCTCTGTACTCGACAAAGCAACTGTAGATTGCTTTTTGCTGCTCCAAGTAACTACTGCACTACCAAGAGAGAACATGTATCCACTGGTAGATCTTCTATCAGACACACTACCAGCCCAATCTGCATCTATATATCCAAATATATGTACATCTGTACCTGCCTCATAGAAAATTCCATAATGTAATGTGGACTTCACATATCTCAATATGTGTCTGGCTGCATCCAAATGTGGCTTTCTAGGTACTTGCATAAACTGACTCACAAGACCAACAGCGTAGCTCAAGTCTGGCCTTGTAATGGTCATGTAGATCAAACTCTCCACTATCCTCCTGAACATAGTAGGGTCTTATATCTCATCCCCAACATCAGCACTCAACTTTACATTCTGCTCCAACGGGACTGAAAATGGTTTGCATGCTATCATACCATACTTGGACAACATATCCAAGCCATACTGTCTTTGGGAGAGCCATATACCATCATCACATGTGATCACCTCAATGCCAAGGAAGTACCTTAGGTCACCTAAATCCTTCATCTCAAACTTCTTTTTCAAAAAGTCCTTGACTTCAACAATCCCACTATCACTATCACTTGTAATAATCAAGTCATCCACATAGATGACTATGATGACCAAACCAACATCTCCCTTTCTCACATAAAGTGAGTGATCAACATCAGAAACATAAAAGCCAATATTGACAAGATACTCATTGATCTTGTCAGACCATGCTCTAGGTGCTTACTTGAGCCCATAGAGCGCATTCTTCAACCTGGACACATACGTGGGATGCTCTAAATCTTCATAACCTGCTGGCTGATCCATATACACTTCTTCCTGCAAATCACCATGCAAGAAGGCATTCTTCACATCCATTTGCTGCAACCTCCAACCTTTTGCTGCTGCCAAAGCAATCACATATCTGACAGTTGCCATCCTAGCAACTGGACTAAAGGTTTCTTCATAATCTATGCCATATGTCTGGGCATAGCCTTTTGCAACCAGCCTAGCTTTGTACCTACTAATAGAACCATCTGCATTGTGCTTAATCTTATAAACCCACTTACATCCAATAGTTTTCTTGCCCTTCGGCAATGATACTATATCCCAAGTCTTATTGGCATCTAATGCAGCCATCTCCTCATCCATTGCTGCATCCCAATGAGCATGACCAACAACCTCCTCAAAACATGTGGGCTCAACATCCTCAATCACTTTCACCATATAAGCATAATGGTGAGCTGCATAACCTTCAAAACCAAATCTGTTAACAGGGTATCTCACCTTGCTAGACCTGCGTACCACTGGATCACTTAATGGAGTCTTTGCATTGACACGTGCTCTTTGCACACCTGGAGTCCTCACTGAAGGAATGCTAAGCTCATCATCCAAGCTCTCTGAGCCACTGGAGTCTCCATCAAGAACTGCATCAATGCCATCTGACACTTTATTCTTTCCTTTTTCTTTACCTGTAGTGCTACTAGATGCACCTGAAGATGTAGAGCTACTCCTTAGTCTCCCAGACCAAGGACTACCAGATGATATCTCCGGTCCATTAAGAGTCCGTGATTCTTGCTTTTCAGCCTACACATGAGTGTCATGATCATCATCATCATCCAATGCATCACCACTAGATGTATACCAACTGCTTATTTCATCAAAGATGACATCCTTGCTCACTCTGAACTTACATGTGACAAGGTTATAACAACAATACCCTTTTTGCTCTAAAGAGTATCCAATAAAGACATACTTTTCAGCCTTTGGGTCCAGTTTCTTCTGCAACTCATCTGGCACATGAACATATGCAATACAACCAAACACTTTCAAGTGTGAGACATGAAGCTTCTTACCTATAAAACATTCTTCGGGGGTCATACCATGAACTGCAGCTGTGGGAGTTTTGTTCATAATATAAAAAGCAGTATGAATAGCCTCAGACAAAAAATGCTTAGGCATATTCTTTTCAGCCTTCAAGGTGCGCAACTTCTGCAATATGCCTATTTTTCCTTTCTGCAACCCCATTTTGCTGTGGGGTATACCTGCATGTGAACTGTCTCTTTATCCCATGAGACCTCAGAAAATCATTGAACTCATTCGAGATGTACTCTCCCCCTCCATCTAACCTCAAGCACTTTACTTTCAGGCCTGTTTCTCTTTCAACTGTAGCCTTGAAAGTTCTAAAGTGCTCAAACGCTTCACTCTTTTCCTTCATAAAATATACCCACAACTTTCTAGAACAATCATCAATGAATGTGACAAAGTATGAACTACCTCCAAGAGATACATTTTGTATAGGCCCCCAAATATCTGTATGCACAATATCAAGGATATTTATGCTTACATCTCTGTCATGTGAAAAGGGTTGTCTTGCTTGCTTACCAAACTGACATGCTTCGCATACCTTATGAAATTTTGCAATTCTAAATGTAGGCAAACCTGTATTCAACCCTTTGGACTGCATTAATTTCAGCCTTTGTACATTTGCATGTCCAATGCGTTTGTGCCAAATTTCAATATCTGCAACAACATCTTTTCCTTTAGTATACATAGCAGCATTCATAGTAGGAATTCTAGCATCCAGAGTAAACATATGTCCAAACAGCCCTTGCTCTACCATTTGACCAATTGACACCAAGTTCTTTGTAATAGATGGCACATGTAATACATCTGAAAGACTCTTTGTCTTACCATCATACAAGGATAAAACACCATATTGGGGAATATGGGAATTTCCCATAAGTTTGGGAACGTGGTCAAATCTTTGGATTTGTCATAACTTGAACACTATAACTCCAAATTGAGCGCTCTATAGCTCAATGGATTCCATTTTTCAAGCGCTTTCCAATGATAGGTCACATCATATGGTTTTGAGAAACTTATAGGCATGTTATCCGGGTGCCACCTTTTTAGTATTCAAAAAATGGGAATTGGAAAATTCCCAAACTCACTAATATTGTGTTATAAGGGAATTTTTCCAATGTGTGAAATTGGGTGGCATGAATCATCACACATCTGCACATAACCTGTATTTTGTAAATCCTGCATCTCTTCAAACCATTCTGCATGGCTGGTCATATGATTGGATGCACCTGAATCAACATACCAAACATCATCATGTGTTCCCTTTCCTGTAATAGCATTCAGCATATATTGCATAACAAAAAGACGTTCATTTTTATCTTCATTCTGTCGTGAAGACGATGCATAGTTTCCTTGCTGCAACTTACCACTGTGAATATCATCTTTCTTAGCATAACATTGGGCTGCAATATGACTTGTTTTGCCACAGTAGTGACACACAATACCAGAGTTGTTAGAACCTCTGTTCTGCCATCCACCTCTTCCTCTAAAGCTCCCCCTGCCTCTAAAGTTTCCTTTGCCTCCAGAAACCTGCATTTCACCAAACTGTTGATTGAACCTGTTTTAATGGTAATCGCCAGCACGTCCCATACCATGGCCTCTCAAAGAGGATCTTCCACGTCCCATTCCTTAACTCGAGTAAAATGCTTGGACCTATTCACCATTTCTTTCAGACAAATCACCCTGCATATTGATCTCTTCAGTAATCATGAGAGAGATTAGCTCAGCAAAATCTGGAAATGGCTTCCGTACATATATTGAAGTAACAAATGATTTTCATATCTTCTCATTGTTAAGGCCACTCAGAGTGGATGAAACCAAATCATCATCATCTGGTATTGCATCAATCGCTGCTAAGGCATCCGCAATGCTCCTCACCTTCAAAACATACTCATTAACAAACATTTTTCCTTTCTTCAAGGCATTCAACTCTTGCTTGAGTTGAATCTTTCGTGCCTTTGTATTTACTGAAAACATGCTCTCAAAAATTGTCCAAGCTGCATGTGAAGTTTCTGCATTCTTGATATGTCCCAGCATAGTATTATCAATTACTGCAGATAGCCAGTACATCACCTTTTTGTCTTTCGCATTCCACTCTTTCCATGCTTTTAACTCATCTGCAGTTGGAGGGATACCCAACTCTGACTCCTTTTCTTCACCTGAAACAAATTCATAAAGGCCCTTTCCAATAAGGAAGTTCATCACACTGAACTTCCATGAAGGGTAGTTTTTCTTGTCGAGCTTCTCAATAATGGTATTTCCACTGTTCTCTGCCATTATCACAAAACTAATACCAAACAGCAAGCAAATCTTTTGCAACCTTCGACCTGTAGTGCACAGTAATACATCAGACAGCCTTTTTCACTGTCTGCTCAACAATACATGCAATCTGCAAACCAGTTTGCAAATAAACCTTGTGTTTATTTGCTGGTAAACACCTTTGAACTTAAAGATCTAAAATTTGTAACCTGTGCACTTGTATACGACAGATACAGCTGAAATTGGAGGATACCTCGAACTGTTGTCCGCAACCTTGCAAGTCTAAAATGGGACCTAAAATGACCTCGAATGGCCAAAATAGCTTCGGAAATGCCCTAAAGAACTCATTTTCAAAATACAAAGCGCTCTTCGCGCACATCAAATCACACTGCAATATGAGATTTTTGCTCTGCCCTGCTTCCGGTGCCTCCACAAGTACTATCCAAGAGAGAGAGTGGAAGAATGGAAGAGCTTCTTACCCGCTGCTTGCTTGCTCAAACCTTGCTTCTTCTCCTTCACTTCAGCCTTCGAAATCAGCCTCTCTCAGTGGCGCAGTCTGATACCATGTCAAGAATCGTGTGGTGGGGGGATTTGCTCAAGATGCTGCGCCGAACACACACAGAATGCACAAGGAGAAGCTCACTCAAGAGACAAGAAGAGAGATGGAGGCCAAAACGTTTTCTTGCTGGTTTCTTCTTCTTCTTCCACACCCTTTACAATGTACACAAATTATAGATAATATACAACATAAAGGAAAGTGGCCTACTAAGTCAAACAATGCATAACCAACTACACTAGTCGACTGGCGCTATAACTATGCCAACTATAAATAGATGTAACAACCTGAATATAATAAGTAATGAGTCAGTGGCCATGTGAGAGTCATAATGACCACCGACGTGCTAAGTGTAGACATGTGGACCCATCTAACCAGGCAGTCTATCATCAATGTCTGCATGTGTTGAGCTTATCATCTCAACATTGCGGTGGATTCCGTAAAATTATATTTATTTGCCAGGGCTCATACACAAGGTAGATTCCTTGTGCGAAAAGTTGATGGAGATGTCTGTCCTTTTCGGGCATCACGTTAATTTAATATGCAAGTGGGTGATTCCGCAAAATACATATTTAAGTTAATGGGCGTTTATGAGTTCAGAGTGTGCACTCCTATTAAATTAAGGTTAGGACAGAGTTTCAACCTATTTATTTATTTTATAGCTGAAAACTGCTAGGTATTCACTTTTTTTGGTTTAATTCTATTATTTTCTAACAATTGTGAATGCTTCAGTTGCTTTATAGAGCAGGCGGTGGCGGCGCTGGGAAGCACTGGGCGAAAGCGTGTATTCAAGTTGTTTAGAAAAAATTATCATTTTTGATGGGGGCACGTCTTAGGCGTGGCACCAACATTTATTTTGATGCGCTTATTTATTGAAGCACTTGACATATATTTATTATTTTGTATGGGCGTACAGTTTAAATATTCATTATTGGTCATTGTATTTAGGCATAGCCCGACTCTTGGGGCACCCAACCGCTTTATTCTTTATTTGGACAAAAGAAAACACAAAAGCTAAAGCATGCTAATCATAAATTTGGGCTATTTTTGAGCTTGGAGATGAATAAAATATTAAATACATGCTTTGTGGAGCACTCACACAAGGCATGGGGGGAGATTGTACCCAATTGGTCTTTTTTTTCATGTCGTGCAAGTCTATTATCTTGTTTTTTGTGCAAAAGTAGAGTTCTTTTGTTGTTGGGGATCTTCCGACACACACTACGTACGCATACAACATTCGATTTGCGCGCCAGTGGTATCAGAGCAAAGCTAAGATCGAGGGCTTCCAATCGCTTAGCATCTCGTGCGAAGGCAAAGCTCCTGGAACGATCGAGCTTTACAATCAGTCTCGCGACAATCCGTCAATACCAGCGTATTCCTGGCGGTGAAGAACCCCCCGCTACGCTATTGGATCGCGGAGGACCACTCTCTAGCGGCGGCAGAGAACCACTTCCCAAGCTCCTTCATCAAGTCGTTTATTCTCAGAAGAAAAGATAAGCCAATTTCAATTAGTTGAAGCTTAATAAGCTTAAAAAGCTTAAGAAAAGCTTAAGCTTTTCAACTTTCTTCAATTGGCGTGGCTGCATATACTGCATAGCAACGAATACGAAGAGAACATACCGCTATCCTGGAACGAATTTCCAGATTCATTAAGCTTTTTACTATAAATCTTAAGCTTAAGGCTAAGCTTTATTCAAAACCTTACCTTTTTAATCTCTCCCATAGTAGTACTTCACACACAATCACTCCTGAACTCGTTTCAACCTCTCTGCAAGCCCCTATTCGTGCCTATACTCTGACAGAGCCAAATTCCAGCAAACAAATTGCTACAATATGCTGAGCGTTTTTGGAATGCTATTGCAACTTTGAATGCTCGAAGATGTACCTGAGGCGACCCATAGCGCAAGTTTATGTTTGATTTGCTTGGTCACTTCTATGCGGAAGTGAACATGTTCAAGCCAACGACTCTCAAGGATGCGATTTCCTTGGCCCATGATGCTCAAGACAAAATTCAAGGACGAGAGAAGCGATCACAACAATTCTCAAACAATGGTAACTTCGATACAAAGCAATTCAATTCTAACTTTCAAAGATTCAATCAAAACCGCTTTGTTCCATCTTCACTCCGTAAATCTTGGGCATGACCCCCTGCTTTACCATCAAACACAAATCCAAATCTTAAGCCATCTTTCCATACAAATCCCAACAATTCTAAACTTCCCGCTATTACCAATAATGTTTCTAAAGCCAAATCCATAATCTGCTATAAGTACCATCAACCTAGACATCTAGCAGTGAATTGTCAATCTAAAAAGCCAACTGTTCACATCAACTACTTGGGAGCGACTAAAGATGAAGACCATGAAGAATGCCAGATTTCACGGAAGATGATGAGGATAACGGCTTTTACATGATGATGGGAGCACACATGATTTTATTTATAAAAATTTGGTAAAAGAATTGAATTTACTTACTGTTTTCACTCATTATTGTATCAAGGCTGCATTCTTAGGCACTTAATACAATGGAACACAAGAAGTGCATGACTTAGAAATTAAAATTGGTGATTATGTTGAACGTAGAAATTTCTTAGTTGTGCATTTGCAATCTAGTGACATTATCTTAGGAATGCCTTGGCGTCATAAGTATAATCCCGATATAGATTATTCCACGCATTCAATGAAGATTTATTCTAATGGAAAACAAATCACAATGCATGGTATGCTCACTTTTTGATAATTTTCCATTGCTTAGTCATACATAGGCTAAACGTGCATTAAGAAAAGGTAGCAAATCCTACTTAATATGGGTGAATGAAATTGAAGTTAAAGAAAATAAGATGTATCCTAGGCACGCACAATTTCTTTCACAATTTAAATATTGTTTTGTTGATGACTTACCACCTGGTTTACCACCACCCACATGTCTTGAAGATCATAAAATAGACTTAATTCCTGGATCACAACCACCGTGTAAAGCACCTTATTGACATAATCAAATTGAACAGAAAGAAATACAAACCCAAGTTGAAGAATTGTTAACCCGGGGACTCATTAGGCCTAGTAGTTCTCCATTTGGTGCACCTATCCTATTAGTTAAAAAGAAAAATAACACCTATAGGATGTGCATTGATTATCATGCCCTACATAAGATCACTGTCAAGAATAGATATACGATCCCTAGGGTAGACGACCTCATGGATAAACTACAAGGGGCTGCAATATTTAGCAAAATAGATATTAAATCTGGATACCATCAAGTACGACTAGACACATCTGATATTTTCAAAATTGCATTTAGGACTCCATTTGGACATTATGAATTCCTTGTTATGCCTTTTGGTTTAATTAATGCACCAGCCATATTCAGTCGTATGATGAATCGCATATTTTTGAAGCATCAATATTGTGTCATTGTTTTCTTTGATGACATATTGGTTTTCAGTAAGAATGAGAACGAGCATTATGAACATTTATCCTTGGTTTTCAAATTATTGAAAGAGAATCAACTATATGCCAATCTTGAAAAGAGTGAATTTTTCCAAACCCACATTGAATATTTAGGACATATTGTTTATCTGAAGGTATTAAAGTTGATCCTAAAAAGATAGAAGCAATTTTGAATTGGCCGATACCTAAAAATGTGCATGAATTACGTTCTTTCTTAGGTCTTGCTAGCTTTTACAGAAAATTTGTGAAAAAAATTTCATTGTTTGCATTACCTTTGACAAAATTACTAAAGAAAGGTATTGTGTATCATTGGTTTGAAAATCAACAAAAGTATTTGATTTATTAAAACATGTCTTAACACATGCCCATGTATTGCAACTACCTGACTTTAATAGACCATTCTTCTTAGTAGTCATTGATGCTAGTGGATCAGGAATAGGAACTGTCCTTATGCAAGATTCACATCCCATAGCCTACTCTAGCTGCAAGCTTAAACCCTCTGAATTTAAGTATTCTACCTATGATAAGGAATTACTAGCAGTAGTACAAGCTTTATGTCAATGGAAACACTATTTAATGGGATTTGCAATCATGATCAAAACTGACCAACAAAGTATCAAACATCTCCTTAGTCAGCCACAAATCTCTAACCGTCATATTAAATGGGCTGCTTTTATTCAAAGTTTTCATCCACTTATCCAATATCAACCTGGAAAAGAAAATGTTGTTGTTGATGCCTTGAGTAGAAAACCAACTATTCATAATATCTCTGTGATATCTTTTGATTCCCTTATCCCTATGAAAGATACCTATGACCAAGACCCTAGTTTTCAAGCTGATTGGAATAAATTAGTTGCTAATAACTGGATTCCAATAGATTCATTGTCTTATTCTGATGGATTTATGTTTTATGAGAAAAGATTATGTGTAATTGTTCCATTTAGATCATTTGTGTTGCATGAAATTCATTGTCCCCCATATCAAGGCCATAGAGATATTATTTCTACTTTACGTACATTGGTTGAAGATTTCTACTGGCCACAGATGGAATCTGATGTTTCTAACTTTGTATCTGATTGTTTAATTTGTCAAAGAGTTAAGCGACATCATGGTAAGTAGTATAGTTTGTTAATGCCTTTACCAATTCTTGAAAGACCATGGGAACATATTTCAATGGATTTTATTACTCGTTTGCCTAACACAAGCTAATCACGATATAATTTGGACTATTGTAGATCGATTTAGCAAACAAGCATATTTCATTCCATGCAAGAAAACGTTAACTACATCTCAAGCTGCTCAATTGTTTCTGAAAACCGTTTTCGCTAACCATGGTTTACCAAAATTTATTATTTTTTATCGCGATTCTAGATTCCATCTAGGAGCTAACAAGAAAAGAAACATCTAGGATACAAAGTTAGAAACTAGGATGTTTCTAACTTTGTATCTAGGATGGAATCTAGGATGTTTCTAACTGTGTATCTAGGATGGTCCATAAAATCTAGGAGCTAACAAGAAAAGAAAAGCTATGAATTTCACAGTTGATGACTATGTTTGGTTACGAATTGAAAAGCGAAGACTACAAAGTGTTGAGAAACACCCTGTTGTAAAGTTAGCTCCTAGATTTTATGGACCATTCAAAATCATTCACAAAATCAATGACAATGCTTTTAAATTAGAACTACCCCAACACTAGAAAATCCACAATACTTTTCATATCAGTTTGTTACGACCTTTTGAAGGCCAATTACATGTCCACCCTATCTATGAAAATCCTCATTTGTTAGAAGAAGAAACTGAAATACTTGAACCCGAAACAATTTTAGACACTAATTATATGACCACTAGAACTGGCCGTAGATATTCTAGATATTTGGTAAAATTTAAAAATTATCCTGTTGAAGAGGCCCAATGGATGCACGCTTGTGACCTAAGTGCTTACCCCTCACTGCTCGCTCCACATTGAGCTAATAGCAATTGAGGACAATTGCTATCCCACTCTGGGGATATGATGCCAGGAGGCATATTCCACGGTGGATTCCGTGAGGTTTTGCGATGGATTTCGTAAAATTATATTTATTTTCCAGGGCTCGTGCACAAGTTGGATTCCTTGTGCGAAAAGTTGATGGGGACGCCTGTCCTTTTCAGGCATCACGTTAATTTAATGTGCAAGTGGGTGATTCCATAGTGGCTAATTCTGCAAAATACATATTTAAGTTAATGGGCGTTTATGAGTTTAGAGTGCGCACTCGTATTAAATTAAGGTTAGAACAGAGTTCCAACCTATTTATTTATTTTGTAGCTGAAAATTGCTAGGATTCACTTTTATCGGTTTAATTTTATTATTTTCTAACAATTGTGAATGCTTCAGTTTGCTGTGTAGAGCAGGCAGTGGTGGCGCTGGGAAGCACTGTGAGCAAAAGCATGCATTCAAGTTATTTAGAAGAAATTATCATTTTTTATGGGGGCGGGTCTTAGGCGTGGCGCCAATATTTATTTTGACGCACTTATTTATTGAAGCGCTTGACATATATTTATTATTTTGTATGCGCATGGGCACACGATTTAAATATTCATTATTGGTCATTGTATTTGGGCACAATCCGACTCTTGGGGTGCCCAACCGCTTTATTCTTTATTTGGACAAAAGCAAACACAAAAGCTAAAGCATGCTAATTATAAATTTGGGCTATTTTTGAGCTTGGAGATGAATAAAATATTAAATACATGCTTTATGGAGTGCTCACACAAGGCATGGGGGGAGATTGTACCCAATTGGTCTTTTTGATTCATATCATGCAAGTCTATTATCTTGTTTTTGTGCAAAAGTAGAGTTCTTTTGTTCTTGGGGACCTTCCGGCGTATGCTATGTACGCATATAGCATCCGATTTGTGCATCAATACTAATACATTGTTACATGGGATGCCAATAATATTTTCTTTAAGGATGTTGATAACCTTGTAAGAGAGTTCAGACTCTTTCATGTGAAGAGCTGACTAGCAACATTACATTACACATGGTCTTATGGAGGATTTTCCAACTTCCTTCATCATATCGAATTATAATCGGATTCCCCTCTTATTTCATGTTAATCATAAAATTGAGCCTTTGGTAAATCATAATTATAATCCACTCTTCTCTTGAGTTAATCAAAATTGCCTACTTCCTCCATCATCTCAAATTATAATCCTCTCTTCTTTTGAGGTAATCATCACAAAGGTTAGCCTTTAGCAAAATTGCAGTCTAGATTTTATGTTCTTGAAAGGAAGCATGATTCGATTTTTAAGATAGTTACTTATCAGTGGAGGAAATGCTTTCTTATTTACACAATTATTGCATGGAAGAGAAGAATCAAGAAAGTTTGAGGGATACTCCTTATCTAAGACAACTTATTTAAGAAAATATTTTCCAACAAGGAGATGTTGAGGCACAAGAATGTCTCTCCTCTGTGTCACTTGTGTAAAAAAAAGAAGAAAGATATTGTATATCTATTTTGGGAATGTGGAGAAATTAAACCTCTCCAGTCAATCTTAAGAAGGTTATAATCATGTGGGAGTGTCTTGCTCCTTTGGTGTTAAGTTGGTTTTGTTTTGAGACCAAGGCAAGTTTAATGAAGGCAAATGAAGTGTTGGAGTATAGTAAGGGATATCTCCTTGACAAAGATTTGGAATTTTTTAAAAATTACTATAGACTATATTAATAAAATAAATATTTACATCTTCCCACTCTATGGAGATGCAACATAGCTAAACTAGTTATTTTCCTTTAAAAGCTTAGAAACTACTCTAAACATAGTGTCTTTTTTCCCAAGGCCTTTTAAGTCTACTAAAATCTCCTCCTTACAAACAGAAAAATCTATGGGGGAAACACATGAGAGCCTACCACAAACTATACAATTTTGATGCTTTCAAACAAACCTAATGGCTATGTCCTTAGTAGCATTATAGATATGAAGAGATGCTTCATTTAGTTGTTGCGACTCCCCAAAAAAACTGCTTTGGAATCAAATTTAGTGTGAAAGCCATCCTTTCATATCCACTCACTTTGCCATTGTAACTTCTTAACCTCCCTTACATTCATAGATTTCATTGCTAACTAATTCTTCCTTAATTGACAAATTGGGCACATTGGAGGTGACAGTACAGATTTGTGTAGCCTTCATTCATGGCTAGATTGTTTGTAATTAACTTCCACAAAATCAAGTTGAGATTATTGGATGGAGTTAGTTTCCATATCCTCTTGAGCCTACACTTCCAAGTTTTGAGCTTAGTCCTTGGATATTTCTTTTTCCAATACTCCATAATTATGATCAGGGTGAGACCTTGATATGGCTACAAATTCAATATCTTCCTACAATCAAAAAGGCATTCACCCACTTCTTTTCAAGCACCAAGCAGTGTCCATGATTTGCTTCTCTAGGAGGTGAGCCAAGAATCCTTCTTCCTGCTCATTACTACATTAGACATTGGTTTTCTCTATAATTAAGTGCCCATTTTTGAGAAATTTCCTTCTCCTCCAACTATCAAAGTTTAGCATGATGCCAAATATCATCCCAGTGTTGGAGACCTTTGAGGTGCAAAGCTCTAGACATGTTCCCATTTGTCTTAATATACACAAACATGTTGTCAAAGGCCTTACCACATCTTCAAATAGACTACTTTAATGACATATCTTCTCCATCATCATTAGGGTTGGTTGTACCAATTTGCTACTTTGGTTATAGCTTTCCTTGCAATGACTAAAGCATTGATCACACTTTGAATTTGACTAGAATGGCATTGTTGATGAGAAAACCCTCCCACTCCAAACCTACTAGCACCCTCCTTGAATAGGACACTCAGATATAACATGCTAACTAATAGCCCATGGATGGTCAAGGTACATCTTTTTCAATAGCTTTAGAAGAATCCTATTGGCTCTACATTGAAGGGGCTCCACCCCTATGTAGCCATATCTCTTATCTGGTGTAACTATCTCCCATGAGATAGAATGCCAAGACTACCCTTCTTTCTTGGCCCATAAAAATTTTCTAAAAATCTTCTCCAAGCTATTCCATGATGTCTCATTAAAAGGGAGAATTCTAGCAACAAAAATCATTGTGGCTAGTAGCATTTGATTTTAAAATCACAATCTTTCCTCCAAATGAAAAAAACATCATTGCTCCATCTTTGTACCCTAGCTTGGAGCTTGCTTTTAAGCCCCTAGAATTGCTATGATTGGGTAGTCCCTAGCCTTAGTGGACAACCTAAAGTTTGACAAAATTCTCCCTTGCTAATCATTTTGATACCATAGGCTATGGGGTAGTTTGGAGGGGTATCATAGCCTAGGTAGAGAAGCTTGCATTTGCTTTGACTTGCTAATGAATTGGAGAGATAATAAAACAATTGATATGTTTCCATACTCTCTTTTGACCCTCTCAAACGAACTACTAATTGTTGCCATGAGTTCTTGTTTTCCCTCTTCCCACTTGTTCAACATGTCTTTGTATAATTATGGAATCTTGATCCTATTACGAATGGCCTTCTCAACCCCCACTAAGCTAGTGCCATTACCCTTTGCCACCATAGCATAATGGAGCTCCATTCTTGTAGCATTTCCTTGCTCTAGCCTCTTCCCTTCAGTTCCACTAGCACCATTGAGGGAATGAGATGATTGCTTGCCCCTTGAGTTTCCTAGCATCCATGCAAGCTTAAGTTGCTATGTGGAGCTCAAGGGGAGTTGAAGATTTGCAATGATAGAAAGGAAATTCTCTTTGGGTGAAGAAGCAATAGACTTAGTAATATTTCCTCTATGTTACAAAAGTCTTTGGAGGAATCTCTTGTTGTAATGGCACACCTTAAAGATAATACTTACAAGAGTCTCACTAGTTGATGGAAGTAATACTATTATATTTTCATGGCATTTTGGGTCTTTAGTATGGAAGCTATCAATTTTGATAATTATAATATATAAAAATTCACATTTTAAAAAATGTATTTGAGAACGTAAACAAAAACCTTCAACCAAAATCAAACATTTGGAAAAAATGGTTTCTAGTAAGAAAACCAATCAAATCAATCACTTCTTCTATTCCCTTTTAGTAGGAATTTCAATAGTTGATGTATATCTATTGAGAGAAGATGGTGTATGGAATACCTATATGCATAGATATGATAGACAAATTGATTAGTGCTTTCCAGCTTGCCATAATCATGCTCTTCCACTCCCTTTGATTTAGTTGTGATGTCTCTCTAGCTTCTATAATTAGTCTCTTATAATATCTACGGATTCTATTGTAATGGAGAGGTATAGAGAGAGAGTTTACAGCATGTAGCTATAAGTTTTGAGAACTTTTAGGCCTTGTTATTAGTTTGTGGACATGTCAAGGTGATGATGTGACAATCAAGGTGGTGTTTAATTGCATTCCATTAGTTTTTAGATCTATCAAGGTGATGATGTGGCAATCAAGGTCGTGCTTAATTACATTCCATTAGCTTTTAGACCTATCAAGGTGATGATGTGGCAACTAATGTGGTGTTTAGTTGCATTCTAGCTGCTCATATCCTACCATATTTGCAATGTAGCAATTAGGTGTTGTCATATTCCACTAGATCTACTAGATTGTGCATCTTAGAGGTTAGAAAAGTATTACATGATGATAAAACCTATACATTTTTAGCAAGAAAGCAACCAATCAAGGTGAATAATGGGCCTCTATGGGTACTTTTTAGAGTCCCAGTTTGATGGGTGACACTTCTAAATTCAAAAGGTTGGCCTAGGCTTGTTGTTTGTTGTACATACTTCAAATTTGGATGCAGTAATGTTGATCAATTTGTCTTGGTATTTAATATTTTAAATGCACAAAACATTAGTCAAGGTGATTTATCACTCTCCAAACACCTTACTGGTGCATTGGAATGCCTTTTGAAAAGTGATGTGGATGGGATGTGTTATATGAGAATTTATACAGTGATGAATCTATATGCATGCCTTGTAGGTGATGAAAATGGGTGTATTTTTACTGCCTCACTTGGAAAATTCCAATATAAGTGATTTTTCCTAGTGTTTGAACATCTTCTAGGTTCCTCAAAATGCCATCTAAAAAGTAATCAAAATGAGCAATCAACACTCAAATTGGATGGGATGTGATATGTGTAGCATTGGTGCAAGTTTGGAGTTGTATGTATACACTAGAGGTGATGTATCTATTGTATGTAGTTAATACCTTAATAAAAATTTCCAAAGTAGATTTTAAGTCAAGGTGAATCTAGTCAAATTGATGGATTGATCACCTTGAGTGAGTTGTCTTGACCTATGTGCTTAATTCAAACCATATACAAATCACCTTGAGTGACACAAAATTATATTCCAATCATGGTTAGGGGTTAGAACCACCTTTAGTCTTTGAGTTATGGTCCATGTGATGAGATGTAGTGGAGTTGATAAATTCTAGTCAAGATAGTGACCATCTTGAGTAGTTTTAGGTCAATAGAGGTGATGGATCACTTTGATCAAGGTGATTATATATAGTAGAGGTGGTTTGGCTAAGGTGATGATCACCTTGAGTGAAATTACACTATATAAATGGGCTAATCACTAGTCCAGATGGATGTAGTCAATGTGATGGATCACTTAGAGAGTTAGTGATGTTACTTCACTTGAGTGGAATGGATTCAATCAAGGCAGTATGCAATAGAGATTGTGTTCACCTAGATCAAGGTGATGGATCATCGTGATGGGTAGTGGATGTGGAAGTCACTCAAGATGATGAGCCCCTAAGTGGAGGCAATGGATGGTATACCTTGGCAAGGTGATGACCACCTTAAGAGGGTAATGCTTCAATGAAGGTGATCACCTTGAATGGTATACAAAAGTTGTAGAGGTTATGACCACCTTGATCAAGGTGATTAGCTTCAGTCAAGATGAAGACCACATTGAATGGTTTTATGTCGCTAGAGGTAATGAATCACCTTGAGTGCAATATGTAGTATGTAGATAGTTTATGTATGATGATAATAGGAAATGTGAAAAGTTACTCATCAACGTGAAGGACTAGTCAAGATTATGCCAAAAAGCAGTCAAGGTGATCCATCTAAGTAACTAGGCTTGTTTTTTTGCCTCAAATGACCCCCATTTGTATGGTAGTGTTTAGCAAGTGTTCCTAAGAGTTGTCAAGTGCAAAGAGTGGTAGCAAGACCTAGGTCTTACAAGGTTTTCTCCTTGATTTGCAATAGTTTAGGTAGTTAGCCCATGCAGTTGAGGTGCTCAAGATGTGGACAAATTCACACTACTAGTGCTCTCTAGGGTGCTTTAAAGCTAGTTTTCACTACACAAATATGGTCCTTAATTAGTTTTAATCCCAAGAAATGGTCAAGAAAGTGATTTTCAAACCCAAGAGTAGAAAATTAAGGTGGTAGTAGACACCAATCAAGGTGATGATGACATTGCTCTCGAAAGTGTCAAAAAATAATGTTTAACAACTTTTTTAGCTACTGCACATATGAGAGACTATCTAGGCTCAAAAGTAGTGCCAATAAATGTTTTTTAGATGAAAATAAATAAGTGAATGATTGAAATTCAATAGTCAAGGTGAATTAGTAACATTTCAAGTGAATGTTAGTAGTAGTTAAGGTGGTGATAAGAGAATGCAAGATCAATTTCTTGAACAAATCTTAACTAGCTTGTTCCATATCTTGCTACTAGTGTTTCTTGCCTAGATGTATAGGAGTGATTTGCACATGCAAAAGCACCTAAAAATGATCTTTTTGGTGAGACAAACTAGTAGTTGAGGTGATAAAAGAGCGTTTTTTCACTATGTGTAGACTCTTCACACAATGCTTCCAAATGCACTCAACCAAGTAGAAACCATACTCTATCACATGCATGCATCATGGTTTGCCATTTTTCTACGAGTTTGAGTTTAAGAATCATAGGAAAATATTAAGAAAAAAAAATTTCAATGTCCTTTATGCTTCCATTCTATGCTCTATAGGAGCAAGATATGCCTTAAGGTGCATCAATCTATGCAAGCATGCAACACATTGGATGTATCAATGAACTTGAATTGACATAAGATTACAAAATAAATATTTTGATGATTTTTAGATAGAAAGAAAAGAAAATAATTTCTACTCTAATCTGCTTCCTACTCCATATCCATTAAGCTGATTACATTCTAACTTGGCCTTTTGACCTAGCCACATGTGCCTCGAAAGGAGCATCTATTTGAAGAGCAAGAAGCTCAATCCTTTTGAATATTTGGAAAGTAAAATCATTAGGAAGACGTAGAAAAGTTGGTGGTTGATGAAGAAGGGGTGAAGGACACCTCAAAGGCAAAGATATCACAAGTCTTTAAGTTCTAAGCAAATATAGTGGGGTAGGAACCAATAGTGGATGAGGCATTCCTTTTAGAGGGTGGATGGGTTCCTAGAGCCCACACCAATGCTACTTGACCCTTATAATGTGTTTGATAATCCTTTCTTAGAAAATGAAATCAAACATGTAGTATTTTTAACAAACAAAGATACAAGACATAGGATTGATGGTCTTCTCATATTCTTTAACACTTTTGAAGGCTTACCCATACAACGTAGATTTATGCAATATGCTTAATAAGTGTTCACCCTGGTGCAAATAAAGCTTACCTTTTGAAGGCTTACCTCACATACAACGTAGATTTATGCAATATGCTTAATGAGTGTTAACCCCGGTGCAAATAAAGCAAAGAAAATAAAAAAGATGCAGGACAAAGCAAAAAAATGCGGCCCAATGTAAAAGTAGAAGGAAAAGGGCCAAAAGCACAAGAAGCAAACTTAAAAGGCCAATGGAAGTGCAAAAGGGAAAATGCACATTTTAAATATAAAAGCGCACACTAAATCCTTGTAAAAGAGCCTAGGCTGCCTCCTATGCAATTTGTAAATGTAGATGGGCATGAGTGAAGGAATAATGTAAATAGGAAGAGAAAAGGAAAAAAGGACCTAGGCTAAAATGACTTATCATGTAAAAAAGGGGATGGGTGCCCAAGAGGAGTAGGGCATGTATAAAAAGGAAAAAGTGAATGAAGAAGCTCATTCTTGTGTGTGGCCAAAACTAGCCCTCCTCTTCTTATTCATTTTGTTCTTTTATTCTTGCTTGTGCTTGTGCTTGAGAGAGAGTGTGCAAGGAGTAAGGGAGTGAGTGTGTGAGGGTGAGGGACGGTGGTGGAGAAGCTCTCAATCTTCTTCTCTCGTATTCTTCTCTTCTCTTATTTTGTCTTGTGTTGTGTGGTGATGGAGTTTAGAGCTTAGAGCTTAAGGATTGAGCTTGCACCTTGGATCATGGAGCTACTAGAGAGCTTGTGGGAGGAGGAAACTCAATCAAGCATGAACGTAAGCTCACTACACTCATAGGTATAAGAGTGCACATGGCTATGTGAGAGGCAGCCATTGCACTTGACTTGAAACACTTGAAACAATAAGCAGTTCGTGGGTCTTGGCAATTGAGTAAGAGCTTCCACATTTTGGTTGCATTGTTGAGATGAAAAATTCAAGCTTTGAGTGCTTGCATGCTTTGAATTGAGCATTAGAGTAGGGCTTGCCTCGAACTAGTGCTTGAGATAGGTAGGAAGTGAGTCAGAGGACATTCGATCTCTTTTGCAATTAAGTTTTTTGGTTTTTAAGGTTTAGGCAAGTAGGTTGAATTAGCTTAAGTGTTGTTTGTGATTTGGATGCATTTAGGTAGGGAAAACTCATGAAAAGCAAAGAAACAAATAGTAGGGTTACTACTGTAAAAATAGGGTAAAACAAGGAGAAAAAGCGGCTTCAATGCATTTAAGAGAGGAAAGAGAGAAGAAGGGGAGTGGAAGATTGAAGAACAAGGGATTTAAGAGGTAGAGAGAGAAAAGGGGAGCTCATTTCTACACTCAGAGTTTGAGAGAGAGAGAGAGAGAGAGAGCTGGATAGGTTGTTGCAGGGCAGTAGGGAGGCAATGGTCAGACGACTGTCCTAAAGTCGTCCGATTTTCATCATTGAATGCATCAGATTGTTTGATCGAATGGCCCAATAATCGGATAGCTTGATCGTATAATTCAGAAAAATCAGACTCGAATAGGACCAAAACCTACAACCAGGATAGGAGAACAAAACATCAAATTCTGGCAGTTTTTTACCTTCCCAAACCCAAACCATAGCAATAGGACACCCCAATAGGTCTCTATGTGAGTAGCTAGGGCAATAGAGTAGAGTGACTCTAGGATAGAGACCTGATAGTCTAGGAACAATAGAGACTAACAATCTGAACCTGCTACCCTTCACACCATGCATCAATCATGTAGCAGGGACCTCAAGTGGACCACTGCGAGTAGCTGCCACTTGTGCAAGAGAGCTAACACTAGCCAAAATTAATTAAAGGGAGGTGATTTGCATTGATTGTGATTGAACTCACATACCTTATCACATAGCCACTTGAAGTGCACAAGGAAAGATAGAAAGCCTAATTTGGCACAAGTCCACTCCACCACTTGTGTGTCCCATTCATGTAATGTTGCAAACTGATTTGTATAATAAGAAACACACTAATGGGGCCTAAATAAGCAAGTGATGGAGAAGGGAGAGAGAACCAACACAATTAGGGACACAACTTTACCTGTGTGGATCAATTTGATCGACACACTAGTTGATCAAGAAACCACCAACATATTGGGAACTAGCACCAACCCTGTGGAGGACGAGCTTGACTTTGGAGAATTCCCAGTTGACATTCAACAAATACTAGGAATCATGCCAAACTCTAAGAGCTAGACCAAAATACTTGCACTTGTAATAAGCAACTAGAAAAGTATCATCCAAGCAATAACCCGTACAACTTTGTGGAGTAGCTAGAGCAAGTATGCAAGACAAACAGCTTCATAGACCTTGCTCAACGAGCGCAAGCTTTCAGACTTTGTCTACGAGACAAAGGACGGACGTGGTTTACTAGCCCAAACAATTTTGAATGGAATAATTTTAATAACCTCAAGAGTCTCTTGGTCAAGAGGTTCTCTGAAGAAGTGGGATACTCTAACAACCTCATTGTCAAGTTGATGAATGTCACCCAAAAGGATAAGGATAATATCCAAGATTATGTCACCCATGTGCCGAGTCTCTTTAAGAGAATCCTAATGGTAGAATGACCTAATGAACAAGCAATCTCCATCGTATTTCTAAATGGAATTCGAAGCGAGGAGCTCTACAAGGCCTTGGTGAGCAACTCAAACCTGCAAAGGGATGTGCTAGCTAGAGTACTCAAGGAGAGAAGCTCCGGAATCATGACCCAAGATGGCGTTGCTTCTAAATCTTTAGAGAGAGGTACAACCATTAGTGAGAGATCTAAACAGAACACACAAGAAAAGGGAAAGGGTGTCGACCAGAGTGAAGAGTTGGCGGATATGAAGCTAGAGTTGGCTAAGTTTCAAGAGATAATGAGAAGGCCCACACAACCTCACATGCAATGTGTACATTACAAAGAAAATCACCTCCCAATCGAGTGCTCGGATCTTAGGTCAAGACCATGTGCTAATTGTGGTAGGTTTGGGCATGACATTGTCAAGCGTTTTTTTGAAAACTGAAAACCCCTACTCAAACTATAGTTAGGTTTGGTTTTCGTTAGTTTAGTTGTTTGCATGATTGTTCGTTTGATTATTCTGTAATTGGATTTCTGTGTCTGTCTAGCTTAGGATTTGTTTTTGTCATTTTGTTTGGTTTGTTTAGCGTGGAAACTTGATAGCCTTGGTTGAGCTTGGTATTTTTTTGGATAGGTTAAAGCTGGAGTTTGCTAGTAGTTGCCGAACATTGTGGAACAAGTTTGTTTTCTTATTGAGACTCTTGCACATCATAGGGATTATGGGTTCACGAGCACTTTACGTTACACTTGTTGATGCACTGCACTCGGGGGTCATCTCCTGAATTATTCAAATACTTCCATGCCATGGGTTGGGATGAAGCACATTTTGCACCATCGTTGAGCACTAGCATGGCATGAGGCCCGCTGCAACTATATGCAATAAATCCTAGTTGCACGCGCACATGAGAGAGCACCTGTCATTGAGCACACACATTTCTTACACGCACGATATTTAGGATATTCATCACAAAGTTAGGAACATATGGATGAGTATGTAAGGTGGTTGAATGAGTTAGAGGGTCGAAGGACACTGCCAATTGTGAGATGGGTTGTTCCTTCGTCAACATCTTGAGGACCATCATTTCCCATAGAGATTGTGAGAATTTGGGTGGAGCGGAGTATGATATATTTTCTCGTTATTGGGTTGAGAGGTGAGGCTAAGGATTTAAATAATCAAGGAACTTTGTTTGCATTTTGCATGACACATGAGCACATGTAGATAGGCTAGGCACAATTTCTTCAATGCATACATTATTTTTGTGTGTAGCATAGATTGATTGGTTGCATACTATGATCCAATATTGCATATTTTTTCAAATCATGAGTGATTGGGCATGGAGTTCATTTCAAAAAACCATATTCCTACTAGGGCACACTGCATAAAAAATAGGTTCATATCCAGAGAATGTTTATTTTGAAGACTTAAGATTCAAAGGAGAAGGTCGCAAGTTTCACATCATCATCGAGTATTTCTTGAAGAAAAAGAGGATATGTGTGCTAAAAGTGTGTGTAATTACAAGAACAATAGGCCAAAGAAGGGAATAAGTTGTCAAAGATAAAAGATGGAGAAAAATGATATGATTTATGAAAATTAATATTTTTGCCCATTTTTTATGAACGTTTGCAATTCTATCCACACTGACTTGTCGACCAAATGCGTTCTGATTATTTCGAGTACCTAGATGACTATGCTCGGAGTTCATATGACGAATTTATGATCCAAACAAGTTGCAAACATGCATAGGGCAGGAAAAACGAAAATAGTGAAAAGTAGTAGAAAAGAAAATGCCAAAAGCTAAAAGCAAAAAACCTAATGTATGTGAGAGAACTTGTGAAAACTATATAAGGATGAGGAAGAGAAGAGCAAGGGGCCTTCCCCCTCAATTCCAATTGTACCATGTAAGAGGAGAGTAGAGGGTCGCATGCGAGAATGTGAACTTGTCATGCTAGTTGTGGAGTCACAGAATTTGGATGTCGAAGCACCGAGTGATGGCCCAAGGTTATCAAGGTATGAAATCTCCATGATGTTGGATTTGTGTTCAAAGTTTGGTTTGAACTTTGTGCAAAGTGTTGGTGTTTTTGAAATTGTTGGAAGGTTGTGTGATGATCTACCCAGATTTGGGTTTTTTAGTTGTTTGAGCTACAAGAGGCATATTGTGTTGTTTGGTTTCGTGCGTGGTTCATGTGGTGGTTGTCAAAAAATTTAAAATTTTTGTATTGTGTTTGTGTATCTGACGAAGTCAATTCCTCCAATCGGTACTCCTTAACATCTTGTTATCGGGTTGTGAATGAGGTTTGCTCTCGATCTCACCACTCGTATAACAACATGATGTATTACAGATTGGCAAGTCGATTCCCATACCCGCAACTATATAATCAGATGTACTACCTAGGGAATAGACTGTCGAACTTCAAGAGGGGAGCTCCATTAGTTCTCCCGTTACCCAATGACTCATAGCCAACCATCCCTAGGATGAACATCAATCCTACAAGGATACCTAGACCACTTAGACCCATCATGACCCATCCACCGAGTGATGCTCCAATATATTATATAGAGGAGCCAAACGAGGATGAAGCATACGTGAACCCTTATGTCTCGTACAGTGAAGAGGGTAACCCCATCTTGATGAATTTTAGACTAGTGTTAGTGATGGCCTTAGGTAAGGGAAGAGATAAAGGACTAGGAGGACAATACTAAGAACCACTGTGTGCTAGACTTGTGGTCACCCAAGGCATATCTCATCTTGTTGCCCCAAAAGGGAGCAAGCCAATCGAGACAAAGATGATCTGAGATGTCCAAAGTGTGGGATCACACACTTATATGCCAAGTTTCCTAGGTGAAAACCTTTCGCTAGTTCAGTAATTGTGCCATCCGTACCCTTGGGGCTACTTGGAGTCGATACATTTGATGGCACGAAAATCTTGATTTTGTTGAATGTCATAACCTGAGCACAAATGAAGCAAGCCAATATGTCATTTCCCAGACTAAGCAATATTGATGCAACCTCAACAAGGAAGAAGAGTCATAGGAGAAAGAGAAAGAAGGTTGAGATAAAGATAGCACTCAAGACAGATAGTGCTACCACACTACCCAAGGGAAAGTAGGTCACGTATGCCAAAGAGGAAGCATCCGCTCTGTTAACCCTCAAACGAACAAGGTGGAAAATCCAGAAATTCTAAAGCAGAAGACAAAGCCAAGGCAAAAGCGGAATGGAGAACGAAGGCATGCCAAGAAAAATTGAGAAACACAAGAAGTGTGAAAAAGTCCTAAATCAAGGAGAGGCACTCAAGAAAAAGCGCAAGTCAATACTTTAGTAAAAGAGTGCAAGGTGCCCCGTGATTTATTTTAAGAGCGATGGGCTCTGACCTGTGCAAATTGTAAATGTAGATGGATGGTAGGAAGGAAGCTAGGAAGATAGGAGAACAATGGAAAAAATGGATTGGTCGGCCATGTAAAAAGGGGATCACTGTGGGAGCTTTCACTCAACCGCCAAGACCCATGGACTGGTTATTGTTTCAAGCGTTCCAAGCCGAGCACTAATGGCTACCTCTCACATAATCGATGCGCCATCCATATCTATGGGTGTAGTGAGCTTACCTCCGTGCCGTTCGAGTTACCTCCTCTCCCGCGCACTCCGGTAGCTCCACAATCCAAGTGCAAGCTTCAAGCAAGCAAGCTCCACGCTCCAAGCTCCATTGCCGCGAGCAAGGCAAGAGAAGAGAAGAGAAGAGAAGAAGAGAGGAGAAGATGGAGAGCTTCTCCTCCTCGGTCCCACACCCTCACACACTCACTCCCTCACACTCTCACACTCCCTCTCTCAAGCACAAGCTCAAGCAAGCAAGAACAAGAAGAAGAAGAAGAAGAAGAGGAGAGCTACTTTTGGCCACACACAAGAATGAGCTTCTCATTCACTTTTCAACTTTATATACAAAACCCTAAATCCCTTTTGGGCGGTCATCCCCTTTTCCCCTTTTTTACATGGCCGGAGGCCTTTTTTCCCATTGTCCTTCTATCTTCCTATCTTCCTTTCCACTGCCCGTCTACATTTACAAATTGCACGGGTGAGAGCCCGGCACTCTTTTACAAGATTTCAGGGTGCGCCTTTTTATTTTAAAATGCACATTTCCCCTTTTGCATTTGCCTTGGACTTTTAATGTTGCCCTTGCGCTTTTGGCATTTTCTCCTATTCTTTCTTCAATCGGGCTACCTTTTTTCCGCCTTTGCCCTGCGTCTTTTTTATTTCCTTTTGATTTGCTTTCTTCGTGTTGGGGTTAACATTACCCTCCTCCTAGATGAGTGCCAGTCCCATGGCACTCACTGTCGTAGGTAGTAGGCGTTAGCATGCACCGAAGACGTGGGTGGCAAGGACATTTGTGGTTGCCATGATGGAGTGTTGGTAGTGGTGGGGAGGAAGGTCGTTGGGGGCACGTTGGTGGGTTAAGTGGTAGGTGGTAGGGCAATGGGAGTTTATGGTAGGGCTGTTCTTTGATGGGGTTGCACTGATGGAGTACAAGTGGCAGTTTGTTTAGGGATTCTGTACATGATGATTCTTGGCAGGCTTACAGGGTGATAAGGATAGGAATTCAGAGTTGAGTGTTGATGAAGAGCGAACAACACCGTCGTTGGAGTCTTCAATACCTACAATTGAAAAACCTCTCATGTGGTCTCTCCTTAAGGGGTAGTGCTAGTCTTCTTATCGTGCACAAGACATATTTTGATTAGTTTGGGAGACAGGTCGAACTCTAAGCAAGCCTGGAGTATTGTCCTGCACTTGAGGACCCAAACTGTGTACATACTTCGGTGCATATATTATGTAAGTACTCGTGCATACTTAGATATTACATAGTTAGAAGACCGCGGGCTAGTTTCTCGTAACAATTCGTGGATGAAGCAAAGTTGTCCATGTTGAGAAGAAGTACATGTGAAGGTATATGAGACATCCTTTGCATTGTGACTGCATGACGTAGCACAAGTGAATACAGGGACACCGCACTTTTGGTAGCTGGAAGCTATTGGACTCACTTGATGAGGACGGTGTACTTTTAATGGCCAATCGTGCGGTGCTTACCACCACTGATTGCAATGGTACTAAGGCAGAGTGCAAGAGAGAATTGTGCAAGTGGATCAAGGTGACAGGTCTAACCATAGGCGAGACAAGCTCCCTAGGTATGTCCCGCCCTTGATGTGCCCTGAACAATTGTGGGTGATGCTAAAGGGCGAGGGGACTAGGGATGGAGCCAGTCGACCAAGGTCATTGGACATACCTAATTTGAGTACCCCTAGGTGCTGTGCTGTGATCGTGGGTGCTTTTTCTTTCTTTCTTTCTTTCTTTCTTTCGTTCTGTTCTCTCTCCTTTTTTTTTCTTTTCTTTTTTTTGGGACTTGCCTGAGTACAACCATTACAATATGTTGAGGCTAGCAGCCTTTCAATGGATTGGAAAATGTCAAGCTTCGAAGGCTCAAGAAATGGATATTACAGTGATGATTGTGCCCTAGCCTCGTTGTTAGAGAAGCAGTTGTTGAGATGGGGAGATACACTTGAGATATTGCAAACCTCCTTGCGACACACGTGATGTTGGTACAATTGAGGTAACGACTGCCGTGAGCCAACTATAGAGCTTGACCCAGAAAGAGAGCGTAGCCCATGAATATGCTTTGGGCCATGCGATGTGGGTGGTCTGCAAGGGTGATTTTTGCTTTCGGAAGCATGGCTTTGTCGCGGCTCTTTGTGGGGTCAATGGTCTTGCGGTGATTGGGCATTGAACACTTTCACACAATACATTAATGAGAGGTAACTGGAATGTGTACAAGTGGGGATCTTGCCCCTTTACTCATCAAAAAACAAAATGTTCTGTCATGCTGACTTGTCGAGTTACTTGTACATCAGAGGGGTTTAGTCGATAGGTATGAGGCGGGGTGAGTCCGGTTGGCTAGGCGACCGGGGCGGTGCTAGTGCGGGGCTCCCGTGAGGCTGGACAGGGAACATGTGAGCCGGGACATGAATGGTGTAGTCCCGGGCCGCTACCATTTCCATAATGTCTTTAAACAATTCATTAAATTCTGCCCTATTTCTAGCGGCCTTGTCACTTCGTGAGCACCTGGTGCCCGAGCGTGCGTTGGAGGTCTGTGCAACTGGCATTGCCACATTTTGTATGCCTCCATAAGCGTCCGCTCCCTTGGCCCACGGATTCTTCAGCCTTCATCCGAGGCGGTGTCGCTTGGGGCCGCGTTTCTTGGCATACCTTTTAAGAGTGGGCACGTTGCGCACTGGCAGAGAGGCGTGTACTGCATGTTCCCGTCGGCTGCGAAGAGCATCCTTGCAAGCTAGCTACCCTTGGTTCTCCATGCTTTCCTCGCAGGGGGACCTGTAAGATGCGAATCAAGGATTAGGATTTGTTACATGATAAGACCATTCATATATAAGGGATTATAGTGCTGCTTATCAAGCGCATAGGATGAGAAGGGGAGGGGTAGGGCATGCAGTGCTTGTTGTAGAGGGATGGCCCCCGTGATGTATATTTAGCCTCCTGCCATTAGCAGATCTTGGTTCACGCCGAGTTACATCGGCTGGCTGTCATGGATTTAGGCAGGGCTCCTCCTTGGAAGGATAGACCAGAAAGGGGGAAAGGTGTATAGAAAGGGACGGTACCCCATCTACACCATCAGAGTCGTTGGTCAAGGCTTCCTATGGTGGTAATGAGGGTTGCATGCCCTTCACTTAGATGTGGGAATGGTCACACAACTTTTAAAAGTGTGATAAGAGGAGGACTTGAGGAGCTTAGCCTGTCAAACCCAACTCTTCTCCCTGTGCTTGACTATCATTTCTTGTGTGTGTTGATAGTATCTATACAGGGTGACACAAAAATCATTGTTTATATATACATCTATATATATACATATACGAATCCATGTCACCTCACGAGGATAGAAACCAATTGTAGAACTCAGGATTGTACTGGAGCGTGGCACATGCATCTAGTATTCGTGGCAGCTTACTCAATACCGATAGATATTTTGCCACATCGAGTAGCATGGAACCTTGTCCGAGTCTACTTGCAATATGTAACTCCTCCTCATTAAGAACCTTATCAAACAGAGCGTTCTCTTGGCTAGTTTCAGCTAAGTCCATACCCCGAATGGCAGTCAGCACTCGAAGGGAAGTTGGTGCTACATAGGTTGGGTCTCTTTGAGACCGGCATTTGGCCAATCTATCCTCTGAGACTGTCATGATCTGGACTCCTAGTTCGGCCATTGCAACGCGATTTTCGCACCAACGTTGTTCAAATTGACTATGGCCTACTCACAGTCGCTTTAGTTGCTCTAGGTCTACGAGATTCGGTTGGCAGAGCACTTCATTGAACGTGACGGTTAAGCACAATTTCTCTGCTTCCTCGTCAGAGATGAGTCGCATGCGTTCATGCAGGAGCCTGTCATAGTGCTCGTTAAGATGTTCCTGCTCTTCCCAAGATAAAGGGAAGGGCAAGTAATCTCCAAGCTGCTCCTTGGGGATTGTGCCCATGTCCGTAGGATGTAAACGCATGCAAACACCTTGAGCTTAGCATCCAACTTAGTTAAGCATTCTGCGACACTTCTATGTTCAACGAGGGCTTGCTAGGTTGCTATTTCATGCAAGGTTTTAGGAGTTTGCCTAGGCTTTAGCATAGCTGGGGGTTTAGGTATGTATGAGCAAGATTGGTCAACGCTAGGATTGCTCATGCTCTTGGGGTTTCCTTGTTTCTCTTGAGGCTTTGTTATTGCATCATGGTTCTCCTTGGATGTGACTGGTATGACCTTGTCACCCTGTTGTGATAGCATTGTATCCACTCTTGATTGATCAATGTGAGTTCTATTGTCAGTGGATAGAGTGTTGCAAGCAACTGTTGATGGCAACGGTTGCTTTGGTTTTTCAGAGCACACGGATGTGTCTGAGGGTTCACCGCTATTAGGAGAGGCATTAATGGGTTCATTGGTGGATGGACTCGATGCTTTATTCATCGGCTCTCCGACGCTCTTTGTCTCAATGTTCTTGGGGTCCACAACCACTTGCAATTGCTGTTGTTTTCGTTGTTTTCTCCTTTGTTTCCTGGTCTGTGAAGGTGCATCTCTCGTCGACTCAGGATTCTGGACTAGGCCAACCGGTGATGTGCTTGGTTGGGCCTCAGCATTTCCCTTCTCCAGTGTGTCCTCATGGGACACAGCTATGGCCTGTTGAATAGCCTTGCCCGGTTGTGAGGATACAACTGCCTCCCTTTTTGGAGAGTCTAGCTCTTCAGCCAACTCCCTTGTGTTTAACTCCTCCGGCCTAGGCTTTAGGCACTTTGAAAGTGCTGGAGTTGTCAATGAAGTTGGTTATGACACCTCCTCCACAGGTAAATCACTAAGGACACATTCCACAAGGGGCATTGTAACGGCCAAGGGCTGTGACTGTTATGATCCCTGATTGGAAGTAGTGGTGGCTAGTCCAGTGGGCTGGCTACTCTTGGTGGATTGCGGTGTTAAGTCCTTAGGTCGATTGGAAGTGGTCATGCCTTTTGTTGCCCTTAGAGCATTCATTTGTGTAGATCTAGCATGAGTTGATCTAGTCACATTAGGTTGCACAAGCATATCCTTGGGCCGAGAGCTACGGCTAGTGTCATGTTCCACCTCTTGGACATTTGGAAGCTTAGATGGAGATAGAGATTGGGATTGAGTAGCCGCACTTGACGACTGTTGTGCTTCCAGTGTCTGTTTAAAAAAAGAGGATGTAGGAGATCTAGGACTCTTAGGTGGACTTGGCACTGGCTAAATGATTTGTTCAAGGCTATTAGACGATTGTGCCATTTGCTTTGTTGAGCGATCAGCCTTGCCTTGAGCAATGTTGTGCCTATGATGCTTGTTCTCCCCTTGGAAAATCAAAGGCTCTTTGGGCACTAACGATTTTGGTGCATGCTCGATGGCTACATATGACATCTGTCTATTTGGCATGCTAGGTTGAGGCTCTTTCCTTTGAACAAGCATTTCCGGTTTCTTGCCTCGAGACCTAGAGTTTCTCTTAGATTTCCTCCTGTGCTTCATTGCTTTTGATGCACTCTGGCCTTCGGCTGATAGAGGCGGTTTAGCAGGGGATTTTGGTACCCAAATCCATCGGTTATCTGCGTATTACCCTTGAGCACGTAGCAACGCTTTGGATATCCATCGTGGCGTTGTGCTGACCCTCCATTGATGCCTGCATCTATAAGGCTTGGGCTTCTTTTGGGGTCTTCTATGATATTTGTAAGTCCAAAGCCCGTCCTTGGCATTGTCTCTTGACCTTCTTGTTTCAGGCATGGCCTCACTCACTGGTTCTCGTTGTTCGACCTGTGCTTGTATTAACTTTTCCAACAAGTCCTTGCTCTCATCAGCAAGCTTGACTGTTATGTCAGCACCTTGCTTGTCTTTCCCTCGAGGTTTGATGAGGTCACCCTTGCTAAAGGTTGTGACTATCCTCACACCCGATAGTGTCAAGTGTATCCTCTGTGCTACATAGTCGGCTTCACACTTGGTCGCTCTTTTGAAGGGTCTTCCTAGGAGGGTTTCTTTCCCGCAGCTAGCACTATTTGGAGGAACATGAAATAGGATAGGCAAGCTTTCCGTTTCAATTGTCGCAAGGACTTTGCACTTCCCTAGCACTATTTGGAGGAACATGAAATAGGATAGGCAAGCTTTCTGTTTCAATTGTCGCAAGGACTTTGCACTTCCCTATGAGTGTTTGTGGGTGTCCCCCATAAGGGCTAAGAGTTACACTAGTCGGTGTGAGCTCTGGTTGGCCTAGTAGGGTCCATGATTCATAGATCAAGATGTTAAAATCTGCTCCTTCATCAATCAGAGCATCGATAGTATGCTTTCTTTTCGCGGTGAGTTTGACCCTAAGATAAGCAGGTGGTACCATGTCTTCATCTTCCGGGTCTTGGCTTGTAAATTTAAGCCTTTTGACAGATGCATTTGAGTCCCTAACTGCACAGTTGGACGTGGATTTGCTGCTGAGGTCTTGGGTCGTTTGTGCAGCGCTGCTCAAGGTACATCTATCGTCAGGACTGTCATGTCTAGTCATCCTCGCATTGATATCTTGATGATGTTGCATTCTGCTTCGACTAGACATGGTATGAACACAATGTCTTTGTGTTCTCGTGGTGTGGCCTTTTTGCCCTTGATGGCTAGATTGGCCCATTGATGTTCTAGGGTCTCTGTTTCTCTCTGATCGGGTATGGGATTTTGGTTGCTCTTTTACAAGTGAGGATACATGCTCATGTAGAGCCATTACTACACTAGGGTCTAATTTGGAGGACCTGTCATGGCGCGCGTTTTCTCTCCAACCTACTTGGGGGAGAGCCCCCTCTGCAGGGGTCCCGAGGGGGGGGGACAGTCCCTTCTAGCCCGCAGGGCCGTTATGGTAAACGGCATATGCAATTTGGAGGACCGTTTATAGCCAAATTTTGAACTACATGCTCTAAATTTTAGCCCGGTGATGGATCTGTGATGTGCCTTTAGCTCTACGTAGCCTTTGGAGTCAATCTTGGGGTTTAGATGTGTCAAAATTTATGTTTTAGATACTTGTCCAATTTTGACAGTTTTCTCAGATGTCCGACTCTCAGATGTCTGATTTTCAGTCCAACTCTCAGATGTCCGATTTTCAGGAGTTCGATTATCAGAATCGGACGTCCGATTCTGGGTGGTCCGATCGGCCCAGTGGTCCGATTTTGGGAATCGGATTGGAAAAGTGGTTCAATTTTCAGAGTGGTTCAATTTTGGGAATCGGATCGAAAAAGTGGTTTGATTTTCGGAGTGGTCCGATTCTGGGAATCGGATCGGATAGAGTGGTCCGATTCTAGTAGTCCGATTCTGGACTGGTCCGATTCTAACTGGTCCGATTATGACTGGTCCGATTCTGGACTGGTCCGATTCTAACTGGTCCGATTCGGACAGGGATGAGTTCGATTTCCTCGATCGGATAAGGTGTCCGATCGGATAGGTTGGTCCGAGTCCGAGTGGTCCGAGTGATCCGATTTCCAAAATCGGATGGGTTGGTCCGAGTGGTTCGATCGGACAGGATGGTCCGATCGGACGGAGCGTCCGATTATGGACCGATCCGAGTGGTCCGAGTCCGAGTGTCCGAGTATAGACTGGTCCGATTCTGGGACTCGAAGGGCCTGGTCCGACTACGTGGCCGACGGCCCGCGAGTTGCACGTGATGCCTCTAGACTGACGTCTACTACACCGAATCGTCCAGTGCCTTCCAGATAGGTGCAAGACACTACAAGGGAATGCCAGGCATGCATGGAACCACTTAGTGCTCGAATCAAATGGCACTCCAAGGATCTGTACCCCTATTTCCCTGTTTTAGCTTGTTATACAGCAATAGAGAACCCTACTGTTTGTTTCTTTTTCTTTGTTTTTTCCTATCCTAAATGTATCCAAATCACAAAGTAAATACCTACACTTCTCCATCTCACAACATAAATCTCAAAAAATCAAAAAACCTACTTGCCAAGGAGATCGAATACCATCTTCAACCCCCTCACTTCCTACCTATCTCAAGCACTGGTTCGGGGGAAAACCCTACTCCAATGCTCGATTTGAAGCGCGCAAGCGCTCAAGGCTTGAATCCGTTGTCCCGGCAATGGAACTAAAATGTGGGAGCTTTCACTCAACCGCCAAGACCCACGGACCGCTTATTGTTTCAAGCGTTCCAAGCCGAGCACTAATGGCTACCTCTCACATAACCGACGCGCCATCCATATCTACGGGTGTAGTGAGCTTACCTCTGTGCCGTTCGAGTTACCTCCTCTCCCGCGCACTCCGGTAGCTCCACGATCCAAGTGCAAGCTTCAAGCAAGCTCCATCCTCAAGCTCCACGCTCCAAGCTCCATTGCCGCGAGCAAGGCAAGAGAAGAGAAGAGAAGAGAAGAAGAGAGGAGAAGATGGAGAGCTTCTCCTCCTCGGTCCCGCATCCTCACACACTCACTCCCTCACACTCTCACACTCCCTCTCTCAAGCACAAGTTCAAGCAAGCAAGAACAAGAAGAAGAAGAAGAAGAAGAGGAGAGCTACTTTTGGCCACACACAAGAATGAGCTTCTCATTCACTTTTCAACTTTATATACAAAACCCTAAATCCCTTTTGGGCGGTCATCCCCTTTTCCCCTTTTTTACATGGCCGGAGGCCTTTTTTCCCATTGTCCTTCTATCTTCCTAGCTTCCTTTCCACCGCCCGTCTACATTTACAAATTGCACGGGTGAGAGCCCAGTGCTCTTTTACAAGATTCTAGGGTGTGCCTTTTTATTTTAAAATGCACCTTTCCCCTTTTGCATTTGCCTTGGACTTTTAAGGTTGCCCTTGTGCTTTTGGCCTTTTCTCCTATTCTTTCTTCAATTGAGCTACCTTTTTTCCGCCTTTGCCCTGCGTCTTTTTTATTTCCTTTTGCTTTGCTTTCTTCGTGTTGGGTTTAACAATCATCACCCAAATGGGATTTAGGGCTTTGTATATAAAGTTCAAAAGACAAATGAGAGCTCATTCTTTGGTGTGTGCCAAAGTGGACTCTTCTTCTTCTCTCCTTCTCTTCTCTTTGCTTACTTGTGTGTGCTTGAGGGAGGGAGTGAGAGAGTGTGAGGGAGTGAGTGTGTGAGGGTGAGGGAACAAGGAGGTGAAGCTCTCCACCATCTCCTTTCTTCTTCTTCTCTCCTCTTCTCTTCTCTTCTCTTGTCTCGCGTACGACTATGGAGGATGGAGCTTGGAGGTGGACGTTTGAGGATGCTTGAGCTTGCATCAAGAATCATAGAGCTATCGGAGTGCTTGAGAGAGGAAGAAACTCAATCGGGCATCAAGGTAAGCTCACTACACTCATAGAGAGGCATAGCGCATCAAGTATGTGAGAGGTAGCCATTAGTGCTCGCCTCTACATTTTGATTCTGTTTTCGGGACCAACGAATTCAAGCTTGAGCGCTGGCGCAGTTCAAATCGAGCATCAAAGTAAGGGTTTCATCCCCAAACCAGAGCTTGAGATAGATAGAAGGTTTTGGGTTTAATCCATGCTACAAGTAAGTATTTTTGGTTTTTGATGATTGGTTGAGTAGGAGAAATCAATTCAATATCCTACTTTTGATTTTTGTCGCATTTAAAGTAGGATAGGTAGGAGAAATCAGAGAGGGAAGCTTGAAGTTCACTACTGTAAAATAGTCTTGAACAAGCCAATAACAAGGGAAAATTAGAACAAAAGAGTGCTCAAATATCTCGGGGTCGAAGGTCGAGTCATTGGGAAGGCTAAGGCACAGGCCAGTGAGGGCTTAAGGTCCTGGGTGACCAGGAAAAACCTTATTTATAGTCTGTCTTTGTGTGTGTGTGTGAGAGAGAGAGAGAGCTTGCAGGTCCAAGTATACATCAGATTGATCATAGCATATCGGTACTTTAAGTGAGATTCAGGTATGGAATGCCCTTGGCCTATACTCCTCCCTGATTCCTGGAAGTTCTGGTAGCTACTAGCAACATCTATATCTAGATTTTTGGCAAATAACTGATCGACATGTGTTTTGATTGGCGGAATAGGACTCCACCCACAGTGTGTGATTCTCAGAATCAGACCGAGTGAACAGTCCGATTCCCAGAATCAAACACTCGAACAAACCCACCTCATTTGATCGGATGCCCTGTCCAATTTTGAAAAATCAGACAACCCATAATCGAACCACTTGGACCGTTCGATTGGCTAATCGGATCAACTCTAATCGAATGCTCGACCCCTCCAACCACGACGATCGGACCACAGAATCGAACTAACAACCTTGTCCGATTGGACATACTGCAATCGAATAATCCAGAATCGGACACCTGTCAAATCGGATGTTCGATTCCCATAATCAAACACTGGTAAATCGGACACAACATGAGAAGGAAAACACGAGAAGTGTGACCTGCACTGGAAGAACCCACCTTATGCCGCACACATAGTTACAAACCTAGAGATTGTGGTCGAATGGTCTGAAAGGATGGTTGGTATTGTGGGCTGATTGGAAGATCCCAACTTGACCTAAATCGGTTAGAGAACAAGATAGTGCGGGAACTAAATGTACGACCCTGTCAAGCCAATCCGTAGACAGGAATACCAAAGCTACACGCACTTTTTTTTTTCAATCACTCTAGGTTCCATCACTCGAAGCTTAATTAAGGAAAGCTAAAAGCCTGATTTCGCACAATGCATAGAAAAGAGCACACACACACACACACCAACACACAGAGTGAGGGTAAGTTGAGGAGAATTGTAAGTAACAAGGAACACCCTGGACTTAAGGACTTGAAGGAACCCACCAATAAGAGAAGACCCAAAGACATAGAAGGGATATTGAATCCCCAAAGGTAGGACCAAGCTAAGGACACGACCAAAAATCTGAACGCAATAAGGACATACAATACCACGGAAGTGGATCTACCTGGCCTTATCAACTTGATCGACAACTTAGCAGAATAGGAAGTCCTAGACATTGAAGGAGGTAGCTCATGACGTAGAAGCAATGAGGAGCTTAACCTAGGAGACTTTCTTGAAGTTTTCCAACATTTAGTAAACCAATATGACACTTAAATATGGCTAGAACACCATGGTAGGCCGGTAGAGGACATCATAGCAAACCTAAAGGAAGAGAGAAACTAGCCCGCAAGGCTCGTCCAGGCTTGGCTGCATACAACTAGGATCAACAAACTAGGAACTTGCACCAAAGCTTGGAAATGCAAGAGATCTAGAGAGTTCTAGCCTTAGCAAGCAAGAATCGGTCAGAGGATGAGAGAGTGCTAGAAGGAGATCTCACACTGAGCGAGCTCCTGACAAAGCAGCTACTAGATAACACGGCTCCAGAGCAAAGCACTGCAACATTGGCAGTATCGCTATTGATGGGGTTGGGAGTCAACAAAGGCTCTAAGAGTCAATCGAAAATCCCTATGGTAGCAAAGCAACTGGACAAATACCAAGCTAGCAATGACCCATACAACTTCGTGGAGGAGTTTGAGCAAGTCTGTGAGGCCAACGGCCTCACTGATCCTATTCAACGCTCCCAAGCCTTTGGACTATGCTTAGGCAACAAGGGTCGAACTTGGTACACAAGTTTAGATGCTGCAAAGCATGCCGCTTGAAAAATCTCTTCATTAAGAGATTTTCCGAACTTGGATACTCCGATAACCTGTTAGTGTGACTTATGAACGTCAAGCATAAAAAGAGAGAGGATATTCGAGATTATGTGACCCACGTGAGGAGCCTCTTTAAGAGAATCCGCCTGGGTGAGAGATCAACCGAAAGGGCGGTATCCACAGTATTCCTCAACAGAATATGAAGCGAAGAGCTCTACAAAGCCTTGGCTGGCAACTCAAGCTTACAGCAAGATGTACTAACAAGGATCTTTGAAGAAGCTATTAGAGTGGATGACCAGCTTAAGGAAAGAGGCTCCAGAGGATCAAATCGAGAAGAGTTCGGTGCCAGGAATTCGGAGAGAGCCTCAATGCCAAGTGAGAGAGCAGACCCAAGCATGCATGACAAAGAGAAGGGCATTGAGTCAGGACAAGAGCTGGCAAAGATCAAGATGGACACAGCCAAACTACAGGAGATGGTGAGATGACCAATACACCCACACATCCAATGTGTGCATTATGGCGGAAACCACTTGCTAGTTGAGTGTCAGGACCCTAGGTCACGACCTTGTGCTAATTGTGGTAGATTCAACCATGACACCATGCATTGTCGATTACCTCTAAGACTCCCATACCCAGACCCTTACGGTCAACCCCACCTTGCGAATAGGTCATCGAACTTCTTGGGAATGGGAGCCCCATTAGCTCTTTTAGCACCGAATGATGCTAAATCAACCATCCCTAGGATGGAAATAAATCCTATAGGTATCCTACATGACCCATCCACCAAGTGACACTTTATTCCACTATATGTGGATGAGCCTAGCAACGATGAGCCTTATGTAAACCCATATGTGTCGTACGATGAGGAAGGCAATGCTATCCTCATGGACTATCTACCAGTACCGGTGATGGTGTTGGAAAGAGGGAGAGGGAGAGGCCTAGGAGGGCAAGCCCAAGAACCAGACTTGCGGTCACCCAGAACATATTTCTTCTCTCTGCCCCAAGAGGGAGCAAGAGAATAGAGATAAGGCTGACTTAAGATGCGCTGAGTGTGGAATCACTCATCTCTTTGTCAATTTCCCTAGATGAAGGCCATCCTCTAGTTTGGAAAATGAGCCATCAATTCCATTGGGGTTGTTTGGTGTCGAGACACTCGATGGGGAGGCAACACCTATTCCATTACAAGTCATGACCCACGCATAGACAAAGCAGGCCGGCATATCATTACCAAGGCCTAGCAACCTTGATGCAACCTCAATTGGAAAGAAGAGCCTAAGACGAAGGAAGAAAATATCGGACACTAAGGTCACCTTCAAAACTGAAAGTGCCACAACACAGCCAATTGGAAGGAAAGTCGTGGATGCTGAGGAAGAAACATCTGCTCCATGGACTGCTGAGAAGGAAAGTGCTAAGGTTGGGGAGTACCCCAATCCAAAGCACCAACTTGAAGCCATCAAGAAGGTGAAAGAATGGGTGAGGGATGCCTAGGAGCACCTGAAGGACGTGGAGCCCATACAAGGGCAGGAGTGAGCATAGTAAGCCATGCGATACTCCAAACTTGGGGCAACCCACTGGTCGAGACTCCTAGATTTAACGTCACATTGGCAAATGGAATTAAGGTGAAGCCATTCGGAGTGTTAAAAAATTGGCCATGGAATCCAGTTCTCTATTGACTTCATAGTCCATGGGATCCAGTTCTCTATTGACTTCATAGTCATGAAGGGAGTGGACTATGGCATCCTGCTAGGCCGACCAATGTGAGAGTCGTAGAAGACTGGGGCAACAGTCTTATCTTCTTGGGTAATCAAACAAAAGCTGTGAGGGTGGAGATGGACACTTGGAAGACTACCCCAGTCAACCTAGATGCCATCTCGATCATGCTAAAAGACGACGGATAGACTAGGGTGTCCTATGGAGCCCTTACCAAGTATATCCCGTGCCCTGAGGATGAACGAGACTGGATGCACATTATGGATACCATTGACCTACCATTCTCAAATACTGAGGAGTACAAATAAGCCGTTCAAGGTGACTAATCAGTTCAAGGACACACCTTCAGTACCGGTCTGCATGATGACCGGGAGTCTACATGGAAGACCCACTCATGTTGCATTCTGAGTCCCAAGCAATAGATGCGAGCTCAAGGAGATCCTAGGATACTTAACCAACAAGTTGGTTGGCTAACCGTAAGCCACTCCAAGATCTCTTGGATGAGCATGAATGGCGATAGTCCCAGGTACACGATTTGAACTTGAAATACAATTGGACCTTACCTCTCGACCAACAAGAAAGGAATAGTCAGAACTAGGAGAATCAGGAGCAACCTGATGATGACAGCTCCAACGATGAAAATGAGGACTATTGTTCCTTCAATGAAGAGAGCGAAGAGGAAATCAATATCCTAGAGTATGACACCGGGGGGCATGTAATCAAACAAATACAAGCAAAACCCAGACCATGCAAGTAGAGTGCACTTAGAGATGGATTCAGATGTGAGGACTATGATCGAACTTGGCTAGAGCACACAGGTGCAATCGATTACGAGCGGGTAGGCCTAGTCCAACCAAGTGATGCACCACTGCTCCGAACCGACCAAGTGAGTTTGATTCCAAATCGAAAGTTAGCTCAGATAGTGACCTTGACATACCTCGGCCTCCCAAGACTAGACGGAACTAAGGGGGACCTACCCATTCACCTATGATGCTAATGATTAAGGGAGGAATGACAAATGCTCAGCAAAGAAATGCAGACATAGGAACAACAAAAACCGCAAGACCTACCAAAATGATTCACGATGTTCAAAAAGGGAGATAGGGTGGTGATCTTGACGGGAGCTAAAAGACAGGGGCAAGCAAGTGAACCAATCGAGGGACCCGCCAAGGTCAAGGAGGTCAATTTAGCTAAGGGAGGGGAGACCCCATGACCTGTCTTTATAGCGGATGACTTGGCTAAGCAAGATGAAGCAAGTCTTGTCATTCTCCTATGAGAGTATATTGACGTGTTTGCTTGGTCCCTAGAAGGAGTAGATTTGAGTGTGGTGACTCACAACATACCCATAACACCTGACACAATGCCGGCCAAGCAACCACTATATCCCATGAATCCAAAGCACATTCACACTGTTAAGGAAGAAATTGACAAATTGATAAGAGCGGGATTCATCTACAAAAATGAACACACGGACTGGGTCTTGCCCATAGTCATCATCCTAAACAAAAATGGGAAGATTCGAGTGTGTGTCAATTACAAGAAGGTAAATGCAGCTACAAAAAGAGGTAATTACCCACTATCATACACCGAGCACATGTTAGAGAGAGTGGCTAGTAAAGAGGCCTACAGTTTCCTAGATGGCTTCTTGGAATACAATCAGGTGCAAGTGCATCCTAACGATAAGCATAAGACGGCATTCCCCACACTGAATGGGGAGTCTTTGCCTACATAGTCATGCCTTTTGGATTGACTAACGCACTAACCACTTTCCAACGACTGATATGTACAATATTCAAAGACATGCTGAGGAAGGAGTTAGAAGTCTTCATGGACGACTTGTGCATTCACTCTGCTTGGCGAGAACACTAAGACAGGCTCCAAGAGGTCTTTGAATGATGTCAGTTATACCATCTCTCATTGAACCCCTTGAAATGCCAGTTTTGGGTGAAGCATGGATGTATCCTAGGACACGTGGTGTCAAAGAATGGCATTGCCACAGATTTCTCAAAGATCAAGGTCATTGTTAATCTTCCATCCCCAACTGATTACAAGGGTGCTCAATGCTTCTTAGAACATACCGGGTACTATCGATGGTTTGTGTTAAACTATGTATTGATTGCTAGGCCTCTATACAAGCTGTTGATTGTATTCGAATGGACTATGGAGTGCCAATGCGCGTATGATGAACTAAAAAAGGCTCTAACCACCACTCCAATACTACGAGCCCCAAATTGGACACTCACGTTCCATGTGCACATCGATGCTTCGAAAATCGCCGTGGGAGATATGTTGTGCCAACCTGGTGAACACAACCTGGATTATCTAGTGAGCTTTGCTTGTAGACAACTCACTGAGACTGAAATGAATTACTCAACAACTGAGAGAGAGGGCTTGGCCATGGTGTTTGTTGTAAATAAATTTTGGCACTATCTTTTGGCTACGCCTTTTACTTTCTTTGTTGACCATCAAGCCTTGTTGTACTTGGTTAATAAACCATGTGCTATAGGATGCATTGCCAGATGGCTTCTTCTGCTTGGGAATTTTACTTCTCTGTGGTAGTGCATAAAGGGAAGCAGCACTACATGTCTAACCATCTGTCTCATATCCCCACAGGAGAAGTGGCTGGTCAAGGCATTGTGGATGAACTGCCAGATGCACACCTATTATGCTTATCCAGTGAAAAAGATTTGTTTAGAGATGACATGATGCCATATTGGGCTGATAACATAGTTCAAGTGCTTGAGCACGAAATGACAGAGTGACCAATAAATAAAGCCCAACTTAGGCGGCTCATTCTAAAGATCCAACCATACTAGTTAATAGCAGGCCAACTTTACAGGCTAGGACAAGATGGGTTACTAGGCAGATGCATGTGTGAACATGAAATGCAAAACATGTTAACAAAGGCACATGGCGGAATCGCCGAAGAACATTTCAGTGGAGAAGCAGCATCTCGCAAAGTATTGCAGTCCCAACTGTGGTGGCCTACCCTTTTCTGAGATGCTACACACTTGGAGAAACATTATGACGAGTGCCAAAGGACCAAAGTCCCGATTCGTAAGGATCATATGGAGTTAATTCCAATTATTGCATGACAACCCTTCAAGAAATGAGGGATTGACTTCATCAGACCCATTAGTCCTTCATCACAGTATTTACAAGCCAAATACATTATTGTGGCTACCGATTATTTGACAAAGTGGGCAGAAGTGCAAGATACAAGAAAGAATGACACTCGGACCACCTCTAAGTTCCTATGGGAGTAAGTGATCTCACGATTTGGTTGCCCCATTGAACTAGTTAGCAACCAAGGCACCCACTTCATCAACAAAGTGAAAGCTCACCTCATGTCCTCCTGCCTAATGATCCATAAAAAATCCTCACCTTATTACCCACAGCCAAATGGTCAAGCCGAATCAACAAATAAAATCCTAATAAACATCCTGACTAAGGTCATCTTTGCTTCACGCAATGATTGGGATAACAAGATGATGGAAGCCTTATAGGCCTATCACACGGCTTACAAGGCAAACCCCCTTTAGATTGACATATGGCATAGAGGCAATCATCCCCTTAGAATTTTTCGTACCAAGCCTCACGATCGTCCTTCAAGAAAGATGGGATGGGAAGGGGGCATGGATGGAATGCTTGATTGAACTCGAACACTTAATGAAAACCCAGTTTCTAGTGACCCATGCCCTCATATGCGAGAAGGAAAGACACAAAAGTTGGTTTGACAAGCATGTCAGGTAGCAGCGTAGCTTCGAACAGGGTGAATTAGTACTACTGTAGTCAGTCAAAGGACATAAGAAAAAACTAAAGTTTCGGGGGCTAGGACCTTTTAAGGTTCAGACCATTAGTCAAACTGGCAACGTAGAACTCGAAACCCTAGAGGGTGAAGGCATAGGCTTCTTCAATGGTAGTTGCATAAAGAAGTACTTCCCTCCCACACACCCATTGAATGAGCCCCCGATGCCAACACTCCCTGTCCACGTACGAGTAGCCACTATCCCCAAAATGGATGGTGAGGATGAGGAAGCAATACCACCAGCCTACCTCAATATGACGGTCACTGTTAGGCACATGTACACCATCAACGCATTGATTGATGAGGGAGCTGATTTTAATATCTTAACCCATGACCATTGGACCCAAATTGGCAAACCACCATTGCAGCCTACTAATGCTAGCCTCACCCCTTATGGAAGCCAACCCTACAAACTCCTGGGAAAGTGCAAGGTTGTAGTTTCTATGGAGTTTGAGAGCATGCCAATAATTTTCTATGTGTTTTCCAACAATAAGGAGGCAAGCATGGAATCTCTATTAGGATGAACTTTCAAGAGGCAAGCTCGTTGCAATGTCAACTACGAGTTGCAGCTCATCCACCTAGCCGTGGGTGAAGTTCGCACAGTTACATCTTTCAGCAAGGGCGGTGTGACTCCTCCCAAGTCCACAAAGCCATCAGTGTAAATAAACCCACCACCAAGTCTCAAGAGGGGGGTCGTGACTTGTCACAACCTATCCAACCTCGAGGCCAAGCAACCCACTAGAACCACCACTGAAGCCCATGAACCTCAATTCAAATGGGTACCTAAATAGGGGGTGCCACCTAGGAATAGAAACCCATGGCCTCACAAGGCTAACAATTAACACCCAAAACCTAGGAGGCCAAGGTGGAACTCTAAACATCGACGCACAAAGTCAAGCAGCGATGGGTCCCTAAGACCTTATTGCGTGCGCAAGGCTACTATGAGGGTAACACCTGGATTTGGATGCCTAAATCCAAAATGACCAAAGGCCCTAAGCAAGCACCACCCTCAAGCTTGACCACCTGCAACATCATGCCATAAACACTCAAACCGCCTGTGCATCAGGCCGCTAAGCCCATAGAACCTCCAAAGTAGCCTAGCTCTGCAAGGCCTAAACCAATCTATTGCCCACAATCACCGACAGCTACTAACAAAATGCCCAGTTCTAGCGCACATGATGCCACTCAGATCTCAAATGCATTTAGTGGCACAACAACTGCAACCACTACCAAAATTAGCAGATGGGAAACCCAGCTCCAACCTAAAAAGCAAACCACGTCGCGGCCATTACCAGCTAAATTATCTATCCTTGTCAAACCTCAACTACCTCTCGTCCTTCAACCCTCTTATGAGCGATGATCAATTCTAACTTTGGCCATAGGCTTAGCCAAAAATACGGGGGACGACTCGGTTTCTTGCCTTCGATGCTTGGACGCTACTTTCATGACATTAGCTAAAAGCTATGATCAATTAGATCTGGGACTCTTGGAAGAATCTATAGCGACAGAAGTGCGCACACTCCCTTGCTCTTGGGAGGAGTCAAAATTCATATTCGTTAAAGCTTTCGAAGCAGCTCAGAGTTAATTGCAACTGAGGTATCCAAGGAACAAGCAATCAAACACCGTCTCATCACGTCATATAGCAAGAGCACAATCATGGCCACAAAACAGGAAATTGAGAAGTTGCAGTGGCTTGTCGACAACAATTTCCCCTTCTTACAGAAATGGTATGCTCTAAGATTGCAATGGATGCTAGAGGGATGCCAAATAATGACCAACACTGAATAGCAATGCACAATCAAAGCATGTGAATATGACCCAACCTATGTCGCTCCAACTTCATATAGGGTGTTAACTACTCTCCATGATCGGCCCATGGAAGACCACATTAAAGAACACCCTTATTTAGATCGCATTCTCACTGAGGAGGAGTTGCACGTTGCTAGCAGAGTCACCTCTGGTGACTTCTTACTTGACATCCTCACTTACATTACACATGTGGGCATCCGACCTTTCGATATGGATAGCTACGCTTGGTTAGAATATAATCCAAGTTTCTACGCCTGGCTCATGCAAAAGTAAAACATTAAAATGGTGCGCTAAAGGCCCTTCATCCTCTAACCCGCTCATCCTAGGAAGGATTCCTTTCATTGCAAAGGGGGAAGGGGTAAGGTGAATCAAACCAAACACATAGAGAAAATAATAGAGGAAAGGCACACATTGCAAGGGTAAAATGCAACAACTTGTGATTAAGAAAAGGGTCAATAAAAGTTAAAATCAATAGAATATTGGGAGGAAAAAGTCTACTTCTGTACGCGAGTATTTCAGTTCAACAAGCATGTAGTTGTTTATTTCTTGTTGCTTGCAATTACTCTGAAAACCACTAATAGCGAATATGGCTTCATGACAGGCATGGACTTTCGGTGGAAATGTGAGCCTTCAACCAGTTCAAATTCTGGCATATCTTCAACCTAGATGACGTGGCCATTGAAGAACGAGTGGTAAGGCAGATTATCGAGCAATGCAATTTGCAGAAATACATGGAAGCAGTGAGGTGCAGAGTGGACTACTTCCACTGTGCAGAGTTCCTGAGGACTTTCCGAAGAATATTGTGGCACCATAGTTGTGCATGAGGGGGAGGAAACTCGCCAAGTGTAGATCGAATTGACCCCAGAGTTGGTGGAAAAGGCATTGGGCCTAGTAAACAAAGTAGAAAGGAAGTGAAAAAGAGACGTATATGCCTTACTAGGGATGGACAAGATAAGAGTCCACACCAATGACGGCGTCAGCTTGGCGGATATTCATGATCCTAAAATCCAACTTCAAGCCAAGATGGTGGACTCGCTATTTTCTAGCCAAAGATACAACTCCATAATGAGCCACATCAACGTCCCCCTACTAGAGAGTATCGTAGCAAGGTCGTTGGATGAGGTCAACCTCAACAGGTTTGTGAGGAAGACCATTGAGACCTCAGCAAAAGCCTTGGCAATGAGAGGAGGAGAATCTCCTACCACCAAGGCTAAAAGGAAAGCTTTGTCTTCAAAGGTTGCAACCATCAGATTTGGTGGGGTCCTCACTGCGATCATCAAAGAAACCATGGGACAGGAGTAGAAAGAAGGAGAAGAAGGGGTGGATGAAACACCAAGTAGGTTGCCACCCCACCAGGAACGGGAGGCACAGTCCAGCGAAAGGACGTTGAGTGAAGAGAAAGAGGGCAAGGAATAAGAAGAGCAAACTAGCTAGGGAGAGGCTAGGAAGACAAAGAAGAAAACTACACAAGAACAACAGGAGGAGAAGAGGAGGAAACAAGAAAGGGTGGACTTGCAAAGGGCCCACAGGGAGTCCAAAGGGGCCAAGGAGGAATGAAAGAAAAAGCAGGAAGAGGAGGAGGAGGAGCTGAGGAAAAAAGAGGAGGAAGACATGGCCCTTGCCACACATAGGTCCATTGAGCAACAGTCCAGGCACGATGAGCTAGAACCCGCAAGCCCAATAAAAAATGAAAGGCCAAGCTCAAGTGCCTATGTGCTTGAGTTTCTGCCACCTACAGTGCAAGAAGGCAAGCGAAAGGCTCTAATCACCCCCGTCCCTAGCCTCTTGACGCCTGCTACCACCACCGCCATCTCCACTCCCAGTTTTATGACCCAGGTGGATGCTAGCAACCTAATGGCTTGGGTCCAGTACTTTGTAAATAAGGAAATGGGCCAAGAAGCTAGAGAAGGAACCCTCCTGGTAGGGACCAAAAGACCGGCTGCAGCCTCGGGGAAGTAACTATATGTATATCCTCTGCATCATGTTGTCGTAACGCTGCTCGTCTACCACTGCAAACCTGAGGGTGAAATTTTCTACCAAAATTTTGGACTCTTAAGTCAACGTCATTATAAGTTTAATTTCTGTTGTGTGTATCTATTGTGTTTGCATGATGCACGAGCACATGTAGTTAGGCTAGGCACAAATTCCTCAATGCAGTCTTTTTTGTTTTGGAGCATCGCTCGATTGATTGCATAGCATGGACTCAAATTTGCAAAAACTGCATGAGTGATTAGACACGAAGTTCTTTTCTAAAGCATGTTTTTGATAGGGCACAATTCATGGGAAAAAACATATCACATGCAGAAGACTTGAGGACTTGATGAAAATTGGATGAAAATTTTTGGAACAATATATAGTCCATGAAAGCTAAAGGATATCCATTCATATGTTACAACCCACACTTCCACTGTTTGTGGAGATGAAGGAGACTTGCTGTGCTAAGACCACTGTTCCTCTACCTTTTATAATGGTCATGCAAACTGGAAAGCTATTGAAAGTGTTCACAAGATGGAATTACTACTACAATTTATCAACATTAACTCAAAACATCACCGAACTATTAACCATACAATCGAGTCACAAAGGCTAAGGTAGTCTTTAAGCCAAATAAAAGGGCAAAGAGACAAATTGGTCTATTGAAACAAAATCACATGCCCAATGGAAAGGAGAAAATGGCATACGAGATAAATAGAACTATGGCCTAAGTAAAATTAGGCTCAAAAACCCTTTGAGGAAGGCTAAGGCCTATGAGCTTACTTTAGGCCTAATGAGGATAAGGGCGGCAGACTGCATGATGTGGCAGCAAGGTGACGTATGCTATGATTACAAGTAAGAAGCCTAAAAATGATAAGATTAATGGCGAGCTTTTCTAATAAGAAAAACACCATGCTGAATCAGGATCGACAAAAGAAGACGAAGGATGAAAACGCTAGTTATATTAAGAACGAAGTAAAGCAATAAAGAGGATGGTGGAAGGTGAAGTCGAAGACATCGTCGAACTCTAAGGTGATATGAAGATGGTGGACTAAAAATATGAGTGAATGGGAGGACACAACCTAATGCTATAGAAGGGACGGGAGACTGACTCTGTGCGAGGTTCGAAGAGGAGTCGAGAAGCTTTGCAGAGTAGAAATACGACTTCTATTTGGAGAACATTTCGCTGGAGAAGCTCTGCCCCACTAGCATGCGCACAATGCACCACACGACAATGGCACACACCCACACGTAATATACCTTTCTTTTCTTTTTAGGTACAACCGAAGGCCCCACCACCAGCTTCAGCGGCCCCATCATCCATGCAATGCCCTCCCCATCCTACACCATGTGCCATCATGCAAAGGACAACCAACCAAGGGCGGATGCAACAACCACAATCAGAAAGTGAATGAAGGAGCTCATGGGGAATAGCATAGGCGAACTCAGTCACAGAGATTCAAATGATGGATCCATCTAGCATCATTTTCAATTTCAAAGATGGACCCACCCCTCAACCTCCCTCCATCACCAGGGATCATATCCAATACAAGGGCCTTCTAGTTCCATAAATCCCTCCAACACCAGGGATCATCTCCAACTCAAGGGCCTTCAAGTTCCATAAATCCCTATAACACACCTCCCAACATAGCTTGCACACAAACTCAAAAGCCACTTGGCTACTCCAGTAGCATAGTTTGACTCACCACCCAACAAGTGCCATGGGACTCGCACTCAACTAAGAGGGGGTAATGTTAACCCTCAAATGAACAAGGTGGAAAATCCAAAAAATCTAAAGAAGAAGACAAAGCCAAGACAAAAGCGGAATGGAGAATGAAGGCATGCCAAGAAAAATTAGGAAACACAAGAAGTGTGAAAAAGCCCTAAATCAAGGAGAGACGCTCAAGAAAAAGCACAAGTCAATATTTTTGTAAAAGAGCGCAAGGTGCATCATGATTTATTTTACGAGCGTTGGGCTCCAACCTATGCAAATTGTAAATGTAGATGGGTGGTAGGAGGGAAGATAGGAAGATAAGAGAACAATGGAAAAAATGGCCTAGGCTATGGCCGGCCATGTAAAAAGGAGATGATCGCTCGGATGGGATTTAGTGCTTTATATATAAAGTTAAAAATATGAATGAGAGCTCATTCTTTGGTGTGTGACAAAGTGGACTCTTCTTCTTCTCTTCTTCTCTTCTCTTTGCTTGCTTGTGTGTGCTTGAGGGAGGGAATTAGAGAGTGTGAGAGAGTGAGTGTGTGAGGGTGAGGGATCGAGGAGGTGAAGCTCTCAACCATCTCCTCTCTTCTTCTTCTCTCCTCTTCTCTTATCTCGTGTGCGACTATGGAGGATGGAGCTTAGAGGTGGAGGTTTGAGGATGCTTGAGCTTGCATCAAGAATCGTGGAGCTATCGGAGTGCTTGAGAGAGGAAGCAACTCAATCGGGCATCAAGGTAAGCTCACTACACTCGTAGAGAGGGATAGCACATTGGCTATGTGAGAGGTAGCCATTAGTGCTCACTTTAAATTCTTGAACAATAAGCGGTCCATGGGTCTTGGTGGTAGAGCTTGTGCTCGCCTCTACAGGCTCCTAAGACAGCAAAAAAGGGGGGTGCTAAGATTGGGGAGTACCCCCGACCCCAAGTGCCAATTGGAAGTAGGGGACAAGGTCAAGGAATGGGTGAGAGAAACCCAAGAGCACCTCAAGGATTCCAAGCCTATCATGGAAGATGAGATTAATGAGCTATCCAGCATGAGCACACTAGTCTCACCTACATGGTTAAGATCGAGAGACACATCTGCACCCCATGTAGCACCATATGGATAAAGCCTTGGCACAACAACAGGCTGGCAGATTAACTAAGATCACTAGCAAAAAAGTGTAGAGCTTGATGAAAATCAAGTGATTGGCAACCTGCTCATGACATTGGTATCAACCCCTATGACTGTACCTCTAGGAGAGCTACTTAGTGCAAGGGTTGAAGAAATGAGTAGAAAGACCTATCGAGCTTGGAGTGACTGACTTACTTGACCACGATGAAGTAATGCACATACCAAGCTTAACCCTAAACTTAGTGTCTAAGTCTTTGCACATAAATTCCTTTTGGGAATGCACAAAGATGCATGCAGTCTTACCCATCCACGCATTAGGAGATGCCACAAGGAGGGGAATTGTAGATATAAGAGCAGGAGCTAGTGCAGGCTTGGAGTAACCCACCTACCGGTAGGTTTAACATCACGTTGGTTAACAGAATGAAGATTAGACCATTTGGAGTACTAAAAGACTAGCCCTTAAAGATAGTGGGAGTCTAGTTCTTAGTGAACTTCATAGTCATGAAGGGAGTGGACTACAACATCTTCTAGGCCGACCCTGGATGCAAAATGGACGAGTGATAGAAGACTAGGGCAACGGTCTAATATTCTTAGGCAAGAGATTAGAAGTTGTAAGAGTCAAGATGGACACCTCGAAGACCAAGTTGGTTGACCTAGATGCCATCTCCACTAATTTGAAGGGTGACTCACAAGTAAATAATTCCTACGGGTAACTAACAAAGTATATTCCTTACCTCCTCAAGGACGAGGGGAATTGGATGCATGTGCTAGCCACTATCGATCTGCTATTCTCGGATGATGAGGAGGATTATGAGCAAGCAACCAAGAGTCCCAAAAAGTCACACCATCTCAGTTGCCGAAGAGTAGGATCCCACCATTAGTACCACTCTGCATGATGGCTAGGAGCTCTAGCAATTGACCAACACATGTTCTCTTCCACATCCCATCTAACAAGTTGAGAGATAGGCATGTGAACCCCATGTCCCTTCTCTACTTCTCACATAGGGCAAATAGTTGTGGGTTTCCTGGCAACCATAGCCACGAAGCTTCAAGCTCTCCTATTTTCTTTTTTTTCACTCTGGAAATCATTAACACTGATTCTAATCACTAAAGCATATTCTTTGAAGCTTGTTCCAAATTTGGGAGTAGCTCCAATACTCAAGGGACATCAATGAGCTTATCGGGAAGCCAACTTTCAATTGGTCTCCTCAATCAAGCATCTCACTAAGCTTGATATTAGTGTTTTTAAGCACTAGTAATTAACCTTATAATCACTTACTTGATGGATATTTGTTAAAACTAGTATAAACACATTGACCATTGTAATATCTCATCTTGTAACACATTAAATTTAAGTCTGATATGTATTAATTATCTCTTTTTTCTTCCACACTTACTAGCCATTGTGTAAAGGATTAAACACTACCATTGCCTAGAGCAATCAGTAAGACCTTCCTATTATGGCCATGGCTTATATCAATGTTAGACCTCATATCCATAAGTTTGATGGAAAAGACTTTCATCCATGGCAGGTACTAGTGAAGTATAAAATGATGGATTGGGACTATTGGCCCTTCATTAAAGGTACCAAGGTTATTGATCCATCAAACCCACTTGATGTAGAAGATGATGAAAGAGCCCAAGCCATAATCATGATTCATCTAGATGAATCCCTAATCCATCACATTGACCAACTCTCCACTACCAAGGAGAAATGGGATGAGCTTGAAAAGCTTTATGGGGCTATAGGAAAGAATTGTAAAATCTTCCTTAAAATTGGATTTTTAAGTCTGAAGTATAAACAAGGAGAAGACCTAGGTAAGTTCATTTCTCACATGAAGGGGCTCATGGAATAGCTATCCTCAGTTCAGGCTCCAATTCATGATGAAGATGCCATTGCAATTCTCTTGAAAGATGTAAAGAAGGCATTCCCAACCCTTGTAATGACTCTTACAAATATCCCTAATCCAACCTCGGAAAGCATCATCCAATCTTATTTAGATGAGGAGAAAAGAAGTCAAGGATCTACTTCAATAGCCCTTGAGAAACTCTTGGTTCCTACGGTCTCCAGCAAATGCTCCTTTTGCAATAATAAGGGACAACTTGTAAATAAAACTATTTGAAATATCGTGACAAAATGAAGTGCAACAAATGTAAGAAGACAAGGCATATTACCAGTAAATGTCCTACCACCCCTGCAGTACCAAAAGAATTGGAGGCCAAATTTGTCTCCAAAACATCTGATGATTGACTTTTCTAAAACTATAAAGTCCTTATTAATAAGCACCCTTATAGCCTCATTTATCAAGGCATCCCATTTTGTTTGAGGGGGGGCATTAGCATGTCTTGTAGTCCAATGCCACTCTAGCATTGAGGGGGGGTGTTGAGAGATAGGCATGTGAACCCCATGTATTCAAGGGTGGATAAGGGTAGCTAGGTGTGAATGAACTGGAGGGTAGGGGAAAACCCTAGTCCTAGCCATCCAAGGGGAAACCCTAAACTCAAACTCCTGGGGAGTCTTGAACACTTGATGAGAGAGCTTGCTAGTAACCCAATCATCTATCTCAAATCTCTTAAGGACCTCATGGACGAGCCAAAGTGGCAATGGACCAAAGTGCATGACTTGAATCTATTGTACAATTGGGTACTAATCACGGATGAAAAGAAGGCTAAGATCTGAAGTCTAAGAGAGGATGAATAGTATGTGACGATTTGGATGACGAGTACGAAGACTGCTACTCTACGAATGAGGAAAGTGGGGAAGAGGCCGATACAATAGAGTATGATGCGGATGGCTGAGTGATTGAACAAATACAAGTAGACTCCAAGCCATAGAAAGGCCAACTTCTTTAGGATTTAAAGAGGATTCATTAGGATGGAATGCGACTGTACTTGGTTGCACCACCTAGGCGTAATGGACTATGAGCAAGTTGGATTAGTTCAACCAAGTACCGCACCACTCTTTATAGTTGAATCATCCTCACAGCTGCAACCACCAAGGGAAACTCCTTCCTTTAGTGAGGATTGTGATTTTAACTTTGAATCGGAAGTGAGCTCCGAGAGCAATCTAGAGATACCTTGACCACCTAAGACCAAATGCACCAAAGGGGACCTACCAGTCCACCTAAGGCACATGCGACTGTTGAAGGAGGAAAAGACGAGGCTTTTAAGGGGTTAGAAGCCGAAGAGCAAAGGAAGCCCCAAGATCTATCGAAGCGCTTCACAAAATTCATACACACACTATTAAGGAAGAGATGGATAAGTTGTTGAAGGCCAGATTCATCTATGAAATTGAGCACATGGACTGGGTGTGACCTATAGTGATTGTCCTGAAGAAAAATGAGAAGATTCGAGTGTGTGTGAATTATAAAAAGGTCAATGCTACAATGAAGAGGGACAACTATCCACTACCCTACATGGAGCACATGCTTGAAAGAGTAGCGGGGAAGGAAGCCTACTATTTCCTAGATGGTTTCTTAGGCTACAACCAAGTGCAAGTACACCTTGATGATAGACATAAGAAAACATTTGCCACCAAGAGGGGTGTACTTGCCTACATAGTCATGCCATTTGGGTTTATGAATATGCTAATTACCTTTCAGCACCTCATGTGCACCATCTTCAAAGACATACTTAGGCAAGAATTTGAGGTATTTTTTGGTGATCTATGTGTCCACTCCAATTGGAGGGAACACTTAGATAAACTTCACTTAGTCTTTGAATGGGATAGGCTATACTAGATAAGACATGGATGTATCCTAGGACACGTGGTGTCTAAGAACGACATTGCCACACACTGACTTCTCCAAAGTCAGGGTCATTGTCGATTTACCACCACCCATGAACTATAAGGTAGTTTAGTGCTTCCTGGGACACACAGGATACTATCTATCGGTGATTTGTTCTAAACTATGCATTCTCATTACTAGACCCCTTTACAAATTGCTTATTGTATTTGAGTGGACTGAGGAATGCCAACACACTTACGAGGAACTAAAGAAGGCTCTTATGACTGCACCAATCCTAGGAGCCCTAAATTGGAACATAACATTCCACCTGCACATTGATGTATCAAAGTTAGTCGTGAGAGCTTTTTTGTGCCAACCTAGTGAACATAATCTCGAATATCCCATGGGCGTTGCTAGCAAACAACTCATAGATATGGAGATGAATTACTCCATGATGAAGAGAGAAGGCCTCTAGCTATGGTGTTCACTATGAAGAAGTTTTGTCATTATCTTTTAGCTACACCCTTCACCTTCTTCATTGACCATTGTGCTTTACTTTATTTAGTAAATAAACCTTTCGATATATGACACGTAGCTAGATGGTTAGCTCTACTTCTAGAGTTTGACTTCTCTATGGTTGTACACAACGGTAAGCAACACTACATATGGTAGATCGTATGTCCTGCAAATCCACAGGAGAAGCTCTTGACCAAGGAATCATAGATGACCTACCAGATGTGCACCTTTTTAGCATGGCCAGTTGGAAGAGACCTATTCATGGCCAATCTAACATCATATTAGGCAGATGATATAGTCCAAATCTTTGAGCATGGATTGCATGAGTGACCTATAGAAAAGGCTAGGCTGAAGCACCTTATCTTAAAGATTCAGACCTATCAATATAGCTTGCCAACTCTATAGATTAGGATGGGATGGGTTATTATGAAGATGCGTGTGTGAGCACGAGATGCATGAAGCGCATGGTGGAATTGATGGAGGACAATTCAATGGAGACACCACTACATGCAAGGTGTTGCAATCTCAACTATGGTGGCCCACCCTATTCTGCGATGTGGCTAAGTTTGTGAAACATTATGACAAGTGCTAGAGAACCAAAGTCTCCATCTAAGGACAAGATGGAGTTGACCCCAATGATAGCACAACAACCCTTTGAAAAGTGGGAATCGACTTCATTGGGCCAATTAGTCCCGCAAGACAATACACACAAGTGATATAATTTTGCCTATGGATTATCTCATGAAGTGGGCTGAAGCTCGAGCCACTAGAAAGAATGATGCTAGAACCACGGCTAAGTTCCTTTGGGAGTGGGTGATCTTATGATTCAGCTACCCCATTGAACTAGTTAGTGACCAAGGCATACACTTTATTAATGAAGTGATTGCCCATTAGCTATCCATCTTCTTGATCATCCATAGGAAATCCTCACCATATTACCCTCAAGCTAACAGTTAGGTAGAATACACGAATAAGATCCTAGTAAATGTCTTCACTAAGATAGTCTCCACCTCATGCATTGACTGGGATAATAAACTCATGGCACTACTATGGGCATATAGGACAACTTACAAGATGACTGCAAGGCAGACACCATTCAAGCTAACCTATAAGACTGAAGCAATCCTGCCAGTTAGTTCTTCATTCCAACCTTGAGAGTGGCAATATAAGAGAGATGGGATGGAAAGGAAACATGGATGGAATGCCTAGTGGAGTTAGAATGCCTCTCTGAAACCTGACTCCTAGCAACTCATGTACTAATATGTGAAAAGGTGAGATGCAAGAGCTCGTTTGACAAGCATGTCAAACAATGCGACTTTGAGTAGGGTGACCAAGCGCTCTTGTACTCAGTGAAGGGCCATAAGCAAAAGATGAAGTTTAGAGGATTGGGACCTTTCAAGGTCTGCAACATTAGTCGAACCAGTAACGTAGAGTCTCGATATCTTATATGTACTTTGTGTACATTATATTATCAAAAAAAGAAAGAAGAAAAACTAGTAAGAAAATATTTTGGCTTCCATCTCTCTTCTTGTGTTTTTAAGTGAGATTCTTCTTGCACATATTGTATATTCGGCATAGTAGGTCAAGCAAGTCCCCTACCATGCAATTCATGGCATGGTATCAGAATAGCACACTTAGAGAGGCTAGTTCTAAAGGATGAAACAAAGGAGAAGGAGCAAGGATTCAAGAAAATAGGCAATCAGTAAGACTCTCTCCCATTCTCTCTCTCTCTCTCTTCCTTGGATAGTATATGTGGAGGTACTAGAAGCTATGCAGAGAAAAACTCTCAATTTGTTATTAGATTTGGTGTGAAAAAAAAGGCATATATTTTTAGATAGGCCTTTAAGATTTTCCACGGTGATTTTGGCCATTTGAGGCAACTTCGAGCTCCATTTTAGCTTCACAATATTGGCACAATAGTTTCAACATATACTACAATTTTGACTATATCAATCATTCTCAAGTGTATAGATTATAGATTTTAAATTTACAATTTTTGAGATATTTTTAGGAAGTCCCATATGATGAACTTTCTTATTGAAAAAGGCCTCTATGAGTTTATTTTAGGTGAAGAAAAGGAACCAAAGCAAAGTGATTCTACAATTTTTGAAGAATTAAAGGTGTGAAAATAATAGAATATAAAAGATAAAAGGTAACTTATTGGTTGTTTGTATTCATTGATAACACTATATACTATGGCATATTAGAAATACCGAGAATTTACATGTAGCTTGGACAACCTTCAAAAATAAAATTTTAATAAATATAAAGGCATGGAATATCTATCTTGAGAAAAAGTTAAATACTTTGAAGAAAGAAAAGATGTCTGTAAATGACCATATTTTGAATGAGGAGCATTATAGATGCCTTACCAGCTATTGATGCAATGCCAAATAATGATGATTTGGTTGCATCTACTTTGGGTGACCTTATATTTTGCTATTTCTATATATATACAGAATCCATTTCTAAATTTTGATGAGTTCATCTCTCTCATGATCACTAAAGATATCAATATGCAATATGAAGTATTTGAAAGAAGCATTTCACTCAAGTTTATGAAAAGGATGTGGCAAATCCTCTCCAAGAGACTGCGGTATGGATTGTGCTAGCACAATAACTAGTAAAATAGGTTAAATCAATAGTTTGGTGACATCCAAATTTTGGGAGGCCATAGTAATTCTAGAGATAGGGAGAACTTTAGAGAAAGAGATAGATGGTAGAATAGAGGTTCTAGCAATTTTGGTATTATTTGTCATCACTATAAAAGCATATGTCATATTACAATCCATTTTTATGATAAGGAGATTGATACTCACAATAGTAAATTATAGCAATAAAATTATGCATTTTTCTAACATAGAATGATTTTTAAAATGAGTATCTATTTATCATGTAGCATATGATGAATGTAGTTATAGGAAAAGAGATAGGTGATTATGTATGGTTTGTTGATTATGGTGCATCTAATCATATGATCAACCACATTGAATGGTTTGGAAGGATGAATTATTTACATAGCCTCAAATATATAGAGACGGGTGATGATTCATACCACTTTATCTCACATATTAGAAAAATTTCTTTGTTTTTGTATGATGGTCAGACAAAGTATTTGTTAGATGTATTACATGTACCATCCATCACAAATAATATAGTATCTATTAGTCAAATGGTAGAACAAGGGCTACAAGTTAGATTTAACGCATAGGGTTTTTTTGTTAAAGAGCTTTATAATAAGCATAGGTTAATTGCAAAAAGAAGCAAATTTGGCTGTATGTTTACGTTGGATGCTAGAGTTCTTGCTATAAATGCTACTATGTATACTAAAGCCAAAGGTGTAGTTGTAGACATTGAAATATGGTACAAAAATATTGAACATGCAAATGTGCAAAGGCAAAAAATTAATGCAATCAAAAGAGTGATTACATGTTTGCCTACATTTAGAGTTATAGAATTATATAAGGTTTGTGAAGTAGGTGAGTTTGAAAAGTGGACAAGACAACCTTTTTTGCATGACAGAGATATAAGCAAGAATATACTTGATGTTATGCATATAGATGTTTGGGGGACCTGCATATAATCTCTTGGTGGGGGTAGTAAGCATTTTGTTACATTTATTGATCATTGCTCTAGGAAACTTTGGGTATATTTCATGAAGAAAAAGAGTCATGTATTTGAGCATTTCAAATCTTTCAAGGTTTTTGTTTGAAACAAAAATAATCTTGAGGTTAGATGGAGGGAAAGAATGACCCTCTAATGAGTTTAGTGATTTTTAAGATCTCATGGGATAAATTAATAGTTTATGTATAGGTATATTCCATAACAAAATGGGATTATAAAAAGAAAAAGCACGCATATTGCAAAAGTTGAACGGGCATTGGTGGCTAAAAAGAATATGACCAAGTATTTTTTATCTAAGATTGTTTATACTATTTTCTATATTATTAATAGAACTCCCATATCTGCAATTCATGGTGGTATGATCCTAGAAGAATATTTTACAAGCAAGAAACTTGATGTATCACACGTGAAATTATTTAGTTGTGTTGCATATGTTCATGCACCTGATGAGTTGAGGAAGAATTTGGACCTAAAGATTAAGAAATATATCCTCATTGGATGCTCTACTGAGTAGAAAGGATATCATTATTATAACCCCTATCAATAATGAGTTTAGAATCAGTAATGTTGTTATTTTTTATGAGATGAGTAGTTGGTATACATTTATTTGAGATACATTGGATGATGTTGATGATCATGAAAGCCATGTGCATTTAGAAAAGTAGGAATCATGGATCCTTAATGGACTAATGATATCATCTTGTAGTAGATCTAGTCAATCCTTGGTCTCATATGACCAAGGAGCAACTCCACATTTTTTGGTGCAATTAATTACCATTGTAGGTAATAAAAAATGGAAGAAGAAAGTATTAAATGGTAAAGATGCATCTACTAATCATTCAGTACTACTTGATGGATACTCTAATGGGTTAGAAAGTTTGGATAATGAGCTCAGTATTCCTTTAGTTAGGACACGAGGTGTGAAGAGAGCACATGATAATCTAAGATTCCATTGAGTGTGGATCTATAAGATAAATCATAATGCAGATGGTGCAAATATACGGCTAGGCTGGTTGCAAATGGCTATGCATAGACATATGGCAGACTATGAAGATAGATTTGGTCCAATAGCTAGGATGGCAATTGTCTAATATGTGATTGCTTTGGCAATAGCTAAAGGCTGGAGCTTGTAAAATAGATAGATGTGATGAATGTCTTCTTGCATGGTTATGTTTTAGAAGCCTACATCAAGAAACCAACAAGTTATAAGGATTTAGAACATCCCACATATGGGTGCATGTTAAAGAAGGAACTCTAGAAGCAAGCACCTAGAGTATGGTCTAACAAGATCTAAGAGTATCTTGTTACATTGGCGTTTATATCTTTGATGCACATCACTAACTTCAAGTGAGAAAGGGTGATGCAAGTTTAGTCATCATGGTTATCTATGCGGATGGTTTGATTATTACATGTGATAATGATAGTGGGATTGTTAATGTCAGGGGTCTTTTGAAGAATAAGTTTGAGATGAAAGATTTGAGTGAGCTAAGGTACTTATTCTTCAAATGGCACAATGACTAGGCTGCCTTGGATGATTAGTTGATTATTTGTTGATGATACATAGTTGTCCCAATGGCACAATGACTTGGATTTTGTATCCAAGTATAGTGTGATGGCATTAAGCCTCTTTCAATGAAGCCTCATTTGGATGTAGTCAAACACATATTAAGTTATGTGAAATCCACCTTGCATTGTTAACTTTTTTATAAGGCAAGTAAGGATGCATATATATTTTATCAAAAAATACGAATCTAAAGCATGGTTTAACTATGGAGCATAAAATACATAGACATGAATCATGATGACATAGACAAGAGATAATGACTGTTACTCAAATGAATTAGGCTCCAAGTTTAAGTGTTTGGACTCATAAGCACAATCTTGAGTAGGACATGACAAGGACACAGATTGGAAGTACAAAGTACAATAGCATTGCATTGAAATAAGAACCAAGTACATGCTTATATAGCTTTTGGGTTGTTCCACTCTCCTCATTGTGCTTATAGAGCATGCATCATTTGTCATGTCTTTCAACATCCCCCCTCAAATGATTAGTTCCTACACTTGCTGGCTTTTTCTCCCTCACTCATGATGACATGGCCCGGGAGACTAGCTCATAGGCAGCCTAGTCAAGTTAAAGCTTGAAACTTTACATCTTTGGCAAGGGTTTTGTTTTACAAAGAAAATCCACTAAGGAAAATAAAATCCACTATGGAAAAACATAAGATACACTATGGGAAAACATAAGATCCACTATTGGAAGGATAATTTCTTCAAAACAATCTATCAGAGTTGTTGTTGATAGCGGAAGCATCTTCTTCATTCATGAACTGATTTTTATGGTTACCATTTTACACCTGTTGTGCTCTTTTCCTGTGGAAACATTCACTGGCCATGTGCCTAGTCTTACCATAATAATGACATGTGACCTGATCCTTGTTATTGGTGTTGAATCCTCATCCATGTCCTTTTGCTTCATAAGTTTCCTTGGTGTACAAGAGATCATCCTTTGAGATGGTTTCTTTTGCATCCTTGTTTTTAAGATTACTTTTTCCATCAAGTAGAGAATGCTCAGCCTTTTGAGTGAGAGATTAGGAATATTACTTAAGGTAGATACAAGGTTCTCATATGGTTCTTGTTTTACCCTTGCTAGTAGCACTGCTACGGCTTCATCCTCATCTATGTTTTTCTTTAAAGTTGCAAGTTCAGTTTTTAGGCTCTTAAACTTATTAATGTGCATGGTCATAGAAGAACTATCCTTTACATCTAGCTTATAGAATTGCATGAGTAATTTTACTTTTGAGTTTTTAGTTTGAGTTCCAAAGATCCTGTCAAGCTCATCCCATGCCTTTTTTTGCATCTTTGATGCTAGAGATATGGTGCAATACATCATTAGATAGTCCCTAGGGTAATGCTGAATACAGCCTTGTTGTTCATCTTTTTCCACTCTTTTGTCTTGAGCTGGATTTCTTCAATAAAACCATCTTCATCATCTTCCTTCTTGCCATCTCCATCTCCTGTATCATTCTCAAATAGATCCCAAAGGTCTTTTCTCATGAGATTGTACATTGTCTTTTCTTTTTAGGCGTGAAAGCCTTCACCATTGAATTTGGCTATTTTCTCGAGTTCAAACATTTTGAAGGTCTTACTGCAAGTATACTCGGGTAGTGCCTATCCTTTTATAATGAGATTGAGGCTTACAAGGGATTGGGCATTCCACATTAAAAGTCTTCATGTTTGTCATTGCAAGAACTAAGGTAAAACTAACAAATGAATTGTTCTTGGATGTGTCATGAAATACAAGTGCCAAGAAGCACTAGATATGTATCAAGAGATAATATCTTGATGTCAGGCCTCCTAAACGTCATTTAGGTGTTTCATATATATGTATTGATGCTTAGCATTGGTCTATGCACTTAAATGGATTTTGAGCTTTGATTTTGAGCTTAGCAATATCCATCTTGACTATGGTTCAAGCCTTGATTGCTTCATTGGCTTATGCAGTCATATGCTTGAAATACATATTGGTTTATGCTTCCAAATGTATGCTCTATGGATCTTGGATCTTGGATGTCAGGATGTCATTCACATGATATTTTGAGCCTTGCTTGCTCATTTGGCATTCAACTTTTCCTTCAATGGGAGCTACTCAGCTTTGTGTATTGAGCCACCTTGGCACTTGGATGTACTACAGAGCATTTGGTTTATGCAGTTGAGCTTGAGCTTATCATAGTGAGACATTGGGACTCATTGTGACATGTACATGCTCTCTTAATATTTATTAGATGCAATTACCCTATTGTGGGCTAATTTGATCTCTGGGCTTTGACCTAGTACTTATGTATGTCAATGTGTTGTTAGTGGTATTTATATGCTTCTGGGTTATGTATTGAGCTTTGCTCAGTGGGTTATGCATCTATGGCATTTCTCTTCATTTACCCTTGAAACCTACCTTGTGCATGATGTCTATGGCTATTGCATATAGGGTTTCTAACATTGCAGTTGTGATGATCTTTAGTGCTACTTATTCTTGGCTTCTTCCTTCTTGGTTTCTCATAATTGGTTGTTGGTATAGTGCTGTAGTTTATTAAAGCAACCTGTCATTTTAGTTTTATGCATTCTATTTGAGGGAAATCACCTGGACTTGACAATCTTTTGCTTGCAGGATGGGAACATCACATTACATACTTTGGTAGTATCTCCTGTCTCTTGCTTGATTTAGCAATGGATTTGGGACTAATTTGCAGTATTTATAATAGTCCATCTTGCTCTTCTATATACTTGCTTGGTCTCATTATGGCTAGTGGTCCTTATAATAGTGCTATCTTCAATATTGAGAAACTGGATGGGATCAATTACACCTATTGGAAAGCTTAGATAAGGTAGGTCTTAGTGTAGAAATTGCAAGTTAGTACACTCAAAATGGAGGTGCCAAACCCAAAAACATTGCAACTAAGGACTGGGATGAATTGGATGAGCTATGCAAGTCCACAATCATTTTATGACTCTCTAAGTAGATTCACTTCAATGTTATAATTGGAAATTAGATTGTATATGAACTTTGGACACATATTAAGAATCTGTATGACAAGCACAGTCTTGCATCTCAACTATATCGATTGAAACAATTGATGGACCTTCATATAAAGGAAGGGACTTCTATGTTTGTATAGTACAATGAGTTTCACTCCATCATCAACCATCTAGCTTTGTAGGAGATTGAGTTCATGGATACTTTGCATCCTTTGTTTTTGCTTGGTACTCTACATGAGTCGTGGGACACTTTCTGTATGGCTCTCTATGCTAAGGATGGGTTGAAATTGCAAGATATTGAGAGTGCCCACTTGATAGAAGAGGTGAACAAAAAGAATGTGGATGCTTTCCATGCATCACATGCATTGACTATGAGAGGCTGACAGGATGGAAATAGGCATGGCAAAAACTCGAACAAGTCACAGTAAGTCCCATGACTGTAAGTTTAGTCTTATTTGTCATTATTGTGAGAAATCATGTCATATTTGGCCATAATGCCATTAAATGTGTGAAGACAAGCGTTAAGCATTTTTTAAAAAACTGAAAAGCCCTAGTTAAACTGTAGTTAGGTTTGATTTTTGCTAGCTTAGTTATTTGCGTGACAATTTGTTTTGTTGTTTCGTAGTTGGAATTTTTGTGTTTGTCTAGCTTAGGATTTGTTTATGTCATTTGTTTGATTTGTTGAGTGTGAAACTTGATAGCCTTGGTCGAGCTTGGTATTTTTTTGAACAGGATGAAGCTTGTGTTTGTCAATAGCTACTACCGAACATTGAGGAGCAAGGTATGTTTTCTTGTCGAGACTTTTGCACATCACGGGGATAATGGGTTCACGAGCACTTCACGTTGCACTTGTTGATGCACTGCACTCGGGGGTCGTCTCCTGTTCTTATCAAATACTTCCATGCCATGGGTTGGGATTATGCACGTTTTGCACCATTGTTGAGCATTAGCACGGCATGAGGTCCGCTGCACCTATATGCAGTACATTTTAGATGCACACGCACATGAGAGAGCACCTATCATTGAGCATGCACATTTCTTGCACGCACGATATTTGGGATGCTCATCACAAAGTTAGGAACCTCTGGTTGAGTGTGTAAGGAGGTTGGGTGAGTTTAGAGGGTCGTGAAGGACACCACCAAAATTTGTGAGATGGGTTGTTCATATCTAGTCAATATCTTGAGGACCATCATTTTCTAGAGTGATTGTGAGATTTTGGATGGGTGGAGCAGAGATTGATATTTTATTAATGAGAGTTGAGAGGTGAGGATAAGGTTTTAAATAATCAAGGAACTATGTTTGCATTTTGCATGACACACTAGCACATTTAGATAGGCTAGGCACAATTCTTCCAGTGCATCCATATTTTTTGTGTAAGCATTGTTTGAATGGTAGCATGTCATGGATTCGATCAATTGCATGTTTTTTCAAATCATGTATGGTTGGGCACAGAGTTCATTTCAATAAACCATATTCTTGCTAGGACACACTGCATAAAAAAACAGGTTCATATCCAGAGAATATTTATTTTGAAGACTCAAGGATCAAAGGAAAAGGTCATACGCTTTACATCGTCAGCGAGTATTTCTTGAAGAAAAAGAGGACATGTGTGCTGAAAGTATATACAATTACAAGAACAATAGGCCAAGGAAGGGAGTAAGTTGTCCAAGATAAAAAATGGAGAAAAATGATGTGATTTACGAATATCAGTATTTTTGCCCATTTTTTATGAATTTTCATAATTCTGCCCGCATTGCTTGTTGACCAGATACGTTCCGATCTTTTTGAGTACTCGAACGACTGATCCAAACAATTTACAAACAGGCATAAAGCAAAAAAAACGAAAATAGTGAAAAGCAGTAGAAAAGCAAAAGCCAAAAGCTGAAAGCAAAAAGCCTAATGAATGTGAGTGTGGATAGAAAACTATATAAGGAGATGAGAATGGAGAATTAAGGACCTTCCCCCTTGCTTACAATTGTATTATGTGAGAGAGGAGAGAGGAGGGTCGCATGCTAAAGTGAGCTCTTGTCATGCTAATTTGAAAGTCGGAGCCTTTGGATGTCAAAGCACTGAGTGTCGGCTCAAGGTTGTTAAGATACGAGAATATATTTCACTTTCGAATTGTTGGTATTTTTGTTGTGTTGTGGTTGTGTGATGCTCTACCCACATACAGGTTTTAAATTTTTTTTGAGCTATAAGAGGCTTTGTTTTGTTTTTGTGTGGCTTGTGGTGTATGATCGAATAATTGAATTTTTTAAGTTGTGTTGTGCATTCGACAAAGTCAATTACCCCAACTGGCACTCCTTAACGTCTCGTTATCGGGTTGTGAGTGAGGCTTGTTCTTGATCACTGCCCGCGTAACATCTCTTTTTTGGTGCCTCCACATAGGAGTGCCAAAATTGACATTGTTGTTATTTTGAATGTGAGTTTGTTTTGATTTCTTGTGATTGTTGAAAATGGCTAATGAATTTCTTGAGTTCCATGGTAATCATACTGAAGATCCTGAAAGATTTTTAGAAAAAATAGAGTTGTGTTGTTTGATAGGGAGAGTGACCAATCCTGAGGCTAAACTCCAGATTCTTAGGTATCAATTGCAGGGAGAAGCACGAAATTGGTTGCTTGACTTTGAGATAAATTTGAAATTTAAGAGACAGAAATTGGACCATGAGACTACTAAAAATGCTTTTCTATCTAGGTTTAAAAGAAGAGAAAGTCAATGTGAGATATGGGCAAAAATAGAAACTTGTGTTCAAAAAGATGATCAATGTGTTGAGGATTTTGCTAGGGAGTTTGAAAGATTGTGGAATCGATGGAGTTTAACATTGTTAGAAGGTGAGATAGCCCCAGTTATGTTGAAGATAATGTATTTTGTAAATGGGTTGAAATTAGAAGATTGGAGAGTGAAATTAGAGGTAAAAAACCCTAAGACTTTTGAGGAAACGGTGAAGATAGCTCAATATCAAGTGAGGAAGACCAGAAGAAAAAAAGAGTTAGGGTTTGATGAACCAAGGGAAAGGTTGAGTTCAAGGCGAGTTGAGAGAAAAGTTTTTGAGGAGAAGAGAGTTAGTTATGTCTATCTCGAGAGAGATATACTATATTCTCTATTTAGGAGAGATGAGTTGACTTGTGAGAAATCAATTGAAGTCTATAAGCAGAAACTCCCTAGGGTGGTTGAGGGGAAAAATAATTGTTTGACTGATTGGAGTGAAGAGAAGAAGAGTTAAGGGCCTTCCCCCTTGCTTACAATTGTATTATGTGAGAGAGGAGAGAGGAGGGTCGCATGCTAGAGTGAGCTCTTGTCATGCTAATTTGAAAGTCGGAGCCTTTGGATGTCAAAGTGCCGAGTGTCGGCTCAAGGTTGTTAAGGTACGAGAATATATTTCACTTTCGAATTGTTGGTATTTTTGTTGTGTTGTGGTTGTGTGATGCTCTACCTGCATAAGGGTTTTAAAAAAATTTTGAGCTATAAGAGGCTTTGTTTTGTTTTTGTGTGGCTTGTGGTATATGATCGAATAATTGAATTTTTTAAGTTGTGTTGTGCATTCCACAAAGTCAATTACCCCAACTGGCACTCCTTAACATCTCATTATAGGGTTGTGAGTGAGGCTTGTTCTCGATCACTGCTCGCGTAACATCGTAAGGACAAGGGAAACGGTAAAGTGCAGGACAAGAATGATGATTACAACATTGTGTTGAGCAAGTCTAGTGTCAAGATTGAGGAGATTAATGTAGTGTAGCCTAATATATTTGATGAATCTTATCTTGGTAGCTTCTTCTTTGGATGCTTCACAACTGACTGATGCTTTGTCACGATATACTCAATGTTGGTTCATAGATTCAAGGGCTTCCTTTGATGTGACCCTTCATAGAGAGTGGTTTCACTCCTATCGCAGTATGACTAGATCAGTTTGTTTGCGTAATGACATGGTATTGGAGATAGTTGGTATTGGTGATGTCTAGCTATGTTTTGGTTCAGGCAACATGTTCACTATCCATGATCTACATCATGTACCATCTCTCACAAAGAGCCTTATCTATGTTGACACCTTGGATGACACGAGTTATGTTATTGCTTTTGGTGATTCCTGATTAACCATGGAAATCTTGTTACTGCACATGGTGCTAAGTCTAGTACGCTCTATCCTTTGCTTGTATCTGGGTCAGTTGACCATGTTTTGGCTGTGGTCGCAATTCCACATGTATCCCTTTGGCATCGTTGCCTTAGGTACATATCTTTGAAAGGAATAAAAATGCTTACCAGTTTGTAATATCTTTCACTCCTAGATTGTTTTGAGTCTTGTGATCATTGTTTATATGGAAGGAAGACATGTAGTACACATAAGAAATCTAGCATGAAGCGCATGGGTGAGCCTTTGGCTCTTGTTCATTTAGATGTATGTGGTCCCATGCCCTATCAATTGCTAGGTGGTGCAAAGTACTTTGTTACATTCATTGATAATTACTCACATAAGGTATGGGCTTACCCTATTAAGCATGAATTGGATTTCTTGTTTAGCTTTTAGTGTTGGCTTGCTCTTGTTGAGAACTAGTCTAGGTATAGGCTAAAATGCCTAAGGTGAGATAATGGGGGTGAATATGTATATTTTTTGAATGCATGAACGGGATGATTTAGGAGAAAGTCTGCAATATGCTTAGCTAGACAGGCTTACCCCGACACTTTTGGACTGAGGCAGTTACTATTATCATACACTTGATTAATCTGTCCTCTTTAACTGCTATTGATTGCCACGTTGCAAAGGAGGTATGGACTTGGAAACCTCCATTCTATGCTCATTTGTGTATCTTTGATTGTGAGGCATTCTACCATGTTCCCAATGACAAACGCAATAAGTTGGATCCTAAGTCCATGAAATACATCTTTCTTGGTTATGGGGATGCAAGTGAGGTGGGCTATTGCCTATGGGATCCACAAGCTTGCAAGGTTTCCGCAACCATGATGTCATTTTCCATGAGGAAAAGATACATAAGTAGCTTGAGCAGGTGGTTGAGGTACATAGGGTGATCTTTCAAGAGAAGCCTCTTGCTCTCCTATAGCATTCTATAAATAGCCTATAGGAACTGATGCTCCCATGGCTCGAGCCTCGCTTATTGTGCCTATAGGATAAGCATGCTTTGAGATACTCTACTAGAGCTAGATGCTATGGTGATATATGCAGGTGAGCCTCTCTCTTATGATGAGGCCATGCACAGAGATGATAGTTACTCATGGAATAGGGCTATGTAGTTGGAGTTTGACTAACCATATGTGGGATTTGCTTCCTTGCCTAGTGGCAAGAAGGCATTGCCATGCAAGTGGATATAAAGTTGAAAAGTATCTCTGGATGTCCCAAGCCCACTTATAAGGCCAGATTGGTAGCTAAGGATTTCAAGCAAGAATATGGTATTGACTTTGATGAATTCATTTCTCCTGTGGTCAAAATGATGACCCTAAGGCCAGATTGGTAGCTAAGGGTTTCAAGCAAGAATATGGTTTTGACTTTGATGAAGTCATTTCTCCTGTGGTCAAAATGATGACCCTACGCTTTGTATTAGCATTGGTTGCTTAGTTAGAGATGGATCTTTATCAGATGGATTTCAAGATAACTTTTTTACATGGGGACTTGCATAATGAAATCTATATGTAGCAACTTAAGGGCATTGAAGAAAAAGGCAAGGGATACCTACTGTGTAAGTTGAGAAAGAGCGTTTATGGCCTTAAGCAGGAACCTAGGGAATGGTACTACAAGTTTGATGATTTCATGCATTCATAGGAATATATCCATAGTGCTACGAATTCATGTTTATACACGGAGAAGGCTCGTGATGGTGGAAACTTTATGATTTTTGTACTCTATGTGGATGATATGCTTATTGTTGGGAGAGCTCATGATGAGTTGGATGACTTGAAAACTTAGCTCAAGAATAGCTTTGAGATTAAGGGCATGGGTGGGATGGTAAGCCTATTGGCTATCCTCTACCTTCTCATGTGAAGGTTAGTCATGCCAATTATCTATAGTCTAATGAGTAGAAGGTTGAGATGGCCAAGATCCTTATGCATCCACCATGGATAGTTTGATGTATGCCATGATAGCTACTCATCCTATCATAGCATTTACAGTGGGAGTTGTGGCATGCTATATGGCTACACTTGGAAGATGGCATTGGGATGACATCAAGGGTATCATGATGTACTTAAAGGGTGCAATAGCTATGTGCATGTGTTATGGTGGCAAGGATACAAGAGTTGTGGGGTACGCTAACTATGATTATGCAAGGCATGCAGATAATAGGAAGTCCACCTCTGGCTATGTCTTCACTTTTGCTGGAGGTGTTGTTTCTTGGATGTCAAGGGTGCAGAAATGCATGGCCCTCTCTACTACCAAGCCAAAGTATGTTGCATCCACTAAGGAGGCTCTTTGGTTAGGCAATCTAGTGGTAGATCTTGGCATTACTAATGTGGTCCCTACATTGCATTCGAATTCTATGAGTGCTATCTAGTTAGAGTTCATTCTTTCCTGTGAAGATGGAATACATCGAGGTGAGTTACCACTTCATCACATCACAGAGGTCATTTTGAGGACAAGTTTGTTGACCTTGTCAAGATCTCAATTGACCAAAATCTTACAGATCTATTCATAAAAAGTCTCTAGCAAAGCATTTTTTCTTCCTTAGAAATTTGATAGGAAACCATAGCTCTTGCTTCCGCTCGTGTGCTTCCACTTTGGACTCACTCCCTTCGCAACACATGTAGATATTGATGATGGAGTACTTGATTAGATGGACATGCACATCCATACTTAGCATGTTGGTGGTCATCATGATCCTCACATAGCCAATGACTTATCTCTAAATATATTTGGTTAGTTACACCTACCTACAACTAGCATAGTTGTAGAGCCAGACGATTACTATAGTCATTTATACAATTTTTGACTTAGTAGGCCACTTTGCTTTATGTTTTATCTTATCTATACTTTCTACAAGATTTTTGTATATTTTATTATGAGAAAAAGAAAGAAGAAAAATGAACAAGAAATTTTTTTAGCCTCCATCTCTCTTCTTGTGTTCTTGAGTGACTCTTCTTCTTGCGTGTATTGTGTGTTTTTTATGTAATAACTCAAGCAAGTCTACCTACTACATGATTTGCAACACAAGTTTTGTTCTTGAGTGAGCTTCTTCTTGCATGCATCTCATTCATTAGGTTAGCATAGAAGCTAGTCCAAAACATAAGGTAGTCTTGTGAAAAGATCCAGTGAAAGGGAGCTCATAAACTAGCATCATATTTCTTCAATTGAGTCCATTGAAGATGTTGGAGCGACTCTAGAGTAAGCGTAGGGGCATCATAGCATGTTGAGACAGTTGACAAAACTTATTCACACAGCTAATGAACTTATGATTGTTGCTAAACAATCCACTGAACTTGTTGATCTTGTCAAGAACAACATTGCAATGTAGATCAAAAGGTTGTCCACAACAAAGTCCAAAGACAATACTTCTGCTATGGATACGAACAAACATTTGGGAGATGAAACTGGAGCGTTTGTGGGTGCAAATCATAGCACTGAAAGCAATGTTCCGGAGGTTGAAGGAGGAGTTGAGAACGGGAATTTAGCAAAGCCTTCACAAATGGAAGTAGAGCCTCCCAAGAGAATGATGAAGCAAAGAAGAAAAAGAGTAAGAGAAAATATATGTGTTTGAGTCAATTGTTGGAGGGATTCATCAAAGTGGCTTGGAAAAAAAAGGAACATGAGATAGCTTTGCAGCATTGTTATGGAGGAAACCAAATACTAGAAGAATGTAGTCAAATCCTATGTTTATGACATGCCAAACAAGATGTATAAGAAATATAGAGATCAAGCTATAGAGTTAAAGAGAGAGAAACTCTCTGCCAAGCTTCAAGAAATTAAAGATTGGCTATATAAGGAAGGTGAAGATGAGATAAAAGGTGCATACATTGCCAAGCTAGGAGAATTGAAGATGGTGGGGGATCTTATCAAAGAGAGGCTCAAGGAAGAAGAGGCTCGAAGTTCATGTATTGAGCAACTAATGCAATGCATCAATAGTTTTTAGGAGGCTGCTAAATCAAAGATCCCAAATTCGACCACATTGATAGTTCAAAAAAGAGAAGGTCATTCATCAATGCAATAAATAAGAAGAGTGGCTGAGGGATAAAAGGAAACAACAAGATCGGCATCCTAGATTAGCAAATCATGTGGTTCTTTGTGTAGAAATAAGGAAGAAATGGAGTTTCTTCCTTCATTAAATGTAGCTAGTGAAGGATGGAAATAGCAAGCCCCATCCATCTTCGATGCTAAGCAACTCAATAATAATGCAGCCAATGCCTATGCATTAGGGAGAGCTCTGCCTTGGTTGTGAAGCACAACTTCGATCAAATCTTGGAGTTATCTCTTTCCTAGTTGGATCCTCAGGATCAATTCGAACTCACTTGCCATGGAGTTTGAGCTCAGGAAAACTTGGTCTAGACATATAGGAGATTTCCACTCATGATTTTAGAAGGGATTCAAGACAAGCAAGTTATCTATATCAATAATTTGGACAAAACAAATAATATATATGAGTATGACAAAAACATGGTTAAGACAAGCAAGTTTACTGTGTTCTCTTTCATGCCCAAGAATTTTTTTAAGTAGTTCCACAGGATAGCATAAATCTATGTTCTAGTCATCTTATGTTTGAATCAGATCTTGAGATTACTATTTTTGGAAGATTTCCATTGGCTCTTCCTCTTGCCTTTGTGTTGATTATCACTTGTGACCTTATGCATCAGAGAATGAGCAATCCAAATGGCATAGCCTTTGTTCAAACAATCAATCTGATGGTGAGTCCAATATGAAAAGCAAGAATGCACCTTTGGAGACAACTTCCCATCTCGAGGCATCAAACAATGTGTCAAATCCTCTTGCAAATTCTTTAAGAAAGGCTTCATCCACTTCACAAGATTTGATTAGTCTCATGATAGCTTTTGTATCTGTCCTACTTGTCTGAACTAGGGATTTTAATTAGAAAATATGAGGGAAAGAATAAGATATAAAAGACCAAGGCTCTGATACCAACTATAATGAAGATGATTGGAGAGGGAGAAGAGAGGAGAAAGAAGACTACAAGGAGAGAGAAAGAGATAAAGCCTAGAGAAAGAGAGAGAAAGACAATAAGAGAGAGAAAAAAGGAGAGGAAGCCATGGGAGCTTGACGGAAGGTGAAAAGACTAGTCGATTGTCAATATTTGGATAACAATACATTATTAGTGAGTTTGGGAATCTCCCAATTTTTATTTTTTGAATACTAAAAAGGTGGCACATGGATAACAAGCCAATAAGTTTCTCAAAACCATATGATGTGACCTATCATTGGAAAGCGCTTGAAAAATGAAATCTATTGAGCTATAGAGCGCTCGATTTGGAGTTATAGTGGTCAAGTTATGACAAATCTAAAGATTTGACCACGTGTCCCAAACTTATGGGAAATTCCCATATTTTCCAATATGGTGTTTAACGCTAATTAAACCCCTTACACCATTTATACAATGTTTATGCAGCCGAGTATTTTCCCCTATTTCTCCCATCCTATTCCATTCTTGATAAGAAGTAGTTGGTGTCTTTACTTTGGAGAATAAAACTCTCTCTCTCTCTCTCTCTCTCTCTCTCTCTCTCTCTCTCTCTCTCTCTCTCTCTCTCTCTCTCTCTCTCTCTCTCTCTCTCTCTCTCTCTCTCTCTCTCTCTCTCTCACTCTCTCTCTCTCTCTCTCTCTCTCTCTCTCACAAAATCAATCAATCAATTCATCAATCAATCTACTTATGTGTATATATCCCTCCCTTGAAAGTGATGTAGTATAGAGGTATTGAGGAGCATCTAATCAACCACACACAAGAGGAGCCACACACAAGAGGACTAGTGTAAAGACACTTGGTAAACTACATTTCAAGAGATATCCATCTCTTAAACATTTTCATAATCATAAGAGAGTAGTCACAATGGAGCTCAGGAGATTGATTACACTTTGAAGCAATAGATGACTGAGTCTAAAGAGGCCATATGAATGAGTTCATTAGCTAAAGCTATTATCACACATCTTAATTTGTAGCATTTTTCATAGTTCATTAGCACTTTACTTTTACTTTTCTCAATAGTCTAATGTAAGATTTGAGTCAAATATGTTCTGTAATCTTTGGTAGTATAGGTCCTTTTGTGCTTTTTTGACATTAATGTTAAATTCATGTTGCATGTGTGCATATGTGTGACCTAATAAATGGCATTTGATAGATATCCCATCTCTCAATAACTAGGAGAGTAGTCACAATGGAGTTTGGGGGATCAATTACATGTTGAAGCTACATATAAGGGAGTATGAAGAGATCATATGAGTGAGTTCATTAACTAAAGGCATTACTACATATCTTAATTTGTAGCATTTATCATGGTTCTTTAGCACTTGACTATTCATTTTCTCAACACTCTAATGAATGTTGTGTTTGAGTCAAATATGTTGTATAACATTTAATAACGTAGGTCATTTTGGTGCTTTTTGGACATGAATGATAAATTCAAACTATACTCTCTCTCTCTCTCTCTCTCTCTCTCTCTCTCTCTCTCTCTCTCTCTCTCTCTCTCTCTCTCTCTCTAGAAAAAGGAGGCACCTACACTCCTCATAAGAGGGTCCCTTTCAAATTGTGTTTCATGTTGAGAGCACATTAGGACATAGAGCTACATGAGGTGCATGCATTTTCTTTTAGATCTTTGTGTTTTTAATTATTTTTTACTTCCCCATTATCACTATTTGTTGTTCTTTTTTTCCTTGTTTTCTAGGTGTAGTCTATGATTCCATTTACTACTCTAGGTATGTATTCTAGCTTCCTTCATTTCCATAAGGTTAGTTTGGGAATTAAACTTCTCCTTACATAAGTGATGTGTTGTAAAAGATGGAGGATAAAAGTTGCAATGTGTAGAATTTAAACTTGGACATCCAACCTACAAGCACATAGGTTTGTTTTTGCCTTCATGCTTGTATACAAACATGTAGGCTTGTACTTGTGAGACATATTCTTGTAGGAATGGGCCACAAACTACTCACAAGCTATAGACTTGGATTGTCGCTTACAATCTTGATTCAAAAACTTAAAGGCCAAGCCTTAAATTCCATAGTGTAGGCCAAGGTCTAGTACTTACAACTTTAAACATTGATCCAAGTAATTCTAGGCTTGCCCTACAAACTTCTCATATGATTTATGCTAAAGCCTATATCTTGTACATTTTGCCTATGAGTTACCTACAAGCTATAGGCTTGTGTGCAACTCAAATGCTTGACTCAACTGCTAGTAAGCTTTTCTTTTTCCTATAAGGTAACTCACCAAAAGCATATAAGCCAAGCCCATGGTTCTTGATGTTGTGCCAAACACTAGTATGTTGGCCCACAAAGTTTCACTTAATCCGTAGGCCAAGTACCCTTGGTGCTTTTTAGAAGTTGCTTGAAGCTTATTAGATTTTGCCAATAATCACATGATTGATTATAGGCATGGCCCTTATGTTGTCCTCAGAAAAGTAGACTTTGACTATAACTCAAGAAATTAGCATTTTGAACATGTATGCTATCAATTATTGAGATGCAGTGTTGATTAACATGGAAAATGATAACATTATCTTCACATGTATTCATCAAAACATGTTAAGGGTTGAAGTAAAGAAGGTTGCTAGATCAATCCAAATCTAATAAGTTGTTGCATTAGTCTAAATCGTTAACACCACCTTAGTTTTCAATCCTTGTTGATGGTTTTCTACTCTTTTGGTTTATGTGATGTTCCATGGACATATACTCGACTCTCAAGTGGTGTTGTGATGTTGCATTAAAATGTGATCGACTCTAGTCTAGGGCAACATAATATAATGGGAGCACTACTATACCATTACCATTACTCTGAGTGGTCTCGTTGTCTCTTGGAGAAACAAAAGGCAACGCATTTAGGATGTGAACCATCTAGCGAGCATTCCTAGATTTCACAAGTTTGTGGAAAGAGTGAAGGGCTTAAGCCCTATTGCTTGATAACCCCATGGACATCACTTGCTTTTCCATGGTGGCTTTGGTGAGGGTCCAATGGATGCTGACTTGGCTAGGCCCCTCTGTCCACAAATGTCCACCCTTTTGATGATGTTGCTTCCTTACCGGCACACAACCCCAAAAAAATAACAAAAACCAAAGGATGGATTGAGAGAGAGAGAGAGAGAGAGAGAGAGAGAGAGAACTTTCCAGCTACATTCTTTTCATTCTGATCATCCATTCAGCCACGCTCCCCATCATTCTTTCGGTGCTTTTTGGCGACAAAAAACCTACTCTCCTGCAGCACACCTCTCTCTCTCTCTCTCAAAGACATACACACGCACACTCACAGAGATCAGCCATTATATCGCTCTCTATCCGCTCTCGAGTAAAAATCTCCATTCTTAGCATCCCGTGAAGAAGAGAGATCCAGTCCAGATGTGTTAAGCTTTCTCTATATCGGCCCTGTCATCATAGAATTCCATCCAGCTTGATGCAAGTAGTAAGTGTTTTCTGAATTGCTTACAGATTGGATCAAGCTCTAGCTATGGGAGCTCTGCAATGACAGTGTGTATGTAGCTTGCATGGCTGCAATTTCAGATCTAGTTATGGATCAATGTATCATGCAGCCAACCTGAGCATTACTCTGTGTGTGTTCCTGGTTCTCTCTTTTTTACTTTGGCTGATTAATTTCTTGAACTGCTGCTAGATGAGATGTGTGAGAGATCATCATGGGCAAGTCTAGCAAGCTGTTGAAAGCATTGTTGGGTGGAGTGAAAGGGCTCAAGTCCAGTCCGTCCACCAATGCTAACAACTCAACCCCTGATCAACATCATGACATAGAGCTGCATGATGAAGAGGTATTTCTTAACAACTAGCCTCCTAGCATAACGGAGTGCCTTGCTTTAGGGTATTCATCCCCCAATGCCAATGTTCTCCTTAGTGCTAAGTAATGCTAACTAAGAGTTGTGCTTAAATGGTAGCTTAAATGTTGAGAGTTGTAAAGTACTGTACAATCACATATTCGAGTTGGTCTTTGAAGTCTTCCTAGGTCCTCATGGTAGTGCTCTGTGAAAATTCTCTTACCCACCTCCGATCAAGATAAGGGCAAGCTTACAGAGCAGTCATTCTTTTAGGTATTCATATGAGATTGCAGCTGAAACACTGCAAAATTTGCAGCATGACATATCAGAACTGAAAATTTCACCCTTCTTGTAAGAACATGAAAAGCATGCTAAGTGGAGCTTTAGAAATCCAGCTGTTACAAGTGCACTGAAATGCTGCTGTTTTCTGTGTTGAGCAAGAGGGTGGGCAGATGGGCGCTGTCGAAGTCGGCATCGCGCAACGCAGCAGAGGCGGTTACGAGGGCCTTCTTCATACACCAACAACAACAGCAAGAGCAGCAGCAGCAGCAGCAGCAGCAACAAGACAAGCAGAGCTGCTGCGGCATCAGTACTACAAGGACCACCATTGCAGCTTTCCTGGCTGATTATCCCCACCATCATGATGATGATGATGATGATGATGATCACACAGCTGGCCATGCCTCCCCTACCCCCCACGATGGAAAAGAGGACCATGCATATTCTTCTTCTTGTGATCCTGATGTTTCGTGCGCATCCAGTCACAATGATAAGGCAGATCGCCAGTGTGATACAGACAGTTACCATGTGAGCTTCCACTTTCACACCACTATCACCGAGGACAGCATCCCGGGTGATCAGGATGGACTCTTTCCTACGACCACGACTGATGATCACTTGCAGCTGCAGCCCATCTTCGTCATTGACAACAATCGCGAAGAAACGACAGATGGCATATTTCTTGAGCGAAGGCACTGGGCTGCTACTAAAATCCAAACAGCCTTTCGAGCTTACATGGTATCTCTTTTTTTTTTCGTAAAAGGATACATGGTATCTCTCTCTCTTTCTCGTTTTCTCTCTCTCTATTTTTCTCTTTCCAATAAACCACTAGTTTTATTGTTTTATCACCTTCAGGGGGGTAGAATGGTGAGTGCAGCGGTTTCAAAATTTTCAAGTTTCAAACCCATCTCGGTTCAAATCTTGGATTTGCGAGATATTAAACCTTTAAGACATGTTGGTATTAAGACATCTTGTTATCGTTCCCATTATGTTAAAGGCTCTCACTCTCACTCTCACTCTTTCTCCCTCTTTCTTCAATTATAATGGTGCATACTCATACTTAGAGCAAATCATTATAATTTAGATTCATTAATACTCTGAGTCTGTGATCTTGGTGTAGCCCCACCATTGTAAACAAGCATTTCTTAAAACAAGATTAGGTCAATTGGTTGGGGCACCACACGTAGTGTCAGCTTTTTGAGTTCACACATATTAGGCAATGCCTATGTCATCTTGCAGTGAGCTTAACCTTCAGCTACAAAATGGTTGGGAGTTGCAACCATTATTTTAGTAATATATCCATTAAAAGAAATAAAGGAGTAAAATCGTATGTCTTGCAAATATTGGATGGTGGCTTTTACATGAGATATTCAAGATCCTAAGTAAGACTTGCTAGTAATTAATAAGAAATTTTCAATTTTTGAGATTGTGATATCCATACATTTAAGAAATACTAAGGTGAACCTTAAGTAGTCTTGAGAGCTTCTCAAAGCAATGTGGTGACCAAGCAATCTCATAACTAAAGTGGGCACTATGAAATGTTCTATCATGCTAGCAGTGCTATATTTTACCATGTTAGGTGCTAGCATTAATGGAAGTTAAATAATGCTCCACCTCATAGTCACTCCATTATAGCTCACAATGAATTTCGGGCACCTAACTCATAGAGGATATGTGGGGTAAAGGGATTGAAGAAATGGTTCCATTGGAGAGGGAGGGGTCTGATACTTGCTCCTTCTAGGGTCACTTCACCCCTTTGCTACCCTATAGAAGGGGCTAGCAAGCTAAATGGACGGAAAGAGCTTGTCAATGGACAAAAATGAGATATAAAAAACTCAGTGACATGAGGACAAGCCACAAAAATTAGAAAAGATAGGTTTTGTGCCTTTGAGAAGATTGAATCTAGCAAGTTTTTGATACTATGAACTTTGTTGCTTTGTAGGATATGGTTTGCGGTTTTTTCTTACAAGTGGTGGGGTTCTTCTTAAGATTTCCATGATGTTTAGGACTCTATACAAACTCACAATTTTTTGCCTATAATTCACTTATACCAAATGCATGTTTTGTTTTTTTATTTTTAATCATTTGGGAGTGGCAAGACACTAAAAAGTACTACCATATGGATGGGCAAACCCCTCTCATTTCAAATAGGAAGAGGATACTATTGTCACTTTAAGAAAGGGGGTTTGTACTATGAAAGTACTAGACCCCTCTTGATTCAAATGGGAAACATGACACCACAGTAAATAAGGTTCCTATGGCGAGTTATTTTGTTCCATGAATATGAGAGATAAGTATCATCGTGTAATTAATGAATCTTAAGGTCACAAGTGGCAAAACATTTCAACATGAAAATGATCAATGTTAATTATGTAGCTCGGGAGTCGTTAACACACAACTATGGTATTGCTATGGTAGTTGAGGGTGTTGTACGTATCCCTAGTAGCATGTCCATTCTTATGCCCGAGTCATACATTCATTCCAAAACATTGGAATTTTTCAACTTAGCAAGGTCAACAGATTGGGTACATCCACTTCTAAAACTTATTCACCAATTTGTGAGGAAAGGGGACTATTCCTCTCACTTGGAAAGCTTTTTCATATGTAAACTATTTATTTTTGTTTGTTTCTTTCTCAATCCTCTCCCCCACTCCCCCCTCTCTCTACATGCATTGCATGCAAATTGTGATGGCTCTTTATATGCTCCACGAAGAAGTGAATGACATTTTATGATGATTGAATTTCTTGTTATTTTGTCTAACATATTATCATCTCAAGACTTATAAGCATTGCAAATAAAACCATGCTGTTGTAAATGGTTTGTTCCCACTCTTGGGGTAAAGCACTTGTGTTACATGAAGTTATCTCAGTCATCAGTACATGTGGTACATATCTACTGTTCTTTCCATGATATGTTTTTGGCACTTATAGTACACCATGCCTTTCTTTTATTTTTCTTTTTCGGAACTTTGAAAGTGCCTCAAGGGATGTATCGAGAGCTTCAACACATGCCACATGCACATACCTACATCCTCAAAGTGATTGGTAGACACCATTAGATTTTTATAATAACATATCATATTATTACTCATGCACATTTTATATACCCTTATTTTGGTTTGTAAAGCTTGAATCTTATGCAAATGATGTATATCATTCACTAGTTGATATGTCCACATTATGCGTCTTTGTGTTCTTTTTTGGGGGGATCACATTTATAAGTTAATTCGATCCTAATTTCAAAATCTCATGGATGGAAGAATGTTCATGACAAACAATTTTAATGGGATACAAACACCTTTGACTCAAAAATTTCCATGAAAACACGGATGCAGGCCCCAATTTTTAATGACTCGCTCGATTATAACTAAAAACACATTTTGCTATTTTTATAGTTATAACTAATAAAAATATGTTTGTCATGAATATGTTTATTACATTCAATTTTTTGCGTACACTGGGATGCAAAAGCTTTGTAACTTTTATTAGGTGATAGTAATTCAGTAATTTATAATATGAAATCTATCTGACTTAACTAAATAATAACTAAATATCTTTATAGTTTTACGGTAATTTTAACGAGAATATACTCGTAAACATAAAAATAAAAAATAATTTGGGCAGGCGCGGCGTGCCTTGAGAGCGCTGAAGGGGCTGGTGAGGCTGCAGGCGTTAGCCCGGGGTCGGATGGTGAGGAAGCAGGCAGCCACTACTTTGAGGTGCGTTCACGCGCTCGTCCGTGTCCAGGCCCGCGTGCGTGCCAGGCAGGTGCGCATGTCCGAACAGGGCCAAGCAGTCCAGCGCCAGCTCCAACAAAGGAAGCTGCAGGAACCCATCAGGATCAATGTAAGTAAAAAACCCGCCCTCCCCCCCCAAAATTTTTAAATTTTATTGTTAACTGCATATCATGCACATGTGAAAATTTTGGCTTCACAAACCACATTGAGTATATAACTTTCCATCCCGCGCTCCCCATTTTTGTTCATATGAAATGATTTGCTTCACCCTAGCATTTATATACAATATGTTTTAAACAAATTCCCACTATAATTCCCACATTGCGAGTCTCTACAAGGGAGGGACTGCATACCTAGCTAGGTGCAGTTGAGGGAGGGGGACCAGGCCCCTCCCCCTTGCCCCTAACCATAGGTTTGCCGTGTAATTCCCTCGTTTTGAATTAGGAATATATCATGAGCTCCTATGAGGGAGGGACCGGATACCTAGCTAGGTGCGGTTGAGGGAGTGGGCTGTTGGTTGGAGATGGGCACTGGCAGCCCCCTGCCCCCTTGCCCCCAACCGTACCTAGCTAGGCGTGCAGTCCGCCGTCCCAAGCCAAAGCTCATGATGTTGAACACTAAAGAGAGAAACAAGGGAAAAGAACCCATTTTCCCAAATGGGAAAATGTCAAAACCTTCTTGTGATATAGGACCTAGGTAGAATGTTATGTTGTCATGCAGCTCACATCACATTTATAGTGGCCCTATCATGCATGCATGGGTGAGGGTTGTATGTGTGTGTTTCATGATCTCATGTACTTGGTGTTGAGAGTGGCCCTGTTATGTTTCAGGTATTTTATCCAGCTAATGTTTTCCTTATTGTCTATCTATGGGATATATATGTGATATGTGTTTCATTTAGTCAGGTCCATGATGTTGAGAGTGAGCCGGCTATGTCTCAAGCATGTTATATGCTCATGCACATCATGCCATTGGGATTCAATTATGTTTGGGAGTGGTGTTGGGATTCAATCCACATCCAGTGTGTCATGTGCTCTGAACATTCAGAGTGGGCTTGCTATGTCTAATCGAGGCCCACACTGCTTTGTGCCCATGCCATCTTGCAGGTCAATAAGTTTAGGTTCTTTATCATAAAACTTATTATCATGTATTCAAAGCTTCCTGCCACATTTTAGCTTGCTGTTAGAGGTGGAGGGGACTACTCAAATTAAAAACATGCAGTCTTTCTCTTCTCCCTTGTTTCATGATGCACTATATTAATGCTGAGGCATAGCTGGATCTTTCCAACACTTTTTTATCTCTCTCAATCTAGATTTCAAAGAATATCAATGGTAGAAGTGTGAGCTAGAGTGCAGGAAAGATAAGCCTGAATCATAGATCAAACAGGATAAGCAGCCCACCTGGGGTTGACCTGATAACTGCTCTTAAGTGTGTCTCTAATGTTTCTGCTAACTGGAAATCTAAGTATCACACAGTAAACATCATTGGTTCTCACAGGAAGAATGGGACAACAGCCCTGCGACCCCTCAGCAGCTGCAAGCCAAAGCTCAGTACCGACAAGTAGCTGCAATGAGGCGTAAGAGGGCACTTGCTTATGCTTTTTCAGAACAGGCAAGTCTTGGTCTATTTCATCTTGTATTTCACCAGAAGAGCTCACTGAGATCTTTTCTTCTGTTAAGACCAACTTGTTTTTGCAAATTTGACCACCCCTTGTTAAAATGTGTGGGGCGCTAGGGATGGGATCAGTGTCTTTCCAATGCAAGAAACAGAGTTGCATCCTGTTTATCTCTCACAGTGAAGAGGGGGAATGCATTAAGCATTAAAATTTGTTCAAGGGATGTCATTCTTCTGCCATTTTTGCAGCTTCCAAGATGTGCTCCAAAGCATTGTTCCCTTGTGATTGATTGTAAGGGAGATAAAGAGCATTGGGGTTGGAAATGGTTAGAAAGATGGATGGCAGCCAAGCCATGGGAGACAGCATTCCCTGGCCTTACAAGAGAGCATGTCAGTGTAATGAATGTGAATGATGTCAGCCTAGAAAAATATGACAGCTTCAAAAGGAGCTGTTCACCAGATCATGAAAAAGATACTGATAGCTACAACAAAACCAACAGACACAAGCACTTACATCATCTCTTCACCAAAAAGAGAAGCCTGTCCATATCAGAAAGCATCCTCATTGAGACTCTTGTTTCTCCTTTGAGTAAGATCGCCAACCCTCCTTCCCTTTTAACACCATCTGCCATCAATGCCAAGCACAATTCTTTGGATTCCCAGTTTGCCATGGCTCCGGTTTCTCCCACAAAATCAGTTTTCACTTTTGATGCCTCTCAGCCTCTCCTCAGTTCTCCTTGCAGGCTAAAGTCGGCTCCTTTAAATGCAGTCTCCTGCCAAAGGTCTCCACGGTCAAGTCAAGGGAATGATAGCTCCAGGATTGAAGTACATGGGATTCATGTGACTCAAGGAGACCATGGAAATGGACCAACATGGTGTCAAAAGGAGCAAATCCACACAGAGACTGACAATGGTGAGCAACATGAGGGTGCCCAAGAACAACCTACTAAAGCTAGTCTGACAACAGCCAAGATGATATTGAGAAGAGATCAAAGCACCAAAGGCACTCAAGAGCAGTCACCTGAATCATATAGACCTGGCTATATGCAAGCCACCCAATCTGCTAAAGCCAAGGTGAGGCATCATCATCTCACTACCTCTAGCACTCCCAAACAAGATGTCTCTCCAGCACCTGCTCAAAAGAGGCGCAATTCTGTTACGAATGGGGAAGGAAAGAGCTTCTCAGCATCTCAGAGATTTACATCTTACAGTGCTAAAAACAACAGCAGCAGCAAGGGTTTGTTGGCATCACTTAAGGATAATATTGTCATGAAGAAGTGATAGATGCTCTCTTTTCTTACTTCTAACATACCTGCATACAGACAGGCCCATATGTCTCTCTCGGGCTTCTAACTTGTAAGGATATAGGGGCTCTAACCTTTACCTCATTCTTCTGCCCTTCGAGATGATAGTATTATGCTCAGAGTCTTCCATGAACCCTGTAACACTGGTAAGAAATTTCAGGGTTCCAATTACATCCAGCTTTAATGTATCACATGGTTACAAATCTGCAATTAATTCCAAAGACACACCTTGTCCATGTCTAGCTTGAAAAATCTACATAAGAGCAGTTCACTATGGCATATGGTTATGAAATCTAAAAACTGCAACCAACAATGATTTGTTTAGTTCAATTTCTTGGCATTCCAATGCCAAAAAGCTTATGCAACCCAGCACACACATTACTTTGAAGATTTGTAGTGGATGAAATCCTAGCTATAATGCATCATATCTAAGCATTGAGAGCACAACAGCAATTCGTTGGAAGACACGAGGCCGTGAAAGTTCAGGCTATTGCCCAGTCAGAACACTTGGTCCGCTTTGGCAGGGCATCGAGGAAGGTCTGGTTAATCAAGCTCCATTGTTCGTTTGCTGTTCTATTTGTGCAGCATAGTAGCAATGCCAATGTTGTTGCCCCGGGGCGCGCATTTGGGTGCGTGTGATTAAAGAAGAGACTGTATCATTTCAAGGCCTATGCGGAATGCTACTAATCCGTATGTGTCAGTGTTGTCTAATAATTTGATATTCAAGAAAAATCTAAAATTCAACATTGAAATAACGACCAAGCACATGTTCTCTAATCAAATGGTTGATACCCCCAAGGATGACTACCAACCGTAAGCATATAAGCAAGCGTTTGCATCATTACCATTGAAATAATAGCGAGGTAGTGTCTCAAAGGTGCTTGCTCCAATTATATTAGAGCATTCTCTCTAGGTGCATGATCCTTCAAGACAAGGGCAGGACCGAAGTCCCAAAATACTCTACGTCTCCAAGCAACTTAGGTGGAAGCTGTGAAATATTGAGTGGAATGGGTGTTAGAGTAGGCCAAGCTTAGGGGCTAGTAATGTGACCAAAATGTGAGTATATTGTGAATCTAGGTGTCAAACATAAAATTTTGGTGAAAAGTCACATTAACTCAAGTCACAATTGTGATTCTACCTTCGAGGAAACTCCAAACAGTACATTTTTTCTTGCTACAAACTTATATAATCAAATCTCATAAAAGGTACAAATGTTATATCTCTTCAAAAACATGTATTCATTAATAGGTGTACCATCATGTGCCCCTTCTCAACAACAATAATCTATTGAACTTTCGTCTTGTGAAAACATAATCTATTGTACCATCATGCACCATGCATGAGACATGACATATACTAACATGTGTTAAGGACAAGATGAACATAAAGTAAGTTGCTACACATCTCAAAGGGAGGCTAACCATGGGACAATGATCAATGGAGCAATTTGGCAAGAAGGAACCTCATATGAGCAACGACAAAATGCATGTGTGGATGGCAACACCGTGTGAGGATCATGAGAGAGAAATGGTAATTGATGGCATAAGGTGGCACACAATTTGGGGATAAGTCAAGGAAGGGGAATGTTTATGGAAGTCACAAAAGTGACAAAAGGGAAGGTACAAGAAAGTGGAGATTGGATAATGATGGTTCGTGCTTGCTATTGCTTTTTGAAGTAAACACAGATATGTAATAACACTTGGAAACATTTCTTCTATTCCTTATTCATACCTCTCTCCCTTTTCGTTTTTCATTTTCTTCTTTTACTTTTAAAAGATGGGAGTTGAGAGAAATGACAGCTTGTGGAGAAGCCTAATAATTAGGGTATGATGCACAACACTTGACGACAAGGGTAAGAGGGTTACAAAAGCATGGTGAGCTAGAGAGAGAGAGAGAGAGAGAGAGAGAGAGAGAGAGAGAGAGAGAGAGAGAGAGAGAGAGATTTGTGCACCTAAGATCTAATCTTGTATTGGACTTCTTGAGCTCTAAGTACAAAGTGAGGATTTGATTTTTGCCCTTTTACTTAGCATTTTGGTCATCCAAACTTGTTATAATGCTTACTTCTTAGCCATAACTTCATGGTATTTCCATGGGATTTAAAAATTTGCATGGGAGAGAGCCAACACTTAGATTTTAGAAACAATGCCTCCAAAAATTTGCATAGTTTAAATAATAACCAAGTTGGTTTGGTGAAATTTATAACTTGCTTTGGTTGCTCTTTACTTTTGAGTAACCTTTAGTAACTTTGCTTTTTCGCCAATTTTTTCCTTATCTTGTAAGATGGTAATATTACCCCCCTTAGAGTGTGTCAATGTATTGGCACTTGTTGATGGAGTTTAAGGGGGGGCTCATTGATGAGAATACATGTGGTGGATTAGTAGTCCAATGATGCCAGGAGGCATATTCCACGGTGGATTCTGTGAGGTTTTACGGTGGATTCCGTAAACTTAGATGACTGGGGCTCATACACAAAGAGGATTCTTTGTGCGAGAAGTTGATAGGGACGCCTGTCCTTTTCGGGCGTTTCATTAATTTAGTGTGTACGTGGGTGATTCCATAGCGGGTGATTCCGCAAAATGCATATTAAATTAATAAACGTTTATGAGTTTAGAGTGCGCACTCGTAATAAATTAAGGTTAGGATTTATTTCTAACCAGTTGATTTATTTATGTAGCTGAAGACTGCTAGGTATTCACTTTTGTCGGTTTAATTGTATTATTTTACTAACGATTGTGAATGCTTCAGTTGATGTGTAGAGATAGCAGGAGTGGCGAAGGAAAGCATTGGAGTCTAGCGAGTATTCGCGAGTATTCGACCTTTGGATTATATTTTGATAGGCGCCACACCTATATTTTGTTATGTATATTGAGACATCGATTATTGATTATTATTTTGTATGCGCCTATGCGCACGGATATGTTATTTCTATTTGGACATTGAGATTGGGCGTGCCAGACTCTATGGGCACCGTCCATTAGCTTTATTTCCTATTTTTGTAGAAAGCAAACTCAAAAGCTAAAAGCTTGTCATATTTTTGTAAATTGGGCTATTATTGAGCATGAAGATGGAAATATACATAAAATACATGCTTTGTGAAGCGCTCACACAAGGCATGGGGGGAGATTGAACCCAATTGGTCTCTTGCTTCTTGTCGTTCATGCTTTTACATTGTTTTTTGTGCAAAAAGGTAGAGTTCATTGTTCTTGGGGACCTTCCGGGATTCACTACGTGAGCATACTGCGACCGATCTGCGCACCAGTGGTATCAGAGCGGAGCTGAGATCAAGAGCTTCCAATCGCCACCAATCTCGGGCGAAGGCGGAGCTCCAGGAACGATCGGGCTCTACAGTCAATCTCGTCGCGAACCGTCGATACAGGCAGACTTCTGGCGATCAAGAACCCCTGTTTCTACTCTCAGATCGCGAAGGACCAGGCTTTGTAGGCGGAGGACCACGCATCCATCTCCTTCATCAAGTCGTCAAGAAACAGTGAGAAAACGAAATTCATATCTTTCATCTCTCATAAGTTTAAGCTTACTTAAGCTTAGAAGAAGCTTTAAGCTTCCAAATTTCTCATCGTGGTATCAGAGGACCCCCCCGCGTTTTTCGCGACGTGAAAAAAGGCCCCCCCCCCCCCCCCCGAAATCTGACGACCTGCTGTTTAAGCTTTTTTAAGCTTAATCTCCTAAGTCACAGCTAAGTTCTACAAGTCACACAGGGCAAGAAAGTTACTAAACTCCGGGTCCTGCGCGCCAGAAGTCAAGTTCTGCAAGTCGACTGGAATCAAGTCCTGCAAGTTCATCAAGTCGGCCTAAGTTTTGCAAGTCTGCAACTCTGCAAGTCGGCTAAGTCTGCAGCTCTGCAAGTCAGACAGGTCAACTGGAGTCAGAACTGACTAGTGCTCAAAACTCCTAGAAGGCTTGTTCCTACGCAAAAACTCTGAACTGGAAAGTTGTTCGTGGCGAAGTGTTCTACCTATCTACAGGTCCGCTGAAGTATTTTCAGCAAATGAAGACGGAAATATTGCAGATTTTCTGAAAATTGAGAAAGAAATACCCAAAAATACATAGCCTTGTAACCCCGAATTTGAGCTACGCTCATCCCGCTAACCTGATTTTGAGTGAGAAAGGTTTATTGAGTTTTACAGGATGACGACCCCACATATGGATGATCCTATGACTAAAGACGACCTACCTGAGCCTACCATGGAACAAAAGCTGGATCTAATCATGCTACAATTGGAAGAAGAGCGAAGGGCTAGGCAAGCATTGCAAGCACAATTGACAAAATTACAAAGAGCGTCCACCGACAAAGAAGAACCTCAAGCTGAAGATTTGATTCGACGTACCATCGACGCCACTCTTGAAGCACAAACCATTCGCAAGGAATCAAAGATAAGTAAACAAAGTTTCAAATTTCGCACTTTCAATGGCATACGAGAAGGAAAGACTGTTTTATCATTCATTAGCCAGTTTGATGACTATTTCTATGAGGAAACCTATCCAGAAAAAGATAAAATCAAGTGTGTTACTAATCATTTGGTAGACAGAGCATCACTTTGGTGGACTGTAGTACGCAAGAGCATAGAATGTCCTGCTACTTGGGAAGATTTCAAGAAGAAGTTCCTGCAGAATTTCCTTCCACCGCAATTTCATGAGAAGGCTATCAAGCAATGGGATTTACTTCAACAACGGGATCGTGAGCCTATTCCACAGTATACAGAGCCTTTTTGGAATGCACTCCTATAGCTACGCATGCTTGAAGACGTACCAGAGACGACACATAAGCGGAAGTATATGTCTGGACTCCTTGGACATTACTACGCTGAAGTGAACATGTTCAAGCCTGCTACCCTTGAAGACGCCATCTCACTAGCTCACGACACTGAAGATAAGTTACGTGGAAGAGACAGACGACCACAGCAATTCCAAGCCAATGGTAACTATGGATCTAAACAATTCAATTCCAATTTTAGAAGGTTTAATCCAGGTCGTTTCTCTTCACCATCTTTCCGCAAGAATTGGGTTAAACCACCTGCATTACCATCCAATGTCAATCCAAATCCTAAGCCTATTCCACAAGCAAATCCAAATGTACCCAGACTTTCAGCCATTGCAAATAATGTAACCAAAGCCAAGCCAATAGTATGCTACAAGTGTCACCAGCCTGGGCATCTCGCAGCAAATTGTCATTCAAAGAAGCCACCAGCACATATCAACCATCTTGGAGCCATGGACGAAGACGAGCATGAGGATATGCCTGATTTCATTGAAGATGAGGATGACATTACTACTTCCGACACTTTACCAGGTATGCCTACTCCACATTCATTATTGACTATGAAATGTTTGGTGCATGGAAAGGAAAGAACTATCTTGCATGATGACGGTAGTACTCATGACTTTATTTCAGCAAAATTGGTAAAGGAATTGAAAGTACTAAATCATATCTCATTTGGGTGAATGAATTACACGCAAAGGAAAATCATATGCACCCTAGGCATAAGGAATTTCTTGCATATTTTAAGGACTGTTTTGCAGAAGACCTACCACCAGGTTTACCACCTTCACGACCAGAAGACCATAAGATTGATTTAATCCCTGGCACACAACCACCTTGCAAAGCACCATATAGGCACAATCAAATAGAGCAAAAAGAAATCCAGAGTCAAGTTGAAGAATTACTAAATAGAGGCTTAATTCGACCTAGCAGTTCTCCATTCGGTGCACCTGTACTCTTAGTCAAGAAAAAGAATAATACTTATCGTATGTGTATTGACTACCGAGCTTTAAATAAAATCACTGTAAAGAATAGGTATCCTATACCTAGAGTTGATGACCTTATGGACAAACTGCAAGGATATTCTATATTCAGTAAAATTGACCTTAAGTCTGGATATCATCAGGTGAGGCTAGATAGATCTGACATATTTAAGACTGCATTCAGAACACAATTTGGCCATTACGAATTCTTAGTCATGCCATTCGGATTGACTAATGCACCTGCTACTTTCAGTAGAATGATGAACCGTATCTTTTTGAAATATCAGTATTGTGTGATTGTTTTCTTTGATGATATTTTGGTGTTTAGTCAAAGTGAAAAAGAGCATTATGAGCATTTATCATTAGTTTTTCAATTACTGAAAGAAAATCAATTGTTTGCAAATCCTGAAAAGAGTGAATTTTTTAAGACAAAAATAGAATATTTAGGTCATATTGTATCAAAAGAAGGAATTAAAGTTGATCCTAAGAAAATTGATGCAATATTGCATTGGCCTGTTCCTAAAAATGTGCATGAATTACGCTCATTCCTTGGTCTTGCTAGTTTCTATATGAAGTTTGTACGTAATTTTTCATTACTTGCTTTACCATTAACCAAACTTCTTAAGAAATGAATTGTTTATCAATGGACTGAAACTCAGCAGAAATCCTTTGACTTACTGAAACGTGCATTAACCAATGCCCCAGTTCTACAATTGCCTGACTTTAATAGACCATTCTTTCTAGTTGTGACCGATGCTAGCGGATCAGGAATAGGAGCCGTACTAATGCAAGACAATCATCCAATAGCATATTCTAGTTCTAAGTTGAAACCCTCTGAGCTGAAATATTCCACTTATGACAAAGAACTATTCGCAGTTGTACAAGCATTAAAACAATGGAAACACTACTTAATGGGTTCAGAATTCATGATAAAGACCGACCAGCAAAGCATTAGACATCTACTTAGCCAACCTCAAATTTCTGACCGTCATATCAAATGGGCTTCCTTCATTCAAAGTTTTCATCCTATCATTCAATACCAACCTAGAAAAGAAAATGTAGTTGCTGATGCATTGAGTAGAAGACCTGCAATTCATAATATTTCTGTCATATCTTTTGATTCTTTGATTGCTATGAAAGATACATATCACCAGGATATTACTTTTCATTCTGATTGGCAAAAATTAGTTCAAAATAATTTCATTCCTGTTGATTCATTGTCATATAATGATGGATTTATGTTTTTTGAAAAGAGACTGTGTGTTACTATTCCATTCCGATCTTTTGTTTTGAATGAAATTCATTGTCCCCCATATCAAGGTCATAGAGGTATCATATCTACATTACGCATGTTAACTGAAGATTTTTATTGGCCGCATATGGATGCAGATGTATCTAATTTCGTTTCTGAATGTTTGATTTGTCAAAGAATAAAGAGACATCATGGTAAACAGTATGGATTATTAATGCCTTTGTCTATTTCATCTAAACCTTGGGAACACATTTCTATGGATTTCATTACTGGTTTACCAAATACTAAATCTAACCATGATATGATTTGGACAATTGTAGATAGATTTAGTAAGCAAGCATATTTCATTCCATGTAAGAAAACTTTAACATCATCACAAGCAGCACAGTTGTTTTTGAAAACTGTTTTTACTAACCATGGATTGCCAAAAGTGATTATTTCAGATCGTGATTCTAGATTTTGTAACAATTTTTGGATTACACTGTTTGCAAATCTAGGCACAAAGATTGATTTCTCATCTGCATTTCATCCAGAAACAAATGGACAAACAGAAGCCACCAATAGTACCATTCTAGATCTTTTACGTGCATATACTATCTCTAAACCTCAGACATGGGACACTCACTTGCATTTATTACAGTTTGCATATAACAATACACCGCACACATCTACAAAGAAAGCACCTTTTGAAGTCATTTATGGATATAGATTATCTACACCTGTTGCATCTTTGTCTAATAGAATTCAGAGTGCTGATGATATTGCTACTATGCATAACAATATTTTTGATGAGGTTAAGGATATGATTGCTAAAGCCCAACAATCATATACCAAACAAGCCAACAAGAAAAGACAAGCTATGAATTTCAAAGTTGATGATTATGTTTGGCTCAGAATAGAAAAACGTAGACTGCAAAGTGTAGATAGACATCCAGTTGTCAAATTAGCTCCTAGATTCTATGGACCATTTAGAATCATTCATAAGATTAATGATAATGCATTCAAGTTAGAATTACCATCTCATTGGAAAATTCACAATACATTTCACATTAATTTATTGAGACCATTTAGAGGCCAATTACCTATCCACCCTGTTTATGAAAACCCACCTTTATTAGAGGAAGAGACTGAAATACTTGAACTAGAAGCCATCATAGACACTGACTATATGACCACTAGAACTGGCCGAAGGTATTCTAGATATCTAGTAAAATTTAAGAACCATCCTGTAGAGGAAGCACAATGGATGCACGCTAGAGACTTAAATGCTTTCCCTACTCTCTTAGCTCCACATTGAGCTAATAGCAATTGAGGTCAATTGCTATCCCACCCCGGGGGTATGATGCCAGGAGGCATATTCCACGGTGGATTCTGTGAGGTTTTACGGTGGATTCCGTAAACTTAGATGACCGGGGCTCATACACAAAGAGGATTCTTTGTGCGAGAAGTTGATGGGGACGCCTATCCTTTTCGGGCGTTTCATTAATTTAGTGTGTAAGTGGGTGATTCCATAGCGGGTGATTCCGCAAAATGCATATTAAATTAATAAACGTTTATGAGTTTAGAGTGCGTACTCGTAATAAATTAAGGTTAGGATTTATTTCTAACTAGTTGATTTATTTATGTAGCTGAAGACTGCTAGGTATTCACTTTTGTCGGTTTAATTGTATTATTTTACTAACGATTGTGAATGCTTCAGTTGATGTGTAGAGATAGCAGGAGTGGCGGAGGAAAGCATTGGAGTCTAGCGAGTATTCACGAGTATTCGACCTTTGGATTATATTTTGATAGGCGCCACGCCTATATTTTGTTATGTCTATTGAGACATCGATTATTGATTATTATTTTGTATGCGCCTATGCGCACGGATATGTTATTTCTATTTGGACATTGAGATTGGGCGTGCCAGACTCTGTGGGCACCGTCCATTAGCTTTATTTCCTATTTTTGTAGAAAGCAAACTCAAAAGCTAAAAGCTTGTCATATTTTTGTAAATTGGGCTATTATTGAGCATGAAGATGGAAATATACATAAAATACATGCTTTGTGAAGCGCTCACACAAGGCATGGGGGGAGATTGAACCCAATTGGTCTCTTGCTTCTTGTCGTTCATGCTTTTACATTGTTTTTTGTGCAAAAAGGTAGAGTTCATTGTTCTTGGGGACCTTCCGGGATTCACTACGTGAGCATACTGCGACCGATCTGCGCACCATCCAATGTATAAAAATAGTCTACATCACATGCATTCAAATATTTATATATTTACTCCTTGTATACTGAAAAGATAGGAGGGAGAGAGAGAGCTTGAGCATAGAAAGAATGCACTCAAGATAGGAAGCTGAAAAGCCTAATCTTTCTTCTTTTGCTTCTTAGCCAATATAACAATCTACAAAGAACAAAGATAGAGCAAATGCATATGGAATCTTAGCTATCTTTGCCCTCTCATCATCTAGATGGGGACAATATACTTAACTAAGCTTCACATGGGAAGGTAAAGGGATGCCAATGGGCTTAGCACCATGCATATGGAACCGCTCAAGTATCCTATGGATATACTCCTATGACAAGTAGAGTTGTTGACCGCAATGCACATACCAATTATGTGAAAAGCATGCCCTATGTCCTTCATCTCAATGCTCTTCTTAAGCAGACTTCAAATCATCCAGCTTATCATGAACACTCCTAGCAATCAACATATTATCAACACATAATACAAAAATGATAATGCTATCATCATGGGCCTTCTTTGTGTAAAGACATGGATCCATAGTGCTACAGATATAGGACAATGAATGCATAAAGGTATCAAACTTATGATACCATTCCCTAGGTGCCTACTTAAGTCCAAAAAGACTTTTCCTCAACTTGCACACTAGGTGTTCCCTTTTCTTTTCCACAAAGACCTTAGGTTGCTACATATAGATCTCCTCATGCAGGTCCGCATGTAGAAAAGTTGTCTTGACATCGATCTGGTACAAGTTGAGATCCAACTATGCAGTCAAAGGTCTAGGCCTAAATCTATTGGGAATCAAGGAAAAGAAACAACAGATAGAAGAAAGAGGTATTGGAACAAGAACTCTTGAATGTACTCTAGTACAGAAGAAATATATAAACTCAACAAGAAATTATATTACTCTTGGAAACTCTATACAAATGCAATGAATCCCTTTAAGTTGAATACATTGTGTTTAAGAGGATAGCTTAGGCAAACTCTATTTGAGATGATAGCTCAATACCACTCTTTTAGCTAGGAAGAAATTACCACAAAAAACACAAAGAAAACACTTGGAAATACTATAGAATACCTTAGTACCAAAATAGCAAAGATAGGCATAAAATGATTTGGAACTACTTCAACCCCTACATAAAGATATCTCCTAATTTGTTCCAAAAATAGCCTCTTATAGGCAAGCCTTTTTGGGCAAAGGGCATCCATAAAGAGGTAGAATCATTTATCTTTTACTTCACCCTTGTTAATCATAGTAGTAAAGATAGTGCAAAAAGTATCCCAAGACTCGAGAAGAGTGACAAGCAAGAATATAGCCCTCACATTCTCCTCAAAAGTAATCATTTGCAAAGTAAGGTGGTTGGAAATGGAATGACACTCATTCACATGAGAAGACATAGCAGTGCCTTCCTTCATACAAAGATCCATGAATTTCTTAAGACAATATAATTGTGAAACAAGGATTTTCTTATCATAAATATTACATATTGAGTACATATTTCATATAAGCTAATAATTTACGTGGTGTCATACACTAACTTACTTTTGAGAGATTATATAAATTAGTGAATAACTCATCCCATAGGCATACACTGAAATCCTATAACATTCAAGAACCTATTTGTTTTCACACTATAGACACACAGTGTCTCGACATCTAACCCCTTTAAACCTTCACATTCTTTAGCATGTGCCACTTACTCTTATGTAGGTTGGAGGTCTTCATCATATTCCATGATTTCAAAATCTTCTTTTTCTTCAATATCCTACTTTGCCTCTTCATTTTGAAGCTCTAGCTCTTCATATTCATATGATTCTCTTCTCTTGAATATCTTGATTCTTTTACTTACAACTTGAATCCTAAGCTCTGTCTCATCTAGTTTATAGAAGGCATATCTAGTATTGTCAAAGACTTGGATCACAATGTATGGTACAAACTACCTCTTGGATACCTTTCTAAGTGTATTATGCTAATAACTACCCAAACTAATGTAATATACCAATGCCCAATCACCCTCTTCAATAGCCTTGGGTCTCAACCTATGTCACCTATCAAATCTCTCTTTGTTCTTCAGTCTTACCTCTTTCAATCTTTGTACTACAACTTCAATATCTTATGGTCTACTCTCTAGCTATTGGATCCTAAGAGCTAAGAGCTCTTCTATGGTCAAACCTTCTTCCCATGGAGTTATGCTCCATGTAGTGGCCAGTGTCTCTGTAGGCGCATTACTGGCTTCCGCCCATACATGAGCTTAGTTGGAATATAACTTGTGGTAGCATGGTGTGTGTATGATCTTCCTATAAAGAAGAAGACAATAATTGTAGCCACTCTCTGACTCTTCCTTTGCAAGCCTTTTACTAAGGCCTTCACTATGAGTTGATGCCCTCTCTCGCTCTTTCCATTACCCTCTGGATTATAAGCTGAAGTCAATGCGAGCTTTATACCCAGACTTGAAAATGATTCTTTAGCTTCTTTTGCATCTAACCCCTCTATTTTCAATCACTTTTTCTACACATCCATACGTGCAAAGATATCTTTAAGATGAAACTATGCTACATGCAAATCTTGGTCCTTAATGCTCTCCCTTCAACCTGGTTAGCTAGATCTTCTCTTGCAAGCATTATGTATCTCATTTGCCACAACCCTTTAAGCATAGTAACAAGGTCACAACCCATTTGTAATGCGTACATAAAGGATACGTAGGGCGTAATCCATCTTTATGCCATACTTAAGAGTACAACTAGCACTCTTTACAAGACTCTACAAACTCTGATACATCCTTGTAAATTCCCTACTACCAGTAGTGCTCTTTAATATTTTCAAATGTAGCTTTTACTCTACCTACAAGCTTTCATGGAAATCCATCATAACCTAAACTTGTGTATCTATGTCATAGACTACCCTCAATGTTGATCCTCTTTTCTTCTTTGGATGGTTCCATAAGAACCCATCTTTCAGGAAGTAGCCATAAGCCTTTTTTCTAATCCTCTTGAACTCTATCTTTGTCCATTCATCTCCTTGGTGAACGTACTTAGGTACTAGCCAATATGTAGATATTCACCCTCATACAATTGACATTCATGATCCACTCTAGTGGTTGAAATCTCAGTGTCATCATCCTATGCTGGCATGCCCTCTTCATCCTCATATCTGGCTCTATATAGAATGTCTACTATTGGGTTGTCTTTTCATGCAAAATATTTGAATTTTGGGTCCATTGACTTTATATAAGCAATCCATCTTAACATGGCTATGCCTAGAGTACAACAACTAGTAATCATGCCTAGAAGAGGTAAACAATTTGTATATATTATCACTAGAGCACCAATGAAGTACTCTTTATCACACTTTAATGTAGTCACGACACTCCATAACTCTTTCTTGATGTGTGAGTATCTCCTCTGTCTTTCATTTAAAACTTTTGCATCAAACCTTATTACATATTTGTTCCCTTCTTCATCATCTTGACCTATAGCCCAACCAATTTCAATTGGCTAGTATTCATTGCAATAATGATAGGCTTTCCATATGCATGCTCTACTTTTCTCAATGTTGGTGAATTCCTCAAAAGCTTCTTTAGTTTGCTTATAACTTTCCTATGTCTCTTATCACAAGAGAATTTATGTCCCTTTCTTAACGATTAGTACAAGTTATCTATAATGTGAGCAAAGTGGGAAATTCAGATTAAGTAAAATGCACAGGCTCTAAGAAACCCTCTGACTTTAGACATTGACTTCTCTATTGCATCTACTTTTGCAGGAGAAGGCCTTCTTCTCCATAAGGCCCACACAAATCGTCCCACTATCAATATGTCATTGATCCTAAATACTAATTTTTGACATGAGAGGGTCAAATTCACTTCCTCTAACTTGGTAAGGATTTTCTTACACCCTTCTTTGTGTAAAAAATGTATAAAATTTGTATTTTAAAAATACTTTATTTTGAACTCATGTGACACACACATATATATTCATGAGTAACTTACCCAAGATGGGCACATCATCCAACAATGACATAGTTAGACTTGTAATATAATCCTTGAGTACCTTATTCATGGAATTTATTATATGAGCATAGAGTTTGTAGCTCCCTGTGGCAATGTACACATATGAACTAAGCCGAGCCGAGTCTTCATTGTAGTCAATTCTTTGCTTTCTAATGCAAGTTGGAACTAGTTATATCTTGAGTGTAGATCTCGAAAATAATAAATAGCTTTGCATGCAAATGCTTCTGCAAATTCATTCACTACACTGGTCATGCATCCACATCCAGGTGGTCACTTTGTTTAATGTTTGAAGATCGTGTATAAACTTAAGTGTACCATTTTTCTTATATACTATGAATCACCGATTAGAATATGGTGTAGATGAAGGCTCTAGAATACCCATTCTTACTCTTTCATTTAATAAATCTATGAGTTTGGGCAAGCAAGCCTTGGGCACTAGTATAGGTCACAAGTTCCAAGGTATGTGTGGCACAGTAAAAATCACCATGGGTGCTACCGTTCCTAGATCCACACAATCTATTTCATGTGATTGAAACACAAATGCCCTGCCATGCTCCGATAACATCTCTATGAAACTGTATCTCTCTATTGGTAAGATAAACTTTTTATTACCAATCTTTAGTCCATTAAGAGCTTCCTCAATAAATTTATGGCCAATTTTTCTTAGATATATTAGGTTTGGCTATTTGGAAGCCAACTGAATTGACTCTTCACTCTCTGGAGGCAATGGTACTTATTGGCTTCACCTTTTTATCCACTCTTTTGTGCTTTGTCTCAACTCTCGTTTCAACCATATTCTCCTAGTATGACTCTTCAAGTATCATAAATTCAAGAGTGCCTTGAAACATATCTAAATAATTCACTTGTGTTATGCTCGACCCAATACGCAATACTCTGGTCTCAGACAAGTTGGAAATGGCATCTCAGTGAAGTGGAGCAAGGAGATACTAGCTGGCAAGTTGGATGCAATAAGTTTGGTTTCAAGAAGTCGAGCGAGTGGAGAATCCTTGTGGTTTTCAAGCTTTAGCAAGCACGAGATTGTTTTGGACAAAGATTAATTTGGAGGTCACAAAGCTTCTCGAGCACAAGGAACAATTCCTTCTTTGAAGGAAGAAAGTATGCAAGGTTGTTGACTCCAAAATGTATGGTTAAAATGTGTGTATGGGAACTATAGGATTAAAGCCTTGGAGAATAATGAATGAAGGCCGTTTGATGGAAGGAAAAGCGTGAAAGCTCAAGAAAAGCTTTAAAAGTTTTTTAAAAAAATTAAAAACACAGAAGGGTAAGAAAGAAACGGGAAAAAACGTTGACGGGTGATGATGCTTATGTATTTGGAGGTGGCCACATTGAACGAGGGTCAGGGGAGAGAGAGTAGGACTGAAAATTATTTGATACGTGCGTTTGCTTGATCAAGCTAAGGCCGAAAGCGAAAGGGTTCATCTGCCAGGTCAGTTCATCATCGGATAAATTAAGCGGCTCATGTGTCGTAGCTATAAGGAAGAAGGCGTTGCTATTTGCCATTGGGATGTGTTTTCCATTGTTGGTCAAAGATTCGATTAGAGACTCTTCGAACAATAAGTAGACATTGGGAAGACTCGGCTAGTTGAATCTAGTTTTTTTCAGATTTATGAGAAGAGGTATTTATAAACATTTTTAGTTTTCTTGAGACTCAACATGGTATTATATCACCTTGCAGCACAATCAATAGGTTATGGACATGTTCTTCCTACCTAGATGGTTCATTGTAAAGAGTATTTGTCTATTTGTGATATTAGAGATGCTATATGAATTTATCCAAAGAAAGAAAAGTGAGATTCTTGTTCGGTTGGACGGGTGGTAATGTTAGGGGAAGCACGTCAGAGTATTGAGCTCTCTTGCATTCTCTAAAGACAACTACTTGGGGTGAAGAAGTTGGTTTTTTTCGGATAAAAAGAGGCTAGTATCAAACCACAAATCTATACCAGCACTCCTTTTTCTTGCGTGTCTTGGGTTGTGAGAGGGATTCATTCTCAATCATTCCTCATGATACATCTTATTTAGGTGCCTTTATAGAGGAGCGTCGACAAGTGGTTTGGTGCTATTGTTTGGTAGTTTTATTAATCACCAATATGGAAACTTTCCATGAGAGGTTTTATTGACATCAACAAGTGATTTGATGCTATTGTTTGGCAGTTTTGTTCATCTCACCAACACGGCATGTTTGAGGGTTAAAATGAAGTCTGTGTTTTTTGCTATTTTTTGTTGGATTTTTAAGTGATTTTTGTATGATTTGAATGATGATTGATTGGTTTGGAGGTTTTTAAGAGAGTTTTAGATAAGGTTGAATAGATGTTTGAGAATCTCATGATGTTTTTCAGTGAACTTTTAATGTGCTGAAAGGTTTTGTTGAGTTCTTAATAGGTTATATTTAGCTTCTGTTTTGTTTTGATTTCTTTTTGAATGAGAGGTTGGAATGATGATTGATGGGGTTTAAGAGCGTTTGGAAGCTTATTGAATTATTCTTAATGGTTTTGAATGGTTACTTTCTGATGATCTTCTATACGGTACTGTAGACCTTCTATTGAGCTTCTGTAGAGCCTTTGTCTCTATTCTGTTTTTTTAAAAAATGCCTTTGTAAGCGTTCTGTGTGGATTGAATGTGTAGCTTGGGGGATTTTTTTTCTAATCTTTGGAAGAGATGAATACAAGTTCAAAATAGCTCAAAGAAGAGGAAAAAGTACTTGCTAAAGACTCAAGTAAAGAGTGAAGCGATAGTGATACTATTGAGCTATGAAAGGACATTGTAGTGGCTCTGGTGACCTCTCATATCAGACATACCTCTTGGGAGGGGTATCCACGACCAAAGAGAGATTATTGATGGTTATTTTTCTTTATTCCAATGTACTATTATGAGAGAGTATATGTGTGAGAGAGAGAGTATGAGGGATAACCAATTCTTCATACAAAAGAATGTATCTATGAGTGAGAGATTATGAATATGACAAAAGATGAAATCTATATGATGATTTCCATTGAAACTGGAGCATTCTTTTGTGTTCTCTTGTTCTTTTGATGGATTCTATCAAGTATATAAAGAATTTGTTAAAGTTTTATTGTGATAAATCCATGGGAGAATGGCTATATGATGCCGTGTAAAGATTTGAGAAGATTGGTGTTGTTTTTCTTGTTGTAGTTGATTAAACTATGAAGAATTTGCTTGTTGATGTGACAAGATAGATTTTCTTACAATAGATTTCTTGTTTTCTTGGTGTCTCTCTTGGGGCTCCACGACAATTGGATTGATTATGTGGAGTAGCGTATGCACATGTTTGATATTGTGGATGATGAATAGAAGGTGGGTTTGCTTTGTAGGAATTCAAACTATGCCTTGGAAGTTATCAGTTGTGTGCTAGATGATATTGTTAGTAGTTGGGAAAGTCTCTCTTAGTTTATAAAAGGTTTTTCTTTGTTTGTCCTACATGTTCTGGCATGAGTGATTGGACCTATAGAAAGTTTCAGGGATTATACCAGCTTCGATTCAAAGGCATTAGAGAAATGGGATGCTATTATGAGGATTACATGGATGTATTAGATCTGCTTTGGCGAAAAGTTCAAGATTTGGCATGTGGTGGCATATATTTGCAAAGTAGTCTTCATTATGTTGAAGAGAAGGCATGCATCTATATAGATGAGAGGAAAAGAAGTGCATCAGTGGATTATTCCTTAGCTTTGGAGAAAGCTCAGTTTGTTGCTAGTATGACGTCTCTGTGACAGTGACACAGAGAAGAGGGGGAGGGCTTCCATGAGTCCCCTACATCTTGTGGTGGTACAGGAGGTGTTATGTCTATTGATGTTGGTTTGGACTCCTTGGTTTGCAAGGAGGATCTTAGTGTTTCTTTTGATTTTGTTGATGAGTTAAGTGATATTGAGAGTCATCATGATGAAGGTATCCATGATGACTGTGGTGATGTTTTTAGAGTTGTCGATGGTGATGAGTTGGTTGTTGAAGGAAGTAGACTAGAGCACCTATCCTATATGCTAGAGGATGAGAGAATTCTTGCATTGTTGCACTACTAGACCATGATTTAGATATGAATATCATAGTAAGAAGTATTTATGAGAATGAAAGATGGCCTATGGATGTTGACCATAGATGGAGGATGGCACAGACAACAACTTCAAAGGAGACCTATATGCTACCTATCCAAACATGAAGATTACCATAGGAGATGTACAAGATGTCAAGAATCGTGTGGTGGGGGGACTTGCTCAAGATGCTGCACCGAACACACACAGAATGCACAAGGAGAAGCTCACTCAAGAGACAAGAAGAGAGATGGAGGCCAAAATGTTTTCTTGCTGGTTTCTTCTTCTTCTTCCACACTCTATACAATGTACACAAAGTATAGATAAGATACAACATAAAGGAAAGTGGCCTACTAAGTTAAACAATGCATAACCGACTACAGTAGTCGACTGGCGCTATAACTATGCCAGCTGTAAATAGGTGTAACAACCTGAATATAATAAGTAATGAGTCAGTGGCCATGTGAGGGTCATAATGACCACCGACGTGCTAAGTTCCATCAAAGAAGGAAGCTTTTAGGGACTTTGGAAATCCAAAAATAGAGAAATTAGTTGAACTTAATGGAGAAGACAAGATTAGTTCTACTGACGAGACATATGAACCATTAGTTAGGAATACGAAACAAAAGGAGAATATCAATACTTTAACCTTCAAGCCCCATTTGAATGGCATGAATGGAGCTTAAAAGATACGTGGGTTGCCATAGCTAGAAATCTCACAATGAGAGAGAAATATCCTATTTTATTGAGATTGGCTAACATTGCAATATTATTACAATGTTCTAGTACAGCCTCTTGTGAGAGAGGTTTTAGCAAACAAATTTTGATCAAATCAAAGCTACAAAATCACTTGAATGTAAGGACCATTGAGTCTTTGATGAGAGTATCTATAGAAGGTCCTTTGCTATGAGATTTTGATTTCTCAGATGCAATAGAGATGTGGAGATGAGGTGCAAAGACGGGTATACATCTTTTTGGAGATACTATAAGGTAAATTATGCTTTTAACTTGTTTCTTTGATATATGTATTTGTAATCTAAATAAGTTTTGTTAATATTTTTTGAAATATGAATGTAGGTTGAATGATATGGGATAAGCATTAAGCTATCAACAAGCATAGGTGCTACCTTTTTCTTTTCAAAAAGTTTTTGTATGCTCAACTTGTATCCAAGTATGTCTTTTCTTTCCAAGAGAAGTTAAAATTTTTAGATGATTTATCACTTTACAAAACATTATTTGATATTGCCAATGATGATATTATCTCGATCTTTGCTATATGCTAAATTGAAGAAGAGAATGGGTAGACTTTAGATAATATCTATATTGTATTAGTTATCCTCTCTCTATGTTTACTTGCATGTATAGAGATATATTTACTATTTTTTTTTGTAGCCATACTACCTCACATGTTGCAACAGCAGCACCTCTATACTCAGCCTCTGTACTCGACAAAGCAACTGTAGATTGCTTTTTGCTGCTCCAAGCGACAGTCCATGAAGTCTAAAGATTTCTTTGACAAATAACTTAGAAATATCTGAGTCTTTATAGCTGTTTTTGATCGGAATAAGGTGGGTAACCTTAGTCAACATGTCCACAATTACCATGATCGAGTTGTATTCTCCTTGAACTGAGGGTAATCCAACTACAAAATCCATACTAATGAATTCTCATTTCATCTGAGGAATATCAAGTGGTTGTAGCTTTCCTGGAAGCTTAACTCGTTTGGCTTTTATTCATTGGCAACTCAAGCATTTAGTTATGTATTTAAGTACTTCACTTTTGAGCTTTTCCCAATGATAGCTTTTCCTAACTGCATTGAGAGTTTTGGCATAGCTAGGATGTCCTAAAAATGGGGAATCATGAGCTTCACATGGTATCTTCTTCTTAAGTTCTTGACTTGAAGGAATACATAATCTTGTCCTGAAGTAGACAAGTCCTTCGTCAACAGAGTGTTGAGATGTTTGCAATCACACCTACTTCAGTCTCTTTGTATGGAGCAGTGAGGGCTCAGGACTAGAATCCCATATGCATAGTAGGAGAAGTGCTACCATCCAGTTTCCTATAAAGCATTGTACTTGTTCTCTTTTCTAATGCAATGTCATAGTACTTTTGTCCTTCAATAAAGTCTCTGTGTCATTGTTAGTCAATACACAAGATTGTGTTTATGATTCCAAGCTTCAAACTTGGAACCTAATTCACTTGTGTAATAGTCAGTCATGTCAGTGTCTTCATAAACTCACTCTTTCCCTTCCAATCTCCATAGCTTCCTTATCTGCCATGCTCTAGATATCGCATATTTTAACATGGTATCAGAGCTCAGTTGATCATAGCCTTAGCTCAAACCAGCTCTTCTCTCTGCTCATCCAGCTTCTCCTAAACTCAGGTCAACTCATGGCTCCAATTTTCACTCTACCTTCAGTGAAGCTTCAATGGCTGCCATAGCCAAATAGCACCTTGCTCACTTGGAGGAGTTGGATCTCTCCATCCAAGCAATATCTCCTCTTGATTTCTTCTAGAGGATCATTCCTTAACTCAAGGAGCTCCTCTCTGGCCCATCAAACCTCAAAATTACTTGTCATTGAGCCCAACATTATCATTTTTGCAAATCACTGCCCAGAATGCACTTGCTGCCGTTCGTACCACTAACGCTGCTCCTACAGTCCGCAATGTTGATGACCACCATAGGACTTTTGAATCCCATCAATCAAGATTCATTTCCTTAAAATGATTAAGTATAGCTTCTACAATATCAGAAAAATCAAGCTAACCCCCAAAACCCTAACTGTGACTCCATAGCTATTTTTATCTAAGCTAAAAAATCTCATAATTTTCTCTCTCCTGCCACCTAGAGCAACCCATTGCCACTCTGATCTACTGTCCCAGCATCAAATCAAGGAGGGGAAGGTCCTGGAAAGATTAAAGAAGGATCGACAACTGTGAACTAAGAAGATTCAAGTTAGACATCAACTCAGACAAGAAAGACCAGCTTTTCTATGACTTTTGCAAACGGACCGGACACACTGAGAAGTTCTGCTGCCACACCAAAAAGAGGTCCCAAAAGGCCTATCTAGTTGGTGTTAAAGAAGAAGAAGAACATGGAGCAAAAGAAGAAGAAGACCACCAGGAGAAGGACAAAGCTCATCAGTCCTTCTATTCGGATAGACATTTTTAGCCTTGTATTGCCTAGCCCTAATGCTTCAGACATAAACTTGTAAACTCCTCATGCAGCCTTGTACTACAGCCTTTGTACACTTTGTGAGGCCCCTGTTATAGCCTCTAGATGTCCATCATGTTTATGGTACCCACACTTAGCCTTTTTTGCGATAGCCTCTGGTGTTTTTCCATGTGTATGGTGTGCCCACACTTTGCAGGTGTTGCTTTCACTAAAGCCTCTATGCACTTTGTACTTCTAGTTGTGATTGAGGAGGGGTGTTGAGATGTTTGCAATCATAGCTACTTTATTCCCTTTGTAAGAAGCAGTGAGGGCTCAGGACTAGAATCCCATGCATAGTAGGAGAAGTGCTACCATCTAGTTTTCTATAAAGCATTGTACTTGCTCTCTCTTCTAATGCAATGTCATAGTGCTTTTTTCCTTCAGTAAAGTCTATGTGTCATTGTTAGTCAATACACAAGATTGTGTTTATGAGTCCAAGATTCCATCTTGGAACCTAATTCACTTGTGTAACAATCAGTCATATCAGTGTCTTTATAAAATCACTATTTCCCTTCCAACCTCCATATAGCTTTCGCATCTGCCATTCTCTAGATCCAACATATTTTAACACAGAGAAGTTAAGATACTTTGTCGTAAGCTTAGAATTTTATTCTTTATTCTGAATTTCCTTCAGCATTTGCTGATATCTGGGATCATTATTTGCCTTCTCCTTAGCTAGCTCGATGATGGGATTGCTAGGCATTGATATCATTGTAGCTAGTATTTTAGCTCTAAGATATTCTTTTGAGATAAGTGCATTGAGAAATGATTTGTGGCTTAAAGCATCTATAATTACATTCTCTTTTTTCCTGGTTTATATTTGATTTCAAAATCATACACTTGTAAGACTTCGATCCACCGATGTTGCCTCATATTTAGATATGGTTGAGTGAAGATCCATTTAAGACTTTTATGGTTGGTTACCAGTGAGAATTTCTTCTCGAGTAGATAATGTCTCCATAGCTTAAGAGCATGGATAATTGCAAGTAATTCTAGGTCATGAGTAGCATAATTTTTCTCGTGAGTCTTCAATTTTCTGGAGGAATATGCTACTAGATATCCTTTCTGCAGCATGAGTACACATCCCAAGGCAAGAGAACTCGCATCAGTCACCACTTCGAATTCTTTGTTAAGATTGGGTAGTTTGAATTTTGGGACTGTGACTAAGCTTAGCTTGAGCTTGTCAAAGCTATTCTGTTCAACTTGGGTCCATTTAATGGAAACCTGCTTCTTGAGTAGGTTGGTGAGGAGTGTAGCAATCAAGGCATAATTCTTGATAAAGACCCGATACCATCCTGTTAAACCTAAAAAACTACAAACATTACTTAGTGTGGTTGGAGGCGGCCAGTCTTGTACATCCTTGACCTTGGCCAGATCTAATGAAATTCCCTCTGTTGAAACTATAAACCCTAAATACTCAATTTGCTTCTTGAAGAACACACACTTCTTTTTCTTAGCATACAGCTTCTAAGTCCGCATTGTCTCAAGAACTATCCATAGTTGTGACTCGTGACTTTCTTCATCCTTGGAATATGTTAAGTTGTCATCAAAGAATACAAGGATGAAATCATCAAGATAAGGTCTGAATATATCTTGCATTAATCTATTGAAGGTAGTAGGGGCGTTTGTTAATCCAAATGACATTACGATAAAATAGTAATGACCGTACCTTAAACTAAAAGTGGTTTTTGGGATATCTTCTTGCTTGATTCTGATCTAGTAATATCCTAATCTGAGATCAATCTTGGAGAAAATCTTCACTCCTTGTAGTCAATCAAGTAGTTCATTGATCCTTGGAATCGGATACTTATTCTTGATTGTTACCTGATTTAGCCCTCGATAATCAATACAGAGACAAAGAGTCCCATCCTTCTTTTTTTGAAATAACACCGGCGCTCCCTAGGGTGAGTTATTGGGTCTAATGTATCCCTGATCTAAGAGCTGTTTGAGTTGTTCCTTTAGTTCTATGACTTCTGGAATGGACATTTGATATGGTCGCTTTGCAACTAGTGCAGCTCCTGGTACTAGCTTGATTTCATGGTCAACTTCTCTCTATGTGGTGGAGGTTTAGTTAATTCTTTAGGAAATACGTCAGCATATTCCCTAAGCTAGGATGGTTCAGCTTTAGCTTCTTTATCCTATTCAGTCTTATTTAATTTGATTAGGTATACATGTGACTCTTTTCTTAAACCTTTAGCGATTCGAGAAGCTTTTGCTAATTGAATCTTTGGTTTTCCTACTTCTCCCTGTGTGGTTGGTCCATTCATAACAGGCACTCATAGGTTTCCAGGTTCATTACTCTGAATTGCATGTTGGTCTGAGTTCCACCCAAATTAAACTCCACCTTACTTGTCTAATTGTGTTGAGGAAACTTCTTTTCCATCAGCTAACTCAACTATCAGCCCAGGTGCATGCATTGTGTCTATGCCTAGCTTTTTAGCACACCTTGGTCATATGAATGAATGTGTGATTCCACAATCAATCAAAATTTTAAAGGGTTTACCATTATAGGTTGATGGTGTTTGAATCACTAAGAATTGTCAATTTGGTCCCTTCTTGTTGAGAGAGGCATGAATTTTCTCTCTCTCTCTCCATGTTGGTTTCCAAGGTAGGACCTTCATCATCTTCTAATTTCTTGAGGGTTATGCCGAAAACTCTTCCTCTAGCTATGGCTATCCGCCGGCTCTGGTCATTACGGGACTTGCTTTGACATTCATTCTATTTGAGTTTTGGGCATCGCCTTTGGATGTGGCCAGGTTCGTTACAATAATAGCATCTAAAAGTATTCTTATTACCACTAGTAAAGTTCTCCATCACCGATGTCTTAGCCTTCTTGCTATTAGCAGATTGGAACTGACCTTGGGCTCTTTTTGCATAGCACCTAGTTATATTTCTATTTTGGAACTTATTATTCCAAGGCTTATTATTTCTTGGTTTGGACTAGAGTTCCTCTACAATCGGTCTTGCTCTTATCAATGTGTCTTGGAGGTCGGATGGATGCATTACTTCAAGCCATGTGTTCAAGGGATCATCCAATCCATGGAAAAACTTGGATACTTGCTATGCAATATCCATAGATGGTGCATATTTGATTTGCTTAAGCAAGAACTTCTTTTCGTGGATCTCACCAGCATTTAAGGGTAGGAGCATCTTTCTATGGTATCATAAGATTTTCTCTAGTTAGCTCTATGAATGTTATCATACAATTTACTCGTATCTTTTCAAAAAGAAAAATCATTTTAGAAGGATAGAAATACTTTATATTAAATTTTCAAAGAAGATTACATCATGATAGAGTTTTTCGAATTAACTTAAGGAATCTAACCATGGATTTCAGATATATCTATTGACTCGTAATTCGTAATTGCTAGAATGGTAACCAATTTCATATTCAATGGATAGACAAAATAATTTCTTTTGTTGTAGGGAAAAAAATACATTGTTTATTTTGGGATGGTTGGTTATTTGGGAGAGAAAATTTCCTTAATACAATCTAAGCATGGCATTTGGATACATGCATTAGGTAATAATCAGGCTTTGAATAATGGATATCTAAAAATCGACACTTTAAAGGAAGATTAGGAAGTCCATCTTCGATGTAGTTGTGGCGTTTAGAGTGACCAATAATTATAATACGGTCCGCTGGGATGACCTTTGTTGCTTCCTCATAAATATATCAATTTAGTTTAACCTCTCGGCCTCTAGTGAATAAAGTTGAAATCACTCTGGCTTCATGGAATAAATAAACCTTCATGACTTTAAGATTTTCCATCCATCTTATCCTCTTCAAATTGATCTAAAGGTAGTCAAGATGACTTGCGTCAATATAACGATATCCACTGCTTATCATCCAATGTCTTTCCCGGTATAGTGGAGAAGGATCGTAGATGCGATCTAGAATATGCACTACTTACATTCTCCATTCATAATCCGTAGAATGCATTGCCGATGTAAACATTGCTTGGAAGACTGGGAATTTCTCCCAATCTCTTCGTCTCTCTGGGTAAGTTTAAAAAAACACATATCAGTAAGGGAAAGGGAAAAACAACTCATATCTCAACCTACAATTACCAAGTTTTTGATTTCTTTTGGCTCTGATACCATTTGTAACGTACTCGCCTTTATTACGTGATGAGTAACATTTTAGTAGTCACTTAGAGTTTACCTTCTAGTTGTTGCCATTCGTACTCTAACCAGAATGATCAGATTTTATTTTGTTTGGCTCTATAACCCTAGGACGCTTCCCCTGTGGGGTAGACCTAAGGTTATAGAGCCAGAAAAAATCGAATAATTCTGGTTAGAGTATGGATGGCGACGGCTGGAAGGTAAAATTGGGTGACTACTAAAACGTTACTCGTCAAGTAATAAAGGCGGGTATGTTACATATCCTTTCTAGTGAACAAGGTATTCAAATCAACCTCTCAGGAGATCCTCGAGTTTAAGACACACTCAACCTCAAATTCTTCATGATCTTCAATCTGGATTGGTGTTGGGGGATTAGATCTCTCCCCCCTCAGTGGTGAGCTATGGTATGGCGGCTCAAGCAAGGAAACATGGAACATTGGGTGGATCTTCATGGTGTTGGGGGGCTGGAGTCGCTAAGCAATTGGGTTGATTTGGGCTACATAGTGAAGGACCCAAATCTTTGGTGGTCTAGCTTGGTGGAGGGCCTTGTTATTTGGAGGTTATGCTTGAGTAACCATACTTTATCACTGACTTTGTATGCTGAATGTTGGAGATGATGCTGATCCGCATATTGCTTGTACTGACTTTGAGCCTTTTGGATTTGTTGCTTGAGTTCTTGATATAAATCTGCTAGGTATTGAGCTTTATCTCGAGCGGTAGGGTTCTTTACTTGATTAGAGAGATGTACATCCATCCTTGGATGCCGGCCATAGTTTGAAAATAAAGGAGTTTTCTTGCTAGATGCATGGATATAGTTATTATAAGAAAACTCTGTAAAGGGTAAGAGCTCAAACTAATCATTCTGATGGTAGTTGATAGTGCAACGAAGATATTGTTCCAAGACTTGATTTACCCATTCTGTTTGACCATCAATCTGTGGTTGGCTATGGATAACTTAACTTGGACTCCAAGGAGGTTGCAAAGGATCTTCCAAAAATTAGATATGAATTTCGAACCTTGGTCACCAATGATGTTGCTTGGGAGTCCATGTAATCTGAAAATGTATTTGAGGAAGAATTTAGCGATAGTAGCTGTGTCTGTGATGGTCTTGGTGCTAGGGATGAAATGTGTCATTTTTGTGAACATATCTACCACAACAAGAATAGAGTCATATTTTTTTGATTTGGGAAGATTTGTTATGAAATCCATGGATAGAGAAGACCAGGGTCCTCGTACTGGAATGGGCAAGGGTTGCAGGGGAGGCCATGTGGTTTGTAACGGGGTACCTTATCCCTATTGTAGGTATTGCATGATTTTATATATTCCTTAACTTCTTTCCATATCTGGAGCCACCAAAAATCTCTTGAAATAAGCTCTAAGGTCTTATTAACTCCAAAGTGTCCTACTGCTGGGATGTCATGCCATTGTTGGAGTACCTAGAGTCTTGGATTTCCTGGAGGGATGTAAAGTAGATCCTTATAGTATAACAATCCGTTAGTTTATTGAAACTTACAAACTTCATTTCCTTTTCCTCTTGATTTTTTCTCTTGACACTATTGACCAAATCATCATGTGGCAAGGATTCATTGATTAATTGGATCAAGGTAGGATCATCTTGGTGACAATTGGAGATGGCTGCTTTAGCTGGAAGTGCTCTGGCTTGAGTAATATTGCTCGTTGTTGATCAAAAGCTTCTTCTCCCTTCTTAGATGCCAAGTAGGTTATTCTTGATAAAGTATTTGATTGGCATTGTTGGCGTCCTAGGTGATAGGTGATGGCAAAGTCAAAGCTAGATAAAAAGTTACTCCAACGGCATTATCTTTGATTGAGGATGCAGATTTCATAAAGTATTCTAGATTTTTGTGATTCGTATAGATGATAACTTTATGGGATGCACCCTCTAGATGATGACACCAAGTATCAAAGGCATCTACAATGGCAATGAGTTCTTTGTCATGGATCTCATAGTTTATCTTTGGAGGGGAGAACTTCCTTGAGTGGAATGCCACTAGATGCATATGACCATCATCTCCATGCTAGGACAAGATGGATCCTAAAGCATATTCTGATGCATCAGTCTCCAAGAAAAATGGCTTGGTAGGATCTTGGTGCACTAGGATTGGGGTGGACTAGGATGTGGGTGGACGAGGATTGGGGCAGTGTTGGTGAAAGTGGTTTTCAGAGTCTCGAAGGGATCCATGAGGACTTTGAGTTTCCTATGAGTTTGATGAGTGATGTGACTATCTTTGAGTAATCCTTGATACATATCCTCTAGAAGTTGGCAAAGCCAAGGAAACATTGGACATTGCAGACACATGTGGGTGTCTGCCAGTCAAGAATAGTCTTAATCTTCTATGGGTCCATGAAGTTTCCTCTCTTTGGGAGACATTGTACCCCAAGAATTCCACTTTTGTCTGATGGAAAAACACTTCTCAAGTTTTGCATATAGTCATTTTTCTTTGAGCTTTTCCAAAACTAATTTTACATGGTGCTCATGCTCCATTGGATTTTTTGAAAATATCAAGATATCATCCAAGTATATAACTAAAAAATCATCTAGATGTTCTTGGAAGATATCATTCATCATATGTTGAAACACTGCAAGAGCATTGGTGAGACCGAATGGCATAACAACATACTCGAAGTGACCATACCTTATGTGAAAGGTTGTCTTCCATAGATGATTTTAGTGGCTATATGTTGCCAAATGGCTATACTTTTATTTTTTTAGATTTTTTTTCAAAACTCGAGTAGGTTGAGTTATAACTCCAAAAATTTTTATTCGCCAACATTTCTAAGGTATATCAAGATTTTGAAGGCTCTTTCGCCATTCATGAGAAACAAATATTGAAAGAAACATATTAAATTCGCCACACTATTTATAAGTTATGGGATATATATAGAAACATTCGCCACATGTACATATGTACTCATACACATAATACATACATAGACACATGTCACATACTACTTATCCTTGCTCCTTTTCATACTCATACACATGACTCACACACACCCCTCCGCACACACACATTACTCAGCATTACATCTACTCTTGTATTCATACATAAATATATACAATTATTAGAACCAAAATGTTTGAGGTACTCATGGTCTAATAACTTGAGGTAGTCAGATCTTTGAAGCATGCATCTTGAAAGTTGCAAAGCAAAACAAAGCTCTACCTAAAACCCATAAATGCTAAGGGACTTCCCCTCTTCATAGACTTGAGTACAAATAATACTTCCCCTTCAATGAATGGTTTATCCAAGAGCAAGCTAATTTCAGCAAGGTGCCAAGGACTCTCTCCATTTCCACATCCAAGATTTCAGCAACACATTAGGACCAATCAACAACACTCTTAGGCTCAACTTCGGCTAGCACTAAGAGATGCTTGTGGAAAACATTAGCATATCCTAGTCATCAGTAAAGGTGCATCTATTTTCGTCCTAAATAAATGTGATAGTCTCTCTTTGATGCTTAGCTTTGAGAGAATTGAATTAAAATTGATATGGAGCATCTCTCAAGAGGTCCCACCTAACCTAGCAAGAGGATCCAAATTGAATGTTCGAGCTGCTAACACACAATGATAAGTAACAATGTTGATCAAGAGGTTGGGACCCTGAAGATGGTTAGCTATGTGCAACTCCTTCTCTCGAGTAGGGTTTTATACAAGAGGGGGTGATGCTCTAACTTTGGGTGTAGACCAGATTACATGAGAGAATGATGGAGAGAAGAGAGACATTTCAGTGAGTTGGATTCGATTGAAGTGTTTTGGTAGTAATTTCTACTCTACATTGCTCATGATTTGACAATCCCTACAGGCAGTGCCAACTCGATGGATATACGATTTCTTCTAAAACGAGCATTAAGAGTTACATTTTTATTTGATTTTGTTGACTTGGGATTGATCCAGAATTTTTGTGGCAAGTGCACAACTAGGGATAAGCCTAAGTGCTCTAGCATTCTTCTTGGGCAACATCTTTAGTACGACTCATCATGACTAGTAGTTGCATGGGGCATCCTTCAATATGTATAAGCATGTGGTTCACAAGCAAGCACATGAGACCTTGATTTTTGGGAAGGATGTTCATCATTTTTTCCACATTGGCCATTCGGATTGAGACAAACTTTTGTGGAGTACTAGGGAAGTGCCTTCTTATGCACATACTTCAAGCTAAGTTGAGTAACATCTTAGTAGGATTGAGATTCATGCTATATGATAGCTTAATATTTGTGTGAACACAAACATTTGTAGTATATGGTGCAAGTGAAACTCATGAGTCACTACATGGTCTAGGGACTAAAATAGATGTAGCTAGTTTTCCAAGCAGTTCAACAAGATAGAGGTACTCCGGTATTACCTTTTTCAATGACATTTTTATACATGGTGGTATTAGTTTTTGATTATAAGTCACTTGTGGATGAGGGAAGGAGAAATTTGGAAAAAAAAGAGGCTTGTAGGTGATAAGTCTAGCAAGAGATGTTGAAGACTTTTAGAGCTAGCAATGTGTGGATCGAGGGCTAGAAGTTGTACTTTAGGTGCAAAGCACCGACTTGGGTGCATAGAGCCGAGTAAAAGCATTTACAAGTATAATATTTATGTGAAAAAACCTTGCATGACTATTGATTAATAGGTGTGTGCACCCATAATGTTCTCCTAATGATAGTAACTCCATGGCTTCTCTATGATCAAAGGCAGAAATATCTTCTACATATGCTTCCTATGGGCCTTGGAGTGTAGGAGCTCATTTCCAAGTGAGTAACACTTATACATGGCAAAAGAAATGATCAAGGTGATGCCATTTGCTGATCATCTTGAAACATGGTGTACTCTCTCAAGTGCCTCTTGTTGGATATAAGGAATGAAAACAATAGCAAAAATGGCATTTGAAATGTTGTGTAGTTACTCCAAAGCAACATTGCACCTTATTTTCCAAAGAGTAATGCTTATGTAGATTTTGAAAAATGGAAATGATGATAGGCAAGAGAATGTTTATGTAGATTTTGACTATACAAATGGAAACGATGATAGGCAAGAGAATGTGGCTGAGTTCAAAGCTTCACAAACAAGAGACAAAGTAAGCATTTTATGAGCTAGATTGCTATTTCTAGATTATGGCAGGACAATTTTTGATGCATTTCTCTTGAGATAATGAATATTCCCATGTAGAGTTGCCACCGTACTTTTATCTAAGTGTGAGTTGATAAGGTTCGATGTGGATATGAGATAAGTGTGATACAAGCTAAGGTTCATAGGTTGGGGCTAATAGAAAAATGGTTATTTTGTGCTAGGCACTGCACTAGATAGCATGCATTTGTATTTTAGGCACATAAGGATTATGTGTTAATTTCTTGGGGGGAAGAGGTTTGGGGGGCAGGGGAAGGGGGATTATAGAGGAGGCATTAATGAATATGTAAGCTATCACTGTTTAATATAAGGGATTTGTCAAATAACTTTTTTGCATAGTTTCCACGTATCATAAAAAGGGATTGTTCACAGACTTAATAGAAAAGTGGTCTTTTTATTTAAGAAGAAATTCATAAATAAGGGTGTTTTTAAATAGGCCTTGAACACATGTGATATAGAGAGTTTATATAGTAACCCCCACAAGAATAATTGAATGTTGTCATACCTATAGGCTTATATTCAAGGGATGCCAAACCCAAGACTACCAACTCAACATTTGGTCCCATTACAACATCCATCTTGGTGATCATGCAAGGGGATGATAGTCTCTTCTATTACATTATAAATTCTGCATGTGTCTCTAGAGCGGCCCATGAGAATGGAACCCTTGACCTTGTTTTCAACTTATTATTTGATACCACTTAAGCTAGTAGGTCTCAACATAACATTTGTACTTTTATCACAATCACTATATTTCTTATTTGACAGTTGATATGGCATCAAATTTGGCATAGGCTCATGCAAGTCTAGTTTATCTTATAAGAAATTTAACTAGGTTTTTGAATAGCTTGCATAGTACAACCTTTGGTTTTAAATTCTTCCTTTGGGACCTCTTATAAGATCTTGTCATTAATCACACATGTTGTAAGTTTAGAAGGGAATAGCAAGGGGGGAAATTCCTAGGGTTTATCCACATAGCCTTTGGCCAAGAGAAACAAATTGTTAGATGACTCGAAGTTCTCTACTCCATATGAGAGGGAAAGTGTGAGCCAGCTAGCTAAGAAAGACTTGTTTTGACCCAACGGCTTTGGTTAAGAGGATTTCTATGTGGATTTTCTTTTTGGGGATTTTGTGGGGGTAGGGGCACATGCGCGTGTGTGGGTGTGTGTTATAGCCCATGCTCAAAGCCTCTCCTTGAGACTGCTCGCAACAAGAAGTAATACACACCCAAGATAGGTGACCAAGCCATAACTTACGGTTTTGCTAAAGAGGGTTTCTATGTGGGTTTCTCTTTACTTTAGAAAAAGCTTTTTTGAAAATGCACCCCCTTAGAAGTTGTACACGGGTACACCACCCTCAACTCTACAGTCTCTCTCTCTCACTCTCTCTCTCTGTGCCCCTGTTTAATCTTAAACAACTCTCTTCTTGTCCTCTTTCTCTCATAGAAGTTCTATCTCATTGATTCAAATTTCAATCGGTATGAATTTTCCAATTCAAATTGGTCAAGAGCGGTAAAGCTCACCTAGCACATGCACCACATTTTAGCAATTTGAGCAAGCTAATTAGATATTACTGTAACAACACGTGCAGGTAGAAGTAGGAATCATGAGCTCTCCTAATTCATATTATGATTGACTCTGGTCTTCCGTGTCACTTGCGTAGTCTAAACATCAGCATGAGAAGCAGTCTAGAATCACGTCAGGTCAGTAGCAGCTGGGGTTTCCTCTCTCCACAAGGTATACTAGTCTTGACCATATCAACCATGATAGTATTATTAGAATGGATGACAATACTACAGTAGGCATCAAACTGCACGTTTCTTCTCATGGTACTGTGAAGCTAGCACATGGCAGCCAACGTGGTCTCACAAAAAAGGGCCTCAAGTTTGATAATCATCACGGCTTCAATTTTGACCTTAACAAGGTGATTAAGGAAATGTCAGAGGTAGCTACTAAGCCAGAAATAGTAGGATCCCATGAGCAAGTACTGATTAGAAATGTTGTCCCAAATTGACATGTGCTGGTCAAACCCTGCGACAGCAAGATCCAGATTTGGCACATCCAGAACCCTAGCAGCCACGAGGTCACCTTCTGCAAGCGCCAAAATTTCCTCCTCAACAAGGCACATGAGCCCAAGGTCACCTTCTGCAAGCATCGAAATTTCCTCCTCAACAAGGCATAGGAGCTCTCCATGCTCTGCGAGGCACACGTGACAATCATCATCTTCTCAGTTCATCGGCAAGCTCTACCACTTGTGCAACATTAGGTTCTCACACCTGCCGCCATTATAAGCATCTGTCTAGATAGTGTTTGTATTGATCGATGTCTCTATGATGTTAACAATGTTTTGGTTAGTTTGGTGTCACTTGCTTTTCCTATAGTTACAAACTAGGGGGTTCGACGTTGTAGAAATATCTATGTTGTAGCCAATAGGGTTTATATTCTCAGCTGGTTTTAGTGTAGGTTGAGCTTGATGGGTGCGTGAGTCCAAATCCTGCGTGGCACTTTTCAAGCAGCATGATTAAGAAAACTAATTGGAGTGTAAAATACCCATGTTGTAAGCCTTCGCCATTAAATCATTCCTTTGGAACTAAAGTTGCAACAACAAAAGCACGTGAGACTTTAGCACCTTCCAACTTCTCAAAATCTAATTGAGAGTTAAGCTTTCAAATGAACCTTCAAGCCTCCTACCCAAAGTCCTACAATAGTTGTCTCCTATCTCTAGGTCTTTGTTGATTGCAACATTAGGCCTTGCATTGTTGTCATTTAACCCTTTGTTGACCAATCCTTAAAACTATGCAATAGGCATTGATGCTCACTCTTTACCCTAACAAACTCTATGCATATACCATAATGTGAGATGAGTTGTGCATCATCATAGTTCTAACTATGGTTTGGATCATGCAATCTGACACAAACCGTTCTTACCAAAAAAATTATCTTAATCATTTGGAATACATAATGTGAGATGAGTTGTGCATCATCATAGTTCTAACTATAGTTTGGATCATGCAATCTAACACAAACTATTCTTACCAAAAAGCATTATCTCAATCATTTGGAATACATGTGAATGACCCTAAACATGTCCTAGACATCATCAATTCATTTCTTAGTTTGAACAACTCCTTTGTCCTGTAGCTAAACAGATGATAGTGTTGTGACTCAAGCCAACTGAGGGCTGAAATGATGAACGGGTTGCCTCTTACCCATCCAACCTCCAATCCTCACTAAGCGAACTAAAGAGGGGCACCACCTAGCCAAAGGGAGGATGGGCTAGGACATCCCTTTTCTCAAAGCGAATCAAGAGAACCAAGATACAAATTTACAAGAGAGAATGTATGTACCAGACACCATATTGGAATAGAAGAGAAAGAGATGAGAGGAGAGGGAGACAAGAGAAGAAGAGGTAAAGGAAGCTTGCCATTATGCTACATGGAATGAGAAGATGAGAAGAGAGGGAGATAATAGGAGAAAAGGTAGAGGAAGCTTGCCATTATACTACATAATAAAAGAACTTACTCATAGCTTACCTCAAAGAGATGAGGATATTGTAGAGTGCTCTCATGGACTTGTCATTGTCCTCCCTCCCTCCCTTCTTCATTCTCCATGGGCTCTTTATATAGCCTCCATGAGGGATTAGATTAAGCTAATCTTCTTGATTAACATAATCCTAGATGATGTATGGCATCTTTAAAAATATGGAGCATAGTGAATGGGACAAGTCCCCACCTTGGTCATCATGCAAGAAGCCAAGGGTGGTGGTAGACAACATAGAGAAATGGAGCTAGATTACAAGAGGTGGGTGCCCAAAGCACATTATTATAATATATTTACAAGAAGGACAGAGTGGAAAGTTGGTGTGGTGAAAGAGAGAAGAAAATTGCATGTAGCCAGCAGTTTGCACCTTTGTAACTTCAAATCCGTGAGGAATTTGAAAAAAGTTTCTTCTGCAACTTTGTAGACCAGGTCGAAACCGATCGGGATCCGCGAAAATTTTCTTGAAATTCGCTTTTTCTTGGGAGTTATTGAGATTATAAAAAACGGCTTCTAAAAGCTGCTTTGACTTTAGTTCCCCATATGTATATAAATACATATAAGCATGTGACAAAAGGGGTCCATGCTTGTAAGCTTTTGTCAAGATTGTGGGCGAGAAGGAAGGAGTCTCACTTGAAGCTTTCTTGCTTGCACAATGGGGGAATACACACAAGGGTGGAGGCTGAAAAAACAGTTTTCCTCTTCTTAGTTGTGTAAGCCAAAAGAACTCTCTTACAAAGAAATAGAAGAACCCTATATATGGGTCTCAAACCAAACTCAAATAACTAAGGTGGCATACTAACTGAGCCACGAACTAGAGTAGATAAGGATAGCTGTCATCTAGCTATTATTCATGGGCGGTGTACCAACCGTGTTTGCAACTGACAAGTCGGTGACATAAATACACAACGGTCACCCTGGCGTATCACGAGTGGAGCTCGATATCTCAATACTCCCCCTCGAGCTCAATCCCAATTCCTGCACACCAAGCAGGTCTCTGAACTTGCGCAGCTTCTCTACGCCCAATGCCTTCGTGAATATGTCAGCTACCTGATCCTCTGTGCTGACATAAACTAGATCAATAAGACCTAGTAAAACCCTCTCTCGCACATAGTGATAATGCACCTCAATGTGCTTTGTTCTAGCATGATAGACTGGGTTATTCGCCAAGTGTATACTACTCATGTTGTCACAATAAATGACAACTGGCCCATCTGTAGACTGATGCATATCATAAAGTAGCTTATGCAACCAAGCTACCTCACATGCAGCCATTGCTGCACCCCTGTACTCAGCCTCTGTGCTCGACAAGGCAACTGTAGGCTGTTTCTTACTGCTCCAAGTGACTGCAGCACTCCCAAAAGAGAACACATATCCACTGGTAGATCGTCTATCAGAAATACTACCAGCCCAATCAGCATCAGTGTATCCATGCAACTGTATCTGAACCCCAGTCTCATAAAATATTCCATACTGCAATGTGGACTTCACATACCTGAGTATGCGTCTAGCCGCATCCAAATGTGGTTTCCTTGGAGCCTGCATAAACTAACTTACCAATCCAACAGCATAACTCAAATCTGGCCTGGTAATAGTCATATAAATCAAACTTCCTACTATGCGTCTGTACATAGTAGGGTCTTCTAGAAGCTCATCTGCATCTGTGCTCAGCTTCACATTCTGCTCCAAAGGAACTGAAATAGGCTTACAGCCTGTCATCCCATATTTGGACAGCATGTCCAATCCATACTGCCTCTGCAAGAGCTGTATCCCACTTGGTGATCTAATCACCTCAATGCCCAAGAAATAACGCAGCTCTCCCAAATCCTTCATCTCAAACTTCTGCTTCAATAGCATTTTCACATGAAGGATATCTTCATCACTGTCACCTGTCATAATCAAATCATCAACATAAATGACAAGTAGCATAATACCTTTCTCTGTTTTTCTCACATAAAGTGAGAAATCTGCCTTGGAAATCTGAAAGCCAATAGTGACAAGGTACTGTTCTATCTTGTCAGACCATGCTCTAGGTGCTTGCTTCAAGCCATACAAGGCTTTCTTCAACCTGCAAACAAACTCAGGATGAACAGCATGCACATAACCTAGTGGCTGCTCCATATAGACCTCTTCTTGCAAATCACCATGCAAGAAGGCATTCTTTACATCCATCTGATGTAAAGACCATCCCTTTGATGCAGCCATAGCAATGACTGCTCTTACAGTTGCCATCCTTGCAACTGGACTGAATGTTTCTTCATAGTCAATGCCATATGTTTGTGCATACCCCTTGACTACTAATCTTGCCTTGTATCTGTTCACAGAACCATCTGCATTGTGCTTCACCTTATAAACCCACTTACAGCCAATTGCATTCTTACCTTTAGGCAAGGGTACTAACTCCCATGTAACATTTTCTTCCAAGGCATCCATTTCTTCATCCATGGCTTTCTCCCATTTTTCTTTTCCCATGGCTTGTTCAAAAGATGTGGGTTCTGGTTCCTGTATCACTTTGACCATATATGCATAGTGAATGGCTGTAAATCCATCATATTTCAGCCTATCCACAGGATACCTAGCTCTCGTAGACCTGCGCAAAGTAGGTTCACTCCCAGGTGCTCTCAAAACATCCCTGGTCTTTCTTACTCCAGGTGTAGCAATAGAAGGAATACCCAACTCATCATCAATGCTCTGTTCTGAGCCACTGGATTCCCCATCCACATAAGAGTGACCTGCATTCACATCAAACATGGGCTGATCAACCTTCTATTTTCCTTTTTGTGATACCTGCATACCACTATTTGCATTGCTTTGAGAAGATTCTCCTGATCTCAATCTGCCTGTCCATGGCAAAGAATGTGAACCACTGCTAGAGGATGCTCCAGGTCCACTAATATTTTGTGACTGCTGTTGTGAATTCTGTGTAGCATTACCATTTTGTGCATCTACATCATCAATCACATTTACTGGTTTATACCAGCGACTCATCTCATCAAAAACAACATCTCTGCTCACTGTAAACTTACGAGTAGAAGGGTTATAGCATCTATACCCTTTTTGCTGCAGAGAGTAACCAATAAAGATGCACTTCTCAGCTTTTGGATCCAACTTGGATCTCAGCTCATCTGGCACATGTACATAGGCAATGCAACAAAAATTTTTCAAATGAGAAATATCTGGTTTCCTACCAGTATACCTCTCCTCTGGAGTCATTCCATGTATTGCTGCAGTGGGAGTCCTGTTCATTATGTAGACTGCTGTAGCAACTGCTTCAGCCCAATAAAAATCTGGCAAGTCTTTTTCATTGAGCATGGCACGAGATACCTCTCCAATATGCCTGTTTTTCCTTTCTGCAATTCCATTTTGTTGTGGGGTATAACTGCATGAATATTGCTGCTTTATGCCATGCTCCTGCAAGAACTTTGCAAACTCATTTGAGAGGTACTCTCCCCCTCCATCTGACCTTAGGCATTTTATTTGCAGACCTGTTTCTTTTTCAGCCATAGCTTTAAGGGTTTTGAAATGCCCAAAAACTTCACTTTTCTTTTTCATAAAATACACCCAAACTTTTCTGCTATAGTCATCAATAAAAGTGACAAAATAATGACAGCCTCCAAGAGATGCAGCTTTAGTAGTCCACACATCAGAGTGGATTAATTCCAATGGCTTCTCACTCTCTTGAACATGTCTAGGAAATGGTTTCCTTGCGTGTTTTCCAAACTGACAGGCTTCACATACCTTATGCATTTCTGCAACCTTGAATTTTGGCAATCCTGCAACAATATTTTGGGCCTGCATTGATTTAAGTCGCTGTACATTAACATGACCAATGCGTTTATGCCAGATATCAATATCTGCAACTACACCGGTCCCATGTGCAAACATTGCTGCACTCAATTCAGACATGTCTGCATCCAACGTAAACATTCTGCCCTTCTTCTTTCCTTTTGCTATCAAGCGACCTTTATTTTTCATATCCTCAACAAAGCATCCATGAGGATTAAATCTGACCTGCAAGCCCTGCTCAACCATTTGACCGACAGAAACCAGATTCTTGGTGATATTCGGGACATGAAATACATCGGACATGTATTTCTTTTTCCCATCCTGCATAGACAAGGGAATTTTTCGAATCTGCACAATAGGATGTGCAGTATCATCACCAGTCTCCACAAATCCTGGTTTTTCCATTTTCCTTGCATCCTCCATCCATTCTGCATGACCTGTCATGTGGTTTGATGCACCTGAGTCAACATACCATACATCATTGCTTTCTTCTGCACTTGTCACAGAATTGTTCATGTGCTGCACCATGAACAAATGCTCATTTCTGTCATCACCCTGTCTGCTAGAAGATGCATAATTCCCTTGTTGCAGTTTTCCATTCATGATGTCATTCTGCTTTTTATAGCAGTCTTTAGCCATATGACCCATTTTACCACAGTAGTAGCATTCAACATTACTGTTTGCATTTTGACCTCTTTGCCATCCACCACGACCTCTTTGGCTCCCCCTGCCTCTAGAATTACCACGTCCTCCTCCTCCATAGGACTGGTTTTCTTGAGTTTGCTGCATATTCTGATTTCTACCACGGCCTCCAAATCAGCCTCCTCTACCTCTGCCTCTACCTCTTCCAGCATTTGAGTAGAAGACAGCTTCTTTTGAAGTTCCTCCTGAAGAAGATGCACCACCATTTCTCTGTTCCTCAGAAATTAGAAGAGCAATCAACTCCTCAAAATCAGGAAACCTTTCACGAACTGAAATGGATGTCCGAAACTGTGCATAATCCTTTCCTAGACCATTCAAGGTCACAGAAACTAAATCATCATCTTCCACTGGTGACCCAATGGAAGCAAGTGCATCTGCAATCTTCTTCACCTTCATGTGGTAGTCGTTGATGCTCATATTTTCTCTTTGCACATTGTGCAACTCTTGCTTGAGCTGCATTTTCCTGGCTTGCGTATTTGTGCTATACATTTTTGACAAAGTATCCCATGCCTCCTTTGGCGTACTTGCATCTTGAATATGCACAATCATAGAGTCTGAAATGCTGATAGACAGCCAATACATAACTTTCCTGGCTCTCTCATGCCATGCTTTAAATGCCTGCATTTGCTGTTGATTGGGAACATCAGGAAGAACTGGTTCTTCTTCATTTCCTGCAACAAATTCCCAATATCCTTTTCCCATAAGGAAATTCGTCATTCTAAACTTCCATGCTTGGAAGTTGTTCTTGTCAAGCTTTTCAGTGACAATTTGTGAAAGAGAATCAGATGCCATTACAGAAGACTGCAAAAAATTCTGTCACTGCAAAAACCACAGCTTCACCCTCACAAGGAAAAATCTGCAAAATTGGCGAAAGTGGTATTTGACCACACAGTCACTTCCTAGTGACGATTTTGCATCAACAGGCAACAGGGATAATTCTGTAACTCCCAATGTCTCTGCACACAAGCATACAATGCAATTTTTACAGTAACTATTCACCGACCTGTAGAACAGTGGCTGCACAGCATAAAACTGGGCCTTTTCTTGAGTGCGTGCAGAAAACTTCCGCCTTCAAAACAGGCCCCGAAATGGCCTCAAATAAAAAAAACAAGGTCGCCAAGGGCTAAAGCCCTTGCCCGCAGCATATACTGCCCTCTTGCTTCACCGCGAAGGGCGTCTCAACCTGAAACAATGTACTCCTGCACTTTCCGGCTGTGCTACCTGCAGAGATCTGCTCCCAGAACAGAAAATGAAAGCAACACTGCTCCTCTTACCAGAACACCGCGAGCTTGGCTTGCTTCCTTGAGCTCCTTACCACGAACAAGGCTCTGATACCATGTCAAGATTGTGGGAGAGAAGGAAGGAGTCTCACTTGAAGCTTTCTTGCTTGCACAATGGGGGAATACACACAAGGGTGGAGGCTGAAAAAACAGTTTTCCTCTTCTTAGTTGTGTAAGCCAAAAGAACTCTCTTACAAAGAAATAGAAGAACCCTATATATGGGTCTCAAACCAAACTCAAATAACTAAGGTGGCATACTAACTGAGCCACGAACTAGAGTAGATAAGGATAGCTGTCATCTAGCTATTATTCATGGGCGGTGTACCAACCGCGTCTGCAACTGACAAGTCGGTGACATAAATACAAAACGGTCACCCTGGCGTATCACGAGTGGAGCTCGATATCTCAACAGCTTTTGTGCAAGATCCAAATGACACCATGATGTGGATATTGACTTGTGTGCAAGGGTGAGGTGTCCTCTAATGATGGTGATAGATTCCAAATCTTAGTGATGCAGACGGGGCCCATGTGTAGTTGGAGGCTAGTCCTTTGAAAAATCTATGCATTCACTCAACTCCTAGGTGTAATCCATTTTCATCTTCACTAAGATAACCATCCCTTTTACCCTTTACATTGACATGCCTCCTAAGAACTTGTTCCCCCCATTTGCTAGAGTTATCGTAATCGAGAAGCAATGTAGCATACCTAGTGCTTGAAGAGTAAACCCAGAGTGATATGGTAGGCTCTTGATAGGGGCTTTGGCCAAAATTTTGTGGTAGTAATCCGGGTTGTAAAAAACCCGGATCACCAACCACAAGTACCTAATGCCATTTGACTTGATAATCTTTACAGTTTGTGAATGGGTAACATGTCTATGTAGATGTATAACCTTGTGCAAAGTTGCTATTAAATTGAGCGCAATTGTGTACCCCTAAAGTTCTTCTAGCTACATATAGATGTTTTACACATCTTCTATCATCAATATCATAGATGTTTCCATCTCAAATATTAGAAATAATGACACACTACAAGCATAATGATATTGATCGATGATCCATATAATGATACATGTTCTACATCGGGTCGTGACTCTCCTATTTCTTATGAATGCATTGATCCTTGCATCATTTGGAATACATGTGGATCACCCTAGACCTACCCTATCCACCATCAATTCATTTTTTATTTTGAACAAATCCTTTGTCTATTTAGTTTGAATAACTCCTTTGCCTCTTAACTAAAAAGATGAAAGTGTTGTGATTCAACCCAATCACAAGTAACAAATGGTCTTGGGCCCCATAATTATTTATATTTTTATGATTGATTAACAAGTTTAGGTAGATATATAAACTTGTGGAAGCTATTATTAAATTAAGTGCAATTGTGTACCCCTTAAAGTTTTCCTAGCTATATGTAGATGTTGCTTTATGCATCTTCTAACATCAATATCATAGGTGTGTTTGTCCTAAAATATTATAAACAATGATGTCCAAGAAAAATCATGATGTTGATGGATATAATGGTGCATCTTCAACATTTACTCATGACTCATCCACATCTTATTGATAACCACAAGTTACAACTATGAATGTGGAATTTTTGACTCTTTCTCAAGAAATTGATCCTTCACAATGGACTCAATGAAATTTACTTTAAATTATACAGTTGGAGACAAGAAATTAGTAACTTGGATGATTTGGATGCTCCAATACAATCTCATTTAGATGAGTAAGAGCATGCCTAATATGAAATCAAGTCTATTAGGATTTGTGGATAGAAAGCATGGGATAATTTGAAGAGGATACAAGAAATTCTCAAATTGAATGAGTACGTTCACATGTGTGTGTGTGTGTGTATATGTGTGTGTGAAGTGGAGTGGTCACAACCTCTCACATATATCCTCAGATTGTTGGATTATTGATTTGATAGACAAGTAGCCACCTCTCATCTAATATACATCCTAATCATTATCTAAATAATAATTGGATTGTTTTGATGAAGGTGGAAAAGTTAGAAATTTGGATAATAAATTATATAATAGATCATTATCCATGAAAAGTATTTTTAAAAAATCAAGAGTAAACCCATAGAACTTTTGGTTAGAGAAATTATTTGAAATAATATTATAAAATTTACGAGATTATATGACTTTTGATATTTGTCAAAGAATTGAAAAAAATAAAATAAGACCTAAAGGTACATAAAGGTACCTAGTTGGAAGAAACTTCTAAATGATTTAAAAATTAGATGGTTTAAGAATTTGCTTCTCAAATTTCTTCTCCGATTGAAACACATTTGAACCTAGTCTAGTCTAGAGGAGGCAATGTTTAGTCGTCAGTCAAACATCTTTTTATGAGCGGCATCATGAATATCCTATAGGATTTAAAAACATGGCAAGTTAAGTGGTCTCTAAGTCTAATAGCAGTAAAATTTTAGGGCCTCAATCCACAAGGAGATCAATCTGAGAGTCACTTTACTTCTAGTGTCCTTCTATAACAGCTAAATCCTAAAGAGATCACTTTGTAGCCTCTGAAGGATAAGAGTAGCCAACATTGCACTTAGTTCAGAGAGAGTATGAAATGAAGAGAAACTAAGCATTTAGCCCTCCACTTTAGCTAGCATATAGGTAATCACAATTGATCCATTTTACTCTTACATAGTCACATAGAAAACCATCTAGCTAATTGGGTCCATCCATTTGAGAATAGCACCATCAAGTCTATCATCCATCTACTTTTCATCCAATGCATCCAACATCTTAGTTTACTAAGTAAGCATTATACCACAATTTGAGTATATATTTAAAAAAATCTTAGTTGGTCAATTACACAAGGTGTATTGAATATTCTTTAGGTATGCATATTAAAAAAAAAATGAAAACATTATTTGCAAATAGTTTGAGTTGTGGAGATATTCAAGCTCACTCTATCTACTACCTACCGACATGACAACTGGGTGTGTGTAGCTATCAATCATATATGTGTCTTGAATAAGTCAGTAGTAGCTGAATTAACTAGAGTTAGAGAGTTAGTCAGTGGCTAGTCACTAGACCTAAGTTAGATGTACTTTGTACTTGAGAGTGATGAATAATGAAGATGAAAATCGAGAGCTCTCTACTCTCTATTGCCCCTATCTCTCGCTCTCATTCTTCTAACATGGTATCAGAGCCATGAAACCCCATGACCCCATAAAGTTTGTGAAGCCTAGAAGCTTGGCATTGGAGTTGCAGGAGTTAGGACCTGAAGAGAAAGACTCATGTGGTTTTGTAGTTCATATGGAAGGCATAGCCTACACTCATTGGTATGTATCTTGTGTCTGAGTTGACTAAAGCCTATTGAGGCTTTTCAGGGGGTTTCTTGCCATATGCATGAGCTCATGTTGATGAGCACTAACATTAGAAGGGTAGTAGGTAAAAAAAAAGTGAACATGGTAAAATGTACCTATTTTTGGGTTGTCACACTTTGGGAGAATGCAACAATGTTTGACTTGAGTATTCATTAACTATATGCTTGAGGTCATGAAGCTTATAGAGCTCAATTAGAAGCTATACCAAGCAAGCATCATTAATACCTTTGAGAATAGCAATAGAAACCCCTCATTTTAAGCTTGGACATCAACGTGACACAAAAAATTTGTGCCTGATCTCTGGTGTTAAAATCTAGAGTATTCAGCCGGCAGACTTGGCACACTAAATCATCAATGGATGCTTTGAAAATGTTATGGCATTGCTTGTATATATTTAGGTATGCTTGTGGAAAGGTTAATTCTTAGATCTAGAAAGTGAGAGCAGGCGTAAAACTAGTCTGAATGTATTCAGCCCACAATTGAAGTCCCAGAGCATGTATGGTACACATAAATACTTGAAGATTGCTACCTGAATATGTGGTGGTTTGAGGTATGCTTGCAATGCATATGCCTACAGTTGTGTACACTATGGCATGACCAATGGGGAAAGAAAATTTAGTACTGGATTGCTTTAGAGGTATGAAATTGCAAGCTGAAATCTAACATTGAATGTATGAGAGATCATTCTTGATAGTTGAAGCACTGTGATGCTTGTTTCATACCTACAAAAGCATGGATATTTTCCACATGTATTGGGATCAGTGATGTGATGGGGATGTTCTTTGGATGTTGTGGGCTAGAAATACATTAAATCTTGACTCAATTCATTGTTGGTTATACAGTGGGCTGTGGCTGTTTACAGCCTGTAAGAAGCTTGTTTGACATTGCTACTGGTCATATACACCATTGTTGATGCTTGGATATACTTGCATTGAACCCCTAGGGTTATGGGACATGTTAAAGATGTTTTGATACTGTTTTGAGCTGAAAATACTTCATATTACATAGAGAATTTACTACTAGTTATAGCATTAAACTAGTTGAAAACTATCTATTATAGTTATGAAAAATTGAGTAAGCATTTATGCCTATGTGATCATGTATTGTTCCCTATGAGCCATGACACATGTCTAATGTGATTTGAGGATGTTTGTGGATTGATATTTCTTCACTTTTGCATGGAGAATTTCTACTGGAAATTGTAGATTATGATCTATAAATGGTTTTGGTAACATACATATGTGTCCTCCATGTAGTGGAATGAAACCTACTTAACATGCTACTGGACATGGTTGTTGTGATATATGTCTAGAGATGTTCGCCATGTTTTTGAGTTAAGAAATCATTGATTTTTATAGTCAACATGCTATCATAAATTTGAGGATTGAAACTGTCTTGTGCAAAGTGTACTTGGTTTGTAGGGAGTTAGGTACTATCTATTTCAGATTGCATTGAATACACAAAGTTACAGAGATGGCAAATATTAACAAGACTAATAACATAAATCAAATAGTGGGTGAGAAACTCGATAACAACAACTATGCTATCTCGAAGTTTCACATAGAGAACTTTCTCATCAACAAGGGTTACTGGGACATGTATAGAGGCTGAGCCCAAACTCCCCGATATGAATGTAACTCTTGATCAACTTAGGGCACATTGAGCATGGATTAAGAGAGCTCAAAGGATATTACATTGGCTATCCCTATTTATTTTTGATGCTATGGTTATGTAAATAATGATTTGCACCTCATCGAAGGATGCATGGGATATTTTGATGAGATACTATGGTACTACTACTAGTACCAAAAAAATATAGTTGAAGCAGAAGTTTAACATGATGGACAAGAAAGGATGGTCCGTTTAGAACTATGCAGCTGAGATAAAGACTATTATGGATCAACTTGCATCCATTGAGATTGAGGTAGATGATAAGGATTTGGTGGCTATGACCTTGAATAGTCTAGGGCGGCTTGAATAGAAGTCCTTCGATATGTCAATTTCAGTCAGGGTTGAAATGCTTGACCTTAATGAATTAGTTTCCTTGCATATCCATGAAGAAGTGAAATTGGGATTAACTACGAGCTCAAGTAACTTTAAAAATAGAGATGCAAATTTTTAGAGAGAGGCCATGGTCATCATGGCAGAGGTTCTAGCCATGGCACAGGGGAACCCAATAGCATGCATCTTAGTATGGGCAGAGTCAGCTGGGATTTGCTAGTAGAGGTGGTGGATACTCCTGTGCGAGGGGGCGATCTTAGTCTAGGGGGAGAGAATCTTGGTATACTTAGTCTACTCATGAAAGTGCTAATAAGGATAAAGATATCCATTATTGTGGCAATCATGGCCACATTGCAAAAGAGTCTTGGAAAAATTAAGTTGATTAAAAGGGTAGACAACAGGGACACTATGTATCTTCTAGTCATGCAGAGCGTGAGATTGGTGAGAGATTGTTTGCTATGACTTATATATGTAACAAAGGCAAACACGAATGAAAGTTTGATGATGTTTGGTATATAGATTATGGTGCCTCAAATCATATGACACCACATGGTGAGTGGTTTAATGAGCTGAAAATAGGTGCTAAAGGAAAAGAGTTGCCTTTGGTGAAGCTTTTGTATAGACAATCCAATTGAATGTTGCATTGTGGCTTATCAATACATTATTTATAGGTATTTGCTCACAAGAAAGTTATTTAATCAATGTGTATTGACTTGATTTACCTTGCTTTAGTTATACTACTTTCTTTGCAATAACACGATCACTGGGTGAATTATCTTTCATTCAATGTTTTTTTTGCGTTAATTATTAAGAAAACTTTACCATCTTGAGTTCAAAAATAAAACTTTAAACCTTTTATTACTTTATTATTTTCATAAAAAATATTCACCAACCGATTATAGGATATCTTTGGTTTAGAGAACAAATCGCCACACCTTCGAAAGTCTAAAATACAAGTTTCACCACATATTATAAAACATGAAAGTATCTATTAGCTCTTAAAATCATCTATGCTATCTTCCATTCGTCTCCTTCTCTAATCCAATATTGTAAGTCCCTTGTAGTGTTGAGATATCGAGCTCCACTCGTGATATGCCAGGGTGACCGTTGTGCATTTACGTCACCGACTTGTCAGTTGCAGATGCGGTTGGTACACCGCCCATGAATAATAGCTAGATGACAGCTATCCTTATCTACTCTAGTTCGTGGCTCAGTTAGTATGCCACCTTAGTTAGTTGAGTTTGGTTTGAGACCCATATATAGGGTTCTTCTATTTCTTTGTATGAGAGTTCTTTTGTCTTACACAACTAAGAAGAGGAAAACTATTTTTCAGCCTCCACCCTTGTGTGTATTCCCTCATTGTCCAAGCAAGAAAGCTTCAAGTGAGACTCCTTCCTTCTCTCCCACAATCTTGACATGGTATCAAAGCCTTGTTCGTGGTAAGGAGCTCAAGAAAGCAAGCCAAGCTCGCAGTGTTCTGGTAAGAGGAGCAGTGTTACTTTCATTTTCTGTTTTGGGAGCAGATCTCTGCAGGTAGCACAACCAGAAATTGCAAGAGTGCATTGTCTCAGGTTGAGACGCCCTTTGCGGTGAAGCAATAGGGCAGTATATGCTGCGGGAGTTTTTTGATTTGAGGCCATTTCAGGGCCTGTTTTGGAGGCGGAAGTTTTCTGCACGCACTCAGGAAAAGGCCCAGTTTTATGCTGTGCAGCCACTGTTCTACAGGTCGGTGAAAAGTTACTGTAGAAATTGCATCGTATGCATGTGCGCAGAGACATTGGGAGTTACAGAATCATCCTTGTTGCCTGTTGATGCAAAATCGTCACTAGGAAGTGACTATGTGGTTAAATACCACTTTCGTCAGTTTTGCAGATTTGCCCTTGTGAGGCTGAAGCTGTGTTCTCTGCAGTGACAGAATTTTTTGCAGTATTCTGTAATGGCGTCTGATTCTCTTTCACAGATTGTAACTGAAAAGCTTGACAAGAACAACTTCCAAGCATGGAAGTTTAGAATGACGAATTTCCTTATGGGAAAAGGATATTGGGAATTTGTTGCAGGAAATGAATAAGAACCAGTTCTCCCTGATGTTTCCAATCAACAGCAAATGCAGGCATTCAAAGCATGGCATGAGAGAGCCAGGAAAGTTATGTACTGGCTGTCTATCAGTATTTCAGACTCTATGATTGTGTATATTCAGGATGCAAGTATGCCAAAGGAGGCATGTGATACTTTGTCAAAAATGTATAGCACAAATACGCAAGCCAGGAAAATGTAGCTCAAGCAAGACTTGCATAATCTGCAAAGAGAAAGTATGACCATCAAGGACTACCACATGAAGGTGAAGAAGATTGCAGATGCACTTGCTTCCATTGGGTCGCCAGTGGAAGATGATGATTTAGTTTCTGTGACCTTGAATGGTCTAGGAAATGATTATGCACAGTTTCAGACATCCATTTCAGTTCGTGAAAGATTTCCTGATTTTGAGGAGTTCATTGCTCTTCTAATTTCTGAGGAGCAGAGAAATGGTGGTGCATCTTCTTTAGGAGGAACTTCAAAAGAAGCTGTCTTCTACTCAAATGCTGAAAGAGGTAGAGGCAGAGGTAGAGGAGGCCGATTTGGAGGCTGTGGTAGAAATCAGAATATGCAGCAAACTCAAGAAAACCAGTCCTATGGAGGAGGACGTGGTAACTCTAGAGGCAGGGGGAGCCAAAGAGGTCGTGGTGGATGGCAAAGAGGCCAAAATGCAAACAGTAATGTTGAATGCTACTACTGTGGTAAAATGGGTCATATGGATAAAGACTGCTATAAAAAGCAGAATGACATCATGAATGGAAAACTACAACAAGGGAATTATGCATCTTCTAGTAGACAGGGTGATGACAGAAATGTGCATTTGTTTATGGTGTAGCACATGAACAATTCTGTGACAAGTGCAGAAGAAAGCAATGATGTATGGTATGTTGACTCAGGTGCATCAAACCACATGACAGGTCATGCAGAATGGATGGAGGATTCAAGGAAAATGGAAAAACCAGGATTTGTGGAAACTGGTGATGATACTGCACATCCTATTGTGCAGATTGGAAAAATTCCTTTGTCTATGCAGGATGGGAAAAAGAAATACCTATCCGATGTATTTCATGTCCCGAATATCACCAAGAATCTGGTTTCTGTTGGTCAAATGGTTGAGCAAGGCTTGCAGGTCAGATTTAATCCTCATGGATGCTTTGTTGAGGATATGAAAAATAAAGGTCACTTGATAGCAAAAGGAAAGAAGAAGGGCAGAATGTTTACGTTGGATGCAGACATGTCTGAATTGAGTGCAGCAATGTTTGCACATGGGACTGGTGTAGTTGCAGATATTGATATCTGGCATAAACGCATTGGTCATGTTAATGTACAACGACTTAAATCAATGCAGGCCCAAAATATTGTTGCAGGATTGCCTAAATTCAAGGTTGCAGAAATGCATAAGGTATGTGAAGCCTGCCAATTTGGAAAACAGGCAAGGAAACCATTTCCTAGACATGTTCAAGAGAGTGAGAAGCCATTGGAATTAATCCACTCTGATGTGTGGACTACTAAAGCTACATCTCTTGGAGGCTGTCATTATTTTGTCACTTTTATTGATGACTATAGCAGAAAAGTTTGGGTGTATTTTATGAAAAAGAAAAGTGAAGTTTTTGGGCATTTCAAAACTCTTAAAGCTATGGTTGAAAAAGAAACAGGCCTGCAAATAAAATGCCTAAGGTCAGATGGAGGGGGAGAGTACCTCTCAAATGAGTTTGGAAGGTTCTTGCAGGAGCATGGCATAAAGCAGCAATATTCATGTAGTCATACCCCACAACAGAATGGAATTGCAGAAAGGAAAAACAGGCATATTGGAGAGATATCTCGTGCCATGCTCAACGAAAAAGACTTGCCAGATTTCTACTGGGCTGAAGCAGTTGCTACAGCAGTCTACATAATGAACAGGACTCCCACTACAGCAATATATGGGATGAATCCAGAGGAGAGGTATACTGGTAGGAAACCAGATATTTCTCATTTGAAGATTTTTGGTTGCATTGCCTATGTTCATGTGCCAGATGAGTTGAGATCCAAGTTGGATCGAAAAGCTGAGAAGTGCATCTTTATTGGTTACTCTCTGCAGCAGAAAGGGTATAGATGCTATAATCCTTCTACTCGTAAGTTTACAGTGAGCAGAGATGTTGTTTTTGATGAGATGAGTAGCTGGTATAAACCTGTAAATGTGATTGATGATGTAGATGCACAAAATGGTCATGCTGCATAGAATTCACAGCAGCAGTCACAAAATATTAGTGGACCTGGAGTGTTCTCTAGCAGTGGTTCATATTCTTCGCCATGGACATGCAGATTGAGATCAGGAGAATCTCCTCAAAATAATGCAGATAGTGGTATGCAGGTTTCACGAAAAGGAAAAGAGAAGGTAGATCAGCCCATGTTTGATGTGAATGCAGGTCACTCTTATGTGGATGGTGAATCCAGTGGCTCAGAACAGAGCATTGATGATGAGTTGGGTATTCCTTCTATTGTTACACCTGGAGTAAGGAAGACCAGGGATGTTTTGAGAGCACCTGGGAGTGAACCTACTTTGTGCAGGTCTACCAGAGCTAGGTATCCTGTGGATAGACTGAAATATGATGGATTTACAGCCATTCACTATGCATATATGGTCAAAGTGATACAGGAACCAGAACCCACTTCTTTTGAGCAAGCCATGGGAAAAGAAAAATGGGAGAAAGCCATGGATGAAGAAATGGATGCCTTGGAAGCAAATGCTACATGGGAATTAGTATCTTTGCCTAAAGGTAAGAATGCAATTGGCTGTAAGTGGGTTTATAAGGTGAAGCACAATGTAGATGGTTCTGTGAACACATACAAGGCAAGATTAGTAGTCAAGGGGTATGCACAAACATATGGCATTGATTATGAAGAAACATTCAGTCCGGTTGCAAGGATGGCAACCGTAAGAGCAGTCATTGCTATGGTTGCATCAAAGGGATAGTCTTTACATCAGATGGATGTAAAGAATGCCTTCTTGCATGGTGATTTGCAAGAAGAGGTCTATATGGAGCAGCCACTAGGTTATGTGCATGCTGTTCATCCTGAGTTTGTTTGCAGGTTGAAGAAAGCATTGTATGGCTTGAAGCAAGCACCTAGAGCATGGTCTGACAAGATAGGACAATATCTTGTCACTATTGGTTTTCAGATTTCCAAGGTAGACTTCTCACTTTATGTGAGAAAAACAGAGAAATGTATTATGCTACTTGTCATTTATGTTGATGATTTGATTATAACAGGTGACAGTGATGAAGATATCCTTCATGTGAAAATACTATTGAAGCAGAAGTTTGAGATGAAGGATTTGGGAGAGCTGCGTTATTTCTTGGGCATTGAGGTGATTAGATCACCAAGTGGGATACAGCTCTTACAGAGGCAGTATGGATTGGACATGTTGTCCAAATATGGGATGACAGGCTGTAAGCCTATTTCAGTTCCTTTGGAGCGGAATGTGAAGCTGAGCACAGATGCAGGTGAGCTTCTGGAAGACCCTACTATGTACAGACGCATAGTAGGAAGCTTGATTTATATGACTATTACCAGGCCAGATTTGAGCTATGCTGTTGGATTGGTAAGTCAGTTTATGCAGGATCCAAGGAAACCACATTTGGATGCGGCTAGATGCATACTCAGGTATGTGAAGTCCACATTGTAGTATGGACTATTTTATGAGACTAGGGTTCGGATACAGTTGCATGGATACACTGATGCTGATTGGGCTGGTAGTATTTCAGATAAACGATCTACCAGTGGATATGTGTTTTCTTTTGGGAGTGCTGCAGTCACTTAGAGCAGCAAGAAACAACCTACAGTTGCCTTGTCAAGCACAGAGGCTGAGTACAGGGGTGCAGCAATGGCTGCATGTGAGGTAGCTTGGTTGCATAAGCTACTTTATGATATGCACCAGCCTACAGATGGGCCAGTTGTCATTTATTGTGACAACATGAGCAGTATACACTTGGCAAATAACCCAGTCTATCATGCTAGAACAAAGCATATTGAGGTGCATTATCACTATGTGCGAGAGAGGGTTTTACTAGGTCTTATTGATCTAGTTTATGTCAGCACAGAGGATCAGGTAGCTGACATATTCACGAAGGCATTGGGCGCAGAGAAGCTGCGCAAGTTCAGAGACCTGCTTGGTATGCAGGAATTGGGATTGAGCTTGAGGGGGAGTGTTGAGATATCGAGCTCCACTCGTGATATGCCAGGGTGACCGTTGTGCATTTATATCACCGACTTGTGAGTTGCACATGCGGTTGGTACACCGCCCATGAATAATAGCTAGATGACAGCTATCCTTATCTACTCTAGTTCGTGGCTCAGTTAGTATGCCACCTTAGTTAGTTGAGTTTGGTTTGAGGCCCATATATAGGGTTCTTCTATTTCTTTGTATGAGAGTTCTTTTGTCTTACACAACTAAGAAGAGGAAAACTATTTTTCAACCTCCACCCTTGTGTGTATTCCCCCATTGTGCAAGCAAGAAAGCTTCAAGTGAGACTCCTTCCTTCTCTCCCACAATCTTGACATGTAGATCAATATTTGTAAAGATCTTGGATTTTCCAAGGCGTTCCAAGAGCTTTGGTATCAACAACAAAGGGTATTGATTCTTGACTATTATCTTGTTGAGTCCTTGATAATCCACACACATTCGAACATTTCTTTATTCTTTGTGAACATTATTCACTCCCACAACCAAAGACTCAGTGTCTTTCCCACATAGACACAGATTATCTTGACAATGGTCCTATCCACTATAGAGACATAGTATGTTGCAGCCACCACTAAGGCTTGCAAGGATGCTCTTTGATTAGGTTGTCTAGTTGTAGGCCTTGGTATTTATGATATGGTTCCTATGCTATATTTGGATTCTATGAATGCTATTCGATTAACCAAGAATCCAATCTTCCATGTGTGAATTAAAAGCACATTGAGGTGCATTACCACTTTATTCGAGAGGTCCTTGAGAACAAGTCAATTGAGCTTGTACAGATCTCAACTGACCAAAATCTTGCAGATTTACTCATTAAAAGTCTCTTAGCAGACCATTTTGCCTTCCTTAGGAAGATGATGGGCATAGAACTACTGTATCAAACATACACAATACATGTAAGGAGAAGCTCACTCAAAAACACACAAAGAGAGATAGAGGAGGCCAAAACGTTTTCTTGATGTTTTCTTCTTCTTCTTTCATATATTTTTCAATGTACACAAAGTATAGGTAAGATAAAACATAAAGAAAGTGGCCTACCGAGTTAAACAATGCATAATAGATCATACTAATTGACTAACATTATAACTATGCTAGTTGTAGATAGGTGTAAGAAGCCAAATATAATAAGTGATAAGTTGATGTTCATGTAAGATTCATAATGAGCACTATTATGCTAAGTGTAGATGTGTGGACTCATCTAACTAGGCAGTCCATCATCAGTATCCGCAAGTGTTGAGCTTATCATCTCAACGCTTTAAACACAACGCAAGTAGAACAACATAGGCTAGTGAGAGAGATTGCACATCCAAAGAAGATACATCACATTTATGGTATTTTTACTAATATCTTGTTTTCTAGAGAATCTATTTTGTACCTCAGATGTTTCCAAAGAAAACTATTCTTCAAAAATTAGCCATAAGATTTTCTCCCGATAATCTTGAACTCACATACCTCCTAGTCAAGGTACTCAAATAATCTCCAATTTGCAACCAATATCCATTACAAAGCTCACCTAAAAAAAAATTCACTAAAGAAATATGAAAATCACAAATACGTGTAATAGCTACAATTTTAATCTCATTATCCTCACCCATCATATCCTCCTTATCATTAGTATGTGGCTCTAGACAACATGCCTACATCTTTCCTTGTTATATGTTAGAATTTAGGATTCATAGAGTTTATATAGACAATCTATCTCAAAATGGCAATATCTGGAGTGGAACAGCTTGTAACAATCCCTAGAAGAGGCAAGCAATCAGTCTCCACAATCGCAAGTGATGCAATAAAGTATTTATTATCACATCTCAAAATTGTAACAATTCATTATAGTTCCCTCTTTTTAATCTAGAGGTATCTTCTCTATCTCTTATTTATCTCTTTAGCTCCAAACTTGACTATATCAATATTTCCCTTATCATCATCTTGACCAATATCCCAACTAATGCCAATAGGTCTCGTATCCACAATGATGACAATGGTCTTCCACCTACATATATGCTTTTCTCAAAGTAGGTGCAGTCTTTAGAAATTTATTTAACTTTCTCATAGCCTTCGTGTACATCTTATCCCATTAGAACTTTATCGTTTCCTTGGTAGTAGCTAATACAATGCATATGCAAAATGCGCAAAATGGAGTATTAGATGAGATAAAATATACAAGCTCCCAAAAACCTCATTACCTCCTTAGAAATTGAAGGGAGTAACTCTCATCCATCCTATCAATTGCATCCAATTTTGCTGGGTGATGGCCTTTTGCCATATGGTCCTCACATATGCCCACCAACAATCATTTCTTCATTCATAGTAAATATTGAATTTTGACATGAAAGAGCGAGATTTGTGTCTTCCAATCTAGCCAATATCCTCTTACGGTTAGCAATATGGTCAACAATGAACCTTTTGCATCCCTATTCATTCACTTCTTCATTCTTATTCTCTTTTGCACACTCTTTTATTAGCACATCATTAAAAAAAAAAACTTAAATGAGGTATATAATCCCTGATACCTTATTCATAGCATTCATCATGTCTACAATAGAATTCATTGCCCTCCATGGTAAAGTACACATGTGCACTAATTGCAATGGCGTTTTCATGGTGGTAAGGTTTCTACTTTTAATTGCTAAGTGAAATTGATCATAGCCAAAGTACAAGTTGTCCAAGGAATATACTAATCTTATAGCAAAACGTAAATTTGCAAACTCATCAACCATAGGACAAACTTGCACATTCCTAATAGTCACATTATTGACTAGCCACATATCCTATATAAATCTAAAAGTCCTATTAAGGAGCCAAGGAAGGCTTAAGAATTCCCATCTTTATCTTTTCATTCAAAACTTCAATCAACTTCTACAAATGGGGTTTTGACAATGGAATTGGTTGCAAATTCCATGGTACATGTGGGATAGTAAAAATCACCATAGGAGTAACTATACTTGGATCTACATAGCCAATCTTATGTAGCTATAATGCAAAGCCCTACCACGCCTAAAAAACATCTTCTCAAAACATCACTTCTCTTAGGAAAAATGAACTAATTTTAACCAATTTTCAACTTTTTGAGAGATTCTACAATAGATCTATGACCAATCTTCTTCAGATCCCTCAAATTTAGCTGCCAAGAAGCCAACTCAATTGTCTCCTCACTGTCTGGAGCAATGGCATTGCAAAAAATTTTATTTTCTTGTCCACAATCTTATACTTTATTTTGACCTTAGCTTTAGGCGTATCATTTGAGTATAGATCCTCTTGCATCATAACATCAGCTATCACATAATACACGTCCAAAGAACACACCTATATTAAACCATTTTTATTTTTTTGCTTAGATTTTAGCATAATTGAAAATTTAACTAATATACTTGCATATGACAATCCATCATATATGCCAAAAATACATTCATTTTTCACAAATAATCATCTCTTCTCATATCTTTTTTAGCCTTTAAAACATATTACTTTGTAGCCATGTTCATGCCTTTGAAAGCATATAGAACTCCCTTTCACTACAAGGGAAGGGGGAAATAGCGACGCCGAGTTCCGACGAAAATTAGGAGCATCGCTATTTGCGTCGCAATGGTACTAAAAAAATGCGGCAAAAACCCGAGTGCGACATTTTGCGAAAGAGAGAGCGAAAGAGGGAGGAAGAGGGAGAGAAAGAGAGAAAGAGAAGGAATGAGAGCTTCTCCTAGCTGCCGCTACCACTGCCACCACCGCACCACCATTCGCAAAGAATTAGGAGGAAGTGTACAAAGGGCGAAGAGGAGCCGTTGTGAAGAGGAGACAAAGAATCCATCTTCAAGCCTTTGTGGTGAGTGCATTGCTCCCTCTTGCTTTGTTCTTGTTCTTTCTCCTTTTCTTTTATTTGTTTTTGTTGAGAATGAGGTGCATTGAGGGAGAAAGAGAGAAAATGAGAGAGGGAGAAGAAGAAAGGAAAATAAAGAAAGAACGAGAGAGAGAGAGAGAGAGAGAGAGAGAGAGAGAGAGAGAGAGAGAGAGAGAGAGAGAGAGAGAGAGAGAGAGAGAAAATAAATATGAAACATAATAAAGAAAGAGAGAAAGAGAGAGAGAGGGGGAGGGAGGGAGGGAGAGAGGAGAATGAATGAGAAAACACGAAGGGGTAGAGAAAAACAAAGAGAGACTGTAGTCATGCAAGATGACATTTCATGGTTAAAAGCTTGGTGAAAGAAACTCCCTACACTTTGACATGTCACAAGGGCCATTGCACTTGAGAAGGAGTAAGCAAGTCTTCATTAACGGGAAGCTCAACTCAACTCACTTGTTTGGACACCTTTAAGAGTGTTTTGAGAGTGCTAGATAGATGCAAAAGAGATTATGCCAACACTTGTGATATGCTCACTTCCAAAGTAAGTGCTAAAGGCTCACTTCATACATCGAGAAGTGAACTTAAGTAGTCAACCTAAAACTATTCTTCAGCTCACCTGGAACCATTTGGTGAGAACAACTTGAGTGGAGGTAGCACTAATAGTGATAGTCAAGCCCTTGGATCTCATGCAGCTAGGTCATCAAAAGTGACTACATCTAAGAGATGACAACCCTAAGAAGACTCGGATCTCACCTTAATTAGCCTAAAAATCATCACAAGTGGTTGGATCATCAAAAAGAGAGTTCACACATTGTGTAGTGTTGTAAAAATTGTGATTGAATGTTGTCTGCATATGTCATAATTGAATTGGAAGTTTGAGCACCATCTTCATGAAGATACTTGCATTTATATTGAATCACATTGATTGTGGAAAACAAAAGCCTAGTTGTGCATGGTGCACCTATACACACTTGCAAGTTAGTAAATTTGTAAATTTTCAACAAAGGAACACAAGATACGTAAAGAAATAAATTTAAAAAAGAAATCACAATATACATAAAGAAATTCGAGAAATAGAGAGACCAAATCTTGACTGACTCTAGAAACCCCTACAATCATAGCTTAGACAAAGAAAATACACTGTGAAAAATGGACTTTATCATCAAAAATATTCTAAAGCTTACACACCATACAATAGAAACCACATCACTAAATGAGCCTTACTAGCCAACAATGACAAATTAGGCAACAAGATTTTTAGCACCTAGCATCCACAAATCGTCATGATGGTGACATTTTCTCCTATGTTGCTGGATCAAAAAATCGGTCCCCCTCCCCCCCTCCCCAACATCACAAAACATTTGGAGCCACTTGGGCTCCCAAAGGGCATGACCCTTTAAGTTTTAAGCCTCTTTTACACTATACTTGATCCTACGTGTTATGTTCGGCCTTTCGCTACTCCTGCATCCACCATTTATTTTCAACTCTAAAATTTTTTGCATGACTATCTTAAAGTTTCAAACTTTCTCTTCTCGCTCCACTTTGGCCCCCAAAAAATTTATGAAAAATCCATAACCACTATGAAGTCAGTCTTTCAAAGTGATTCGATTTTCCCTCTTTCACGGTCTTTAAATGAGCCAATAGAGGTAATATGCTGCTTTCTTCAAGTTTTAATTTCCACCTTAAAATAATGTCATTCGGCATATTCCTAGCTCTTTTCGAATCATAAAATCGGTTCTCATTGGTGACCATGGGATAGGGTGACTCAGCCCATCGAATCCATGAGCTGATCTGCACATAAAGAAACCATAAAGAGTATTAGGTTGCTACAAGAAAAATACTCAACAAAATGCAGACACAGCTCTCCCCCTATCCCCTAATAAAATCAAGGCATCAAGATCCACAAGGGATATGCCAAGCATAATCTGATAGAGATTTAGAGCTAGTTGTTAACCAATTGCTTCAACATAGACAAGCTAAAAAGAACTATCAAAGGAGTCATTCTAAGTAGTGGTCTGACCTGCCTACCGGGGACCTAAGATTGACCTAAGATAAGTGGGCCATAATATTCTATTAAGCAAGGATTCCTATAGCCTAGTCTTTCATTTTTAACTATTTTTTTTTGAGCTTTTTGTTTATACATCTAGACTTGGTATTTGAGCATGTAAAAAGGAGCATATTATGGCCTAAGGAGAACAAGGCATTAGTCTTAGGTCCTACCTTGGTATCCAAGAACCTATCAAGCTCTCACAAGGCATCAGTAAATCCTTTTTCTTATACTCACTTTTATTTTCACTCCAACCATCCTTATTTATTTTTCTTTTTAGCTAAATGTCACCCCCAAGAAGAAAATGCATCACTCATGGGCTTGTGAGTCATCCCCAAGAACCTACCAAGCCTTCACAAGGCAATGATCATCTGCTCTTGGAACTTTTTTTAAAAGAAGGGATTATAATCCCTTTTTATATACCTATGTATTTTATATAGGATTTTTCAGGTATATTTATTGTTTCTTCTCTTTCTTTTATGTGGTAGGCTTCTCTATTTGTCTCACAACTAACATAAACTCTTAGAAAAAACTACCTAGGCTAGCAGAATAGGTCATTAGGACTACTCTCAAAACACATCTTAAAATGCCTAACAATGCCTTTACAAGAGGTGGACAACTACTTAGACCTCCCTAGACACACATTACCTAAATATTTGGACATCATGCCTTTTTCCACATATACATATACATATAAAGCACAAAGGGAAAGCACTCGTAAAGGAAGGATATCACGTGGACTTGGCCACAAGAAGCTTTTGCACAACAATCTATTTAGTACAGCACTAAAATAATAAACCATCAACTGCACCCACACCAAACAAACACATGACTCTCTAAGCCTTATGAAATCATCCAATAAATCGGCCTAATGAAACAATAACTATAAAGCATACCATACAACATATGAGTGTTAAAAAAACCCCATGGTTCCCCACAAATATAGCACTAAACCACGCATCAATTTATTAGCTAGGCCCCCTACATAAATGGCAAGGGTTTTTGATGAATATGTTGTTTAACAATCCTATGCATCCATGAAAGAATAGGAAGATGATGAATCACTATTTGAATCATCACCCACACTAACCATCGATGGCCCCATAATAAGACATATCAACAAGTAGTCTCCACAATAGTCCTAGGCTAATAAGATCGGAAAATTCTAATAACCCCTCAGAACCATAGTTGAGAAATATATCCTCAATAAAGGCATAATTTCCCAACGAACCTGCAAAGTGGCTCCATTTACAAGGAACTAGCTACAAGTTATTGTCTCAAACATCTTATATCCAAGGTTGCATGGTGATACATCTATAAAATGGGATCTCTTACACTATAAGTCCCATTCAATTGATTGATCACTAACTGCGAGTTGCCTTTCACCGATAATCAGTGGATACCACCACATTGGGCTATATTTTGCCCCATGATTAAGGCCTTGTATTGTGCCATGTTATCAGTCAAAAAAACTATAAAGCATACCATACAACATACATATGAGTGTTGAAAAAAACCCATGGTTCCCCACAAATATAGTACTAAAATAGGGGATGGGCCACTCAAGCCCTAAACTAAATGCATCAAATATATAGCTAGGCCCTCTACATAAATGGCAAGGGGTGTTTGATGAATATGTCATTTAATGATTCTATGTGTCCATGAAAGAATATGAAGATGATGAATCACTACCTGACTCATCACCCACACTAACCATCAACGGCCCCATAATAAGACATATATTAACAAGTAGTCTCCACAATAGTCCTAGGATAATAAGATCATGAAATTCTAATAACCCCTCAGAACCATAGTTGAGAAATATATCCTCCATAAATGCGTAATTTCCCAACGAATTTGCAAAGTGGTTCCGTTGACAAGGAACCAGATAACAAATGACTATCTCAAACATCTTAAGTATTTCCAAGGTTGCATGATGATACATCTACAGAATGGGATCTCTTAAACTATAAATCCCATTCAATTGATTGATCAGTAACTGTGAGTTTCCTTTCACTGATAATCAATGGATACCACCACATTGGGCTATATTTTTCCCCATGATTAAGGCCTTGTATTGTGCCATGTTATTAGTAAAAGTAACTATAAAGCATGCCATGCAACATGTGAGTGTTAAAAAAACCCATGGTTCCCCACAAATATAACACTAAACCAAGGGATAGGCCACTCAAGCCCTAGACTAAATGCATCAAATTATTAGCTAGGCTTCCTACATAAATGGCAAGGGGTGTTTGATAAATATGTCATTTAATGATCCTATGCATCCATGAAAGACTAGGAAGATGATGAATCGCTACTACCTAACTCATCACCCACACTAACCATCGATGGCCTCATAATAAGACATGTCAAAAAGCAACCTCCACAATAGTCATAGGCTAATAAGATCAGGAAATTCTAATAACCCCTTAGAACCATAGTTGAGAAATATATCCTTAATAAATGCATAATTTCCCAATGATTTTGCAAAGTGGTTCCATTGACAACAAGGAACTAGCTAATAAGTCACTGTCTTAAACATCTTAAGTATATCCAAGGTTGCAAGATGATACATCTATCGAATTGGATCTCTTACACTATAAGTTCCATTCAATTGATTGATCACTAACTATGAGTTTCCTTTCACTGATAATAAGTGGATATCACTGCATTGGGCTATATTTTTCCCCATGGTTAAGGCCTTGTATTATGCCATGTTATTAGTAAAAGCAACTATAAATCATACCATACAACATATGAGTGTTGGAAAATAACCATGGTTCCCCACAAATATAGCACTAAACTAGGGGATGGCCCACTCAAGCCCTAGACTAAATGCATCAAATTATTAGCTAGGCCCTCTACATAAATGGCAAGGGGTATTTGATGAATATGTTGTTTAATGATCGTATGTGTCCATGAAAGAATAGGAACATGATGAATTGCATTTGACTCATCACCCACACTAACCATCAACGGCCCCATAATAAGACATGTCAACAAGCAATCTCCACAATAGTCCTAGGCTAATAAGATCAGAAAATTCTAATAACCCCTCAAAACTGTAGTTGAGAAATATATCCTCAATAAAGGTGTAATTTCCCAATGAATCTGCAAAGTGGTCCCATTGACAAGGAACCAACTAAAAAGTCACTATCTCAAACATCTTAAGTATATCCAAGGTTGCATGATGATATATCTAAAGAATGGGATCTCTTACACTATAAGTCACATCCAATTGATTGATCACTAACTGCGAGTTGCCTTTCACCGATAATAAGTGGATACCACTGCATTGGGCTATATTTTGCCCCATGATTAAGGCCTTGTATTGTGCCATGTTATTAGTAAAAGCAACTATAAAGCATACCATACAACATATGAGTGTTAAAAAAAACCCATGGTTCCCCACAAATATAGTACTAAACTAGGGGATGGCCCACTCAAGCCCTAGACTAAATGCATCAAATTATTAGCTAGCCCCTCTACATAAATGGAAAGGGGTATTTGATGAATATGTCATTTAACAATCATATGTGTCCATGAAAGAATAGGAAGATGATGAATCGCATCTGACTCATCACCCACACTAACCATCAACGGCCCCATAATAAGATGTCATGTCAACAAGCAGTCTCCACAATAGTCCTAGGCTAATAAGATCAGGAAATTCTAATAACCCCTCAAAACCATAGTTGAGAAATATATCCTCAATAAAGGCGTAATTTCCCAACAAATCTGCAAAGTGGTCCCATTGACAAGGAACCAACTAACAAATCACTATCTCAAATATCTTAAGTATATCCAAGGTTGCATGATGATACATCTAAAGAATGGGATCTCTTACACTATAAGTCACATTCAATTGATTGATCACTAACTGTGAGTTGCCTTTCACCGATAATCAATGGATATCACCACATTGGGCTAGATTTTGCCCCATGATCAAGGCCTTGTATTGTGCCATGTTATTAGTAAAAGAGATGTCTAAATAAACTTTCATTTTTATATTGATTGATCACTAACTGCAAGTTGTCTTCACCAATAGCAATCAGATATCACCACATTGGGCCATATTCTGCCCCATGATTAAGGCCTCACATTTTGCCATATTATTAGTAAAAGTGGTGCCTAGATAAACTTCTATTTTCATAACAACTCTATGTCGGGGGTCTTTAATAATCATACCAATAGTCGCATGTCTAGTGGGCCCTTGTGAAGCTCTATCAAAATACAAAGATAGACTCATACTTCATTAATAGGCCGCACCATACCAATCAGCCTACTCATACTTATGGTAGTCAAAATTGAGTTGAGAGAGAGGATATATGACATGTAAAATCCCTCCTTCCTCATTAAACTCAATGGGAATGCTAATAAGCACCCTATGACAATGGTGACAATAGACCTTAATATCCCACATAAAAGATCCATCCTGCCACTCAGTAATCTGATAACCCTTACTCTACCGAATCCCTCGACCTTGGTGGTAACACTATTCTAAATACGAATGTGTAAGATAAGGAATGATTCTACCCATCAGATTGCCTTGGCACCTATTGTAAATTTAAGCTAGATCATGGAAGACTTGCAAAGGTACCAAGTTAACGTGAACCCCTACACATAATAGGGCTTCAACTTATTAACGTTAACTTTATTTTTAAATTCTATCCCCTCCTGTAAATCTAGTAAAAGGGTTGTAGAGCCATTCTTTCCTATATGAACAATCTTATAAGGGCCATTCCATTTGGGTTTCAACTTGCCAAGAAATAATTCATTTTGTGCATCATAATATATGACCAACTGACCCTTCACAACTTGATATCTTTTAGCATGAAGCTCATGAAGCGCTTTCATCCTCATCTTCTTGACCTCTTGATATAACAAAGCATGTAGTAAGATCTTATCAAGATGTGCTAGGGAGGTCAACCTTTCTTACAATGCTTCCTCTTTCTTCAAAGAACGGTTCAAACCGCATAGTAGATAACTCAATTTCCAAGGGCAAGACATACACTTTCCCATATACCAACTTAAATGGGATGTGGCCTGTTGCTCTTTTGAATGTAGTATTATACACCCGAATAGCCACATGAAGTTTCTTGTCTCAATCACAGTTACCTTAGATATAGTTTTGGATAAAATCCCTACAAGTTCCTTATTGATACCCTCTACTTTTCCATTCACTTGGAGGTTATATGGGGTGGTTTTATTATGTTTAATTTTCAAAGCTTCAATCAAGGCTTCTATAACCTTATTCAGAAAGTGTGTCCTACAGTTGGACACCAATTTTTTAGATGAACCAAAATGGCAAACTATCTGTTTCATATTGAAACTAGTTGTCTCCTTGGCATTGTCCTTCATCGTAGCTTGAGCTTTAGACCATTTTGTAAAATAGTCTGTTGCCACAATGATATAGCATTTTTGTGTAGTAGACAAAGGATGCATAGGTTTATGTTGAGATGACAAGCTCAACACATGCGGACATTGATGATGGACTGCCTGGTTAGATGGGTCCACACATCTACACTTAGCACATCGGTGGTCATTATGACTCTCACATAGCCACTGACTAAGTACTTATTATATTCAGGTTGTTACACCTATTTACAGCTAGCATAGTTATAGCACCGGTCTACTAGTGTAGTCGGTTGTGCATTGTTTGACTTAATAGGCCACTTTCCTTTATGTTGTATCTTATATATACTTGGTATACATTGTAAAGTGTGTGGAAGAAGAAGAAGAAACCAGCAAGAAAACGTTTTTGGCCTCCATCTCTCTTCTTGTCTCTTGAGTGAGCTTCTCCTTGTGCATTCTGTGTGTGTTCGGCATAGCATCTTGAGCAAGTTCCCCCACCACGCGATTCTTGACATGGTATCAGAGCCATGCCACTGAGAGAGGTTGATTTCGAAGGCTGAAGTGAAGGAGAAGAAGCAAGGTTTGAGCAAGCAAGCCACAGGTAAGAAGCTCTTCCATTCTTTCACTCTTTCTCTTGGACAGTGCCTATGGAGGCACCAGAAGCAGGGCAGAGCAAAAATCTCAGATTGTAATGAGATTTGGTGTATGCGAAGAGCATTGTGCATTCTATAGATTAGTCCTTTAGGGCTTTCTCGCTGCTATTTTGGCCATCTGAGGTCATTTCAGGCCCCGTTTTAGAGCTGCAAGGTTGCAGACAGCAGTTGGAGATACCCTGCAATTTCAGTTGTGTCTGCCATATACAGGTGCACAGGTTACAAATTTCAGATCTGTAAGTTCAAAGGTATTTACCAGCGAATAAATACAAGGTTTATCTGCAAACTGGTTGCAGATTGCATGTATTGTTGAGCAGAAAGTGAAAAAGGCTGCCTGGTATATTGCTGTGCACTACAGGTCGAGGATTGCAGAAGATTTGCTTGCTGTTTGGTATTAGTTTTGTGATAATGGCAGAGAACAGTGTTGGAAACCCCATCATTGAGAAGCTCGACAAGAACAACTACCCTTCATGGAAGTTCCGTGTCACGAACTTCCTTATTGGAAAAGGCCTCTACGAGTTTGTGTCAGGTGAAGAAAAGGAGCTAGAGATGAGTGATCCTCCAACTGCAGAAGAGACAAAGGCACGAAAGGAATGGAATGCAAAAGACAAAAAGGTCATACATTGGCTGTCTACAGTAATTGATAATAATATGCTAGGACATATTAGAAATGTAGAGAATTCATATGCAGCTTGGACCATACTTGAAAGTATGTTTTCTGTAAATACAAAGGCACGAAAGATTCAACTCAAGCAAGAGTTGAATACATTGAAGAAAGGGAAGATGTCTATCAATGAGTATGCACTGAAGGTAAGGAGCATTGCAGATGCCTTGGCATCGATTGATGCAATGCCCGATGATGATGATTTAGTGTCCTCTACCTTGGGTGGACTTAACAATGAAAAGGCTTGGAAGTCTTTTGTAACTTCCGTATATGTCAGAAAGCCATTTCCAGATTTCGATGAGTTAGTCTCCCTTATGATCACTGAAGAGATCAACATACAGAGTGAGACATGTGAAAGAAGTGGTGAATAGGTCCAAGATTTCTACTCTAGTTCAGGAAGGGGACGTGGCAGGTTCTCTTCAAGAGGCCGTGGTACAAGACCTGGTAGTGACAACTAGCAAAACAGATTGAATCAGCAATTTGGCGATATGCAAGTTTTAGGAGGTCGTGGTAAATTTAGAGGCACGGGGAGCTTTAGAGGAAGAGGTGGATGGCAGAACATAGGTTCTAACAACTCTAGTATTGTGTGTTACTAATGTGGCAAAATAGGTCATATTGTAGCCCAATGTTATGCTAAGAAAGATGATATTCGCAGTGGTAAGTTGCAGCAAGGAAACTATGCATCGTCTTCACGATAGAATGAAGACAAAAATGAACGTCTATTTGTTATGCAGCATATGTTGAATGCTATTACAGGAAAGGGAACACATGATGATGTTTGGTATGTTGATTCAGGTGCATCCAATCATATGACTAGCCATGCAGAATGGTTTGGAGAGATGTAGGATTTGCAAAACACAGGTTATGTGCAGACGGGTGATGATTCATGCCACCCAATTTCACACATTGGAAAAGTTCCCTTGTCCTTGCATGATGGTAAGACATAGAGTCTTTCAGATGTATTACATGTGCCATCTATTACAAAGAACTTGGTGTCAGTCGGTCAGATGGTAGAGCAAGGGATACAAGTCAGATTTAATGCAAAGGGCTACTTTGTAGAAGACTTCAATGACAAGTGCAGGTTGGTTGCAAAGGGAAGTAGAGTTGGACGTATGTTTACTCTGGATGTTGGAATTCCTACTATGAATGCTGCTATGTATGCTAAAGGAAAATGTGTTGTTGGAGATATTGAAATTTGGCACAAACGCATTGGACATGCAAATGTACAAAGGCTGAAATTAATTCAGTCCAAAGGGTTGTTTACAGGTTTGCCTACATTTAGAGTTGCAGAATTTCATAAGGTATGCGAAGCATGTCAGTTTGGTAAGTAGGCAAGACAACCCTTTTCACATGACAAAGATGTAAGCAGAAATATCCTTGATGTTGTGCGTACAGATATTTGGGGGCCTACACAAAATGTATCTCTTGGAGGCAGTTCATACTTTGTCACATTCATTGATGATTGTTCTAGAAAGTTGTGGGTATATTTTATGAAGGAAAAGAGTGAAGCATTTGAGCACTTTAGAACTTTCAAGGCTACAATTGAAAGAGAAACAGGCTTGAAAGTAAAGTGCTGAGGTGAGATGGAGGGGGAGAGTACCTCTCTAATGAGTTCAGTGATTTTCTGAGGTCTCATGGGATAAAGAGACAGTTCACATGCAGGTATACCCCACAACAAAATTGTGTTGTAGAAAGAAAAAACAGGCATATTGCAGAAGTTGCATGGGCATTAATGGTTGAAAAGAATATGCCCAAATATTTTTGGTCTGAGGCTGTCCATACTGCTGTCTACATTATGAATAGAACTCCCACAGTTGCAGTTCATGGGATGACTCCTGAAGAATGCTTTACTGGTAAGAAGCTTGATGTATCACACTTGAAGGTATTTGGCTATGTTGCATATGTTCATGTGCCAGATGAGCTACGCAAGAAGCTTGATCCAAAGGTAGAGAAATGTGTCTTTATTGGATACTCTTTAGAGCAAAAAAGGGTAGCGTTGTTATAACCCTGTCACATGTAAGTTCAGAGTGAGCATGGATGTCATCTTTGATGAAATGAGCAGCTGGTATGCATCTAGTGGTGATGCATTAGATGATGATGATGATCATGACACTCATGTGCAGGCTGAAAAGTAAGAATCACGGACTCTTGGTTGACCAAAGACATCATCTGGTAGTCCTTGGTCTGGGAGACTAAGGAGTAGCTCTACATCTTTAGGTGCATCTAGTAGCACTACAGGTAAAGACAAAGGAAAGAATAAAGTGTCAGATGGCATTGATGGAGTTCTTGATGGAGACTCCAGTGGCTCAGAGAGCTTGGATGATGAGCTTGGCATTCCTCCAGTGAGGACTCCAAGTGTTCAGAGAGCACGTGTCAATGCAAAGACTCCATCGTTCCGCTGGCTGCCCAATTGCAATACTTTTTGCATGGGTTGGATTTTAATATCCAAGTACAATTGAGCAGTGTGGCCTTGGCAGATATAGACACCGCTATTACGCAGGCAGAGGGAGTAGAAGCACGATTACAAATAGCCTACTCCTCTCGAATGAATGTTAATGGGGGTTTAGTACCTGGCGGCAATCCATTGTTGACGAATGGAAGTCAAGGGATGCCTATGACTAACCCTAATGGGAGAGGGAGTGTGGTTTCGAATGTACCTTTACTACCGGCTCCTCCCAGTGTGACTGTGCCTATGGAAAGTCAGTTGGCTCCATCAAATGTTGGAGGCCAAGTTTCGAATTCTAATGTTGTTCCTGTGGGTCAACAACCAATGCCAAATCAGATTGTTAGGCCAATGGAACGACGGGTTGACGACCGAGGCTACGAGTCGAGTGCATCTAATGTCCTTAGCGAAGTTAAGGACATGATGAAGCATTATACCGACATGATTTCCGAACAATATCGACAAATAGCTATCGACGTTAATTTCTTGAAGAAGCAACAAAATCTGATAGGGAGTCGACGCCCTGAAGAGGGTGGACCCTCTAGATTCAGTTGTAAATGGTGTGGTGGACAGCACTTCCTTAGAAACTGTCCAAATGTGAAATGTGACATTTGTGGGAAGTCGGGCCATTTAGCTGCTACTTGCCAGAGTAAGATTAGTTCCCTCCAACAAGGGAGTAAACAGCCAGGTCCCGTGAATCATAGAGCGCAAGGAAATAACCTGCAGCAGAATGATGCACCAAGACAAATATTGCAGAGGGGGAAAACAACTATAGAAGAGTTGCCACAAGGCAATGGAGTCAGTCTTATTGAGGCTGTACGAGTCGATGATGCTGAAACCTCTAACTTAAGAGCCATGAAAAGAGGCCAAAAGGCTAAAGAGGTTGACAAAGATAATGCAAAACCGGTTGAGGAAAACCCTAAACAAGGGAATAAGGGGACGCAAGTCCAGAGTCCTAGCATGGAAGGGGGACCGCTAAGGCCGGTTGACAGGAAAGGCGACCCTAAGAAGGATGAGGAAGTGCCAAGAAAGAAGGCAAGAGCTAAGAAAGAAGCACCAAAACCGGTCCAAAGACCAAAAGAGAGGATGGTTTGGCGAGAAAAGAGAGCTTTGGCTACTTATCATGACTTTGATTTAGCAAGTTCTCTTTGTGAAGTTAAACCAGATGTGAACCTCTTGCAATTGATCAAATTATCTCTAGGAGTACGCAAGGAATCTAAGAAGATCCTACGTATTGGGTATATTGTAGAACCTTTGGGCATAGCATGAGTAGAGGAAGATTGGTTTGACCATGCTGAAAAGAATTGCCCTAGGGTTCCAGCTTATGTGGATGGAATACTGGTGGAACATGCTATTGTAGACACTAGATCCTTCATCAATATCATGAGTTCAAAATTGATAGAGAGGTTGGGCCTAGGCATCTAGAAAGGCAGCTCCACTCTTCTTAGAATGGCTGATGATAGTCTAAGACAACCAGAAGGTTGCGTTACTAAGGTCCATGTTACAGTTGCAAGTGTAGAATGCTTCTTGGACTTTAGGGTGATAAGATTTGCAGGACGTCCTAGCTATCGAGTCTTGCTAGGTAGGATTTGGATCTTACGAACAGACTGTCAAGTTGATATACCCACCGGTCGAGTGGTTCTAGGTAGAGGTGCTAATTGAGTAATAGTCGACGCTTACCCTGAGTCTCCTCAAAGTGAGAGAGCTCCTTTATCTTCTACTAAATTAGAGACAGCTGACGATCCATCTGGTAGTGAGACATTATTCAATGACGAATCTAAAGAGGGGTCCACTACAGAGGATATTTACCAGGTAACTCTAAATGAGCCGATAGAGCCGCAAGATAGGATAAGAGATGCGGATGTGATTGAGTTGGACCTTGGCACACCGAATGATTCGCGGCCAATTAAATTAGGTTCCATGCTCAGTTCAGCAGAAAGGGAGGACTATGTGTCCTTGATTCAAGAATTTCGTGATATCTTTACGTGGAGTTATGATGAGCTGAGAGGTTTTCCTCCCAGCCTGGCTGTTCATACTATTCCTGTAAAAGAAGGCAGTCGTCCTGTGCATCAGAAAGTAAGGCGTATGCCTTTTGAATTGAGGGACGGTCTGTTTGAAGAGTTATAGAAGTTACAGAAAGCTGGTTTAATCTTCCCTGTACAACATACAGAATGGTGTTCACCAGTTGTTATCAGGAAGAAGAAAAATAACTAGATCCGATTATGTGTAGATTTTAGAGAGCTGAATAAGCAGATAGTTAAGGATTACTACCCATTGCCGTTTATTGACTAGATTTTGGATCAATTAGTGGGTAGGGAGATATATTCGTTTATGAATTGCTTTGCGGGATATAACCAGATGGCAATTGCAGAGGAGGACAAGTTGAAAACAACTTTTATTACTGTCTTTGGTACTTTTGCGTACCATGTGATGGCCTTTGGTTTATGCAATGCACCTGGATCGTGGCAACGAACAGTAGACAAGACCTTTGGTGACATTTCCCCAGATGAGTTGAAAATATTTATTGATGACCTAGGGGCAGCCACAGTAAGGGAAATGATGTTGATTATTTTGAGAAAGTGCTTTGAGCGTTGCAGACAATTTTGTATTGCTCTTAACCCACGGAAGTGTGTCTTTGGAGTACCTTATGGGCTATTGCTGGGCCATGTGGTTAGTTCAGTAGGGATAGCAACTGACCCTGAAAAGATCAAGGTTATAGTCGTTATGAGTCCACCACGCACTCCGAAAGAGGTTCATAGCTTTTTGTCGTCGATAGGGTACTATCGAAGATTTATAAATGCCTTGGCAGAAAGAACGTTGCCATTAACAAATTTATTATCCTTTAGTTATCCATTTGAATGGAGCGACCCTTGTAAGGTAGCTTTTGAGGATGTGAAACAGGAGCTAGTAAAAGCACCTGTCTTAAAAGCACCTAAAAGAGGTGAGGTGTTCTATATATTTTCAGCAGCCACCATGCATAGTATCAGCTACTGCTGTTTAGCCCAACTTTGGGAGGAAAAGTGGTATCATCCAATGGCTTTTGCTAGTCGGAAATTGGGCATTTCAGAGATCAATTATACCTACATGGAGAAGTTGTGTCTTGCGATGGTCTTTGGGACTAAGAAATTCAGGCACTACATTCTCTATGAAAAGGTAGTGTTTTATACGAAGGCGGAAGGGCTTAGATTGCTTATGAATAAGCTACAACCACTTGATTGTTTGGCAAAGTGGTTAATCACTTTACAGGAGTTCGATTATGAGATTAAGAGTAAGCCACCGAGGTTGCAGGGTATTGTGGAATGCCTTGTGGATTTCGGGGAGCCGAAAGAGATTTTGGCTGAAGGAAGTGATATTGAGGAAATGTTTAAAATTGATACAGCTTCTATCCCATCTTGGTATGCTGCTATTATGCATTATCTATCAATAGGAGAGACTGGAGCTGGTTTATCAAAGTCTGAAAAGAGGAAAATCAAACAACAGGCATTGAAGTTTTCCTTGATCGCAGGGACACTATATCGGCAGGGTGTTGATGATATCTACCATCAATGTGTGATGCTTGACGAGGTTCCTTTCATCTTGGAGGAGTGTCATGACTCTGCATGTGGAGGGCACTTTGCAGGACGGTTGACAGCGCAGAAAGCTTTACGAGCTGGATATTGGTGGCCATCCATCTTCCAAGATTCCTTTGAGTATGTTAAGAGATGTGATACCTGTCAAAAACATGACAGTAGAGAGAATAGGAAATGTCCACTTACGCCTATCATGGCTATCCTTCCATTTGAGAAGCGGGGCATTGATTTTGTGGGTCCTATTACCCCATCGTCTACTACCCAGAAGAGGTACATTATAGTAGCCACTGATTATTTTACAAAATGGCCAGAAGCGCGGGCGACGAGGCACGACAATGCAAAAGAGACTGCAAGTTTCCTGTTAGAGTAGATTATTTGCCGTTTTGGTCCCCCGAAGGAACTAGTGTCGGACCTTGGAACCCATTTTTTGAACAAAGTGATCAAAAGCTTGACTGAAGCTTGGCAAATCAAGCATAATAAAACGACTCCTTATAATCCACAAGCAAATGGGTAGGTGGAAAGTACTAATAAACAGCTTGTGGGTATCTTGTCTAAGATAGTCTCTGAGAAGAAACGAGACTGGGATAGGAAGTTGTATGTGGCAGTATGGGCGTATAATACCACGTTTAAGCATGCTACCGGCCATACTCCATTCAAATTGGTTTATGGGGAAGAGTGTGTGTTACCCCTCGAGATTGAATTGCCCACCATACGGTTTGCAATTAACCACTCTTTGGGGGATGAGAATTCCCTTTTTGAACGTTTCATGACTATAGCCCACCTGGATGAGCTGAAGTTGCAGAGCTTATTACACCAGGAGGTAGCTAAACGTTGGATGAAGCAGTTGCATGACCTTAGAGTGAAGAAATATATCTTTAAAAAATGGCAATTAGTCCTCTATTATGATGCGCGTAGGGAGTTGTTTCCAGGGAAGCTGGAACCTAAATGGGATGGCCCCTACAAGATTATTAGGTTAGGGAAAAATAGGTCTACGACCCTATTAGCTGATCTATAGGGAGTAGAGTTTAAAAATAAGGTTAATCTTAATAAGATTAAACCTTATTATTTCTAAGTATGCTAATACAAAGAAAATGCATTGCAAGTCCATGCTGGGGATGATTTGAGACCTGCAAAAGAGCTTTAAAGCCGGTTGATGGGGCGGTTAATTCCTTATTTGGAGCACCCATATCTGGAGCAGAGATACCATCAGGGGAAACTTATCTAGTGAAGCAAAGGATACAAAGTGATCGAGCAAGAAGACAGAACCTTTGTGTGGGAGATCAAAGTCTTCTGCCATCACTGCTTACGACTGTTGACAAGTATCCCTGTTGAGTTCAATGAAGAAGGTGGGACGGAGCCGTCAGTTCATCCTCTCAACATGCTAAAATTTGATTACCATAATTACGAATAGAGGAGTTTGCGATGGCAGGCTGTGTAAACCCATTGTGGACATATACATTATATTTTGACGGAGCATCCAGGGGCCCTGATAAAAAAGGGAGTGTTGGAGTAGTAATCCGAGATCCCCGATATAGAGTTACGATGAAGTTAGCTGCTTATCTCGGGGTAGGATTCACTAACAATATGGCAGAGTATAAAGCCTTGATTATGGGACTGCATATTGCCAAACAAGGTGGTATTCGTCGGTTGTTAGTAAAAGGGGATTCCTAGTTGATCCTGAATCAGATAGATGAGACATACACAGTGCAGAATCCCATTCTTTGTATGTATCATCGGACTGCTATGACCCTACTTGAAGAGTTTGAGAGTGTGTCTTTTCAGCTGATTCCACGTTACTGGAATCAATTTGTAGATTCACTGGCAAATCTTGCTTATGAAGAAGACCTTTTCTTTAACTGTGGTCCTAGTTTGGATATTGTTATCAATGATGAAACATGACCCGGTCACTTGTGGGGAATGTTATCAGAGCATGCAATATATGGCAGACGATGGTTGATATGGGCGATGCAAAGAGTAGCCGAGACCAATCTACCGTTATTATCCTGGACCCATAGGTTGATTAGACAACATGTTATGCGTACGCCTCTTGCTGTATATGCAGGAGGGATGGGTCATAACCTTATGCATTTAGTTTAGGGCTGCGAGCCTGTTTTTTTCCTCCTTGGAAAGGAGCTTATTATTGTATATCTGTGCTATTTCGGGGAAGGATGTGTAGGTACTATTTTGTTTGATCTCGTTAGGCCAAGAGGGCTGGTTTTGCAAGGTTGTCTGTTTAGTGCAGGTGCAGTTAATGGTTTCTTGTTTTAGTTTTGTACTAGATAGGATTGGAAGAAGAGCTTGGAAGGAGCCTTTTGTTGCGGGAAGCTTCTCGTGGCCCTATCCAGGTGATATCTCTCCTTTATGAGTACTGTGGTTTTTGTGCTATATATGTCTGTGTGCTTGTAAGGGGTTTTTCTTTTCTTATTGGGGACCGGAGTCCAAGGCATGAAGTCCCAAGTTTAGTGGGTATGCTTGAGGGAGGTCTGAGTAGTCGTGGCCTCCTGTAACGACATTGTCAGGCATTGAAAGACCTATTTTAGAAGGGAGTCCTAGTGACCTTGTTCTGCTAGCCTGCTAGGCAGCTGTTCTAGGAGTTCTTGTTAGTTGTGAGGCAGGTTAGAGAAGCCTGCCACAAGAAAAATAATGATGATGATAAAAAACTTGAATATCTATAAAGAAAATAAATATATACAAAGGTGTGTAAAAAGGGGTTCTAACCCCTATAAAAGTAGAAAAGAAAAGAAAGGAAAATTTATAAGCAGTTGTTCATCGCCTTGTGAAGACCTGGTAGGTTCCTGGGGACGAGTCTGACCTAGGGCCGATGCCTTGTCTTCCTAGGGGTGGCTTCTTGCTAGAAAAGAAGGAATTAACGAAGGTTGGAGCGAAAATAAAAGTGAGCGTCAGAAAAGGATTAAGTGTCACCTTGCGAGGGCTTGGTAGGTTCTTGGGTACCGAGACAGGTCCTGAGGCCGATGCCCTGTTCTCCTTGGGTCACTACACTTAGCTCCCTCCTTTTTACATGCCCGAGTATGGAAAATAAAAAACCCTAAAAGCAGAAATGTGCTATAAAGAAAATACTTCTTGATCAGGCTATAGGAGTCCTCGCCTAGTATGAGCTCCTGGTTGTGTTGTCCTTAGTTAGGTAGGTAGTTCAGACTACTACTTAGGGTAACCTCTTTTATAGTTCTTTTTCATTTGGCCATGTTGGAGCAGTTGGTTAGTGACTAGCTTCGAACCTTTTATCAGATTATACTAGGCCTATTCCTTGTGGATGTCATCCCTTGGTTTTGTCAGAGGGTAGGGAGAGCGTTGTGCTGTGTTTAATATGTATCTATTTTGTATCAGCTTGATGCTTCCTTTGGTTGTCTTGTGCAGATCTACTGTGGGATTCGACGGGCTGAGTCGCTCTATCCCATGGTTCCCAATGAGAGCGGAGTTTTGATGCTGAGAAGTGCTTTAAAATAGCTAAAAATTATGAATATCAAGGGAAAAATATTCAACATCGAAGGCGGCGGCTCCAGCTAGGACGATTTTAAGCGTCAAGTGCTTTAAAGGCACCCGAGCGACACTTGTTGATTTTTGATAATTTTTCAGACTGCCGTGCAGGTTGTCAGGAGTTGCCGACGAATGCGGGATGTCAAGCCGATGCGCAGAAATTTACAACACTCGATTTGGACATCGGATGGGGAAATGGCCAACAAATGGGCAAGATTTGAAAAGGTGGACCAAAGTTTGGCCAAATGGGCATGACCTTTGGGGCCCAAATTTTATATCACATGAAATGTGGATGAAAAAATCGTGATTAAGGAGGAGAAAACGTGATGTCTACAGGCGCCGAAATTTGCGCCCTCTATGTTGGGCAGATTCAGGCCCCCAGACGCGAGCCTCCGGCCAGGGCACATCTGGGGGCCCGATCCCGACAAAAACACATGTGTGTGCTCCCGATGCCCTAGAGGCCCTACTGGTTAAGTTTCATATGAATATGATTTATATATCTTCAGCACACTCCATGCATAGTGAGTCTGATACTGAACTTGTGTATTGCAGGAGATTGTCTATATAGATGAGTTTTCATCTAGGCAGGGTGGCCGATCTGGTAGCCAAGGAAGGGTGCAAGACTCAGCATTGAAGGAGTACGTTGGGCAGCTTGTCAACGACATTATTGTATTTCATAAGACATGCTCCCCTGCTTTTGCAGAGAACTTCTTGAAGTTGAGGGCACTAACAAAGGCTAGGTCCTTCAAGACCATCCTGACCAACTCCAGCCTGGAGAAAGTAGTGTTGCTTCGACGTTCAAAGCTTCTCTACTTATTCACGAGTACTAGGTCTGGCCCACTTTTTTCCATGGTGGCCCGTGGCATGGTTGCCGGTGTTGAAGACCCCACTGTCATTAGACAGGAACTATTGGGGCAAAATGTATTGTTGCCTATGATCAAGAATAGCTCTGACCATGGGGAGCCTAGCTCCAAGAAGCTTAGGAGAGAATAGATGTACTTATTGCCTACTGATATCGCATCACTGATGTACTGCACTTTGTAATCTTCTCTTCAAGTAATGAAAACTGATGTTTGTTGGATTCGCGTGCAATGTAGTTTGTGATACGTGTCATTTACTGTTTTTTTTACTTGAATGTTACGTTTATTTGTCGAATTTATACGTAACAGGATTCGTACCCTAAATTTAATACACAGTGCTTTATCGAATTCATGCGCAACATATATTTGTTCGAACGCGTGTAACGATAACTCAACGACGTAAATAAAATAAATATCAAGCGACTAAACAAAAATAAGATGCGCCAAAAACTTTGTATTTGTATTAATTAAAATTTTACATGGGGTCCATTACAACCAAGGCTTTACAAAATGTCTTCAGAAGCTACATTCCATGTGCTTTTGAGTTTGTACACCTCTATCCTTGCTGATCTCCGCGAGGACTATCTTTCCATCGCCGAAAGAACCTGACTATCCGCAGATCCCTGTCGGTGATAGTGATCCTCCTTGCATGCACCGCTACATAGACTGAGTCTCCAAATAAGTCGATGAGGTAGGCTTCAGCAGCTTCTTGTAGTGTGAGGAGGGCCTGGGCAGTCCAGTGATCCGGTTGTTTCGTGCGTGATGTATCTGGAAACTGGTTCCTGTTGTTCCTAATCAGTATGCCCTCCATGATCTCCCGCACCAACTTCTGGAATGGAGCCTTCGGTATCAGGAGGTGAGTGGTCTTCTGGTAGTGGCGGATCTCGCGAAGAGCCACTGTGCCTGGCTTCCATCGACGCTTGCGATGCTGGCGTGGTGGTGGTGGTGGTGGAGCTGGAGGACGTGGCTGCCGTATGGAATTTCCAGGGGGGTATCTCCGGGCCGCTTGCTTGGTGCGTACCATGTCTTCTAGGAGAGAGAACTCAGAACTCAAAAGTGAAATGTGTAAAATGAGGTGAAACTTTAAACTTATAGCCAAACTTTTCAAAAACCCTAAAATTTCAATTAATGAATCCACGCTTAGGAAAAATATCACCAGTGCTCCGATTCACATGAAATTTTACCTGTAGGCTCCTCAAGGACACATCAACCACCCAAAAAAAATTTGGCCCCAACAGAAGCCTCTGGATCACCTGTCCGGAGGCTCGCGTCTGGGGCCCTGAATCCCCAGATTCAGGGCCCCAGACGCGAGCCTCCGGACAGGTGACCCAAAGGCTTCTAATGGGGCCAAATTTTTAATATAAATGAGTTTTTCTAATGCCCAGCATGAGGGTGAAGTTTCACCAGATTCCGATTTATAAATTTGACGGTTCAATCTTTTTTTGAAAATGCGTTAACTACATTATACTGCACTGATAATGTATTGTCAACCTCGCAATTGTAGATTAAATGTATTCATAATGAGTGTGCGCAACTGCAGATTAAATGTATTGTCAACCTCGCAATGCAAAACATTGGAAACTTAAAAATTGACAAAAAATAAATCATGGGTAAAATGGAATATCGCATGGGATATACTGTTGCCAAACCACTAAATATAGTAAGGATATAGTGCATCGGCCCATGTACAACTGATCACCGACGTGTACGTGGTTGCACATTGAATTTATCCTCAACAAAACTACTTACAAATTTGGAAACTTGAAAATTCACACAATGCGAAACATGGTCAAAATAGAATATCACATATTGGATTTAGCATTGCGAAACTATAAAATACACGGTAGATAGTGCACCGCACCAAGTACAACTAGAGCTAGGGAAAATTTAGCTCCATTTTGCAGGCCACTACTATCAAATACTTGAAGGTCTACTGGAAAGATAACCCAAAACTAAGCTCCTTACAATCTACAACCAAACCTGAGCTAAAAACATAGATCCAATTACAAGGTAGCTTCTCAAAGCATATTGTTGACATTAAGATTAAATGCATCCTTGTTATTGCGGATCCTGCGAACAAGAACTAGATCTATGGGCTTAATAGTGATACGTCGGGCATGAATGGCTAAAAGTTGACCATCACTCATTAGATCAATCAAGTAGCTTTCAACTGCTTCTTGGAGAGCAAGCAAGGCTTGGCTTGACCATCGCCCCATATTCCTTGCCTGGTTCCTTGAAAAGAACTTGTGATGATGCCCTGACTGTAGATCTTGCAGTATTTCTCGCACCAACCTGGAGAATGGTGCCTTAGGAATAATCAAGTCGGCACTCTTCTGGAATTCCCTTATCTCGCGTAGCGCAGCTGTGCCTAGTCTCCATCTTCGCTTTTTATGTGTTGGAGGGCATGTATTACAAGCTGGAGTAGTAGTGGGAGGTGGAGCAACTGGAGCATGTGGACCACCATTTCTGGACAATGGCGAACCATCATTATCGACCATACTAGGGCCACCATTGTTGGCCACAGTAGTGCCACCATTATTGGCTGCAGTGGGGCCACCGTTATCGGTCACCAGGGGATCTTTGTCACTCAGAGTACGCTCACTAGATTCGGAAGAGTGTTGAGCTCTTGCTCTCGCAGGCGCCTTTTTGATAGGAAGCTTGGAACGTGCCATGGCTGTGATGATGAAGAATAGAAAGGTGGAGGGTAGAGTGGAGAGCAATGGGAAAAAATGAAAGGAGAGACGACTTAAATACGAAACTTTCAAACTTACTGTGGTGTAAATGAATTTTAAATTTATCATTTCATTTCATTTCTCCACCCCATCCCTACCTCTCTCTATCTCCTGACACCCCCCTCATGCCCCCCTCTCTCTCTAGGCCAATGAATGTTCCAATGTTTAGAATTTTCATATCTTTGTCTTAGGATTTCAAAATCGACTTTTCTTAATTAAAAAACAAAGTTCGAAATCAACTTTGAAAAATATAATGACAAACCTTTGAAATTTTAAAGAAAATTTATAAGACATCTCATGTTAGAGATATGAGTATTGATGTGTCATATCCTTGGGACTTGTGATCTCTTGTGGACTCTAAATGCATCAAAATTATTATCTTTATCTAGGTCTCCATTTTTTGCCATCTCTCTCTTGGGTTGCCAACCATTCTGTGTGCCGTTGTCTAGCTGTGCTGTTTTCATATCTTGCTTTTCTCACTTCATATATTGCCCTACTTATAGATTTTGCTTGAGATGTTTTGGACTTCTTTTCTTTTTCCTCGTATCTTATCTCTAGTCTCCTATACCACCATTGGAATAATTGCCTCATAGAATTGGAATCATTGATGCCACCTCCATGATCAGTTGCCTTTTGAAAAGCACAGCGAGCTTGCCAGTGAGATCTTTCCATGCCTTGAGTTGACCATATTGCCAAACTTCCTTGATCTGCAAAGTATGGACCATGTGCTTCAAGTATATGCTGCACAAGAAAAGAGATTAGAAACACAAAGTAATTCGAAATGATGATTTTTTTTTGCAATGGTGATAATACTGACCATGTAGTGTGTTATGCTATTTGTAGTCCATGCCTCCACCATGGACTTATGAAATTTAGCAGCTGTCTCTTTAAATGCATTGGCATCACCATCCATAAACCCCAACTTCTGTAAGAGAGCTGCTAATCTATCTAGGTGTATCCACACTTCTGCCTTCGCAATCCTCGTTCGTCCCCCATTGCTCCAATCTGAAACAGCAAGGTGCAACTTTTTCCATGCTTCGTACTTCTCTGGTTGTTTTACTAGTATATTGCCTTCCTCATCTCGAGGTGGAGATAAAAACTTCCTAGCCTTGGGTCCGCCAAAGCATGGTTTACAAGGAACATTTCCACTCTTCCCCGATTTTTTCTCGTCCTTTTTTATTTCTACTTGGCCTCCGTGCAATCCAACTTCAGAGAGGACTTGTTCTACCTTCTTGCATGTAGCATCAGATTCTGACACGGGCTGCATCTTGTATGCAAAGCATATATATTCATATACTAGCTTCTCAATTATTCTAACCAAACAATGCAATGTGCAAAAGTGAACCCTTGTTAGTGGTATTTCCAAAATAAGGCGCCAGTTTGGATCCACTGGAATTAGCATTCCATTTCTCATGACTTTTTGATCACGTGTCGGAGCACCCTGTTGTCCTGCCTTGGCAAGCCATTCTTTCTTTCCATCTTTCCCTTTCTTCCTAGTTTGCATGCAGTATATGCACGGAAATTTTGCATTTGCTGCATTTGATAAACCAAACATACACTTCAATGTTTTTAAATCACTTGCAAGATGCCATTCAACTTGATAGTCCCCAAACCCCTCAACGTGTAAAACTGCTCCATTATTTTGCTGTTGAATAACACTGGGTATATTAGTGAGGTTAAAAAAAACTTTAAGTACTTCATGGTCCTCCTTTGGTACTTCAAATGCTGCAAGCCACCATATTTCATTCTCCGATTGTACACTGAAGTATAAAGGATGTTTTTCATCGATGTTGGGATCCAATGCTCGATTCATAAGTGTTATACTCACACGCTCAAGTTTTTGCCCCTTGATAATCTCACTCTCATCAAGTTTGAGAACAAACTTAAGCTTGCCTCTACATTCTTCCATAGATATATTGTAAAACTTGACCATAGCAATCTGAACCCTACATATATCCAATACAAAGTTGTTGGATGCAATCAATACAAAGGCAACTTCTTTGGAAACATACTTCAATATGTGTGTTGTTCCAGATGCGTAGGCTCACCAATTAGTTCTAAAACTTTCTCATTTAGTTGTTTTCGAGCCTTCTTCACGTGAAATGGTTTTGGCAGAGGCATTACTCGCTTAGTATTGAAGACTTGCTTAAAACCTGTATCCAATTGTTGATAGAGCATACTATATGACTCAGAACTCATTCCCACCTTGTCACATAATCCCTGAGCATCTGTAGCAGTAAACAAGTTGCTCACATCCCTAAGACGTTCACTAGCAACACCATCCACAATGTCCCTGAATTTACGATTTTCCAATGCGTTTTTGACCATATTCTTCCTAAGGACTTTGGCAATAGTATCATTCTCTGCATGAGGAAACATATTTCTCATTGTAGTAGATTGAGCATATATCCGTCTATGATATTTTCCACTTCCTTTGGCTAATTGGCCAATTGGTTTAACGGATCGGATGCGCCGACGTGCCTCTTTGGTTTTTAAAGTGGGCCCAATCTCCAAAGTTTTTGTGAGCTTCCTCTCTATGTTTCGATTCTCCTTCTCCAAGTCATTGACTTTAGACTGCAACTCCATATTCTGCACGTGTGTAGCATGCATAGCATCTTCAATGACAGACATTGCTTGTTGTAGGTTCTGGTTCTCTCTATCCTTCTCAGCCAATAATCTATCCTTTTCCATCAAAGACTGCATATTCCCTTGTAATCTTGTCTGCATATTTGTCAAGGTTTGATGAGCCCCTGCTAATCCTTGTGTGACAAGTCTGCATGTGTATCCATACAATCCTTCATTGCCTTCACAAGCAAACTTTACAAATGATGTAAGCCCTTCAAATTGTGGTGGCCTTCGAGTGAGTGGATCGGGTGGATAAATGCACCCATCAACCCAAAGGTCCACATTTTTTTTCCCTGCATTTCTTTCTTGTTGCATCCTGCATCTAATTGCATCATCTCTTTCCACAGTTCTTTTGAACATTGGTGCATATTCATCCTCCAATTGAAAGTGAATATCTCTCTTTCTCTTGGTACATCCTGCACCTGCATTCTGCAAAAAAAAAAAGTATGCAAATGTTAACTTGGATTAACATTCAAATCGCAGAACTACACCCCTTTGATTCACTATATCTGTGTTTTTTTTAAAACCCAGTTGGTTCTTGTCTCTTTCTCTTGCTTTCAGTCTTGATAGACCCTAATCAACCCCTAATCAGCCTGTAATCTTGGCTTTTAATCTACCTCTAATTAGCATCAAATCTTATCTTCTGTTCTATCCAAAATATTCTCTCTCTCTCTCTCTCTCTCTCTCTCTCTCTCTCTCTCTCTTTCTCTCTCTCTCTCTCTCAACAAAAATTCATCAAGGAAACCCTAAATACATTCATACTGAAGCTTGGCTAGTGGAAAACAATAACATCATCTTATCTTCTACCCTAATTTACTATCTGTCACTCTATCACTTATTTTCTTTGTTCATCTCACACAGTCCTCTCTGTCCCCCCCTTCTCCCCTCCTCTCTCTCTCTCTCCCCCTCTCTCTCTCTCTATGAATTGATGCTTAAGGACTAAACAACAACTGTGAAGAATAATAACATCACAAAGATTTAAAAAATAAAGATACCTCCATTATCACTGGATTGCTTGTAGTATAGACTGTTGAAGACGGAGATTTCTTACTGCATATTTCTGAAGAGGAAGATGGCTTGTAGCAGGGTAGAGTGTGTTGTAGATAGAGATTCTTTGATTTCAACAAATGGTATCAAAACTACTCCTCAATGCTGCTTCAGAAGAACTCGTATGCAAGAAACCATATTCTGGAGAGAAAGAGAAGAATGCACAAAATTTGGGACAAAACTAGAGCTTTCTGAGGGAATGAAAAAATGCCCAGAAATAGGTATATACTTGTCCAAAAAAGATGAAAATTTACAAGGAAACTCTCGAGTCAAAAAGGTGTCTTTGGGTAAAAAATAATCTTAAAATATGATGTGTACGTCATTTTATATCGTTTTTTAACTTCCGCCCTTTTAAGAAGCGAGAATGTGAATGATTGAAAAGTCATGAGGGCACTAAAGAGGGCATTAAAGAGTCATGAGGGCATTAAAGAATGATTGGCTGCGTTTTTAGAAAAAATAGAATTGTATTTTTTTAGTTATGAGGATTTTGAGAAAAAGTGACCTTATCCTGCAGTTTGGGAATAAAATAATAGGTGAAATCTATTGAAAACACAAAAACGAGATTTGCTTGATTGTAGAAGATCTCTTTTTATAATATTATTTTGGAATCTTTTTTTAGAGAGAGAGAGGTGAGAGAAACCCCTTAAGGGGCAAAAAAGAGAGTCCATATTTTTCCTAATGCTCTCCATGCCTTGTGTGAGCACTCCACAAAGCCTATATTTTATGTATATTTCATCTTCATGCTCAAATAATAGCCCAAATTACAAAATAGCAAGCTTTTAGCTTTTGAGTTTGCTTTTACACAAAAATAGGAATAAAGCTAATGGACGGTGCCCAAAGAGTCTGGCACGCCCAATACAATGTCCAAATAGAAATAACATAACCATGCACCCATGCGCATACAAAATAATAATAAATAATCGATGCCTCAATAAATAGGCATGAAAAAATATAGACGTGGCGCCTATCAAAATATAATCCATAAATCAAATACTCGCTATCCTCCAATGCTTTCCTCCGCCACTACTGCTATCTCTACACATCAACTGAAGCATTCACAATCGTTAGTAAAATAATACAATTAAACCGACAAAAGTGAATACCTAGCAGTCTTCAGTTATATAAATAAATCAACTAGTTAGAAATAAATCCTAACCTTAATTTATTACGAGTGCGTACTCTAAACTCATAAACATTTATTAATTTAATATGCATTTTGCAGAATCACCCGCAATGGAATCACCCATGTACACACTAAATTAATGAAACGCCCGAAAAGGACAGGCGTCCCCATCAACTTCTCGCACAAAGAATCCACTTTGTGTATGAGCCCCAGTCATCAAAGTTTACGGAATCCACCGTAAAACCTCACGGAATCCACCATGGCACGGAATCCACCGTGAAATCTGCCTCCTGGCATCATACCCGCCAGTTCTAGTGGTCATAAAGTCAGTGTCTATGATAGCTTCTGGTTCAAGTATTTCAGTCTCTTTCTCTAACAAAGGTGGGTTTTCATAAACAGGGTGTACAGGTAATTGGCCTCTAAATGGTCTCAATAAACTAATGTGGAATGTGTTGTGACTTTTCCAATGAGGTGGTAATTCTAACTTGAATGCATTGTCATTAATTTTATGAATGATCCTAAATGGTCAACCAAACATAAATCATCAACTTTGAAATTCATTGCTTGTCTTTTCTTGTTGGCTTGTTTGGTATATGATTGCTGGGCTTTAGCAATCATGTCTTTAACCTCATCAAAAATAGTATTATGCATACTAGCAATATCATCAGCACTTTGAACTCTATTTGACAAAGATGCAACAGGTATAGATAATCTATATCCATAAATCACTTCAAACGGTGCTTTCTTTGTAGATGTATGTGGTGTATTGTTATATGCAAACTATAATAAATGCAAATGTGTGTCCTATGTCTGTGGTTTAGAGATAGTATATGCACGTAAAAGATCTAGAATTGTGCTATTAGTGGCTTCTGTTTATCCATTAGTTTCAGGATGAAATGCAGATGAAAAATCAATCTTGGTGCCTAGGTTAGCAAACAGAGTAATCCAAAAGTTGTTACAAAATCTAGAATCACGATCTGAAATAATAACTTTTGGCAATCCATGGTTAGTGAAAACAGTTTTCAAAAACAATTGTGCTGCTTGTGATGCTGTTAAAGTTTTCTTACATGGAATGAAATATGCTTGTTTACTAAATCTATCTACGACTGTCCAAATCATATCATAGTTAGATTTAGTATTAGGTAAACCAGTAATGAAATCCATAGAAATTTGTTCCCAAGGTTTAGATGGAATAGACAAAGGCATAAGTAATCCATACTGTTTACCATGATGTCTCTTAACTCTTTGACAAATCAAACATTTAGAAACAAAGTTAAATACATCAGTGTCCATATGCGGCCAATAAAAATCTTCAGTTAACGTACGTAAAGTAGATATGATACCTCTATGACCTTGATATGGGGGACAATGAATTTCATTCAAAACAAAAGATCGGAATGGAATTGTAACACACAATCTCTTTTCATAAAACATAAATCCATCATTATATGACAATGAATCAATAGGAATCAAATTATTTTGGACTAATTTATTCCAATCAGCATGAAAAGTAATATCCTGATGATAAGTATCTTTCATAGCAATCAAAGAATCAAAAGATATAACAGAAATATTATGAATGGCAGGTCTTCTACTTAATGCATCAGCCACTACATTTTCTTTTCCAGGTTGGTATTGAATGATAGGATGGAAACTTTGAATAAAGGATGCCCATTTGATATGACGGTTAGAGATTTGGGGTTGGCTAAGTAAATGTCTAATACTTTGATGATCGGTCTTAATCATAAATTCTGAACCCATTAAGTAGTGTTTCCACTGTCTTAATGCTTGTACAACTACTAATAGTTCTTTCTCATATGTGGAATATTTCAATTCAGAAGGTTTCAACTTACAATTAGAATAGGCTATAGGATGATTGTCTTGCATAAGCGCAGCTCCTATTCCTGATCCACTAGCATCGGTCACTACTAGAAAGAATGGTCTATTAAAATCAGGCAACTGTAGAACAGGGGCATGGGTTAATGCATGTTTCAATAAGTCAAAGGATTTCTGTTGATTTTTGGACCAATGATATACAATTTCTTTCTTCAGAAGTTTGGTTAATGGTAAAGCAAGTAATGAAAAATTATGTACAAACTTCCTATAGAAACTAGCAAGACCAAGGAATGAGCGTAACTCATGCACGTTTTTAGGTACAGGCCAATTCAATATTGCATCTATTTTCTTAGGATCAACTTTAATTCCATTAGATGATACAATATGACCTAAATACTCAATTTCTGTTTTAAAGAATTCACTCTTTTCAGGGTTTGCATACAGTTGATTTTCTTTCAATAACTGAAAAACCAATGACAAATGCTCATAATGTTCTTTCTCATTTTGACTAAACACCAAAATATCATCAAAGAAGACAATTACACAATACTGATATTTCAAAAATATACGGTTCATCATTCTACTAAACGTAGCAGGTGCATTAGTCAATCCAAATGGCATCACTAAAAATTCGTAATGACCAAATTGTGTCCTAAATGCAGTCTTGAATATATCTGACTTATCTAGTCTCACCTGATGATAACCAGACTTGAGGTCTATTTTACTAAATATAGCAGATCCTTGTAGTTTGTCCATAAGGTCATCAACTCTAGGAATGGGATACCTATTCTTTATAGTGATCTTATTTAAAGCTCAATAGTCAATGCACATACGATAGGTATTATTCTTTTTCTTGACTAACAGAACAGGTGCACCGAATGGAGAACTACTAGGTCTAATCAATCCTCTATTTAGTAATTCCTCAACTTGACTCTGAATTTCTTTTTGCTCTATCTGGCTATGCCTATATGGTGCTTTGCAAGGTGGTTGTATGCCAGGGATCAAATCTATCTTATGGTCTTCTGGACGTGAAGGAGGTAAACCAGGTGGTAGGTCTTCTACAAAACAGTCCTTAAAATGTGCAAGAAATTCTTTATGCCTAGGGTGCATATGACTTTCTTTTACTTGCAATTCATTCACCCAAATGAGATAGGATTTACTACTCTTGCGTAATGCACGTTTAGCTTGAGTATGCAAAAGCAGTGGAAAAACATTAGATGCATGCATACCATATAATGTAATAGATTTTTCTTGAAAATTAATATTCATTGAGTGTGTGGAATAATCTATATCTGGGTTATGCTGATGACGCCAAGGCATACCTAAAATAATGTCACTCGACTGTAATGGAACAACTAGGAAATTTCTTCTTTCAGTATATTGACCAATTTGAATCTCTAAGTCATGCACTTCCTGTATACCATTATACCTAGTGTCTAAGAATGCAGCTTTGATACGATAATGCGTAGGTACAGTCTGTAATTTCAATTCTTTTACTAATTTTGCTGAAATAAAATCATGAGTGCTACCGTCATCATGCAAAATAATCTTTTCCTTTCCATGCACCAAACATTTCATAGTCAATAAAGAATGTGGAGTAGACATACCTGGTAAAGTATCCGAAGGTGTAATACTGTCATCCTCATCTTCAATGAAATCAGGCATATCTTCATGTTCGTCTTCGTCCATTGCTCCAAGGTAGTTGATATGGGAAGGTGGCTTCTTTGAATGACAATTTGCTGCTAAATGTCCAGGCTGGTGGCATTTATAGCATACTATTGGCTTGGCTTTGGTTACATTGTTTGCAATGGCGGGAAGTCTAGGTACATTAGGATTTGGCTGTGGAATAGACTTAGGGTTTTGATTGACATTGGATGGTAATGCAGGTGGTTTTGCCCAATTTTTGCGGAAACATGATGAAGAGAAACGACCTGGATTAAATCTTCTAAAATTGGAATTGAATTACTTAGATCCATAATTACCATTGGCTTGGAATTGCTGTGGACGTCTGTCTCTACCTCATAGCTTATCTTCAGTGTCGTGAGCTAGTGAAATGGCGTTTTCAAGGGTAGCAGGCTTGAACATATTAACTTCAGCGTAGTAATGCCCAAGGAATCCAGACATATACTTGCGCTTGTGTGTCGCTTCAGGCACGTCTTCAAGCATGTGTAGCTGGAGTAATGCATTCCAAAAACGCTCTGTATACTGAGGAATAGGCTCACGATCCTGTTGCTGAAGAAGATCCCATTGCTTAATAGCTTTCTCATGAAATTGTGGTGGAAGGAAATTCTGCATGAACTTCTTCTTGAAATCCTCCCAAGTAGTAGGACAATCTATGCTCTTGCATACTACAGTCCACCAAAGGGATGCTCTGTCTACTAAATGATTAGTGACACACTTGATTTTATCTTTTTCTGCATAGGTTTCCTCATGAAAGTAGTCGTCAAACTGACTAATGAATGCTAGAACAGTTTTTTCTTCTGGTATGCCATTGAAAGTACGGAATTTGAAACTTCTTTTACTTATCTTTGATTCCTTACGGATGGTTTGAGCTTCAAGAGTTGCGTCGATGGTACGTCGAATAAGATCTTCAGCTTGAGGTTCTTCTTTGTCGGTAGACGCTCTTTGTAGATTTGCCAGTTGAACTTGCAATGCTTGCCTAGCCCTTTGTTCTTCTTCCAATTGCATCATAATTAAGTCCAGCTTTTGCTCCATCGTAGACTCAGGTAGGTCGCCTTCAGCCATAAGATCATCCATATGTGGTTTCGTCATCCTGCAAAACTCAAAAGACATTTCTCACTCAAAATCAAGTTAGCGGGATGAGCGTAGCTCAAGTTCGAGAATACAAGGCTTATATATTTTTGGGTATGGCTTTCTCAATCTTCGGAAAATCTGCATTTTATCCTTCTTCGTATGCTGAAAATGCTTTAGCAAACCTGCGTATGGGTAGAGTACCTTCCAATGAACAACTTTACAGTTCGGAGCTTCTGTGCAGGAACAGTCCTTCTAGGAGTTTTGAGCACAAGTCAGTTCTGACTCCAGTTGACTAGTCTGACTTGCAGAGTTGCAAACTTATGTGACTTGCAGAGTTCCAGACTTGCAGAACTTAGTCGATTTACAGAACTTGCAGAACTTGACCTGCTTTAGATGACTTGCAGTATTTCAACTTGAGAGACTTGCAGAATCCACTTAGTGTGTCCTGACTTATTGAAGCTTAGGTAGCTTAGTTGCTTTGGGAAGTAAGCTCAGAAAGCTTACTGTGATCAAACATAAATTCGTGGGGGGGGGGCGTTTTTCTGCCCACGGCGAAAAAATCGGAGGTCTCTGAAGACCTCGCGATGACAAATCGAAGCTTTTTCAAGCTTCTTAAAGCTTATAAGCTTTTAGTATTAAGCTTATTAAAAGGAATAAAGCTTTTAAGCTTATTAGCTATGGAGGATTTCTCACTGTTTATCCACGACTTGATGAAGGAGATGTAGGAGTGGTCCTCTGCCTCTGTAGCCCCGTCCTTCGCGATCCAATGATGGAAATAGGGGATCTTGATCGTCAAAAATCTGCCTGTATCGACGGTTCGCGACGAGATTGACCGTAGAGCCCGATCGTTCCAGGAGCTCCACCTTCGCACGAGATGGGTAGCGATTGGAAGCTCTTGATCTCAGCTTCGCTCTGATACCACTGGTGCGCAGATCGGACGATGTATGCTCGCATAGTGAATGTCGGAAGGTCCCCAAGAACAATGGAACTCTACTTTTTGCACAAATTACAAGGTAAAAAGCATGAACGACAAGAGCAAGAGACCAATTGGGTGCAATCTCCCCCCATGCCTTGTGTGAGCGCTCCACAAAGCATGTATTTTATGTATATTTCATCTTCATGCTCAAATAATAGCCCAAATTACAAAATAGCAAGCTTTTAGCTTTTGAGTTTGCTTTTACACAAAAATAGGAATAAAGCTAATGGACGGTGCCCAAAGAGTCTGGCATGCCCAATACAATGTCCAAATAGAAATAACATAACCGTGCGTCCATGCGCATACAAAATAATAATAAATAATCGATGCCTCAATAAATAGGCATGACAAAATATAGGCGTGGCGCCTATCAAAATATAATCCATAAATCGAATACTCGCTATCCTCCAATGCTTTCCTCCGCCACTGCTACTATCTCTACACATCAACTGAAGCATTCACAATCGTTAGTAAAATAATACAATTAAACCGACAAAAGTGAATACCTAGCAGTCTTCAGCTACATAAATAAATCAACTGGTTAGAAATAAATCATAACCTTAATTTATTACGAGTGCGCACTCTAAACTCATAAACGTTTATTAATTTAATATGCATTTTGCGGAATCACCCACTATGGAATCACCCATGTACACACTAAATTAATGAAACGCCCGAAAAGGACAGGCATCCCCATCAACTTCTCGCACAAAGAATCCACTTTATGTATGAGCCTCGGTCATCAAAGTTTACGGAATCCACCGTAAAACCTCACGGAATCCACCGTGAAATATGCCTCCTGGCATCATAACTCTATGGCCTCAAATAAGCTAGAGGGCTTTTGAGCCATAATATCAAATGAAAGGCTTGGTTCTAGCCCATAAATATACTTATGCAAATTGGCATCATCACTAACAACCTCTACATACATTGTCAAGTTCATGAACTAATTTGTATACTCCTGCATGGTGACTTTACAAATTTATGGCCCTTATGGACCATATCCTTAGCCAACCATTCCTCTTCTACCAAGGACACAAATACCTATACCATATGCATCTTAAAGTCTTCCCAATCACGAAATTGTTGATTTTCCCTTTGTATGTAACGCCACCATGTATGGGAAAGCCCTCTAAATGAAGAGAGGCAAGAAGGATCTTTGCCTCATCGATGCGTGGGTAGATGTGAAAATAAGCCTTTAGCTTAGAGGTCCACTCTTCCAAGTTAACCACATATGGGGATTGTCCATTAAACTTGGTAAAAATAATTTTGTCATGCAACTCATTAGTGCCTTGATGTCCATGCATTCCATGTGGTCCATGCTGCCTATGTATATGCTATCCATGAGGGCCATGCTAGCCAAATTGTGCATAAGGGCCTTGCTCCCCATGATTACCATGCATGGCATGCTACCCATACATCCCATGTTGCCGCGAATTGAATATTGAGGCCTCATCATGCATTGGAAATGGGGGATGGAAGGATAATCTCATCATGCCTTGTTCTGAAGGCTCACCGATGACTTAACCAGTAAGGAAGAGTTAAGTCTTGTCACTCTCTTACAGGAGTACATGGACGTATTTGCCCGGTCCTTAGAAGAGCTACGGGGGGTAGATTCGAGTGTTGTGACTCACAATATATCCATGACATCGGACGCAACGCCGGTCAAGCAGCAATTGTACCCCATGAATCCAAAACACGCCCATGCTGTCAAGGAGGAAATTGACAAGCTAACGAGAGCTGGATTCATTTACAAAATTGAGCACACAGACTGGGTATCACCCATAGTCATTGTGATGAAGAAGAACGGCAAGATCCGAGTGTGCATCAATTACAAAAAGGTGAACGCTGCTACAAAGAGAGACAATTATCCCTTGCCGTACACCGAGCACAAGCTTGAGAGAGTGGCAGGCAAGGAAGCCTATAGTTTTCTGGATGGCTTCTCAGGGTACAACCATGTGCAAGTGCATCTTGCAGATAGGCACAAGACTGCCTTTGCCACTGAGTGGGGTGTCTTTGCGTACGTAGTCATGCCCTTCGGGTTGACCAATGCTCCCGCCACCTTTCAATGCCTCATGTGCACCATATTCAAGGACATGCTCCGCAAGGAATTAGAAGTCTTTGTCGATGACTTGTGTGTCCATTCGACCTGGATTGAACACCTAGAAAAACTCTGCGCGGTCTTTGAACGGTGCTGCTTATATCGTCTCTCCCTGAACCCCTTGAAATGTCAGTTTTGGGTGAAGCACGGATGCATCTTAGGACACGTGGTGTTGAAGAACGGCATTGCCACGAACTTCTCGAAGGTCAAAGTTATCATTGACCTTCCATCCCCAAGTAATTACAAGGGAGTTCAATGCTTCTTAGGTCACACAGGATACTATCGGCGGTTTGTACTGAACTACGAGCTGATCGCTAGGCCATTGTACAAGCTGCTAATTGTCTTCGAGTGGACCGAAGCATGCCAACGGGCGTACGAAGAATGAAAAAGGCTCTAACAACGGCACCTATTCTACGAGCCCCAGACTGGACCATTACTTTCCACGTACACATTGATGCCTCTAAGTTTGCCGTGGGGGCAGTGTTGTGCCAACCTGGTGAACATAACCTAGATTACCTAGTAATTTTTGCTAGCAGGCAACTCACTGAGATGGAGATGAATTATTCGACAACGGAAAGGGAGGGATTAGCCATGGTGTTCGTTGTGAAGAAGTTCCGGCATTACCTGTTGGCCACCCCCTTCACCTTCTTCGTGGACCATCAAGCCCTGCTCTATTTAGTGAACAAACCTTGTGCTACAGGACGTATAGCTTGATGGCTTCTCCTGCTCCTAGAGTTTGATTTCTCCGTGGTGGTACGGAAGGGAAAACAACATTACATGGCTGATCATTTGTCCCGTATACCCACAGGAGAAGCCGCTGGACAAGGCATCATGGACGAATTACCTGACAGCCACTTATTCCATCTGTCCAGCGAAGGAGACCTATTCAGGAGACTGATCTGACACCATACTGGGCAGACAACATAGTCCAAGTGCTCGAGCATAGGCTACCCGAATGACCAATGGAACGGGCACGGCTTAGGCACTTGATCCTGAAAATCCATCCCTACCAACTGATTGCAGGCCAACTCTATAGGCTGGGCAAGATGGATTGCTATGTAGGTGCATATGTGAGCATGAGATGCACGATGTGCTCTCTGAGGCGCATAGCGGCATTGCAAGAGGACACTTTAGCGGAGACATGACAGCACGAAAGGTGCTGCAGTCCCAGCTATGGTGGCCCACACTTTTCCGCGATGCTAAACAATTCGTCAAGCATTGTGACGAGTGCCAACGGACAAAAGTCCCGATTCGTAAGGATCAGATGGAGTTAACCCCTGTTATTGCTCGCCAACCCTTCGAAAATGGGGGATTGACTTCATAGGACCCATCATCCCCGCGGCGCAATACTCACAAGCCAAGTACATCGTGGTGGCCACGGATTACCTCACCAAATGGGCAGAGGCGAGAGCCACACGAAAAAACGATGCTAGGACGACTGCCAAGTTCTTATGGGAGCAAGTAATCTCGCGCTTTGGTTGCCCCATCGAACTGGTTAGCGACCAGGGAACGCACTTCATCAACGAAGTGATAGCCCATCTCCTATCCGCCTTTCTTATCATCCATCGCAAATCCTCACCATACTACCCTCAGGCTAATGGCCAGGCGGAATCAACCAATAAAATTCTCATCAATGTCCTGACTAAAGTAGTCTCAGCCTCACGAAGTGACTAGGATAACAAGTTGATGGCAGCCTTGTGGGCCTACCGAACAGCTTATAAAACGGCCGTCGGTCAAACACCTTTTAGGCTGACCTATGGGACTGAAGCCATTCTCCCATTAGAATTCTTTGTCCCTAGCCTGAGAATAGCGCTCCAAGAACGATGGGAAGGGAAGGAAGCATGGACGCAACGCTTGGTTGAGCTGGAACGCCTATCAGAGATTCGTCTTCTAGCCACCCACGCACTTATCTGCGAGAAAGCCCGACGCAAGATCTGGTTTGACAAACATGTCAAGCAATGGGAGTTTGAGCAGGGTGACCTAGTGCTCATCTACTCAGTTAAAGGACATAAGCAAAAGATGAAATTCAAAGGTCTCGGACCCTTCAAGGTTCGGGTAATCAGTCGAACTGATAATGTCGAGCTTGAGACACTGGATGGTGAAGGAATAGGCTTCTTCAATGGCAGCCATGTCAAGAAGTACTACCCACCCACTCATCCTTTGCATGAGCCACCAATGGTAGAACCACCCATCAAAATACGAGTAGCCACAGTTACAGAAATCTACAAGAATGAGGAGGAGCCTGTAGAACTCGCCTACCTCCGTGTCACAGTCACTGCCAAGCAAACGTGCTCCTTCAACGCCCTGATTAATGAGGGGGCAGATTTCAATGTCTTAACGCACAAGCATTGGATCCAGCTCGTCAAACCACTACTTCATCCCACAACGGCAAAATTAAGCCCATACGGGGCTCAATCCTACACCCTTCTCGGCACATGCACAGTCATCGTTTCTATCGAGTCTGAAACTATCCCCATGCTATTTTATATGTTGCCAAGTACCATGGATGCAGGCACAGAGTCATTGCTCGGGCGAACCTTTAAAAAGAAGACTCACTGCAATGTTGATTATGAGTCGCAGTGCATCCACTTAGCAATCGGCAACATGTGCATTGTCACAGCTTTCAGCAAGGGCCTCGTAATACTATCACCGCTCATAGGGCCACCGATAGAAACAGCCATAGGTAAGACTAAAGAGGGGGGTCATGCATATCTGCCGCTCCCAGATCCCCATAAACCGCAGGCCGCAACAACCAAAGCAAAACCCCAATAGCCTCACTTGCAATGGGTACCTAAACAGCCTCGAGAACCGCCTAGAACTAGACGTGCATGTTTTCATAAGACCTACAAATCTAAATCTAGGAAACCAAGACGCCATCACCGCAAGTGCCGCGTGATTAAACAAATATGGGTCCCTAAAATCCTCCTGCATGCACAAGGCTACTATGAGGGGAATGCCTCGCTGTGGATCCCTAAGGTCCCCACTGCCAAAAGCTCTAGTCCTACGTCGACCTCAAGTCTGATCAGCCCTTGTCCCCCGATGCCTCAAGACCATGAACCGCAGTGCTCACCCCACTCATCCGACCCCTCTACGCGTCAACCCAAGAGAGTCGCACACTCCTATCGGCCCAAACAATGGCCATCACCACAAGTGGCATCATCCAACCAAGTCAACCTGTCGCTCCGCAGCCTAGCTGACTGCAGCAGCATAACTGTTGAGATCAAATCCGACCCATCCATCTTGCCAACAGCCAGGTTGCCGACTCAAACGGACCCCTAGCCACAACTCTGTCTAGTCAGAACCTCCAATTCCAGCAAACCTCAACTACCCGTTGGCCTTAATAGCTCGATGCCACCTTTGTTGCACTGGCCCTCAGCTATGACCGCCTGGACTTGGGTCTATTAGCAGAACCCTTTGCAACAAACGTGCGCAATATGCCTTGCTCTTGGGAGACTTTTGAATTCACCTTTGCACAGGCTTCTCACTCTGCCGTTGAGTTGCTTGCTAGCGAGGTCTCCAAAGAGCAAGCCATTAAGCAACGCCTCATCACATCATTTGACCCATGGACAACGTGTGCCATCACCGACCAAGAGATCGCAAGGTTATCCCACCTGGCTGATACGGGATCACCCTTCTTGAGGCAGTGGTACGCTCTTAGGTTGCAATGGGAAGTCGACGGATGTCGCATAATGACCAATGCTGAACAACCCCGAGCCATCAAAACGGTCGAGTATGATCCCGCCTACGTCGCGCCTACCTCGTATAGAGTGTTAACCACTCTTCGGGGTCGACCCATGGACGATCATATCTCAGGGCACCCCTATCTCGACCGCCTCTTAACAGAGGAAGAGCTCCACATCGCAAGTCGGGTCGATTCCGGTGATTTCCTCACAGATGTCCTCACGTACATCACACATGTAGGCATTCGACCCTTTAACCTGGACTGCACTGCACAACTGGAATATAACCCCAACTTCTACGCTTGGCTCCTACACAAATAAACATGATCGCCTTAACCCCACAACCTCCAATCCTGGGACAGATTCTTCTTTTCCAAAGGGAGGAAGGGGCAGTAAGGGGATAAACGAAATAAAATCTAAAAATAAACCAAGTGTGAAATGCTCAAAATTGAAATGCAAATATAACAGGTGGTGATAGAAGTCTGAAAGACAAAGTTAAGGCTATGGGCAATAAAATCTGCTATGCTTTTGTTTGTCTAGAAAATTAGTTGCCAAAAAATACTAAAAATGGAAATGGCTAAATGTGCAGGTGGCGACCATGGCAAGCCTGGACAAAGCAGGCAAGCTTTCCTTCTCGGAGGAGGAACAAGTAAAGTATGGCCTCACGGTGGAAACAAGAGCTTTCAACCAGTTAAAGTTCCGCCACGTCTTCAACCTAGAAGACGTAGTCATCGAAGAACCGGCGGTACGTCAAATCATAGAGCAATGCCACCTATAGAAGTACCTGGACACAGTGGGCCGAAGGATAGACTACACCCTATGCACTGATTTCTTGCATACCTTCAACAAAAACAGGGGCACCGTCATGGTGCCTGACAAGGAAGCTACCAGACAGGTGCAGATCGAGCTAACCCCCGAGCTGGTGGAAAGGACACTAGGACTGCCAAATAAGGTGGAAAGGAAGCCAAAAAGAGACATCTATGCCATGTTGGGGATGGATAAAGTGAAGGTTCACACCAATGACGGAATTAGCCTGGCGGACATCCCCAACCAAGAAATTTAGCTGCAGGCAAAGATGGTGCACGCCATGTTCTCAAGCCAAAGGTACAATAGCATTATGACCCGAATCAATGTATCTCTGCTCGACAGCATCGCGACGCAATCGTTGGATGAGGTGAACCTCAATGGGTTCATGAGAAAGACAATTGAGGCTTCGGTAAAGACCCTAGCGACAGGAGAAAGAGCCGTGGCAGGAGAGTCCCCGTCATCCCGATCAACCTTCAAGGCATCATCCTCCAAGGCATCCACCGTAGGGTTTGGAGGTGTCCTTACGGCAATCATTCAAGAAGCGATAGGGCAGGGACAAGCACAAGAAGACAAAGAGGGAGGTGACGAGGAAAGTGGCAAATCACTGTCACAGTCCCCGCCTCACGCGGAAGAGCAGCAGAGGTCGTCTGATGAGACGGAAACAGACACCGATGAGGAGGGAGAACCCCAGGCTACACCACAAGGGCAGGCGGAACAACGAACTAAGGCCCTACATGGAAAAAGAGAGGAGGAGCGAAAGAAGAAAGAAAAGGAAGATCTGGAATGGGCCCGAAGGGAGTCGGTAAGGGATGAAGAGGAAAGAAAAAAGAAGGCCGAGGAGGAGCTGAGAAGGAAGGAAGAGGAAGAATTGGAGCTGGCAACCCGTCGCTCCATCGAGGAACAGCACAGAAGAGACAAGGAAAGAGCAGAGGGTCCGCATCAACCTGAGGCACCCGGTCCCAGTAGCGGTGTGTCGAAAATCGCACCCCTGCCCCCTGTAGAAGGAAAAGGAAAGGACCTAATCAGGCCAGCTTCCCCTCTCCTCATAACACCCATGCAAACCACTCCTATCATGATGACACCCCTTGCCACCGCCACCCAGGGGCCCACCCCAAAAGTCGACGAGAGCAATGTGGTCGCCTGGCTGCAGTTTTTGGTGGAAAGGGAGCTGGCAAGGGAAGCGGCCGTGGGCACCCCAGCTTCAGGAGCCAAAAGGCAGCCACGGCTGAACTGGAGCCAAGGCCGGAACTGAAAAGGAAAAAATTATAAGAGATCGCCACCATTATGACCATGCCCCACCCCCCACCTCTAGCAGGCCAATACAACGAGTACGTGAAGGAACTGCTCTCGCAGTTGCAAAGGGCCAGACAGGAAAGGAGGATAGCCGTGGAGGAGCTGGCAGCGGAACGAGAATCACAAGTTGCCCTCCAGCTGGAAAGAACGAAGCAGATAACAGAATATCAAAGGGAAATCGCTGTGCTCAGGGAGGAAGCCAGCACTAAGGAGGCGAAAGAATTAAAAGCCCTGAAGGAATGTGATGCTGCCTGGGAGGGAAGAAGAAAAATCTTGATGGAGCATCTCAACGGGGAGAGGGAAACGAATGCCCACCTTCGGCGCAAAAATGATCAGTTATCTGCAGTCAACTTGGAAGCGCAAAGCCAACTTGACAAAATCAGACAGGAGGCTGCAGAGCTGGACCAATTAAGGGCAGAAAAGGTGCGAAGGATGCAGGTAAAGCTGAACCAGCTCAATGTGCAAATCGCAGATGATTGCCAAGAGCAGTCCCACCTGCACCGTGAGCTCGAGGCCTAGCAGCAACAGCTCATGGAAATGACCCTCCATCATGGGGAGAGCCTGGAAGATATGGAAAGAAGGGCAAAAGAATGGTCCGATCACAACGAGAAAAGAGTACGGGACTTAGCATGTCGGCTAGCCAAGGCCGAAGGAGACAGGGTGCTAGCTGAGAATCAAGCAGAGGCGGCCCAACTCTCCATGATAGCCCAGCAGCACACCTTTCTCAATACGCTGCTCCACACCACCAGACCAGAGGGAGATGAAGCCAATGATCAGGTGCAAAGGAAACTAACCGTTGCGCACAGAGCTCTCACAGCAGGCCTGCACGTGCCGCTGCAGCTAGGAGGCCCGCCGCAGAGCCTAGAAGAGCAGAGGAGATATCTTGCACAAGTAGGCCTGACGGCGCAGGAGATAGATGACCTCGGTTTCATAGAGGAAAAAACACAAGAAGATGAGCAAGCAGAAGGGGGTGAACCGGAGCTCGATCTCGGACCTCAGGAGGAGGAATACGTCCCACCACCCCCTCAACCACAACAAGCTGAAGTGCAGCCCCCTGATACATCTGCCGAGAGAAGAGCGGCCCAAACCAACCACAGGAAAGAGATGGTGGAGAAGGCAAGAAGAAAGCTGAATGCTAGACCCGTCCCAAGACAACCTGCCCCTCTCCTACTGCACACCCAAGATTCTCCTGCTGAATTCCGTGCCGAATTGATTATCTAGGAATAGCAGGAGTATAACCGCGACCCCTTCGACTTGCGCTTTGAGTTTCCCACTGCCTTGAATAGGGTACTGCCCATTCAACTGGTGGAGGATATCATTGCCATGGGGACAAGGCTCAAAGCCAAGTGGTTAGCAGAGCGTGAGGCTCACCCAACTGCTTGGAGAGCCGAGGACCGCGAGTTTTGGCAAGATAAAGTCCTCCAGGTGCCTAGATCAGTGGAAGTCTATAATTGCCAACCCACCTGGAGGAGACGCATTTTTTACGTCAACCTGGAAGCGTGGATGGCATTTTACAACACCCTCCCTTCAGAGAGAAACGACCCCACTTTTATGCCGTATCCTCGAAGGGTAGGGGTAGACTTCAATCCGTCCATCCACGGCATGTTCGATTTCCCCATCATCTATAATACCAATAGCACCTCCCATACGGACGCCCTTCTCTTCACCCTTCCCGACTTGTATAGCTCTATAGATAAATTTCTTAGCGAGTTCACCTCTTGCCCCAACCCCGCATTCATCACCACTTGTAATTATCTTAGGTTAATTACGATCCTAGTCCACCAAGAGCCCGCACCCCAAGAACGCCACCTCCCACCCCTCTATTTTGACCCCAACGCCATAGACAGCAACACCATGACTCGCCTCATGATGCGTGCTTCTCTTTTGCCGTCTTTCTGTGGTGCACTACTCGAAGACATGAATGACAACAAGTTCACCCAATGCTTCCTTTCTACCACCACCCTCAAAACCCGCCTCCACATCAAAGGCTACTTGTTGAGTCTAAAATTCCTTAACAAGGCCCCCCGCCCTCCACCAACCCCTACCCACCATTCAGATGACGAGGAGTAAACTCCTGTCATGCCCTTGTACTGCTTGCCTCCATGTATACGCCTCCTCATGCTTTTTTTTTTTTTTTAAAGAGAGAAGACGGAAAGATGCACCAAATCACCGCACCTAGGACCCTCCCTAGCCCCCCCCCACTTCACACTTAGGGCACATCAAGGGCAGGACGTTCAGACCTGTCACCCTAAGACTTGCACTGCACCACCAACAAAGCACGAACTGGGTCCTCAAGTATGGGACGTTACCAAGGGCTTACCCAAGGTCAGACCCATCTCTCGGTTCCACTACCACACGCACCACGCACTACACAACAGGACAGACACACCCCTTAGGGAGTGCACAACTTTTCTTGCAGGTCCTGTTTGCACTTCAAGACAGGGCTACCCGCGGCGGAGGATCACCCACGGCTTCCCTTAATGATCAACACTTCTTTTCCTGTACCGGCATCTGGCCACCTGCCTGCTGATGGCCACCCTGAGTGAATCACGCCAGGGCAGAGTTGCCATTGGCATAGATCTTGGAACCGCCTCGTCCAATGATCCATGCCCAACGCCTCAAGATCCACAGATCGCTTATTGTTCCACAAGCCTAAAGACCTTCAACTCAAAACTGAAGACCTTCAACTCAAAGACAAGGATCTTCAATCGACGCCACGGGTTTGCTAGCCAAACAACATTTGAGGGGTTTCTTCAGAATAAATCCCTCCAATACCATCCTCCTAAGGGACTTCTTATTGCTTCAAGCATTTCTCATACTCAACAGACGACCGGCCACGTAACCAGCGCCACAACCGTGTGACAGATGCCGAGTATCTTCATGGAGCCGAAAGCACCATGGAATTTCTCCTGGTCATCATCCCCAACCTCCATCACCCCTCAATCCTCCCAACCCCGGCTTACCTGTTCTGCCTAAAGGCTGACGTAACTAGCCACTATGGCCCACCACAGTGCCATGGGACTGGCACTCGTCTAGGAGGGGGGTAATGTTAACCCCAACACGAAGAAAGCAAAAGAAAGTGGGAAAGACGCAGGGCAAAGGCGGAAAAAAGGTAGCCCGACTGAAGAAAGAAAATGTTAACCCCAACACGAAGAAAGCAAAAGAAAGTGGGAAAGACGTAGGGCAAAGGCAGAAAAAAGGTAGCCCGACTGAAGAAAGAAGAGGAAAGAAGACAAAGCCAAGGGCGACCTTAAAAGTCCAAGGCAAATGCAAATGGGGAGAAAGGGGCATTTTAAAATGAAAAGGCGCACCCTGAAATCCTGTAAAAGAGCGTCGGGCTCTCACCCGTGCAATTTGTAAATGTAGACGAGCGGCAGAAAGGAAGCTAGGAAAATAAAAGGACAATGAGAAAAGGGGCCTAGGCTAATGGCCGGCCATGTAAAAAAGGGGGATGACCGCCCATGGAAATTAGGGCATGTATATAAAGTTGAAAAGTGAATGAGAAGCTCATTCTTTGGTGTGTGGCAAAAGGAGTCTTCTTCTTCCTTTCTTCTTCTCTCCTTCTTGCTTGTGTGTACTCTTGAGAGAGGGAGTGTGAGAGTGTGAGGGAGTGAGTGTGTGCGAGATGAGGGATCAAGAGGGTGAAGCTCTTCACCACCTCCTCTCCTCTTCTTCTCTTCTCTTCCCTTCTCTTCTCTTGCGTGCGTGGCTTTGGAGGATGGAGCTTGGAGATGGAGGAGGCTTGAGGATGCTTGAGCTAGCATCTAGGATTGTGGAGCTACCGGAGTGCAAGAGAAAGGAGGGTACTCGATTGAGCATCAAGGTAAGCTCACTACACTCATAGGATTGATGGCGCGTCGGCTAGGTGAGAGATAGCCACTAGAGCTCGCTTGAAACGCTTGAAAGAATAAGCGGTCCGAGGGTCTTGGCGGTTGAGCGAAAGCTCCCACACCAGGAGCGTCAATCTAATGCTGAAGGACAAACTGCCCTAAAGCTTAATTCTTGCGTTTATAGTTTATAGTCCAACGTTTCCCTTAAACTCCTCAAAGGGAGAACCCTTATACATTGGCAATGCCACGATCACACACACATAGGAGGCACTCCACCCACTAGCCCCACTGCAGCTCTCCTACATCTCAAGGATTGGCCCTTTGATGCGCTGCTAGACATATAACACATACGAGCACCAACTCCTCTCAAGGTACCAATATTTTATGTTACAGGATGTACCATTCCTCACAACAATTTCCCTTTAGGACCCAACGACTAACCTACAACTTGGACATCCTCTCACGCTTATCGTTGGTCACAACCTAAGGAAGACAGGTGCCATGCATCCAGGAGGTTTTTCTGATACCTTTTAATTATTATGATTAATGCAAATCGTGTATGGCTATGTGCTTGGACAAAAGAAAAATCAGCATCGTGCATGGTGCATAAAGCATTCTTTCCATGAATTTCACTAACGTGTGCTGCGTTGAAAGGAGGCACCGAGCCATATACTCATGCTACCATCCTCTTTATTTAAACTGTTTCCTATTTGCCAAGTGTAATACATAAATCAAATCTTTTCTTTATCTTTCAATGTTTCAGCCCCTTTTCATCCAACTCTTAGCATTTTGCATCATTGATCAGTTAGATAGGATTTCTGTGTATTTTTCCCTTTAAAAAGAACGATAAATATGCACAAAACATAGAAACGGGGACAAACCGAGGCCAATCTCATGCTTTTCCATCGTTATACATTGAAAAAATATGGACATAATTTCCCCTGATTTCCTCAGTCCATTTTCCATTTTTCCCTAATTTTAAACCCATTTTTTCTATTTTTGGGTATTTTTCTCTATTTTTCTTTAATAAATAATGACTGAAAATGAAAATTGATTGTGGGCTATGGCCCTTAGGTTCATTGACAGCAAAAACTCAGATTTAGTTGGTGTGACATATCGTATTTCTCATTTATATAGCAAAAAACCCAATTTTACCCTTAAAACGCGTGTTTTTCATGTATTTTGACATTAATTCCGGCCATGTAGCCTTATATTTTCCGATTTTCAAAGCATAAACTGATCAAAATCATGGCAAACAATGTCATAAAGAACTTTCATCCCATATGAACAAGATTTCATAAAGCAAATAGCATAAAAAGATCATTTTTCTTCATAAAAATAGCATTACCGCTTATTTTCAGGTCTCGGTTTCTTGGTCTTGATTATGGGACTGATTTCCAGCATGCATTTAATGCTCAGCATCTTTAAGAACAGCACTCTTCATGTCTTCATCCATCCGGAAGCAATCCGATCTCATCCGGACAAGCTTTCCTCCATCATTCTTCATTGTCTTCTTCCACACAAGAACAGCCCCTTAAGGGAGAGAGAGGGAGGAGAGAGAAAGACTAAAATCGGAGATCTTCATCCAAGCCACCATTTGAAGGATGAGAGGCGGCGATAGAGTCAGCATCTAGGGGGGAATCAAGGCCCATGATCACTTGTATGGGTTGTATGCAACCTCCATCTTCCCTCGCGTCTGGGGGATTCAGCAGATTCAGGCCCCCAGACGCGAGCCTCCGGCCAGGGCACATCTGGGGGCCCGATCCCGACAAAAACAGATTCAGGCCCCCAGACGCGAGCCTCCGGCCAGGGCACATCTGGGGGCCCGATCCCGACAAAAACACATGTGTGTGCTCCCGATGCCCTAGAGGCCCTACTGGTTAAGTTTCATATGAAACCGAGAACATTACCTTCTCTGCATCATCTATCTGCCGCTGTAATGGAGCATCCAGGTCTGCTCCTGCCACTGGGCTGCCCTCGTCTCTCTCCTGGGTAGGCATTGCATAGTCGGGTCGAGGACCAAAAAGGCTTTCCTGTAACCGCTCCAACTCCTCATCAGAGATCTGATATTGTGGCGCCACATCCTCAATCTTCTCCTGGATACTCACAATGGCAGAGATGTCATCGATGCTCGTGCCATCATAACGAGCCACCTCATCAACATGTGGTGGGGCATCCTGTAAATCAAAATCTATGAAATCACTAGGTGCATCACGCACCATGATACAGTATAGTTCTTCTTCCCTAAGCTCCAACAACTCTAGCACATCCTGCATGAGTAGATATTCCACCCCCTCGATGGTGATAGCATGGAGAGAAGAGAAGGGTGGCTCTTCGCTCATGGGCATCTCATCAGGGCAGGGAGGTGGGTGCACAATGGCCAAGCTCTGTGCTGCCTCAACACTCAGATTGAGAGTGATCTCCTCAGGCTCCCTCTCAAAGTACTCTAATAGTGGCCGAGAGGGTGCGTCGATGTCCTCGTCACTGTCCTCTTGCACCTCAGTGCACATAACATATATGGCAAAGGTGGCATCCCTCTCAATGAGATCCATCGTGATGTGGTCATGTGACGAGGTGGGCACTGCTCTAGTGCGGAGATGTTGCCCCACATGCACCAGGGCTCAACTTATCACCTTTGCATGGCTGGATCCGGCACACAAACTATACAAAAAATCCATCGGAACCCACCTGAGAGTGGAGTCGGGAATAGAGCAAGTGAGAGGGTTCACTGCATCACAAAACGATGCTAGTATACTAGAGTCAGGGTCTACAGCGGAAAGCGAGCTCTCTAGACTCAAGGTCACGCAAAACCTAGGGTATATCTGGTCCCCTATGTGCGCGTAGCATGTGGAACTGATCCATGCGGCGAAGGCGGGAGTGGTAGCCATGGCACACAAAGAGAGAAGGAATGAGAGCACAAGTGTAGGGAAGTGGAGAATGAAAGTGAAAATGAGTTTGGAGTTATAGCTTTTATGTGTCTAGGGTTTTAAATAAAGGTTCTTTATAAAGTTATTAACTCTAAAGTTTCAAATTAAAACTCTTACCTTAGTTTCTTTATTTCAGTACTTTAAAGTCACTGTTAAAATTACTCATACAGACAAACGCTTCGTTCTACATTATTATATCCTCGAATATGTTTGGGTCGCTGAGTATATTCAAGTCTAACGAGAGAAAATATATAATTTTTTAAAGAAAATAAATCTAAAAGGCCTTGAAATTCCCTTTGGATCCAATTTAATTTTAAAATGTAAGAAACGAGCAACAGAGATGCGCTACAATATATCATTGTGCAAAGACAATATTCTCTAGATTATAGACCTCTAACCTGCAATTTAATTATGATTTTTAACTGCACGATTGAGTAATTACAGTATTTATTATCGCACGCTTGGATCACAGTAAACTAAAATTTAAAGTACTCAGAAGTTCAAAAAAGGTATGTATTCGCTCTTTATAAAGTTTTTTTACAAGGATTCCACTATCTCAAGGATATGTGGAGAAGCACATTGTTTACATGTCATGGATTGCTCACTACGAGTCCTGACTCTTCTATTATCTAACTTGAAATAGAAGTTGTAGAGGGGCTCACTGGACATTAATTGGATTTCTTGTCTCAGAAAATAAATGGGCCAATGACTCTCTGCACTGACTACGAAAGGATTATGACCACTCCACAAGATTACCACATCTACGAGCGTTGTATGTGTGTCATCTCGGATATCTTGATCCAAGCTGATCCACTCCCCTCGCAAAAGTCGCCATCTTCTATATCGAAAGCGAACGCACAGAGTTTGTCTAGCAATGAAATACCTGTAATAAAAACAAAAATAATGGTAAGTGATCAATGCGACTAACATAACAATTCATCTAAGCGAGACCTATGTCAATTAAATCAAGGTATGCAAAGTAGTAAAAAAGTTTTACCTGAATGTAATATCAGATTGGTTGACCCTGCACTCAATCGTCTCATCAAAATGTGTTCTTTTGACTTCCCAAGACTCACCCAATAGCTGACTCATCCATTCCTCGGATGGACACTTGCATTGATAAGTAATCTTTGTTTTCTTCAAAACATCACATGAACCAAACAAATGTGCAAACAATGAGAATGGAATAAACCAATTAAGATGCACATCTTTGGAGCCTGTGGTGGGTTTCATAGCACTATTGATGTCAGATTTTATTTTCGACTTGCAAGCTCCTGACAACTCCAAGCTACCAATGAACCATTCACCACTAGACAGTGGCGGCAATGGGACATGCTGCAATCTCTGGCTTTCTACCACATACAATGAATTATAAAAAAAGATATTTTGAGTGGCAAGTTGACTTGTAGAGGTATTATCATAGATCAAAGAACCTATCTCTTCATGCCAAACATGTATCTTGCCGCTTAAACATTCCACATTCTGCCATTCATGCAAAGTCGATGGATATAGAGCTGTCAATCAAACAAGACTGAATTAGAATACTGCAAAGACTTTTAAAAACAACTCTGATACAAAAGAATAATCAATGATAAAATTTAACAACTTACTATTTTGTTTATAATTTGCAATGTTGTTCTCGTCATGTACAGAGATTTGTTTATGCGTATAAACATGTTGAATCAACACTTCTGTTACTGCACTTGTGCCATTAAACACTTTTCTGAACTCTAGAATTCTACCTTTCCAATGTTTGCTAGGGTTTGCAACATCCTTGCGCTTGACCTTGAAACTCCCTCGAGTACTTGGGTGCATCAAAATCCAATCCAACTTATAATACTTATCACAAATCCAATTACCGCCATTATCTTTCCTGTTGAAGACCTCCACTGCAAGTATGCTACTGATATTTTTCCTCCGTGAAGGCATCTGTAACAACCAAATACAAAAGTTACCTATCAACATGTGTATAATTTGCAAATGTTCTCTCCAAATGAAATTAAATTTAAATGGATCAATTTAAAAAAGAAACATTGTACCTGTAATTTCTTTCACAAAGATCCCTAGATATGTTGAACAAGAAGTTGACTTATAGCAAGACCATTGTTCCTTCACTGACAGATTCCTGTAGTACAAAAACAAAAGAAATATTGGGTCAACGCATACATATAACTTATATAGGCTTTGTCCAAATGCGTTGAAATTTAACCATGGAACAGTAGTAAAAAATGGCAATATACCTGTGGCTTTCTCTGCAAAAAATCCCAAAGATGTTGTAGAAGTTGAGTTCTTAATAAATCATTGTTCTTCACCCTCGGAGATTCTTGGAGTAAAAAAACAAAGGAAAGCTCAGTATGCATGTAACTTGTATACATTTTGTCCAAACGAGATAAAATTTAACAGTGGAGCAACAAAAAAACAAGACAATATACCTGTAACTTTGTTTACAGAGAAACCCTAAGATGTTGAAGAAGAAGTTGAGTGTTCAAAATCCCAAAGATGTTGTAGAAGTTGAGTTCTTAATAAATCATTGTTCTTCACCCTCGGAGATTCTTGGAGTAAAAAAACAAAGGAAAGCTCAGTATGCATGTAACTTGTATACATTTTGTCTAAATGAGATAAAATTTAACAGTGGAGCAACAAAAAAACAAGACAATATACCTGTAACTTTGTTTACAGAGAAACCCTAAGATGTTGAAGAAGAAGTTGAGTATTCAAAATATCACTATTATTGACTGTAAGAGACTCCTAGAGTATCAAAACAAAAGAAATTACATGTCAGAGAATGTACATAACTTGCACAGGTTTTCTCCAAACGAGATAAAACTTTACCATAGAACATCTATGGAAGAGAAAAATATACCTGTAGAGTTTTGTGAAGAGAATCTTAGGGCTTTGGTAAAACAAGCTCTGCTCTCATAAAACACATGAAACTCTCTCTGTGCTTGTGCAAAGCAAATGAAATTTTACAGGGTTACAGACAGGGCAAGAAACAGTGAGGCTGTAAAATTTCGTCAGGAAAGAAGAAGCGGGGAAAGAGATATGACAAATTTGAGTTCCGCCTAAAAAAGAGGGGAAAACTGAAAAGGGGAGAAAAGAAAAGTCAAACATAAAAAATAAGAAAATGAAAATTCGAGGCACAAACTTCCAAGAAGTGACAGCTTTGTACTCCCCTTTTCCCTAATTTTATTGCTGAGGGAAGATTTGGTCCAAGATATGGCTAGAAGATTCATGTTACATGAATCTGGAATCCCAGCTCTCTCATTGGTTAGGCCTATATTTGTTTATTCACTCCTTAAGGGGCAAAAAAGAGAGTCCATATTTCTCCTAATGAGATTGCACCCAATTGGTCTCTTGCTCTTGTCGTTCATGCTTTTTACCTTGTAATTTGTGCAAAAAGTAGAGTTCCATTGTTCTTGGGGACCTTCCGGCATTCACTACGCGAGCATACAGCATTCGATCGGCGCACCAAGTTGGCTGAAACATATGGCCGAAAGAAGTACCATAAGAGTGACAATTTACATCCTCATTTTGGACAGCAAAGAACCCCCATAAGGTAGAGCCAATATGGTGCGATTCATTGTAGCACTAACATGCCTAGTGGGTAGCCCAAAAATACCCACTTTTTCCACTTTTAATTGTGATAGAAAATAGGGCACTTTTGGGACAACAACCACCCCAAAGGGAGACACTAAGCATAGTGAAAACAGACCAAGCAATGCATCAGCCCCAAGTGGTCAAAAAATTATCCCATTGGAAGTGGCCAACGAAAGAAAAACTAAGGGTTTATGTTTTAGATGTGGGAAAAAATATACAGTTGATCATGCTTCTCAATGCCTTTATAGGATAGCCACATTCAAGTTTCACAACATGTATATCTTGAAAGATTATGAACATGAGGATGAGGACCCAAATGCTATGTCTCCTATGCCCCATGCTAAAAGTACCAATTATGAGGAGGACCTTAACCATGAGCAGTTCTTTGACTCCTTGAATGGCTTTCCCTTTGATCGCGATGATTATCTTTCTCATGAGATGGATGGGGGTTCACTATATATATATTCTCTATATAACGTGCGTTCATGGCCTATTTATAAATATCCTAATCTGTAAATTTTTCTTGAATAAAATATAACCCTTTTCTATTCAATCTGTAAGTAACCCCTTTATATGACACCCTTTTGTATGTAAAAAATATATAAAAATGGTGTTTTAAAAACCCCTTATTTTGAACTCACGTTATATATATTTATATTCATGAGTACCCCCCCCCCCCCTCGAGATTACACTTGATATGGTACCCATTGATGTTGTCTTGGGCTACGTCTGGCTGAAATAGTTGGAAAAAATTGCCATGGATTTCTCTCAGGTGTACATGGAACTTGTGATGCATGGACAGCTTGTACACTTAGAGGAAATCAAGGATAATGTAGATTTTTAGCTGATTACATCAAAGCAACTTAAAGGAGAGTTTACAAGATGCTCACAAATCTTTGTCTTGTATTTAAATAAGGATGTTTTAGATTCGTCCACTAAATTAACTAAGGATGCACCCTTGAGAGATCTTTTGAATGAATATAAGGACCTCTTTCAACCATGTCCTATTTCACATGGTACTCGGTCCCCCCCCCCCCCCCCACTTATTTTCCTTGTACTATTGCATGAAGTAGTAATATGTTGCCCCTCTCCCCCCCATTTTTCCTTTGTTTTCAGACACAAAAACTCTTTGAGTAGGGATGGATTGTAATGAGTGGGATATACATGAAAATAAGGAAAATTTACTAGTCACCCTGATGGTATTTAAAGTGTAAGAGGGTTAGGTGAGTTATCATGCATTAATCAAGCAACTCTCTCTTTACCTTCATAGCTTCCATGGATTCCTTCCTCTTCTTTCTCTCTTCCTCTCTCTCTTTCTATCTTTCTATCTCTTCTTCTAGTATTTCTCTCTCCTCGTCATTCTCTTTCTCTCTCTTCTGTACTCTTTCTTCTCTCTCTTAGGTTGTGTTAGGTTCCCTTCATTACACACTGACCAACCATGTTGCAGTAGGTTGCAAGTTTTAGTAGGAGGCAATGGCTTGGTGGTATTAATATAGAGGGAGTCTAAACTTGAGTTGAGGTTGGTTCCTTTAGCTTATTCTAGAGTTTATAATGTTTGGCTTGGTCGATGTGGTGGATAGGTTTGGTAATGGCCAAGGGTGGGCTACTAGTTGGGAATATGGGGCCTCAAGTATGTGAGTCTTTGTGATTGTTTCCTTGGGGATCAAAGCCCTTTTGATGTAGTAGTCTAATGTATAACATTAGGGGATTCTTCAAGCTATGTGGTTGAGCTTCCATTGAGCCTAAAACTACATAGTTGGCAACTCCCCTTGGTCCATTTTCCTCAATTTTCTCTCCTAAACAAGCACGTAAGTGAGAGAATATATGCGTCAAAAATAATATTTCTCATGCTTTTGCCTAATTGATACCCATTCCAATGGTGAGGCCTAACATTTGGAAAAAATTTGCATGTATTTTTCAGCTCAAATCTCATCAATATTCTCCTCATCCCTTGTAATGGATGTGTACTTGCCCCCTTATGTAGTACGTTGATATTTATGTAGTAGGCAATAGTACATATATTTATTGCACTTGTACAACACAACCTAATTGTCTCTCAATTTTGTCAAATGATGTTCCATATGTCCAACGAGTATGTTTGTGAAGGTTCACGAGTTAAAAAGGAAATGACAAGTTGGTTATGAAAAAAATTACTATACTTAAGACATCCTTGTAATTGAAGTTTGAATTTGCATCGTCGTAAGAAACTATTTGTTTAAGATACCTCCTTAGTCTTTACATATTAATGAGAAAGCAAAGGTCATCCAAAACACACATTGTTTATTATGTTCTTGTGATTTGATAATAGTATAAGATCAAAGGTAACATTCAGATAGCAAACTATATCCTATGATATATCCGCGTAAATTGTCTTCCTCCATCTTATTTGAGTCATTCATAATTGATAGTTTGTTGATGGCTCATGTGTATTAGGGTTGTATTTGAATTAGAAGGTGTTTTTGTTTCATCATATGGGAGCTAAGGGGAGAAGGAAGACGAAGGGCTTGTCTTTATTTTTTCAATGGCATTTGACCTTTCTGGTATGGACTAGAAAGATTTGAGGTGATGTGCTAATGTTGCAATGGTGGTGCATGTAGAACTACAGTGGATGAAGTCCGATATTCACATGCTACAATGATGGACGGTTCAGACTTGGTGGAGGAAGCCCAACTAGCAAGACTGTTTTGGTAAAATATTTAAAAGTTTGAAATGTAGAATCATTCCTTTCGGAGAGGAAATGGCAATGTACAAAGAGGGTAGGTCCGGCGGAAAGAGAAAGGAAGTCTCAACTATTTAGGAGATGCCACATCAAAAGCACGCCCCTTTGGTATATCTCTGCCGCAACTTGTCCGAGCCATATATATATATATATATATATGGGATGGGATCTTCGCAGGAACTTGAAGCGGAGGTCTCTCATTAATCAAGCTTCTAATTCAAGGCATGGTCCGTTAGCCACGACTAGTACGAGAAGCTCAAATGAGCTCGATGGCTCCTTCTATCGCTGTTGTATGTTGTTGATTGCTCGGCAAATCCAGAAAGCCACCATAGACGTATGACAGGAAGCCCCAGATGGCCAGAAATGTGGAGACACCCTTGACAGCGTTGAAGGAGTCGTGGAAGATGACGGCACCCAAGATGGAGACGAGAGGAATGGTGGCAGTGGTGAGGAGGCAGCAAAGGAGGGAGGAGGAGAGGGAGATGATGCCAAAGATACCCAGGAAGAAGACTTGGCCCGTGAGGGCGGAGAAGAGGAGGGTGGCCGAGTAGGCGGCGCGGCCCGCATCGAAGTTCCGGTACTCGACTTGGATAGCCGAGAAGCTACCGGCAACGCACATGCCGACCATGGCGAATACCGTCGATACGATAGTGGAGCCTAGTTGGAGGTAGAGGATCACCGGGATATTGGCCGAGCTGGGGCTGCAGCTGGATTGCTTACCTGCAATGAGGAATTTTATGATTTATCCCTAATATTGGGTAATATTTGCCGTGGCTACCTTTTTATCGAAAATCAAACCTAGGCTCGGACGTTCAGATCAAACTGTCCGTAGTGCTACCAAGAAAAATCATTGGATCTACAAGAATCTACAAACTACTCTACAAAAAGCTAAGTTCTAAGGCCTAGCGCCTAGGTGCATTGCTAAGATGTTGTATCTATCTACTTCTCATAATTTTGATAATACATAAGCAAGCACATTAATTGTATTTGTGAATAAAACCAAAGGCAATACAAGCATGTATGTTGTGCCATATAGGCATAGATATAAAAACATAATGCCACATGACACCTGAGTCTCCACCTTTCCTACTTTCTTTCGCTTGCTTTTAACTTTTTTTTTTGCCCTCTTTACAAATGTAACAAATATAGCAACATATTCACAAAATTTTTCCTTATATAAGGTTATACTTGGCTCCTTGCATGGTACACTAGGGTTCATGTGGTAGATATGTATAAGCTTATTGTGCTTCATGATGATTACTCAAATTTCTGACCATTACGTATGTTTCATGTACTTGGCAATTAGTTCCTACAATGATACTTAAGTAACAAGTTCATCATGTGATGAATCTGGTGCTATGCTTACATAAATACAAAGATTACATAAACATAACTATGCAAGATAGATTATACATATTAGCTAAATCTATAAATAATATGATTTCAAATATATGATTAGTTCAAACATCATTATGCAAGATAAATTATACATATGAGCTAAATCTATAAATAATCCGATTTTAAATGTGTGCTTAGTTGAAATATATGGCAATGGAGTTCAATCAAACATATAGGTTATCAAGAATACAAAACAAATTTTAACTATCCAAATAATATTGCATTCATAAATCTATGAATATGTTTGATTAGTATGATGATGGCATCATACTGACATACATAAGGGCTAATATGTAATCTATTAACTAATTTATCCAGTAAATTTCTCCAAGAATAGATTTTGATCACAAGAAAAGTTCTCTTACTTTTCAACGAATGAATTACTTAAAGACATTGTAAATATATAACTTCCAATATAAAGTTAAAACATATCAAACAATATAATTTGAAAAATGTACATGTACCATGTTTTATAATCAATCATTATTAAAAGTCCACCACATAAGTACTTGTAGTAAACCACAATATGATATCTTCAAAACATTTCCTATTAGATTGGGATGCAAAATAGAAATTGAAGTCATATGTCAAAAAATACATATTTTAAAATTTCTAGGGTCCCCTCCCCATAGGAAGTTCCTATATTCAAGTTGTTTGGGCTACTACTCCCAAAAGATAAAGGCGGTGTCATGTCACTACGCGAACATTGTGAAAAACTCTAGAGTGCATCATCATCTAACTTTCTTATTGATCTAGAGAGTCAATGTCATTTGAGTCATTAGTGCTAGTGTCCGTGGCATGGATAGTTCAAAAATACTAGATTTTCAGACAATTGTAACCTATTTTTGGTATTTTGGATGTTATTTATTATAAATATCCTAAAAAGATAAGGAAACTTCTAGAATAGGGTGACATGCAAAAAGCAAGTTACTTTTTTATCCAGTTTGGGGAGATTTCATGAAAAAAGAAGGATAGGCGAAATCACGGTCGTCGCGATCACTCACTGTTTACAAGCAATAATCAACACTTCAAACTAGGAGAAGGAGTGATATGGGAGATTTTTTATCAGGTGTGCTAGAGTTTTACTCCCTTTCGGAGCCAAACGGAACCATCATTTGTGATCTATGGAGCTGATCAAAAGAAGCTGTTGTTTGATACATGTTTTGGTCTACAAGGGAGCTCCAAGAGATCTAATGCTTGGAGATTGCTTCTAAGTAGTGCGAGACAAGGAATTTTAGGTTCTATCAATACATAGTGCTTTGATCATTGTGCTTTCTGTTTATCTTGTGTACCTCTTGTCTATTCTTTTTCTTCTCTTCCATCTCCTATTTTCTACTTCCTTCTATTTTTGATCCCCAGTGGATACGACCTTTCGACTAAAACCCCTCCAACATTGGTGAACTCAATGTAAAAGGTCATCAGAAGGAAATACAAGATGGGTGAGCTTTCGAGCACAATTTCTAGTGATGTTTTTCAACAATTAGTGTAGAATATGAATATGCTTATGTAGGTACAACAACAATAGGTGATGCAAGCTTCTGCTCAAACACAAACTGTTGTGATGAATACTTTGCAAGCAATAGAGTGTGAGATGAAGTTGCTCAATGTCAAGAATGTATCTCCATATGTGCATACCTATGCTCAAAAGATGGAATTCTTTGCGATGACTGAACTTGCATGGAGTCGGTATTTTGTACGAGTTAGTGTACATGAATTAAAAGCTTGAATTACAAAATTGTATATGCAGGATATTGATTGGGTAGCTTTCAAAAGAAGACACTTAGGAAAGAATTTTACATTGGAGACACCAATTTGATTACGCGCAAGACTTTTCAAGAGTGGGTTTTACAACCCAATAAGGGTCTTGGGGCTATAGAATTATTAAGAGAATTTGAAAGTTGATTTGAGCAGTTAGATCTTGCAGAAGAGCAAGCTCTTGCAAGTTAGAAAATTGAATTGTTTCTACAAGCGACAAATCATGAGCTTCAAGAGAAGCTAGATGATTTGCTAGAGGATCAAACAATAGAGATAGGTCTTAAAACAGAGTGGAGGCATGTCAATGAAGTTGTTATTACTGCACTAGTGAAAAAGCATAAAAGAAGAGAAAGATTGCATGTCTCTAGCTTCCCCATTGTGACATGCAAAACAGTTGATGTATCCAATAAGCCACCTACTTCTGTGGCTAAACCTATGGCTCTACCTGCTGTTCGCATTGTTAGGGAAGATGTATTAGATGAATTGGTGAAAGGCATGCAGGATCTTCAATTGAAGGTCACAAAATTGGATGAAAAAGGACAAGAGGAAAGGGGACGGGTAAGAGCCCCTAAACCACGGAAAAGATAAATGTGGTGTGATAGTTTGCATCATGAGAGAAAGAATTGTGCTGCTTATCATGAGGCCTTGGCATGGCAGCTCATCTTTTGGAAAGATGGCAAAATCCATGCACAAGAAATAGGATTGCCTCTTCCTTTGAATTTTTGAAAGGGAGGTATGCATAAGTTGTTGGAAGAATTGGCTGTCTGAAATGCATGGCCAAGTGATGGTCCAAAGGTTGCAATATGGATAGATGCTTTGCATGCAGCTGAAAAGAGAAAAGTTATTGATAGTGAAATGTCTCATGCACGGCAACACATTCATGACATAACTGGTTGGGAATCATCACCAAATGCATATTCAGTCTATGTATATTTAGCAAAGATGCAAAACACGGATGTACTTGTGGAAGAGAAACGAAAGAGAGATGAAGATAATATAGGCACATCTAAAAGAGTGATAAGAAAAAGTGAAAAACAAGATAGCAAACAAGAGGGCAAAAAGAAGAGCAAGCAGCCAGGGTATAAGTTGCACTCTGATATTGAGATAGCCATAGATCTTAAGAAGATTCTTGAGAAGAAGAGATCTTAAATAGTTGGGTGAAATTTACCTTAGGAGAGGTGCTTGGCATTGCCAAGCGGGAATCTCATGATGAAATCATTGACATAAATAAGAGAAAGCATTGGTTTCTTGGTGATACCACTAGTGCATTGCTACAATTTCAAGAGAAAAGTAGTTTGTTGGGTATTCGGGCTGAATATGAGCATGATGTAAGTATTGTTTTATTTATGCAGGATGCTACTAATTAGTGGATAGCATGTGGAAAAGAGAAAAAAGTTGCTAAAAACACGTTGTCTTGTAGCAATATGCATGGTGGACTAAGGCAAATGTAACAATATGGGGAAGAGACTCTAGGATTTATTCCTCAAAGTCATTACACAAGAAATCACTAGGCCATGGCTACCACTGAAACGATAGTGAAAATAAGGGAGTGTGAACCTCCTTGTATTTCTTTGATTGACCATGGGTGTTAACCCTCAAATGAACAAGCTAGAAAACTTGGAAAATCTAAAGCGGACGACAAGGCCAAGGCAAAAGTGGAACGGAACATGAAGGCATGCCAAGAAAAATATGAAAACACAAGAGGTGCAGAAAAGTTCTAAATCAAGGAAAAAGGTGCACAAGAAAAGCACAAGTCAATACTTTTGTAAATGAGCGCAAGGTGCATCATGATTTATTTTAAGAGCATCGGGCTCTCACTTGTGCAATTTGTAAAGGTAGATGGGCGGTAGGAAGGAACCTAGGAAGATAAGAGGACAATGGGAAAAAGAGCCTAGGCCACAACTGGCCATGTACAAAAGGGGATAAGGGGATGACCACCCAAAAGAGATTTAGAGTTTTGTATATAAAGTTGAAAAGTGAATGAGAATCTCATTCTTGTGTGTAGCCAAAAGTGTCTCTCCTTTTGTTGTTTTTCTTCTTCTTCTTGCTTGCTTGAGCTTGTGCTAGAGAGAGGGAGTGTGAGAGTGTGAGGGAGTGAGTTTGTGAGGGTGAGGGACCGGGGAGGAGAAGCTCTCCATCTTCTCCTCTCTTCTCCTCTTCTCTTCTCTTCTCTTCTCTTCTCTTGCTCGGGGCAATGGAACTTGGAGCGTGGAGCTTGAGGATGGAGCTCGCTTGAAGCTTGCACTGGGATCGTGGAGATACCGGAGTGCTCGGGAGAGGAGGTAACTCGATCGGGCCTGGAGTTAAGCTCACTACACTCGTAGAGATGGATAGTGCGTTGGCTATGTGAGAGGTAGCCATTTTAGTACTCGATGGCTTGGAACGCTTGAAGCAATAAGTGGTATGTGGGTCTTGGCGATTGATTTCCTATACATTTTAGTTCCATTGCCAGGACCACAACTTACTCAAATCTTGAGTGCTTGCACGCTTCGAATCGAGCATTGAAGTAGAGTTTTCCCTGAACTTGTGCTTGAGCTAGATAAGTAGAAAGTGAGGGAGTTTAAAGAGGTATTCGATCTCCTTAGCAAGTAGGTTTTTGGTTTTTTGGATTTGAAAAAGCATGTTGTTGTAGGTATTTCCTTTATGGTTTTTACTTGCAATTATGTAGTATAGGAGCAAAACATTGGGGCATGAAGTAGGGTTTGCTATTGTTGCATAATAGGTTGAAACAGGGAAAAGAAGGGCAAACAAATAAAGTTTTGGGTTAAATATTGGTAAGGGGAGCAAGACTAAGGTGCATGCAAGCATGGGCACGGTAATAAGAGGCCAAGAGTGACAAGGAAGTCCACATTTTGCTTTGCAAGGTTTCAGGAGAGCTGAGAGAGGGAGAGAGAGCTTCATTGCGTGGACCTGCTTCGATCTTGCCATCGAGGAGCTCTTTGCCCACTACAGGTAATTCCACACCTTTCCCTGCATGCGTAGCTAGGATCTGGAGGTGCTCGACTAGTAGGAAGGCCTCAAGTGCTTGACACGATGAATTTTTTGGAGTCTGTTGAAAAATGCGTCATGCTCAGCCCGTCCGAGTGATGGCGATTTTGGGCTGAGTCCCAGAATCAGCCCTCCGCCCACCTGACTTGGACGCCCCCCACTCGGCCCACATGATTCAAACACTCATGGCTTGTTCGAGACAACCATTCGGACCAACTTAATATTCAGCTCTCCGCCAACTCAATTTGGCCCAAAGCAACTCGGCCATCTCCATTTGGCTCTTTTTGACTCGGTCCATCTAAATGATCGACTCGGCCCACTAACCTAACTCGGCCCTCAGCCACGTCCATTTGGCTGTCCGAGCCTCAAATTTGGTCACTATTCCCATTCGGCCCTCGGCTCGTTCCAGTCCAACACTCGGCCCTTGCAATTTGGACAAGTTGGGCTGAGTCAGAGTCTTGTAAAGTTTTTGGAAATTTGCACCAGACCCAACTAGATCTCAATTGTGCAAACCTTTGTGAGCCATCCGAAGCCCAAAACTCGATTTTGGCACAAGAAATAGGCAAATTCACAAGATGCAATCGCTTAGCAGCTTCAGTAGGTGGTTGAGAGAGTCAGCATCTTAATAGCAGCCAGTGGAGTCATAGACCTCGAAACAAACCTAAAATGAGTAAGACGACGCAACAAGAAACCCTAGAACCTCAATGGGCCAATCTAGTCGACAAGGGAAAAAAGACCACACCACAAAACATATATAGGTTGCATTCGGATTACATCTAGTCAACGCGAAATGCAACAATCTCAAGCTATAACTGCGAGGATGACTAGACATGACACTCCTAAAGATGGATGCACCTTGAACGGCACTGCATAGACGACCCAAGATATCAGTAGAAAACTCAAATCTAGTTGTGTAGTTGGGGAACTCAAGGGCATGCATCAAAAGGCTTAAATTTACAAGCCAAGACCCAAAAGATGAAGACATAGTGCTACTTGCTTATCTTAGGGTCAAATTCACCGCAAAAAGAGAGCATAGTGTTGATGCTCTCATTGATGACGGGCCAGATTTTAATATCTTGACCTATGAAGCATGGAATCTGCTAGGCCAACCAAAGCTCACACCGACTAATGCAACTCTTAGTCCATACGAGGGACACCCACAAGTACTCATTGGAAAGTGAAAAATCCTTGTAACTATTGAAAATAAAAGCTTGCCTATCTTGTTCCATGTTTCTCCAAATAGTGCTAGTTGTGGAAAGGAAACCCTCCTAGGATGATGCTTCAAAAAAGGGATAAAGTGTGAGGCTGATTACGTAGCACACAGGATACACTTGACACTACTGGGTGTGAGGATAATCACAACCTTTAGTAAAGGTGACATCATCAAACCTCGAGATAAAGACAAGGAACATTTTGACATACCAGGCAAGCCTATCAACGAGACCAAGGACTTGTTGAAAGAGTTGGCACAAGTGCAAGTTGAACAAAGAAAATCGGTGATCGAGGTCATACTCAAAACAACAAGGTCAAGAGGCAATGCCAAGGATGGACTTTGGACTTAAAAATATTGTAGAAGACCCCAAAAGAAGCCCAAGCCTTATAGATGAAGGATTCGATGGAGAGCCAGCACAACGCTGAGATGGATATCCAAAGTGTTGCTACGTGGTTAAGGGTATTACACAGGTAATCAATGCATTTGGGTACCAAAACCCCCTGCTAAACCACCTCTGTCAACCAAAGGCCAAGGTGCATCAAGAGCGAAAAAGCGCACGAGGAAATCTAAATGAAAAACCAAGTCTGGAGTCAAAAACATTGGAGTGACTGAGCCCCTTACGATTGAAAGCAAGAAACCAAATGAGACTATTCAAAGGGTAGATCCTCAGCTTAGCATGCTTAACAAGTGCATATCATATGTACCCGTCAAGTGTACACAAAGGCTACTAGTGCCCAAGGAGCCTTTGATTTCCCAAAAGGATAACGAGCGGCTTAGGTGCAACATTTCTCGTGATAAGGTTGATTGCTCAGCAAAGCAATTGGAAAAATCATCTAATAGCTACAAGCAAAGCTCTCAACCAATATCAAGCTCACCTAAGAGCCCCGAATCTCCTACACCCTCTTTTCCTAAATAGACACATCAAGCACAACAGTAGTCGTCAAGTGCAGCTACTCAATCCCAATCCCTATCTCCATGTAAGCTTCCAAATGTCCAAGAGGTGGGACGTGACACCACGCTTAGCTCTCAACCTAAGGATATACTTGTGCAATCAATCGTGACTAGCTCGATCTACACAAGAAAATGTGCAAAGGGAAACAAAAGACATGGCCAATTCCGACCTACTTAAGGACTTGACATTGCAGTTTACCAATAGTGGCCAGTCCACTGAACTAACCGCTACTACCTCCAATCAGGAATCACAGTAGTCACCGCCTTTGGTGGAATGTGTCCTTAGCAATTCACCCATGGACGAGGTGTTGCAATCAACATCCTTGACACCTCACGCACAGTTGAAGAACCTCAAGCCTAGGCTTGAGGAGAAACCTCTCGAAGATGTGGCCAAGGAGATGGCACATCTGAGCAATCAACCTAGTAAGGCTGTCCAACAGGTCGCAACTACATCCCATGAGGACACACCAGAGAGAGAAAACTGAGGGCCAACCAAGCATATCAATGGCTGACCTAGTTTAGGGTCCTGAGTCATTAAGCGATACACCTTCACTAACCAAGAAAAAGAGGGAAAAACAGCAAAAAAATGGCAATTACAACTAGTTGGGGACTCCAACAAGATGGAGACCAAGAGCACGGAAGGGCTTAAGAATAAAGTGTCGAGTCTACCCACTAAGGAACCCATGGCCATCTCCCCTAACACCGGTGAAACCTTAGACACATCTGTGTATTCTGATAAGTCCAAGCAACCATTACCATTAACCATTACTTGCAACACTCAATCCACCGACAACAAAACTTACATTGACTAATCAAGAGTGAATACAACACTATCACAATAGGTTGATAGAACTAGACCAGTCACATCCAAGGGAAACCATGACACAATAGCAGCAAAGCCTCAGGAGAAAAACAAAAACCTCAAAGATATAAGAAATCCTAGCATTGACCAAACTTGCCCATCTAGACTCAACCCCCAGCTATGCTAAAGCCTAGAGAAACTCCTAGAACCTTGCAGAAGATGGCTACTGAGCAAGCCTTCATAGAACATAGAAGTGTCACAGAATGCTTAACTAAGTTGGATGCTAAACTAAAATTATTTGCATATGTCTACGTTCTTGTAGACATGGGTATATTCCCTAAGGAGCAACTTACAGAATACTTGCCATTTCCTCTATCCTCGGAAGAGCAATAATATCTTAATGAGCACTATGACCATGAATACATGCAACTCATCTGTGACAAGGAGGCTGATGAACTACACTTAACTGTGACATTCAAGGAAGCACTTTGCCAACCAAAGCTCTTAGAGATAGAGCAACTAAAGCAACAATCAAAGGGTCAAAGTCAATTTGAAGAACATTGGTTTGAAAATCCTGTTACAATGGCCAAACTAGGAGCCCAGATCATGACGACAGTCTTAGAGGAGTGATTGGCCAAAAGACCCAACCTATGTGGCACCAACTTCCTTTTGAACTGACTGCCATTCGGGGTATGGACTTAGCCAAAACTAGCCAAGAGAACCCTCTGATTGATAAGGTTCTCACTAAGGAGGAGCTACATGTTGCTAGTAGACTTGGAAAAGGTACTATGCTTCTCCATGTTGCAAAATACTAGTTGTTATTAAGTAGGGTGCCACAATTACTGGATGCATGTGCCACACTCCAGTAAAATCCAGAGTTCTACAATTGGTTTTTATCCTCACGAAATGACATGGGTCCATAAATATGTACATAAATAAATAATGAATTTTGTAACTATGTATAGATAATTTCAACACACACAAGCAATGATAGTCAAGCAAGGGATAAAAGTTGGGTTTGACAGGATGAGCTCCTAAGGTCCTCTTCTCACCACACGTCTAGAAGTTGTGTGACTGTTCCCGTATCCAGGTAGAGGGCATGTAATCCTCATGGCTGCCATGGAAAGCCTTAACCAATGCCTCTGAGGGTGTACATGGGGCATCGTCCCATTCTACAGGCTTTTCCCGTTTTTGATCCATCCTTCCAGAGACAAGCCCTACCCCATTCCATCTCAACTAGTCCATGTAACTGGGAGTGAGCAAATATCTGCTACTGGCTAGAATATGCCCCAAAGTCGAGGCAGGACTAACATCATCGAGGGGGCCGTCCCTCTACAACGACTATTGCATACCTTACCTCACCTCTCCTCCTCGTATGCGCTTGATGATTTGTTGTTTAATCCCTTTCATTCTAATAATTCTATCCTGCCTGAGGGTATAACCCTTGGTTCACTTTTTGCAGGTTCCCGCATGGTAACTGTCATGGAGCATACGGCAGCACAAGCTTCTCCACTGGAGCACTATGTGCCTACCCTTAAGAGGTATGTACTGGAAAGAGGCCCTAAGAGACACCGCCCAAGATGCAGGCCAAAAAATTCCCATGCCAGGAGAACGAAGGCTCAAGGGAACACCCGAGGGGTGGCAACCCCGACCATGCTGGTCCTCACTAGATGCTTGGGCACTAGGTGCTCAAAGGAAGAGAAGGAAGCTAAGAACAAGAGGAAATTTGATGAATTATTTAAAAGCATTCTTGAAACAATAGCACGTAGGGACTACACCATTTGGGTTGCAGCTGATATCTCCCCTGCCCAACCTAATAGGAGCCCCTTACCAACAACGCCTCCATCGCCTCATCACTTGGACTCGCCCCACTTCATACAACTAGAATAGCCCTTGTTTTGTACAAAATGCTTACCAAATTCTCTCTGGCCACAAATTTTTTTCATTAGATGGTTAAAAGGGACAGACTCTCCAATTTTGGAAACTTTCTATATCTATTTTCAATATATTTCACGACTTTAGCAAAAATCAAGTACATGTAATATGCATCTAGGTCAACACCATGGGATTCTAATGAGTGATGTCTCTTTGTGTTGCACCTGTTCACTATAATTGAACAAATGATTTGCATGTACCCTCACAAGTTGTCAAGTGGATACATGATGCACAAGTCTCTATACAAAAGTGTTCAATGTCCAAGATGCCACAAGACCACTAACCCCACATGGAGCCATCATAGAAAAAAGCAACAAAAATACCAGGAACAAAGAGCCATGATGGAAGCCTCACTGCCGGAAGCGAGAATCACCCTTGTAGACCGCCCACATCACATGGCCCAAAGCATAGTCATTGGCTACTCCATCTTTTTGGGTCACACTCTACATTTGGCTCACGGTAGTTGTTACCTCAATTATATGGACGTCGCATGTTACAAATAGGTTTTTTGAAATCTCACGTATATCTCCCCATCTCCACAATTGTTCCTCTTGTAACGAAGCTAGTAACACAATCGACGTTGTAATATCCATCTTCATAGCCTTTGACTCTCTACATTTCCCAACCCCAATGAAAGGATGGTGGCCTCAATGTATTGCAATGGTTTATTTCCAAAATAATAATAAGAGAGAAGAAGAAGAAGCAAGAAAGAAAGAAAGAAAGAAATAAAGAAAAGAAAAGAAAAGAAAAAAAGAGAAAACAAAAAGAAAGGACAATCAAGGAAAAGAAAGAAAGAAACAACGAAAGAAAAAGGAAAAGGCACTCACAATCATAGCACAACACCTAGGGGTCCTCAAATTGGGTGCATCCAGTGACCTCAGTCAGCTAGCTCTGTCCTTAATCCCCTAATCCCTTTCCACATCCCCCACAATTGTTCAGGGCACATGAAAGGCAGGACATACCTAGGGAGCTTGTCTCGCCTATGGTTAGATCTGTCATCCTGACCCACTTGCACGATTTCTTTTTTGCATTCCACTTCCATACCATTGGAATCGACTGGGGTAAGCAATGCACGAACGTCCATGGAAAGTACAGCGTACTCATCAAGCAAGGCCAGTAGCTACCAATTACCAAAGGTTAGGGGTCAATGTGTTCAATTATGCTACATTGAGTTGTCACAACACAAAGGATGTCTCATACACCTTCATGGGTACTTCTCCTCAACATTGACAGCTTTGCTTCATCCACACACTGCTACGAGGAACCAAACCAGTGGTCTTCTAACTATGTAATATCTAAATATGCACGAGCACTCACATAATATCTGCACCACAATATATACACAATTTGGGTCCTCAAGTGCAGGACAATACTCTCATTTTACTTAGAGTTCGACTTGTCTCCAAAACTAATCAAACTCCGTCTTGTGCACGATAAGAAGACTAGCACTACCCCAGGGAGAGACCACATATGAGAGGTTTTCAATTGTGCAGGTATTGAAGACTCCAACGAAAGTACCACTAGCTCGTCATCAACACTCAACTCTAAATTCTTATCCTTTATCATCCCACAAGCCCAGCAAGGAATCGCCGCCCGCGTCTAATTTCCAGCACATCCACACCTATGCCAACCCATGAGTGCAACTCCCAACAAAAACTAGTCCTATCAACTACTTCAGCAACCCTATCACCAACCACTTAGGCCAACAAAGTTCCACCAGCCACCTTCATCCGCACCACTACTAAAACTTCTCCATGGTCACCCATAGTAGTTCCTTCCACCCATGTGTTCGGGGCATGCCAAAGCCTGCTACCTACGATAGTGAGTGTCATGGGACTAGCACTTGTCTAGGAGGGGGGTAATGTTAACCCTCAAACGAACAAGCTGGAAAATCTGGAAAATCTAAAGCAGAGGAAAAGGCCAAGGCAAAAGTGGAACCGAACATGAAGGCGCACCTAGAAAAATATGGAAACATAAGAGATGCAGAAAAGTCCTAAATTAAGGAAAATGGTGCACAAGAAAAGTGCTAGTTAATACTCTTGTAAAAGAGCATAAGGCACATCATGATTTATTTTAAGAGCACTTGGCTCTCATGCTTCAATTTGTAAAGGTAGATGGGCGGTAGGAAGGAAGCTAGGAAGATAGGAGGACAATGGGAAAAATGACCTAGGCCACAGCTGGCCATGTAAAAAAGGGGATGACCGCCCAAAAGGGGTTTAGGGTTTTTTTAATATAAAGTTGAAAAGTGAATGAGAAGCTCATCCTTGTGTGTGGACAAAAGTGGGTCTCCTCTTCTTCTTCTTACTTGCTTGAGCTTGTGCGCGAGAGAGGGAGTGTGAGAGTGTGAGGGAGTGAGTGTGTGAGGGTGAGGGACTGGGGAGGAGAAGCTCTCCATCTTCTCTTGTCTTCTCTTCTCTTGTCTTCTCTTCTCTTCTCTTCTCTTGCTCGTGACAATGGAGCTTGGAGCATGTAGCTTGAGGATGGAGCTTGCTTGAAGCTTGCACTTGGATCGTGAAGCTACTGAAGTGCTTGAGACAGGAGGTCGATCAGGCATGGAGGTAAGCTCACTACATCCATAGAGATGGATAGCACATCGGCTATGGGAGAGGTAGCCATTAGTGCTCGGCTTCGAACGCTTGAAGCAATAAGCCGTCCATGGGTCTTGGCGGTTGATCGCCTCTACAATGGGTCTGAGATTAATGTCATTGAGCGTGGATTGTATGAGAATGGTGCCTGGCATGTGGACATTGACCATGGTTGGTGTATGAGAGCTGTAAATACTTCTTTCGGGGAGCTCTATGCTGCATGTCCTAATGTAAAAGCAATAGTTGGGGATATACAAGAAGAGCAACACTTCTTTGTGCAAGATAGTTTCTCATATGTAGTGATTTTGGGACAGCCCTATATTACACAAGTGTGAATGAAAACAAAAGTTGTTGATGATGGTTCTGCATATGCAAGAGTCAAAAGTAAGGATGGGAGGAAAGTAGTCCAATTTCTTATTGTTTATGTTAATCATCCTAGGAAATGGGATACGCTTCGAGAGTCTCCTTTGCCTCCAAATGCAAGGGAATTCAAAGACCTGGATTTTCATTAAGCATTGTTGTAATGTGGGGCTACAACAGTGCTATTCAGAGGATGTACGCACCTCTTGATGGAAAGAAGCATGTATTTACTATTGGTTATTCTCTGTTTAAAACAAACAGTCATGTTGGTTTAAGCCTATGGAAGCTATGTGCAAGCCTGAAAGCATATTTATGAAATGGGCCACTAAGGAGCTAAGAGCATTGAAGTTGTTAGTTGAAAATGAAGGCATTTTAGGCATCTTTTATGGGCTGAATATTAATGACACTATGGCTAAAATTTCAACAACTATACATGTAGAAAATGAGGTTGAAAATAGAGTGTTGTTAGTATTTTCTTTGGACATGTATGATGTATAGCATTGTTTACTCAACAAGAAGGATTACAATAAGCCGAAGCACTTGTGGAGACAAAGTATAAGACAATTGACAAAAAGGTGAAACCAATTGCTTTGCCGCTTCCATTAGAAAGTGAGGGTTTGTATGAAAAAGTATCGAGGCAGCCAAGCTTACGGGATCCTAAAGATACAGGTCATCAGTTTAGTTGAAATATTATAAGGATTGAAAGTTGGTGTAGAAGGGTTTCTTTTGCTTGCTGAAAGAAACTGTTTTATGCAAATGTTAGTTAGGCATGGAAAATAATTTGCATTTCAGCCAACTCAAATAGGTTGTGTAGATCCAAATATTGACTCTCATATGATAATATTTACTATGCTACATGTACCATGGAACTTAAGGCCTATTTTAGTGCCTAAAGCTTACTTGCCAAAGCTAATGGATTTGCTAAATGAAAAGATTCACATGAAGATCTTGGAGGCCTCTTTAGCCCCGTACTCAAATCGTTGGTTTACTGTGCCCAAAAAGAATGGGGCTTTGAGATTTATTCAAGACATGCAACCGATCAATAAAGTGACCATAAGAAATGTGGGTGCAGGTAATGTGGTTGATGAATTTGCAGAGGCTTTTGCAAGTAGTGTGATCTATTCTTTGGGTGATCTTTACTCGGGGTATGATTAGTTTCAGCTTGCAATTGAGAGCAAGGATATTATCACAACCATGAAGACTCCCTTGGGGTTAGTAGGAAGTGTACTCTCCCATAGGGTGCAACAAACTCAATGGCACACATGACAAATGCTATGAATAGGGTACTCAAGGATTTTATACCATAATTGACAATGCCCTTCTTGGATGATGTTCCAATCAAAGGGTGTGCAGTGGATGAAAAGAATGAAGAGATGGATGCTCATGGGTGCAAATAGTTTGTTGCAGACCATATTGTGGATTGTGAAAGGATTCTGACACATCTAGAAAAGGTGTATTTAACTCTTTCTGGATAAAAGTCTGTCTTTAGAGTTGAAGAAGTTTTAATTTTTTGGCATATGTGTGGGCCCTATGGGCGAAGACCATCACCAACAAAAATAGATGGAATTAATAGAATGCAAGAGGTATGCACGAATGTATTAAAATTGTGTAGATTCTCGGGTGTATGTATGTTCTATTTGATTTGGATCCCTCACTTCACACATGTAGCTGATGCTCTATATCAACTCTTGAGGAAAGGTCAAAGATTTCACTGGGAAAGAAAGCATCAAAAAGCAATGAAGAAATTGAAGCAGCTCTTGAAATCTGCTCCTACATTGAGAAAGGTTGATTATTCACATGGAAAGTTTATCATTATTATTGTTGACACAAGCCCAATTGGGATTGGATGGGCAATTGGGCAAGATGATGAGAAAGGGCAAAGATATGTAATTCATTTTGGTTCTAAAGTATTGATTGAACAACAGAGAAGGTATCCACAGGTAAAAGGAGAATTATGGGGAATTGTGATAGCCCTTAACTGTGATAAGGAATATTTTATGGTTACTGGTTTAGTCATTGAGACTAATTGTTTGCCGGTATTGGGTAAGTATGATTACTAGTTGTGCTACCCCAGACATTGCTATGCTTTGGTGGATTGCATACATAAAATCTTTGAATCTTGAATTTCAACATATTGTAGGAAGAGATAACCCAGTCGTGGACATGTTATCTCAGGCACGCTATGAGAATGAAGATGGAATGATAGATGAGGAGGAAGAAAATGAATTTCTTGCAGTTGAAAATGATGTTGTAAGAGTGAATTTAGAAATGCAAGGAGTTGCTACAACACTAATAGAAGCTTGGATAGCAAAGAAAATATACTTTAGATGTTATGTATCTTGTGTAGAATTGTCTTTGGATGACAAATATGCAAGAGAGTGGCTGAGAATTGGTCAATACCTCAGTACATTAAAAAGAGAGATGAGTGGTCAGATGAGGAGTTTAGGAAGATCAAGAGGAAAGCCTATGGGTTTTTCTTAAAAGATGGATACCTGTGGAAACATGCTAGAAATAAACAGGGTATGCCATTGCGAGTTTTGGCTGACAGAGCTTCACAAGTAAATGCTATGCTAGAATTTCATGAAAGGTTATGGGCTAGACATATAGGTGTTTGGGGTACTTTTACAAAGATCAAATAAAGATATTGGTGGTAGGGCATGTATAAGGATGTTGCTCACTTTTGTGGAAATATGTATGACATGTTAGATGTATTCATCTATGAGACACCTGGATGGATTGTAGCCCACATGTCCCTTGTCTGTTAATTTAAAGTGGGCAGTGGATTTAATCACGATGCCTACAGGTCTTTGGCAAATGAGATATCTTGTATTTTCCCATGAAGACTTGATTAATCAAGTGGAAGGGAGAGCTCCATGAACAAAGACAACAAATGTAGTGTGTACTTTTCTCTTTGAAGATATCTTTTGTTAGTATGGCTGTGTGGAAAAAATTACTGCAGATAGGGGTGAGCTGGATGTAGATGAAGCCCATGACTTCTTTGCACAGTTGGAATATAAAGCTTGCTTTAACTTCAGCTTATAACCCTGAAGGAAATGGCAAAAGAGGTCATCCATTGTGAAGGCATTGGCAAAAGCATGTGGAGAGAAGGTAAAAGAGTGGCCACGATTGCTCCCTTATGCTTTGTGGGATGACAGAACAACTCATAAAGCTGTTACAAGATATATGCATGCTGAATTGATGTATGTTCAAAACCTATCATGTTGATAAAAGAGATGACAGTCACATGGATTGTGCTACCTTGGGAAGAGGAGTTGAATCGAGAGGAGTTGTTGGCCTTACGTATTAGACAGTTGGGAAGAAAGTGAGAAGACATAGAGTCAGCAATTGCAAAGTTAAGGGCAGCAAGGATACATAACAAGAAACGATTTGATAAAAGACACAGAGTAAGGCCAAGAGCCATACAAGATGGGGATTGGGTATTGGTTTATGATAGCAGTTTAGACAACCAGCATAGTGCGGCCATGCATAAAGTATCCAAAATATGGTTTGGACCTTATGTGGTAAGACAAGTGTTTGATAATGCTACTTATACATTAAATGAGCTGGATGGGATAGCCATAAAACTTCCAGTAAGTAGAGAAAATAATCAAATTATTCAAGAGGTGGAAATCTACTACCTATGAGTTGCCAGAATCGAAAGAAATTAGTGGCCATGATATACGGGCTAGCCAAGAAGATATGGAAGATGAAGAAGTAAAGGATATGGTTGTAGAGGATGAGGAGGACCCAAAATCTGGTGACAACTAGGATATTGGTCCATAACGAAGGATGTGTAGATACACAAACACTGTGTGAAAAACTCTGGAGTGCATCATCATCCAACTTTCTTATTGATAGAGAGAGTCAATATCATCTGAGTCATTAGTGCTAGTGTCCGTGGCATGGATGGTTCAAACATACTAGATTTTTGGACAATTTTAGTTTATTTTTGATATTTTGGATTTTTTTTGTAAATGTCCTAAAAAGCTAAGGAAACTTCTAGAATAGGGTGACATATAAAAAGCAAGTTACTTTTTCAGCCAGTTTGGGGAGATTTCATGAAAAAAGAAGGATAGGTAAAATGACGGGCGTCGCAAATATTGTAGTTTACAGGCATCAAACAACACTTCGAGAACTGGGAGAAGAAGGAGTGATCTAGGAGATTTCTGACTACGTGTCCAGGGGTTTTACCCCCCATTCAAAGCCAACAGAACCATGAGGTCTGAGCAGCAGAGAAGAAGCTGTTGTTTGATGCATATTTTTTGTCTACAAGGAAGCTCTAGGAGATCTAATGCTTGGAGATTGCTTGTGAGTAGTGCCAAACAAGGAATTTCAAGTTCTATCAATACATAGTGCCTTGATTCATTGTGCTTTTTGTTTATCTTATGTACATCTTGTCTATTCTTTTTCTTCTCTTCCATCTCCTATTCTCTACTTTCTTCTATCTCTGATCCCTAGTGGATACAACCTTTTGACTATAACCCCTCCGAGACAACAGGCTTGGATTATTGATTTGAGCGCTATGGCAGACAAGCTCGCTATAAAATGGATCATTAGGTGCTTGCTAAATGAAAAACAAGATTGGGACATCCTCATTCCTCACACAAAACAGGGCATTCATAGCACAAGGTCATTCATGCTTTGAAAATATCCCCATCCACACCATAATTCTCTCAGAGACCAAGTTTAAACAAGAAATGAGCCCTATGTTGGAGTAGCAAAGACTCAATTTGGCTGAGTAGTTCCCTCCCCCCATTGATAAGACCAAATCCGAAACCACAGCCAAACTCAATCGGAAAGGAATCAAAGTACAGACAGATTTGTGGAATAGGGCTAGGAAAGAATGGAGGAATCTTGATGGATTGAAAGCTATCTTTAGGCTTAACCAAGTTGATTTAAGGTTAATTCAAGAAAGGAAAAATGCATGGTCTAATGTTAATCCTCTTATGATTCAACTCAGTAGGTCCAATACAAAGACTATGGGTGAAAAAACAAACCCTTTCTCATCCATTGCCTTCTCTCCTGAAAGACAACACCTATCTAATAGCTAACCTAAACTGACAATGGCTGCTTCACTAGAACCAGTGTTAATGGAAATATCGATTTCAATAGGACATCCCCCCCCTCCACAAAAAAAATAAATCTAAATATTACTATGGTTAATCTTGCAAAAGATAGTCTGGACACATGAATGAGCAAAGGAAATAGGACTAGAAACATGCTCTGCTCCCAGATGTTGCAAAGATAAGGAAACATTAACACATCTATTCATTAACTACCCTTGTAATAGGGAATATCTCCACCATCTTCAAAGCTTCCATCCTCCTAAGTCACCCCTATAAAATAACCTGAAAGGAACTCCTTTTGGGAGAGGCCAATGCCCTCCCCCCATCTCTTTGGACTTTTCTTTGAGGCTTATATTTGTAGATGATTTGGTTACTCGAACTGAATAGGTATTGAATAAAAAACATGCGAACCTTCTACACTGTCTTAAAATTCATTGTCTCTTGCACGTGGCAAGAAAATTCCAAACACTCGCCACACTAAAACTGTGCTATATCATTTTTAAAAAAAGGAAAGGGTCTCCAACGAAGAAAAAGAAGATTTAATCAAGAAACAAATTGCTGAACTATCCAAGTCCATCATTGCTTTAGCTACAAATTGGGACCACACCATCCATGTCTCATCAAATATGGTGCCACCTAATAGGACCACCTACAAGCCAATAAATGCATGCTCTCTTGAACCAAGGACAGCTGACATCCCCCCAAGGTACACAGACCCTCCAAATGTGCGGGACATGTGGATGAAATATGAGGACATTTGGAAGCAACTTGCAGGGGGGGGGGGGGAACACCCAGAGTAGGAACATCCTCAACCGCCACTCTAACCTTGTGAACCTATGCTAAGTCCATGTAAACTCATACTATAACTTACCTAGTGAGTGCAACTGCATAAGCGCAAGCCTCAATCAATGGGCTGTGTCCTCCCCCCCATGTACATTTTTATCTCTTTTTTCTGATTTCTAATACATTTAATGCTTTCAACGAAATGAAAAATACATATTTAGTTTTTACAAAGTATCAACTCCTATAGAAAGAAATGTATATTTATTTTAAATATCATTTTAGAGTTTTAAACTAATTTTTAATGTTGAAAATTTATCCTATAGTGAGAAAAATTGTGTTTTATATTTTTTACATAATGTGTATCTATGAGTGTATTATTTATTTATTTATTTTTAATTAAATGATTGTCTAATCATTATTTATTTTTTACCTTACTAAAAAAATATAATTAAATTATGATTTAATATATATAGCACATTGTTACAAATCTATATCCATTCATAATGGTGAAGTTTGAGATAACACATTCATACTTTATATGCTTATAATTTGTATAGTTATAATGTATACATTAATAGTTTTACATACATACGTACATACATACATACATACATACATACATACATACATACATGTGTATGCGTGTGTGTATACAATTTATAAAATACATGATACCAATTTAAAAAACAAGAGCATAGAAATAAGGCAAGGATTCACATTCCCATATCTTGCTCTATAATGTGTCCTTGGTAACATATGGAAGGTTGACCATGTAGCACACCTATGTTTAGTAAAGGCACTCTTTGATCCTTTTTCTATAAATGTGAATTGATAATATATTATCAAATAGTGATGGCACCTTGGAAAGTGGACTTCATTGGCATCTCTTCCACTCTATGATCATTGCATAAAAGAGGAAGAAACACTGCTCCACCTACTGTGGGAATATGGTTAAGGGTTGGCCAAAAATTGCCAATTTAAGTATGAAAACAACACTATTTGGTACTATGGCCAATTTGGATGATAAGGCCTTTAAGTTACTTCACTTCATTAGAGTTTTAAGTCTCATATTAGAAATGAGCTCACCCTTTGAGGCAAGACAATGGTGGTCCTCACGAAAAGGGGGCTCCAAGTACCATGAGAACTCTAGCTAGGATTTGTAAGGCTTTCAACAAAAAGAGAGCTCCCTCTATGCTAAGAACTCTATCTAGGATTTGTAAGAAACTTGGACAAAAGAGAGCTTGAAGTACCCTAAGCACTCTAGCTAGGATTTGCAAGAAGTTGGGTAAAGCCCAATGCTTTTGAGTGCTTGGACTCTTCATCTTTTATGTGGAGTCTTTGAACCATGTGATGACCGATTCGGGATAATTTATGCATTTGAAACATGTTATAGTATGGGAGCTTTTGTTGAGATTCTTTGCACCTCATGAGTTTTAAACATGTGAAGATGCTATAAGGCTTTTGGAGCTTGCCTGGCATGGTTGGCATGGGCATGGCGATGATCTTGGTGTAGGCAAGCTCGGTGAGGGCGAGCAACAGCCCGTAGAATGCGGCGGCGAGCAAAGTGGTGACGAAGCCGATGGCGTACTGGCGGGTGGTGGTATGAGGGGGCCGATCGGCGCTGGACTGCAGGCCCAGGAGGACGGCGCTAGTGGTGACGACAACGGCGGCGTTGACGGCCCAGCCGGTGAGGCGGAGGGCGCGGAGGGCGAAGGCGGAGGCGATGTTGAACGCGAGCTGGGATGCAAAGAGGAGGGTGGTGGTGGAAACCGGGAGGTAGGAGGACCCCCACGAGAACAGCAGGTTGTCCACGCCAAGCAGTAGGCCGATCAGGAGCGACCACAGAAGCAGCTGGCGGCGCTTGTGGAGCACGTCGCCGGCCCCGGATGACGTGGCGCCGCCAGCTGCTCCGCCGATGCGCCTAATGATCCTATCGTTGCTAGGGTAGCGGACTGCCGCCACAATAGTGGGTATGACCAGAACGGGCCAGCCCGCTGTTTGCGCAAATGTGTACAGCCACCTGTCGGTCCCTCCGTGGACGAAATAGAAACGGGCCAATATCGCCCCAGCCGCCGCTCCCCCTAGGGTCGCCATCACGCTCGCTAGCATCAGAACCCAGAACGATAACACGGGCTTCCCGAACAGCATCATCTTACTAACCTGTCTTTTCTTCTCTCTCTCTGATACTGAGCTCGTATCGCCATTCCTATTGTTCTCGCTACATGATATGGACCCACTGATCCATTTAGCGCCCTCATCAACTCCTCCTTGATCCCCCTCCTCGGCCAATATATCGCTAGCGCTGCTGCCATTTTGTCTCGCGGAGCAGCTGATTGATGCCATCACCTCTCCTCTTTGTTCCGTTGCTTAATGCAACATAATTAGAACTGGATGGATGACATGTAAGCCTTCTACTTCATCACAAGTCTTCTCTCCGCTCAAGCACAGCAGTCGAAGGCGATCATGAAGGCCTCCATATCCTGGTATCATATGCTACGTAGCACATGAGGTCAGGAATATAACGGATGCTGAATCTCTCATCTTACAGCTCTAGAATCGCTCCTCAGGATATGCTACATAGCGCATGAGGTCAAGAATACGGATGCTGAATCTCTCATCTTACAGCTCTAGACTCGCTCCTCAGGATAATGTGAGCCTCCTACTTAAACATCAACCACAGCAGATTAAGACGATGAAGGCTCTAGAGTCTACGTACTAAGCCAGCCTGACCTCTCGTGGCCTATAAGAGATAAATATAGGACTCAGGAGTCGTGCTGAGGCACGAGTCCACATTTGAACTTTACTAAAAGGCATGCGCATTGCGCATACCCTTTGAATGACGACGACCCTTGTTCCAGACTTCAGTGCTCGCAGTAAATGACGTCTTAGTGTATTTTTACCGATTAGAATTTCTTTGTGCCTTTCAAGTATTTAGTTTAGTTTTTTTTTTTTTGGTGATGTGTTCTCATGATATATTGAGTGGAGGTTTAAAAAAGAGAGGTTACAGCATCCACTGGATGGAGCGTGAAAAAGCTTGAGCATCCAGCCTTGTGGCTTGATCGTGGACACAATATCGAGGACTTCGCGCCTAAGGTCAGCTACATCTACATCCATTGGCATCTTACTCGGATTTTTAAAGATAACAATATTCCTTCGAGACCATAGAAATTTGAGGGCAATCCCAGATACAAGGCTAATTAGCTCCCACGAGTCATCCAAGTGAGCTTGATCTCCAAAAAAGGCAGCAGACAGACTGAAGTCATCCCTGAGGTTGGCTTGTCTTAGTCATCTTTTAGTTGCTCTCCAAAGAGGTACCACTTTCTCGCACTCCCAGAATAGATGTTTTTCTGTCTCTTCTGCTCTCGTACAGAGCGGGCACATTGGGGAGACTACAGATCTCTTGCTCAGTCTAGATCTTAAAGGTAACCTCTTGTGCATAAGCCTACATTGTAGGAAGCTCATCCTGTAGGACGGGGTGGCTCTGCAAATTTTTCTAGCCCTTCTCTTCCATGTTGCTATGGTTGTCAAGGGAAATTCCTTTCTCCAACAGGTTTGTAAACTCGTTGGTATTGCTGATGAGGATGCCTTATTGACAATGACACAACTGCTTGTAAGCTGACGAAGCAAGGTCTTTGAGGGGCCCACTCATCATCCTAGCTGGCGAGGAAGGCCAATTCTATTTCCTTAGACTGAATACTGTCTCTAGCCGTGCAGTTTCCTTCTTACTCAGAGCATATCTGTCAACCGCCATCTGGGCATTGATTAGCTATCTTGGGTCAAGATCCCATACGTCCGCCCACATCTTGATCCCTTTGTTCAAGATTGCTTTTGAGATTTCTGAATCCTTGGATGCCAGGGCCATTTCCAATTCATACAGGAAGGGGGAGAGCCACGTATTGTGGACTAGAGCAAAGTCCTCCTCGGCCAACCCGAGGTTTCCATGTGGCGTTGGTAAGGTTCTCTTGCCATATACTCATTGTTGCTTGGGCCACTTCAGAATGCGGGATTCTGATTAGGCTTTGCGCTCCTACAATAAGGTGAACCCAATGGGCCCCATTCCCAGCCGTCCCATGAACCTTAGCGTTGACAATCCAATGTTAAAGGATTACCATCTAGGGTTGCTCTTCGTTCATTCTCTTCCTGAGATCTGCAATCATTGCTTGAGTTAAGGGCAAGATCGTCAATACCTGCACCTCCCGGGTTCTTGCTCTCAATGAGTGGCTCCCAGCTTACTTGTGGACGAGACTTCTTTCATTGGTATGACCAGAGTAGACCCTTAATGGGCTTCTCCAATTCACCCCATGCACTTTGGCTAAAAGGCAATATGGAGCCCACATAGACCATTGTTGAGGTGAGCATGGCCTTGGCAATCATGACCTTCCCTACCAAAGAAGATGGAATATCCATCTACTTCTTCACCTTGTCCTAGTATTTACACGGGTACCATTTGAAGCATTGATTTAGGGTGATGTTGACCCCCATAGGTGCAGTAAGATATCTGACTAGCACTCTAGGCTTCATCACTTGAAAACCTAGCTTGACCAGCCACACTGATCAGGGTCTTTCCATGAAAGAAAAAATTTGGAGGTAGGGAGTTCAAGCTACTCATTGTAGATTCCCAGTAAATTGCCAACAAACTCCTTGTCAGCCTCCATAATAAAGGCATTATCATCTGCAAATAATTGGGTTGCCATTTGGGACCCATCTCAAAGAGGCAGTCCCTTAATAGTACTAGCCTAGATAGCTTGGCCCACTTTCCTCAAGAGTCGATCTGTAATAAGAGCAAATAATAGTGGTACTAAGGGGCACCTTTGCCTAATTGACCTCTGTAGGCTAAGTGGTGTGGAGAATTGCCCATTGATGTTGATGGCTGATGCTGCATTCCTAAAAAGAGAAGTTACCAAATTGATATTGGACAAACCCTTAGGTATGAGAGGACCAAGATGATGAAGGTCCAGATTACGTGGTCGTAGGCCTTGTCCCAATCCATTTCTATTATGAGTGCAAAGTTAGATTGTTTACTGAGTGCCCAATCCATGGAGATGATTAGATTCAAGACTATATCATGGATAAGTCTTCCTTTGACAAAGCCAAACTGCTTGGGATGAATGATTCTAGCAAAAAGGTTATTCATCATGTGAGCAAGTGTCTTGGACAATATTTTGTGTGTAAAATTGAGCATGGTGACGAGCCTCCAAGTGGCTGGTTTAAAGCAGTTCTATGACTTAGAGACAAGTTTGATTATCCCTAGATTCATTACCTCTAGTAAGCATCTTGATGCTCTTATGTAGTTAAGAATCTCTACTAAATTTTTACCACAAACTTGCTGCATTTTTTTGAAATACCTATGGCGAGAGTCCATCTGCACCCAGTGATTTATTGGGTTTGAAGCTACGAACCACCATCTTCTCTTCTTCCAAGGAGAAGGATGTGTCTAGTAGGAGAGCTTGCTTCTAATGGGGGATACCACCTCCTTGAAAAAGTTTTGAATCTTTCCTCATAGTTTAGCATGTGAGGGGGTTTAGTGCCCACTATCGAGGCTAGGTGCTCTTTGAATATTTGCATAATCTGCTACTCTTCATAGATCAGGTCCCCACCTTTATCCTACACAGAAGTGATTGTTTTCTTCCTTTGCTCAGCCTTGAGCTTAGTGAGACAAAATTTATTGGGAGCATTGCCCATCAGATCCACTGGTCTTTCAGTTGTATTCTGGTTGCTTGCATTGCAATGTTTTGCTCTCTTTTGATGAATTCATCAATAGTTCTCAGGGATTTTAACATAACACATTCATTGGGGGATGCCTGGAGTGTTGTTAGTATTGTGGCAGTGGCCTTCTCTATCTACCTTGTAATGGTTCTCCTAGAGGCCGCCTTTCTTTGTTTGTGTGCTTTGGCTACCCTGGTGATTGCCACCTGACATTTGAGCCACTTGAATTCAGGTGTGCATGAGGGGTCTCTTGCTTCCTCCCAAGTCGTGCACAATGATTCGATGAGCCTCTTTTCTTCCAAGAAGAAGATATTCATCTTGAAGGGAGGAGGCCCTCTAGAGTTGCATGTAGCCAAGATTAGTCTGAATGAGACCAAAATTGCCACGTGGTCTTTATAACTGGTTTGCCACTCACTTCTTCAAAAAATAATATGCTTTGGACTATTATCGATCGATTTAGTAAGCAAGCATATTTTATTCAATGCAAGAAAACTCTAATTGCTTCATAAGCTATTAATTTTTTTCTTAAGCATATCTTTGTACATCATGGTTTGCCACACATTATTGTCTTTGATCGTGATTCACATTTTTGCAATAACTTTTGGGTCACTTTGTTTTCTAACCTTGGTACTAAAATTGATTCTAGTTTAACTTTTCATCTTGAAAATAATGGTGAAATTGGAGCTACTAATAGCACTATTCTTGATTTAATTAATGCCTATACTATTTCTTCACCTTGTACATAGGACCAACATTTGTATCTTTTACAATTTTCTTATAATAATACATGTCACTCTACCACCAACAAAGCACCTTTTGAAATTATCTATGGTCACAAAATGCCAACACGCCCACATTTCATTTAAGTCAAAAAGTGCCTTTTGTTGATGATTGAATTCATTCTCATTCCACTATCTTTGAACAAGTTAAACATTTGATTGCTAAGACCCATCAATCTTATGTTAAGAAAGCTAATAAAAAATGCCAAACTATGCATTTTCAAGAAGGTGATTATGTTTGGTTGCGAATTGAGAAACGTAGATTGCATAGTGTTAAGAAGAATCCTAATGTTAAACTTGCACCTAGATTTTATGGACCATTCAAAATTCTTCAATGTATTAATCCTAATGCTTTTAAATTTAACTTGCCCTCTCAGTGGAACATTCATAATACTTTTCATATAAGTCTTCTTCGTCCCTTCAACGGTTTATTACTTGTCGATTCTATGTATGATTCTCCGCCATTGCTTGAAGATGATTTTAAAGGTTCTCTATCACCCTTTTGCTAGAAGTAGATGAAAACTAACCAAACGAGTAGAGAATCAAATGTGAAATTTGGTAACCCATGGTATTCTCCTATTCATCTATTCTCAGTAATCTTGTTGGAAATAATCAAAGGACCCATTTTTTCTCACAACTAGCCTTGGTGGGCGTGGGATTGCTATCTCTTTTACAAAATCTTTTTCTCATGTAGCTAACTATTTAATTTATTAACCACTATTATATTTGTAAAATAAGCATGATAGCACTTGATCATAATGAATAGAAGTTCAAAATATATTGAGATGATAAGTAATTGTAGACAAAGATATCATTGATATATCATCATTGAAATATAAAGCAAAAATCTTGTCAACAAATTTTGTAGCTCTCCATAAAAACTAAGAAATGGTTTTTGGAATATATAGATGTCAACAAAAAATGGCTTGTGGAATATGTAGATATTCACAAGAGCTTAAGTAATTAGCAAAGTGATAGCAAGGGAATAATATGTTCTCTTTGTAATTAGCACTATTCCAATGTAAAAACCAATTGATTTTAATAAAATTGATGCCTCAAGGATATTTCCCTACCAATCTATGGCTTGGAAGGAAATGTTTTGAATATATGTGCACTCCTATATTTGGCCTAGGAACAAGTACTTATGGTAAAGAAGATCTTCTGTTTTTGTCGTACCAATTTACTATGAAGGAGAAATTTTGCAAATATCTTTCCAATATGGTGCTCAAGAGTACCAATGTACCATAAACTCACCATACAACATAACATACCAAATACATATGAATGATTTAAACTTTCAAATATGGACATAATTTTTTTGATACATGATAGGACACATTGTTCATATGATACAAATATGACTATAATGTTCATGTGAAACTAAAGATTAATAATCTAGCACATAAGTGTGGCAAGGTGATTCAACTTGATATTTAAGGATAGTGAACTTTGATATAAGGATGATTGGAATCCCTATCAGAAAGTTATGAATAAATATGATAACCATTAGATTTTTGCTAAGGCAAGATAAAGTATAATGAAAAAGTTTTATTATTGTGTTTCTTCTAAAGAAATATCAAAACTACCCAATCAAGTAAAATACAAACTTCTTCAAAGATCTAGGAATATCTTTGATAGGAAAAGAACAACATGTGTTTCTTCTAAAGAAATATCAAAAGTACCCAATCAACAAGTAAAATACAAACTTCTTCAAAGATCTAGGAATATCTTTGATAGGAAAAGAACAACTATGCAATCTAATCAATGATATCATGATTAAAAATCCTTGACGACAATAGTTTCTTAAGTTGTATCACCATTGGTATAATGAAATATATGTTTGGGATACCACAATGGAGATCACATACCTAAGTTCAAAATCTAAGCTTCCAAATCTAAATCAAATCACAAATATGTCTAGATTATGGATAAATGTGTTAGGTTTTCTTCATCATAGCTCAAGCATATCAAAATAAGTTACAAATCGATGCAATTTCCATGTTGTATTATTTTGGAGAAGACATGTTAAAATTAACATTACATCATTATTTAAAGGTGGAGACTTCAATAATATATTCATTTCATATAAAACTCAAAGCAACACCAAACTTGAAATAATAGTCATGTCTTCATAATTTTAAAAAGCTCAAGTAACAACCAAGTAAAATCTCTTTTTAAATAGTGTTTGATTGCATGATTATTGAATGAACCACCCTAGATGAGATATAAAGAGATAAAATTGTGTTACTAGATTTTTTGAAATTTGTTTGCAAATCCTATGGAATAACTTCTCATGTGTACTCTAGACATACCAAAATTTAGAGATAACCTATAATCAATCAATGACTAAGTAACTACACTAATTCCATAAAGGTGGGATTTCAAAAAATACTTGAGATTTATGTGCTTAAAAGTCTTTGCAAGCATGATGAAAATCACGAAAACTCCTTATAGCTAATTATATTTGAATACTTGTACTAAAGTGTCACACCATAGTTAGAAAACATTCTTCTCTAGTTTAGAATTGATTGAGCATATATCTTTTAAAGAAAATATGTGATCATGACTACAATGTGCAACAACTTGTGACTATGCAAATAGATAGTATAAAGATTTGTTTTTTAAAGATAGCATATAAAGATTCCATGTTGGATCGACTAAAGAATGGACTATTTTACACGTTTACTTTTCATAACATGTTGGTGGCAAATGCATGTGAGGGATCTCTAAGGAACTTTGTTTACCCACCCAAATGTGGCCTCATTCTCTTCAATTCTAATGCTCTTAGTGCCATAGTTTTCTCTTATATTGGTTGATCTCATCAACAATTTTCTAGAGGCCTACCTACAAGATAAGGGGCGCTCTAGTCCTTCATGAATAGTTTTGAATTTCAATCCCTTGTTGTTCCATTTTGATTATAGTTGAAGCCAAATGCAATGGGAGACTAGACTTGACTTATATTGTTTTGAAACTACAATGTGCTTGTCAAACTCCTCTTCATGAGAGAGAGAGAGAGAGAGAGAGAGAGAGAGAGAGAGAGAGAGAGAGAGAGAGAGAGAGAGAGAGAGAGAGAGAGAGAGAGAGAGAGAGAGAGAGAGAAACAAAGAGGTAGAGAGTAAAAATGAGAGAGAGAGAGAAATGGAGAGAGAGAGAGAGAGAGAGAGAGGGAAAGAAAGTAGTAAAGAGGTGGAAAGTACAACAAATAAAGAAAGAAAAATGGGTCAAGGGAGAGAGAGAGAGAGAGAGAGAGAGAGAGAGAGAGAGAGAAAGTAGGACATGCACACTTATGTACTTTGTTGTGCATAAGAAATGGATAATATTAGTGCTATTTATATTTAATATTTAAAAATTCATACATAAGCCATGTGAAGCATCCCAAGTATAAAACTAGTGGAAGGCATCATGAATGATCTATTAAATACATAAGAGAGCAGTAGAGCATTGAAATTTTTGACATTGCATTAAACCTATAATCAAGCAGCATGTAAGTAACTACACTTCCATAACGGTGGGACTTCAAACAATACTTGAGATCTAAGTGTTTAAATACTTGAGATTTAGATCTTTAAAATTCTTTGCAAGCACGATGAGACTTAAGAACACTCCCTATAGTTAATTATATTTGAATACTGGTACTAAAGTTTCACATCATAGTTAGAAAAAAAAATTCTTGTTCAAAAGTGATTGAATATGTATCTTTAAAGAAAATATGTGATCATGACTACAATGTGCAACAACTTGTGACTAAGCAAATGCATAGCATGAAGACTTGTTTTTTAAGGATACCATATAAAGAGTCCATGTTGGATGGACTAAAAAATGGATTATTTTACACATTGTAATTTTCATAACATGTTGGTGACAAATGCATGTGAGGGATCTCTAAGGAACTTTGTGCTACCCACCCAAACATGGCCTCAGAAAAGGGGAGAGAGAGAGAGAGAGAGAGAGAGAGAGAGAGAGAGAGAGAGAGAGAGAGAGAGAGAGAGAGATGGGGAGGGAGAGAGAGGAGGGAGGGAGGTAGAGAGAGGGAAAGAAGGGGAGAGAGAGAGAGAGAGAGAGAGAGGCAAGAGAAAGAGAGTTAGGGGAGAAGGATAGAGAGAGAGTAAAGGAAAGGGGGAGAGAGAGAGATAGAGATAGAGAGAGTAGCTATAGGAGAGAAAGAGAGAGTAAGTAGGACATGCACACTTATGCACTTGTAGGAAATGGACAATATTAATACTATTCAGATTTAATGTTAAAGTATTCATGATGCATAAGAAAATGGACAATACTAGTATTATTTAGATTTGATATTTCACTAAACATGCATAAAGATGAGCATCAAAATTGCAAACCACATGGGAACATCCCAAGTATAAAACTAGTGCAAGGCATCATGAATGATCTATTAAATACATAAGAGACTAGTAGAGCATTGAAAGCTTTGACCTTGCATTGTAGCAAAATGAGCAGCGGTGATGAGTCATGTGCTAGAAATCAAGAGACATATCTCAATCAGCATAACCCATGTCCTTGCACTCAATGTAAGTGGGCACTCCACTAGAAATGTCCTTTATATTCATAGAACATTTGTAGTACTATGATGAGTTCCAACCAAAAATCACTGGTCAATCGATCTTAAAATACAAGTTTAGTGATGAGTAAAGTGTACATGATTTGCTTATCATTGGGGCATAGATATGTGCACTAAATTTAATGTACTATCAATGTATTGTTTGTCTTTATAAATTTGTTAGAGGAGTGATGATACATTCCAATCAACAAATCTCCTAGGTCTATAAGAAGAGCTCATGGGTGTACCATGAAGGACTACCCGAGTAGTTGAAACTTTTGGAAGACAGTTCCTTTGGTCCATCTTCCAAAGGAGGAAAAAATTGTGGATAAACTCAATCATTTTCAAGTATTGGAGTCTGAGAGGGAAGTAATGATTGAACATCACTACCCATGGATGTTGAGCCTTTTGGCACATTGAAAGAGGAGGCTTCCATACCATTCTATTATGGGTACTAGATATCCTACTTAAAGTCACTTCTTATGGTTTTAACTATAGAAGCAAAGTATAAATAGCATTAAGACCAAAAACACTTCAAAAAATGTACTTTTGTTAATCACGGGATTAAGAAAAGGGCCAAAGAGAGTTTGCCACATGTGCAAGAATATGGTATTCTTGTCTCCTCTTTTGTGGAGATAGTAGAGTCAATTTCGTGGTTCTCTCCTCCTTTTTAGCCAAAATTTCCAAAGTCTGGCATGTTTTGGTAGTCCCGAAGTCCTTATTTACTTATAAAATTTGACAAATTACATAATAAAGTTGCTGTGAAGTTAATGATGATTTTTTTAAAAGCCGAGAAATTTTTGGCGCCCAATATTTTTTCATTATTCTTCTTAATATTCCTTTTTAGTTCATTCACCTTTCTCGGTGAGCTTCTTTCTCTGCTTTTTAGTTCATTCATATTTCTCGATGAGCTTCTTTCTATGCGAATTTAATTTAAGTATGACATCTAGAAGGCGCTCTTCTCGTTTAGTAAACTCGTGCACTGTCTATAGCCATAGAGTTGACAAAAATTGGGAGCCAAAGATCTTTAGCATAAACGATTAGGTTACCATTCTGCCCTCTTGCAAGGACTCTCACAAGGTGAAAAGAAAAAAACGAGAGGATATTAAATATCAATGGAAGGGACGTATCATTTCTTTCAAAATTATGCATGAAGGGTGCTTTATCAAACATCAACATGTTTACATGGTGAAGGATATGCACTTGCCTCCAAACGAGTGTGTTTCACAGTAAAAATTGTAAGACTTGAGTTGATAACGTATGTAAATTTTTTTCATTTAAGAAAGTACTAATAATGAATTCTTGGTTGTAGATATATTGCTGTCAACAAGTACTGAATAGCAACATATGGAAAGCTTAAGTAGAGCCTTCCATGTGATTCATAAGGTGTTTGTAGACATTATCTATGTTGTTCGGATTGTGGGTTCTTTTACTGAGGAAAGGTTTTTTAAATATATTATGCATGTTTCGTGGCTTTGTGGAGGGGAGTCAAAATCAACTAGTGTGATTACCCTATCCAAAATCACCTCAATACATTGCTCCCTTATCCACCACATATATGAGTTAGGGTAATCTTAGCACTATGAGAAAAAATGTAACAAGTTGGTAAACTAAAAAGGGTCCCTAAAAAAACCAACAATATGAAAGAGACATTCACCCCATCTATCTTGAGTATCTTCGAATCTATTATCATGCAGACATTTGAAAGCACTCTCTTTCCACAAGTATATGTATGACTTTGCAATGGTACTTCTTGTTAGAGAGAGTTATATGGTTTTTTAGAATCAACAATATCCTCATATGTGGTGTCCAAGAAGGTAGTCACGAGCCTGCCAGCACTGCAAATGGAAACATGTAACTAAAATAGACAATCAAATAAAATAAACAATTAACCAAAAAGCAAGTAGTATTCCATTCAACCCACATTCTTCCTTGGCCATGGATACCACTTAGAGAGTTCATGAGGATAATTTCTTTGGTGAGTGTATCCGATGCCCATCCGATGTAATGGAAAAAAAAATGGAAGTTTGTGATGGAATCAAAAGCTTTGAAAGGCATTGCTATGTTTGAACCAAATCTCAAAAACAATTCCATTAATAACACAATACATATAATTTTAGAGATTTATTGGCTAAGAGATGCAATCAATGCCCTAAAGCTAATAGCAAAAATAAAGGTGTGTTATTTGCAATCAATAGCACAATCATTCTATATACTAAAATTTTTGAGAATCAAAATGCCTTGCCTTATGCAATAATAAACTACAGAATCTAACAATTAAATATCATTTGTATAACTAGCATGGACTTGTCCTCAAGAGATATGCTAAGATAGTCCTCTTTCTCAGAAGTGCAAGAAATATTGATAACCATTTGTCCATACACCTCACCCATTCTCTTATAATTAACAGGGCCAAGCACATCAATTTTTCTCTTGCAAACATCATCCTCGGTTTCTATGATCCCTTGTGTATTTTCTTCTTGGACAAACTCTTGTTGGGATGTAGTCCTTGTTGGGTATAGATGTATCACATCCTTGAGCTTTGGCCCTTTTGCTTTCCTAGAAAATTTTGGGGTTCATTAAGGATCTCAAAGGCCATTTTATCAATAGTGGACAAGGGCCTCAATACCTTGTCAAACATGTACCTTATTCTGCTAACCATATTAAAATCTTTGTTCATTAGGGTGATCTTATGAGCATGAGCAGTAACAATATAAGCATAATTCATATAGTCAATAGCAAAGTCTTCAACTGCCTCCTAAAGAGAAAGAATCACTGCAAGCTACCATTTCTTTTGCAGGCCAGTTTAAGTCCACACTCTTGAAAATCTATCAGAAATATCTTTGATAACTTTGATAAAAGTTGTCTTTGGAATGACATGTTGTAAAGCTCTCTGGGCCTTCCTTATCTCAATAAAACACTTCTACAGTTGACCTGTAAGTGGGTCCAATATGGCAACTCGTAGAAAACTGAGAACCGTCGCATTCCATTTGGATGTGATTCCGGGTTTACCATTTTCAGCTCGTACCAGCTTGCAACGTTCATACGTGCTGGAGGTCGTCCAAGAAAACCTTCCCTGAGTTCATGATCCTCCGGCAAGAAAGTGGCGTGTCCTTGATATACCATCTTCTTCATGGTTCGTGACCTTCGGGAGTCTAACTGTGGCCCACACAATGGACATGCATGATAACCTGAGGTAACGAGACCTGCAAGGCAATCCACGACCTAGTGAATACTTGATTGAATGAAATAAAATATAGATATTACCAGCGAGAACAAAGGTCTGCTCACTTGAGCACTCTCCCAATCCCGGAAAGTCATGCATCGTCCACATGAGAATGGCTCGAATGTTGGCTGACCGCCGACCATCGCGCTTGCTCATATCTTGCACCGTGACCCCCTCCTCCCACAAAATATTAAGCTCATCGACTAATGGACGAAGATACACGTCCATATTTTTTACTTTGTAGCGGCCCGGGACGAGCAAGCTAAGGATGAGATGTCATTTCTTCGTAGAAAGCCATGGAGGAATATTGTAGTTGACAAGCACTATAGGCCACACACTGTAAGAAGTCGAGCACAGACCGAATGGGTTCACACCATCCATGGCGAGACCGAGCCGAAGATTCCTTAGCTCTCGCGCAAAGCCTGGGAAGGTAGAGTCAATGTGGCTCCATGCGCGCGAATCTGCTGATATTCGTTGAACTCCATCCGTGGACCTATTCTGCACATGCCACGTTGTCAAGCTTGCCATGGAAGACGTGCGAAACATGTGGTTTATGCGGGAGATGAGCGAAAAGTGTCTGAGAAATTTTTTGAGGGATGGTCTGCCCTTGCAAGTCCTGTCGATACCTGTGAGCACCACACTTTGGACATGTCTCCATAGTCTCGTATTCATCTCGAAACAATATGCAGTCGTTGATACATGCATGGATGTTATTGTAGTCCATGCCAAGCTTCCGTAAAACATGTCGTGCATCATCACGAGACTCAGGCATGGTGTTTGCAGGTGGCAATATATGATATTTCAATAACCTGAAAAAAATCATAAAACACCTTGAAAAAACACAAATGTTTGCAATAATACTGTTTAAAAAAAAAAACAATGAAGTCTGTGTGCAAGGTACCTGAATAACTCAGTCACACTCGTATCGCTCCAACCGTATTTTGCTTGCACACTTAAGAGTGCAAGCAATGTCTTCAACCGAGATACTCGGCACCCATCATATAATGGTATGGATGCTTCCTCTCTAAGCCGGTCAGATGTCTCAACATCCATGGGAATCAATGCATCGATCGTTGCCTCCATCTCAGGCTCCAAGATTGTAGGCAAGTCGGGAAGGTTGTCTGTCTCCTCTGGCATTGACGGTATAGATGGGCCTTGCGAGTGGTCGATTGGCTCCTGCAATCCATCCATCGCACGTCCACGAACTCTTCTAATTGGCCGCAAAGGGTGCACTCCCCCTTGGGTCGAGACATCACCCCCCTGGATACAAAATTTGCCAACAAGACCCAATCTTATTGTGTATGGTTTTCAATTAGCTTGAGAGTACAATGCATGAAAAATGCTAACTTCAAATACATTATAGCAAACGAGGCTTAAATGGATAGCTTTATGGAGATGTACGTCAAGTTGCAAGTTGACCATAAACCTTGCATTGTATATAGTAGTTGAGAGATTTTCCGATGTTATATCTCGGCCTTGTATCATGCTCAACGATTTGTTTGTCCCGGTAGATAATTATTTGTTATATCTCGGCTTTGAGTATAAGTAATCCATTTTAAAATTAATGCGCACCATCTATGAAATTTTATAACTATAGTAATAAAATTTATTTCAATCAATTCTACTCATAGTCATAAGACCTGAGAGAAATTATCCTATACTCAATTTAAGGGTTTCTTCTTCTATAACAATAATTTTGGGTTCATTTTGATGAAGTACGTGGCCCATGGCAAAGCACATTGCATACCATTATCAATAAGTCTATTATCTTAAATTTCCTTCCCCTCCCTCTCCCTCTCTTTCTCTCCCTCTCCCTCTCTTTCTCTCTTTCTCTCACCCTCTCCCTCTCCCTCTCGTTCTCTTTCTCTCCCTCTCTCATTTCCTTCCCCTCCCTCTCCCTCTCTTTCTCTTTCTCTTTCTCTTTTTCTCCCTCTCTCTCTCTATCTCTCTTTTCCTTCCCCTCCCTCTCCCTCTCGTTCTCTTTCTCTCCCTCTCTCATTTCCTTCCCCTCCCTCTCCCTCTCCCTCTCCCTCTCTTTCTCTTTTTCTCCCTCTCCCTCTCTATCTCTCTTTCTCTCTCATTTCCTAAACAAGCAAAAAATAAAGTGATTTAAACATCCTCCAAGCAAAAGGGAGAGGGAGAGATACAATGCACTCTCCCTCTCTTTCTCTTTCTATCCCTCTCTCATTTCCTTCCCCTTCCTCTCCCTCTCACTCTCTTTCTCTCTCATTTCCTCTCCTAAACAAGCAAAAAATAAAGTGATTCAAACATTAAACAAGCAAAAGGGAGAGGGAGAGAGAGAATGCACTCTCCCTCCTTCTCCCTCTCTTTCTCTTTCTCTCCCTCTCTTATTTCCTCCCCCTCCCTCTCCCTCTCCCTCTATTTCTATTTCTCTTTCTCTTTCTCTTTCTCTTTCTTTCCCTCTCCCTCTCCCTCTCCCTCTCCCTCTCTTTCTCTCTTACTCTCTCGTTTCCTCTCTTCAACAAGCAAAAAAGAAAGTAATTTAAACATTAAACAAGCAAAAGGAAGAGAGAGAGAGAGAATGCACTCTCCCTCTCTTTCTCTCCCTCTCCCTCTCCCTCTCCCTCTCTTTCTCTCCCTCTCTCTCCCTCTCCCTCTCCCTCTCCTTCTCTTTCATTTCCTCTCCTAAACAAGCAAAAGAGAACGATTTAAACCTTCAACAAGCAAAAGAAAGAGAGAGGGAGACTCACCAATGAGATATGGCGAGCGTGGGCGGCTTCTCTTTGCAACGCGGGCTCCTCCTCTCGTTCGCGAACAATGGCGGTGGTGGCGGCGGCGGCGGCGGCGGCAGCAAGTCTCTTCCTCTTCTTCTCTCACAAAGCCTTCGCTCTCTCCCTCGCTCTCGCTCTCAAAAGGCGAAGAAAAGAAAATGAAAACGGCGCTCTGGTTTCGACCGCTCTTTTTTTCCCTGCGGCGTCGCTATTGGCGTCGCTATTTGCGTTGCAAATGCGACGCAAATCTCGACGCCAGTTGCGATGCCAATAGCGACGCCCATAGCGACGCCGATATCCGCCGTCGCTAATCGGCGTCGCTAATTGCCCAATTCCTTGTAGTGATAGTATATTCTATCCTTTTGAGCTATAGAAAAAGATTGAAGAGATATTGAATAATTATATCTATTATCATGGGTTTTATATAAGAATTTGACTACTAATGACTTATTTATTCAACTCCATTGATTTATCAATACTTTATGTTATTATATAAATAACTCCACTAATAATTTATCTATCTAACTCCATTGACTTGTCAAAAGTTCATGTTATTTCATGTAGAAAAATTTGTATAACATCATATAATAGTCTTTAAACTATTTTTAAAAAATAAATAAGATCATGAATGTTATAGAGTAAAGAAGATCTATAATCACAAAGATTATTTTGATGGCTTTTTTTTGTGTGAAATTGAGATATATTACATTTGAAAAAATATATACAAAGATAAAGCATCAATAATATAGTGATGCTTTCAATTATAAAATCAGTCTGTATTAGAATCAGAGTTTTGAGAGAAAGAAATAAAGTCAAGTCCTTTCTATTTCTTTTTACAAATCAAGGGAAGAGATCTTAAGAGATTTGCCAGGATATGATAGCATGAGTAGTATCATCCCATGACATCAAGCCACCATTTAGGTATTGAAATCTGATAGTGCTAATAAGAATCACAATTGAGGATATTGAAACCCGATGGTGCTATTAAGAATCATAGTTGAGGGTTTGATGAGAAAAAGACTCCCAAGAGCTAATATCAAGTAAGAAGCCTTATCCTTCATATTCTCCGAAGCATCTTGCACACATAAAATCCTCTTAGTCCTAAAGTTGATATGATACACAATATCACTAATACTTATCTATTACTTGTTTAATGTTTTTAATATTTAAAGAGACTAAAAATTGAATAATAAATGTTTTTAATCTATTATTAGGTAAATATTTTTGTCTCCCAAAAATCAAAGTACCTCCTTTCTTCTAATTATAATATATTATACTTGTCTTATCCATTAATGCTTGCTAAAAAGTTGATATTATAACACTGTATAATGAAGATATTCTATTTTCAAGTGCCAAGATCAAGGTGAAAATTTTCACTTTCTATTCTATTAGCTTGAGGTTTATCATTAGTATATTCTATCCCTACCAATTTGTATCAACACCATGGAACTCTTTTACCCATTTTCTTATTAATCATATTGAAGAGATTGAAGAAAAAGCTTGGATTTAGTTGAAACAAAATCTTACAGAATGGATATCTTAGGGGTCGAAGTAAAGATGTGGCTTGGATGTCACAACCTAGTTGGGTTTGCTAAAAACTAACAAGATGATCTCATTTCAGGTCCATGGAGGATCATATCTCTATAGCTCAATTGGCAAGTGGTGTTGGTCCTCGCCGAAAACGCCTGGTAACAAAAAGTAGGTTCTAGTAAGATCTTTCAAAAACAAATCATTATATGTGAAGTGCATATACGACTATGTAGAGACTCTTTTGATTGTTGATCACCTTCTCAAGATTTTCTAAAAGAAGACTAAGGCAGACGAAGGGAGACCAATGCAGACTGCTGGTAAGAACCGGATGTGATTTTGGTGAGAAATTTTAGGACACAGTAAAATCTACTTTAAGAACTAAGAAACAAAGTGAAGAGGAGAGAACGATGATTCAAATGAATATAGACGAAAAAAAAGCGTGCTTTTGGTGGGAAACATGATAGTAGAATATTTAACCATTCAAAAAGAAAGAATAATGGTCAAAAAGTGACCCCTGACATGAGTTAACGTCCTTAGGCATTTAATGGCTGGCCTCTTAAATGAATAATATATTCTCTCATTAATCACATCTGAATGGCCTAATTTGGAGGGTTCATTATTTTAAAACCTCAACTAATTAGTAACTTAATCATTTTCTTACAAGTGTCATTTTTGAAATGTTTTTGGCCCTAATGGAGCAATTCAAGTATGAATAAGGTATTGATGTACATGATACATTTATCCTATTATTGCATAAAAATATGCACTATTTTTTTTTGACACTTTTGGGATTTATAGAACATTGAAATGCCTTTTATTACCACCTAAAAACACATTACATAAATCTTGTGATAGTGCAAAGAAAGCCTTCCTAAAAATAGGTATGGATTAGAATAGCATACATGACTACATCAATGAATATATGCTCTTTTTGAGCGAGTATGAGTCCATCTATACATGTCTCAAATGTTGTCCTAATGGGTATCGATAGGACTAGGAATGTCAAATGGTCCCTTAGAAGGTCCTTAGACACTTTCCACTCATAGCACATGTCTATTACATGTTTTATGCATCAATCATGGCAAGCCTAACAACATGGCATTCCCAAAAAGATCCATAGATGGTATCCAATATATCCAAGTAGACTCACAAATATAGCATCACATCAATTTAATATTTCTAGAGTTTGAAAAAGATGCAAGTAAGCTTTGATTTGGTCTTGCTTCCCTATGTAGAACATGCATGACTTTTGGGTTTAGGAGAGTGCTCATGTATTTGAGTGTCCATTGTCAATGCTTTCTCTAACATATGTATTTATGATCAGGTTGAATATATATAGTGGTTATTGTAGAGCTAATCAATCTTCAAGTCGTTATGTATGTCCCATATGCAGTAGGACTCCTAAAGGTTATGTATGATGACGAAGATAGTTTATTAGGGGCATACAACATTCTTACTAGAGGGCCATGATTTAAGAGAAGAATTCTTGGGTGACCTACTACAAGGATGAATACATGAAAATTGTACGGTAGAAGATGGTCCATGAAGAGTCACTTCTAAGTGGAATGTAATGGTTCTCTAATCTATATGAATTATTGTATTAAACTCATATGCAAATCAATCATCTTTTGTATCCCATGCACATTTTCAAGAATATTGGTAGTTTATAGTGGAGCTACATCAAAGGAAAGAGAACCACTCCAAGAGCAAGGATGTACATGAAAGGGATAGGTAAGGTGGAGGCGTATTGGCCATATACAAGCTCAAATGGTCATGTATAACTATCATGCTACTTGGGTTTTGTGCACAAAGAGGAACGCAAGGTGAAACAAATCATTAAGTCTAGTCACATACTATTAGATGGGATACACTCTCTCAGGACCACGTTTACCAAGGATGACAATATAATAAGACTCAAATCCCACGATTAGCATAAGAGGTATTATGTTTGTGTTGGCTAAGATAGCCACTAACTTGATTAAGTGCTTCTTATATTTACTACTATGCATTGATCTGTGATAGATAATGCATTCAAATTGTGACAATTCATGTTTTTATTGGTTTAGGATATGGTTCAAACTCCAATAAATCCTAAAGTATTGTCCTACACTTGAGGTATACATGTTTTTATTGGTTTAGGATATGGTTCAAACTCCAATAAATCCTAAAGTATTGTCCTACACTTGAGGACCCAAAATTTTGTATAGTTTGTTATGAAAATACCATGTGAGTACATGTGCTTACATAGACTAATACACAATTAGAAGATTACTCTATGGATTCTTCTATCAATGAACAAATTGATGAAGCAAGGGATATTGAAATGATGAAGATAGAAATAATTGTTGATCATAAAGAAAAAGGGAGTTATTAAAGAAGATCATAGATAAAACCCAAAAAGGTAGGATGGGATGGATTGCCTCACTCTAGAGATATGTTCATCTCATTTATAAGTTATTGAACTTGGTGTAGTGGATCTCATAGAAGGCCAAGGATATCCTCAATTGAATTGGCATGGCAAGGAGCAATGGAGGTAGTTTGTCTTTTTGAGAACTACTTACTCCATTGGCACATTTTTTAATTTGAATACAAAAAACAATCTTCTTGGAAAATATGTTATTTTATATTATTGTCATAATTATCCTATCTTATTTGTCTTACGGGTCATCCAATGCTAAACCACATTGGTCTTGTATAGGTTTCCTTCCCTATCTTAAGAGTGGGATCAATATAATAACCTTAATCTAGAGCCTTGCTTGCTCATACCTACTGTAAAGGAGAATCTTTTTATAAGGATGACCGTGTATCTAAGTAGTGGTTGGTTGGCCATCATATGCAATTTATTTACGACTCTAGATAAAGAGTATCCTTGGCATGGTCTTAGGATAGTATCACGCCTCAATCTCGTCCAATTTGTTGAAGGCATTGATATCATTTGCATCTTTCTTAATGCTTTATTGCAACCAAAATCAATCAAACAAGATAATTAAATAACCATTCCTTTCAAGACAAGGATCAAGATAAACTTTTCAATAGAAGTTTTAATAAATTCCATTCAAATGATAATAACCAACTCATAACTTAAGTTCCACTTAATGTGTATGAACATACATTAATGAGACTAAGGCATCTTGATTTATTTTTTATCAACTTGAAAAATAGAAAAAAAAAGAGTTACGATTTATTATATACCTTTTGCTAAACTAGAAAAGTGCACTTGTATCATGTATACTTTATAAACAATTTTCTTTTTCAACATTATTTGTTAAGGCTATGAATACAAAAATATTATTTTTTCTTGACTATTTAATGGTATTGTGAATAAAAAACCCTATCTAATTGTCTAATAATTCCCAAAATAGAATTTCAAATTTTTTTATATTTTATATATCTAAAATCTATATTTAATATAGATGTTTCTAGCTAATTCACTACTTTCTTAAATGCAATTAGATTTATGACTAATAATCTTATTTTTTGTATTATTTATTTTATTCATAAAAGTCTCTCTTAGTTTTTAATTAATTAATTATAATTTTAAATTTGTTATATAAGCTAAATTGCATTTTTAAACTTCAAACTATTACTTTTTTATTATTTTTAATATATTTTTAGTATATTTTACAATTTAAGGAGGTTAATGATAATTAAAAATGACTAGAGATGAGATGAGTTATATTCCTTATTTAGGAGAATAATTACAATTAAATTTAAAATAATATAAATTATTTAAGAATTTGTGAAAATAAAAGAGTAAATCTAAGTCATGTTAATGGTCATATTCTCGACAATATGCATGGTCAATGATAACACCACCTCAACGCGCTTACATGGGGTTATGGTAGTTGAGAAAGGAAGTTAGAAAGAGAATATTCATAAGTAGGATGTCGACAATGAATGACTACTATCTTCTCGTTGCAAAAATTATCTTAGCTCATCTTATTCTCACTCTTTTACTCTCACTCTCACTCTCACTCTCACTTTCACTCTCTCAAGAGTAGCATCATCTCAAGTATAAGTTGAATTGTGAAGAGAGGGGCTTCCTTTAAATAGTTGTTCTATGGGGGTGTGGGAACGAGGGTTCTATCTTTATTTGATTGATTAATTGAAAATGTTTTTTTCTTTGTTATCTAACGTGCATTTTTTCTTAAAAGTATTAAGGTTTTAAAAAAAAAATCATTGAGGAACAAGGAAATTTTATTTCTTTTTTTAATCCCCTAAAAAAGAGGGGTGGGGACTTAACTTAAGGTTCTTTAAAAAAAAAAGAAAAGTTCAATATCGTTTAGGGAACAATAACCTTTTTAAATATATTAAGGTCTACAAAAAAGAAAGATCCTTTGGAGCAATGCAAATGTTATTCTTCTTTTTATCCCTTGGAGAGAGGCGGGACGAGGGGGGTTGGGTTCTTTAGAAAATGAAAAAATTAATTTTCTAAGGTTCTTTCTTTGGGGGGGGGGGGGGGGGGGCGCTTATCCCTTAGTACCCCCTTAAGCTTAATTAAAAATCCCCATTTTTTCCCTTCCCTTGGTTCTTGTGTGTGTGTGTGTGTGTGTGTGTGTGTGTGTGTGTGTGTGTGTGCGCGTGCGTGTGCGTGCAAATATATACATATATGTTCTTTTTTAAATTAACAAATAATATATAAGTAAAAATTTTAATATTTAAAAAAATTTAACTAAAGTATAAATTAAATTTGAGATATTTCAAAAGTACTTGAGATAGTTTAAAACTTTAGAAATCTTCTTAAAATTTTAATAAATAATAATAATAATTTTAAATTAGTAATATATTAAAATAAATTTAAAATATTTTAATAAATAAAAAATAAATATTATTATTATTAAAAAATAAATATAATAATTTAATAATAATTTAAAAAGATTAAATAAATCATTATAATTAAGGAAAAATCAAGGTAAATTATAATATATCTAACTAAAATTACTTTTTATAGATTTTTTTAATTTTACTTTTAAAAAAAGTCATACTAAAACATTTTTAGCTAACCAAATAGAAAGTAAATTATTTTATGCTTCTGGGTGAATATATTACATTTAGGGATACAAAAACTAAATGGTTTTTATATGAATAGGATGGTCACACATGCTTGTCTTGGAAAATTTCAGATATGTTATATATGTACTATATTGATATTCTAACTGCACTGCCTCTCATTCAATTTTAGTAGCCTCATATCTATGAAGCTACTTCTTCATGGATGCACAATGGAGCATACAAAAATAATTTACATTTTCTCCATACTTCCATCTATCCTCTTCTTTATCCCATTTTCAACTTCAATGTCCCCACTTAGTTGATCTCATTATCCTTGAGAATTCGTAGTAATCTGTTATCTGTATCCATCATCACAAGCCACTTAAAAATGTATACCAATACCTTTGACACTAGCACCTCTTAGCCATACTTCCCTTTGAAGAAGCCTATTGTCACACGAAGTTTTGTAAGATCTTCGTGACCTATCCAAAAAGAACATCCATGGGCTCTACAACACTAGACCTGCAACCTCCACTTCATCCACAAGATATACTAGGAGGTAGATTTGTATCATGAGCATGCTTGCACGAATCCCATGTAAAGATTAATTAAATTTTTAAAAATATATTTCACAATGTGAGTATCACACTTGCTTAGATAACTAAAATATGCCAAGTTATTAAATGGAAGCAAGTGGACAGTCTTCATAACAAAACCATCCTATAGCTAGGTGGACTAAGTTGGCTTTTCTCAAGATTGGAAAACGATTGAAAATCATAACCATCTAAATCGAGTCTTAGAACTAGCTAAGCACTCTTTTAGGGGGTCAGTGTGAGACTTCCTTATGGTGGGTAGTGTCATCAATGCGGATCTAGAGAATGGCAAGAGCTATGGAGGATGAGAAATGAATATTCAACTCATGATGACATAGACTTACATAGACAAACTGTTATAAAAGTGAATTAGGTTCCAAGTTAGATTAGCTTGGACTCACAGACACATTCTTGTGTAAGATGGACAATGACACTGACAATGACTCAAACTGATAGTACCATTACCTTGTTATGAGCGTCAACCAAGTACATGCCTTTATAGCTTTTTGGATAGTACCACTCTCCTCATTGTGCATATGGGATTCTGAACATCTCTTCCTAGAGCATACATCATTTATCTATCTTCTAGCCTCTTCAGGGCATACAACTAATCTCTATGGGCAAGCATCATTTGCTATTCTCAACACCCCCCCTCAAATGATGAGTCTCTACCCTTGTTGGCTTTTGCCCCCCTACATGATGACATGGCTCGGGAGGCTAGCTCTTTGGTCGCCTAGTCAAGTTAAGGCTTGAAACTTTACATCTTGGGTAAGGGCTTTTACATCCACTATGGGAAACAAGATCCACTACGGGAAATAAAGATCCAATATGGGAAACAAGATCCACTATGGAAAAAACAAGATCCACTACGCGAAAATTTCTTTGTTGTCAGCAGCAGAAATTTCTTTATCTTCTTCATGCTTCATTCACATCCTTTGCTTTTCTCGATCTTCTGGGTGTCTTTGATCTTCTTGGACTCCTTCTTGGTCTTCATGCTCTTCATCTTTGACTTGTTCTTCATTTAGCCAAGTGAGATCCCTTTCACTTCTCTAGTGCTTCTAGTGAAAAAGAAGGATGGATCCTTCTACATGTCTATTGATTATAGAGATCTCAATAAGAGAAAGATCAAGAGCCAATATCACATTCCTCATATAGATGAGTTCTTGGATGAGCTTAGAGATGCCAAGCTATTAGCAAAGATTGATCTTTGTTCTAGCTATCATTAAATACAAATGAAGGGGATAAATAAAAAACAATATTTCACACGAAGAGAGGTCTCTATCATTTTTAGTGATGCCATTTGGGATATCCAATGCTTCTACCACTTTCCAAGAATTAATTAACAAAATACATTAGTATTTCCTCTACAAAACAATCCTCTAGTTTTTTATGACATTTTGATCTATAGTAAGGACAAAAAAGAACATTTGTAGCATATAAAGAAAGTTTTTGAGCTAAGAGTGGAAGTATACTTTCATGGTAAAATAGGGGAAGTATCTATGCCATATAGTAAGTGAGAAAGGTATTACGATGGATTCAAAGAAGGTAAATGCTTGAAAGATTAGCCTACTCCCACCAACACATCTTTTTTTAGGAGATTCCTTGGGCTCTCATCTTTCTACTATTAGTTCATCAAGAGCTATGCATATGTGGTGGCACATCTTATTATCAATCGATTAAAGAAAGAAGCATTCTTTTTGGATGCTATAGATAATAAGAGCTTTGATGAGTTGGAAACATTACTTATTTCATCATTTATATTAATGGTCTACTTGGATTTCATAAAAAGTTTACAATTTATGCAAATACAAGCGGTCATGGGATTCATGGAGTGATTGCATATGAGAGTAGGGACCTTCCGATTTTACAAATAAGAAATGCTAGCAATAATCCATGCCATCAAGAAATGGTACCATTACCTTTATGGCAATTACTTCAAGGTGAAGAGGGATCACTAATTTTTGAAGTACTTCCTCTTGTAGCCCACACTTTCTTCAAAGCAACAATGATGATAAACCACACTCCAAAGTTATGACTTTTAGATTTCATATATAGCAGGCAAAGACAATGTCGTGGATGATGTGTGCTCACATATGTGAGGATATGATGCCAGGAGGCATATTCCACGGTGGATTCCGTGAGGTTTTACGGTGGATTCCGTAAACTTAGATGACCGGGGCTCATACGCAAATAGGATTCTTTGTGCGAAAAGTTGATGGGGACGCCTGTCCTTTTCGGGCGTTTCATTAATTTAGTGTGTACATGGGTGATTCCATAGCGGGTGATTCCGCAAAATGCATATTAAATTAATAAACGTTTATGAGTTTAGAGTGCGCACTCGTAATAAATTAAGGTTAGGATTTATTTCTAACCAGTTGATTTATTTATGTAGCTGAAGACTGCTAGGTATTCACTTTTGTCGGTTTAATTGTGTTATTTTACTAACGATTGTGAATGCTTCAGTTGATGTGTAGAGATAGCAGCAGTGGCGGAGGAAAGCATTGGAGTCTAGCGGGTTTTCGACCTTTGGACTATATTTTGATAGGCGCCATGCCTATATTTTGTTATGTCTATAGAGACATCGATTATTTATTATTATTTTGTATGCGCTTATGCGCCTGGATATGTTATTTCTATTTGGACATTGAGATTGGGCGTGCCAGACTCTTTGGGCACCGTCCATTAGCTTTATTTTCCTATTTTTGGTAGAAAGCAAACTCAAAAGCTAAAAGCTTGTCATATTTTTGTAATTGGGCTATTTTTGAGCATAAAGATTGGAAATATACATTAAATACATGCTTTGTGAAGCGCTCACACAAGGCATGGGGGAGATTGAACCCAATTTGTCTCTTGTCTCATGTCGTGCTTGCTTTTACATTGGTTTTTGTGCTAAAAAGTAGAGTACTTTGTTCTTGGGGACCTTTGGGAATTCACCACGTGAGCTATCTGCGACCGATCTGCGCACCAGTGGTATCAGAGCGGAGCAGAGATCAAGGGCTTCCAATCGCTACCAATCTCGGGCGAAGGCGGAGCTCCAGGAACAAACGGCCTCTACAGTCAATCTCGTCGCGAACCGTCGATACAGGCAGACTTCTGGCGATCAAGAACCCCTGTTTCCACTGTCAGATCGCGAAGGACCAGGCTCTGTCGGCGAAGGACCACTCCTACATCCTCACATACAAGTCGTGATAAACCAGTAAGAAGCCATATCTATTTCTTCCAAAAAGCTTAGTTTAAAAGCTTAATACAAAGCTTGAGAAGCTTAAAAAGCTTCTAATCATCAAATCGATCAACAAGAGGAGGCGCCCGAAATTTTCGGCGGAAAAAACGGACCCCCCCCCCCTCACGATCAGAAACGGCGGCCTCTTTCTTAAGCTTATTAAGCTTAAGCTTAACTAATTAAGCTTAAGTCCCTCCATACTTTGCAACTCAGTTAAGCCAAACAAAGTCAGAAACTCCGGGTCTCGCGCTCTAGAAGACAAGTTCAGTAAGTCACTTGGAATCAAGTCCTGCAAGTTTTGTAAGTCGGCTAAGTTCAGCAAGTCAACAACCCTGCAAGTCTGCTAAGTCTGCAACTCTGCAAGTCAGACTAAATCAGAACTGACTAGTGCTTAAAACTCATAGAAGACTTGTTCGTATGCAAAAACTCTGAACTGGAAAGTTGTTCGCAGCAAGCTGTTTTACCTATCTACAAGTTCGTTGAAGTACTTTCAGCAAACGGAGACAGAAATATTTCAGAATTTCTGAAAATTGAAGAAGAAAATACCCAAAAATACATAGCCTTGTAACCCCAAATTTGAGCTACGCTCATCCCGCTAACTGATTTTGAGTGAGAAAGGTTTGTTGAGTTTTACAGGATGACTACCCCACATATGGATGATCCTATGGCTGAAGACGATCTACCCGAGCCTACCATGGAACAAAAGCTGGATCTTATCATGTTGCAATTGGAAGAAGAGCGAAGAGCTAGGCAAGCCTTGCAAGCGCAATTGACAAAGCTACAAGGAGCGTCCACTGATAAAGAAGAACCTCAAGCTGAAGATTTGATTCGCCGTACCATCGACGCCACTCTTGAAGCACAAACCATTCGCAAGGAATCCAAGATAAGTAAACGAAGTTTCAAGTTTCGCACTTTCAATGGCATAAGAGAAGGAAAGACTGTTTTATCATTCATTAGCCAGTTTGATGACTATTTCCATGAGGAAACTTATCCTGAGAAAGATAAAATCAAGTGTGTTACTAATCATCTGATAGATAGAGCATCACTTTGGTGGACTGTAGTCCGCAAGAGTATAGAATGTCCTGCTACATGGGAAGATTTCAAGAAGAAGTTCATGCAAAATTTCCTACCACCGCAATTTCATGAGAAGGCTATCAAGCAATGGGATTTACTTCAACAGCGCGATCGTGAGCCTATTCCACAGTATACAGAGCGTTTTTGGAATGCACTCTTACAGCTACGCATGCTTGAAGACGTACCAGAGACGACCCATAAGCGGAAGTACATGTCTGGACTTCTTGGACATTACTACGCTGAGGTGAATATGTTCAAGCCTGCTACCTTTGAAGATGCCATCTCCTTAGCCCACGACACTGAAGATAAGTTACGTGGAAGAGAACGACGACCACAGCCATTCCAAGCAAACGGTAATTATGGATCTAAACAATTTAATTCCAATTTCAGAAGGTTTAATCCAGGTCGTTTCTCATCACCATCTTTCCGCAAGAATTGGCCTAAACCACATGCATTACCATCCACTGTTAATCCAAATCCTAAGCCTATCCAACAAGCAAATCCAAATATACCCAGACTCCCAGCCATTGCAAATAATGTGACCAAAGCCAAGCCCATCGTATGCTACAAGTGTCACCAGCCAGGCCATCTCGCAGCAAATTGTCATTCAAAGAAGCCATCAGCACATATCAACTACCTTGGAGCTATGGACGAAGAAGAGCATGAGGATATGCCAGATTTTACTGAAGACGAAGATGATCCTACTACTACTTCCGACACTTTACCAGGTATGCCTACTTTACATTCATTATTGACTATGAAATGTATAGTGCATGGAAAAGAAAGAATTATATTGCATGATGACGGTAGTACCCATGACTTTATTTCAGCAAAATTGGTAAAGGAATTGAAATTGCATACAGTACCTACGCACTATCGCATAAAAGCTGCATTTTTAGGCACTAGGTACAATGGCACACAAGAAGTACAAGATTTAGAAATTCAAATTGGTCCATATATTGAAAGAAGAAATTTCTTAGTTGTCCCATTACAGTCTAGCGACATTATTCTAGGAATGCCATGGAGACACCAACATAATCCCAATATAGATTATTCCACACACACAATGAATATAAATTTTCAAGGAAAATCTATTACATTATCTGGTATGCATGCATCTCATATGTTTCCACTGCTTTCGCATACTCAAGCAAAACGTGCACTACGCAAAAATACTAAATCATATCTCATTTGGGTGAATGAATTGCACGCAAAAGAAACTCATATGCACCCTAGGCATAAGGAATTTCTTGCATATTTTAAGGACTGTTTTGCAGAAAACCTACCACCAGGTTTACCTCCATCACGTCCAGAAGACCATAAGATTGACCTAATACCTGGCACACAACCACCTTGCAAAGCCCCATATAGGCACAATCAAATAGAGCAAAAAGAAATCCAGACTCAAGTTGAAGAATTACTCAATAGAGACTTAATTCGACCTAGCAGTTCCCCATTCGGTGCACCTGTGCTCTTAGTCAAGAAAAAGAATAATACTTACCGGATGTGTATTGACTACCGAGCATTAAACAAGATCACTGTAAAGAATAGGTATCCTATACCTAGAGTTGATGACCTTATGGACAAACTGCAAGGATCTTCTATATTTAGTAAAATTGACCTTAAATCTGGATATCATCAGGTGAGGTTAGATAGATCCGACATATTTAAGACTGCATTCAGGACACAGTTTGGACATTACGAATTCTTAGTTATGCCATTTGGATTAACTAATGCACCTGCTACTTTCAGTAGAATGATGAACCGTATTTTTCTAAAATATCAATATTGTGTGATTGTTTTCTTTGATGATATTTTAGTGTTCAGTCAAAGTGAAAAAGAGCATTATGAGCATTTATCATTAGTTTTTCAATTACTGAAAGAAAATCAATTGTTTGCAAATCCTGACAAGAGTGAATTCTTTAAGACAGAAATAGAATATCTAGGTCATATTGTATCAAAAGAAGGAATAAAAGTTGATCCTAAGAAAATTGATTCAATATTGCATTGGCCTATTCCTAAAAATGTACATGAACTACGCTCATTCCTTGGTCTTGCTAGTTTCTATAGGAAGTTTGTACGTAATTTCTCATTACTTGCTTTACCACTGACCAAACTTCTTAAGAAAGGCATTGTTTATCAATGGACTGAAAACCAGCAGAAATCCTTTGATTTACTCAAACGTGCATTGACCAATGCCCCTATCCTACAATTGCCTGACTTTAACAGACCATTCTTTCTAGTTGTGACCGATGCTAGCGGATCAGGAATAGGAGCCGTGCTAATGCAAGACAACCATCCAATAGCATATTCTAGTTCTAAGCTGAAACCCTCTGAGCTCAAATATTCCACTTATGACAAGGAACTCTTAGCAGTTGTACAAGCATTAAAACAATGGAAGCATTATTTAATGGGTTCAGAATTCATGATAAAGACCGACCAGCAAAGCATTAGACATCTACTTAGCCAACCCCAAATTTCTGACCACCATATCAAATGGGCTTCATTCATTCAAAGTTTCCATCCTATTATTCAATACCAACCTGGAAAAGAAAATGTAGTTGCTGATGCATTGAGTAGAAGACCTGCAATTCATAACATTTCTATCATATCTTTTGATTCTTTGATTGCTATGAAATATACATATCACCAGGATATTACTTTTCATTCTGATTGGCAAAAATTAGTTCAAAATAACTTCATTCCTGTTGATTCATTGTCATATAATGATGGATTCATGTTCTTTGAAAAGAGACTGTGTGTTACTATTCCATTCCGATCTTTTGTTTTAAATGAAATTCATTGTCCCCCATATCAAGGTCATAGAGGTATCATTTCTACATTACGCATGTTAATTGAAGATTTTTATTGGCCGCATATGGATGCAGATGTATCTAATTTTGTTTCTGAATGTCTGATTTGTCAAAGAATAAAGAGACATCATGGTAAACAGTATGGATTATTAATGCCTTTATCTATTCCATCTAAACCTTGGGAACATATATCTATGGATTTCATTACTGGTTTACCAAATACTAAATCTAACCATGACATGATTTGGACAATTGTAGATAGATTTAGTAAGCAAGCATATTTCATTGCATGTAAGAAAACTTTAACAGCATCACAAGCAGCACAGTTATTTTTGAAAACTATTTTTACTAACCATGGATTGCCGAAAGTGATTATTTCAGATAGAGATTCTAGATTTTGTAATAATTTCTGGATTACACTGTTTGCAAATCTAGGCACAAAGATTGATTTCTCATCTGCATTTCATCCAGAAACAAATGGACAAACAGAAGCCACAAATAGTACCATTCTAGATCTTTTACGTGCATACACTATCTCTAAACCTCAGACATGGGATACTCATTTGCATTTATTACAGTTTGCTTACAATAATACACCGCACACATCTACAAAGAAAGCACCTTTTGAAGTTATTTATGGATACAGATTATCTACACCTATTGCATCTTTGTCTAATAGAATACAAAGTGCCGATGATATTGCTGTTATGCATAACACTATTTTTGATGAGGTCAAGGATATGATTGCTAAAGCCCAACAATCATATACCAAACAAGCCAACAAGAAAAGACAAGCCATGAATTTTAAAGTTGATGATTATGTTTGGCTTAGAATAGAAAAGCGTAGACTGCAAAATATAGATAGACATCCAGTTGTTAAATTAGCCCCTAGATTCTACGGACCATTTAGAATCATTCATAAGATTAATGACAATGCATTCAAGTTAGAACTGCCATCTCATTGGAAAATTCATAATACATTTCATATCAGTTTACTGAGACCATTTAGAGGACAATTACCTATCCACCCTGTCTATGAAAACCCACCTTTACTAGAAGAAGAGACTGAAATACTTGAATCAGAAGCCATTATAGACACTGACTACATGACCACTAGAACTGGCCGAAGGTATTCTAGATATCTAGTGAAATTTAAGAACCATCCTGTAGAGGAAGCACAATGGATGCACGCTAGAGACTTAAATGCTTTCCCCACTCTGTTAGCTCCACATTGAGCTAATAGCAATTGAGGTCAATTGCTATCCCACCCCGGGGGTATGATGCCAGGAGGCATATTCCACGGTGGATTCCGTGAGGTTTTACGGTGGATTCCGTAAACTTAGATGACCGGGGCTCATACGCAAAGAGGATTCTTTGTGCGAAAAGTTGATGGGGACGCCTGTCCTTTTCGGGCGTTTCATTAATTTAGTGTGTACATGGGTGATTCCATAGCGGGTGATTCCGCAAAATGCATATTAAATTAATAAACGTTTATGAGTTTAGAGTGCGCACTCGTAATAAATTAAGGTTAGGATTTATTTCTAACCAGTTGATTTATTTATGTAGCTGAAGACTGCTAGGTATTCACTTTTGTCGGTTTAATTGTGTTATTTTACTAACGATTGTGAATGCTTCAGTTGATGTGTAGAGATAGCAGCAGTGGCGGAGGAAAGCATTGGAGTCTAGCGGGTTTTCGACCTTTGGACTATATTTTGATAGGCGCCACGCCTATATTTTGTTATGTCTATAGAGACATCGATTATTTATTATTATTTTGTATGCGCTTATGCGCCTGGATATGTTATTTCTATTTGGACATTGAGATTGGGCGTGCCAGACTCTTTGGGCACCGTCCATTAGCTTTATTTTCCTATTTTTGGTAGAAAGCAAACTCAAAAGCTAAAAGCTTGTCATATTTTTGTAATTGGGCTATTTTTGAGCATAAAGATTGGAAATATACATTAAATACATGCTTTGTGAAGCGCTCACACAAGGCATGGGGGAGATTGAACCCAATTTGTCTCTTGTCTCATGTCGTGCTTGCTTTTACATTGGTTTTTGTGCTAAAAAGTAGAGTACTTTGTTCTTGGGGACCTTTGGGAATTCACCACGTGAGCTATCTGCGACCGATCTGCGCACCATGATAGTTGGTATCAACCATCTCCACTATCATAAAGGTTGAATCAATGACATCCAAGAGAAGAGCATTTGTTGGACTAGCATGCTGCATTGATTATGTAAAAATTATAGGAAGGTGATGATGATAAATTTCTAAACTTCAAGTGGCAGAATTATTCTCTTGCAATTTAAAGGTTGAGTCTACTTGACACTTATATCCAATTTTAAATAAAAAATACTACAAGAGATGCATTTCTCTCCAATGGAAAGGCATTTGGACCTTTTCAATATGTTTGACAAGATCCATGAGAGCTTTTGTTGGAAATAGCTATGGAAAGATATGAAGAATTATGTATCCCAATACTTACCATGCCAATAAAACAAGATTTATTCTCTTCTACTATAGATGGATTGCTATAGCAATTGCCAATTCCCTATGGTAAATAGAAAGACATTTCAATGGATTTTTTCACAAGTCTTTTGACTACGAAGCATGGTTAGAATAGAATATTTGTTATTGTTGAATGACTCACTAAATAACTCCATTGACTTCCTACTAAGGCCCAATATTCAATCAAGCAAGTGGCAAATCAATTTATAGAAGGAGTTTTCAACTTGCATGGTATGCTTATAAAGATTTTCTCTAACTGAGATTCAAAATTTATGGGTATTTTTTGGAAGAGTTTATTTAAATCTACGAGGTTGCCATTCTAACTCCTAGACTATATCCCATCCTCACCACCATAGACAAGACATATGAATCTCTAGGGGGTCCATCTTCTAGAACATGTAAGATGCCATGTGAGTTCAAAAGAAAGGGTATTATATCTAGTAAATTTACAAGATTATATTTACCCCAAAAAAATTAAAATTTGAGAAAAATCCTTAGCTTTAGTAAAGTAAAATGGGCCATTTTAAGGCCTTTTATAGCATGTAAAGAAAGGGTATTTCTTAATATCCTTTGAATGCGCGTTATATAGATGATTTCTTATAGTGTATTTCTTAAATTTAGTAAAGTAAAAGGGGTCATTTTAAAGCCTTATAGCATGTAAAGAAAGGGTATTTCTTAATATCCTTTGAACGCACATTATATAGATGATTTCTTATAGGTGGACCCTCCTCCCCCCCCGGCGAGCATGAATTGAAATGCGTAAATCCCTATAAATACCCTTTATGGTGTCGTGTTGCTATGCAGACATAGTGTGAAAAACCAAAGAGTGTATCATCATCTAGCTTTCTTATTGATCTACAGAGTCAATGCCATAGTAGTAATCATTGTTAGTATCCGTAGTATACATGGTTCAAAAATATGGGATTCTTGAAAAGTTTTAGCCTATTTTTGATATTTTTAATCTTATTTATTATAAATATCCTAAAAATGTGTAAAAACCTTTTAGAATAGAGTGACATGAAAAATTCAAGTTATTTTTCAACCAATTCTAAAAAATCTCATTAAAAAAATAAGGGCTCTCAAATTCATGTGTGGCACACAATCGCAATTTTTAGAGAGTAAACATCACTCCGGAGGATGGGAAGAGGAGAGAAGGAGCGATCCAAGAGAATTCTCAATAAGTGTCCATGGATTTTACCCCCCTTTTGGAGCCAATGAAACCATTAGATTTTCCATCTAAGCAGCAGAGGAGAAGCTAGTGTTTGGTGCACATTTTTGGACATAACAAGGAGCTCCATGAGATCTAATGCTTAGAGATTGCTTCCGAGTAGCAGTAGACATTGGCTAGATAATCCAAAAAACATTTGTCTTGGAGTTTAGCCATCGAACGATCAACTATGTCTGCTGTAATAACCAAGAATACACAAGGTTGAAGTGTTTTTGGAATCATATACAAGGCTTTTATTTTTCTTCTCAGGTTCTATCAATACATAGTGCTCCCGAGAAAAGTACTTGGGATTCTCCCACCAAGAAATCATCTAAACCTATTGACATTTGGATTGTTTGGACTCTTTGTCTCGGATGTACATCAGAGTCTCCATGTAATACATGCAGACTCTGAATTGTTGAGCTTTGTCTTTATCTTGTGTAAAGGCTTTCGCTGACTTGGAAAAAGGTTTTATGGTTGATTCATGATGTATGGATATGTCTCGAGGAGGACTTGATTTTTAGCATTCTTGAGATTCATTTGAATCTCCTACCTATTCTTTTTCTTTTCTTCTATCTCCTATTCTCTACTTCCTTCTCTCTCTAATCCCCAATGGATATATGACCTTTCGACTAAAACCCCTCTAAAAACAGGCCTTTAAAAGCACTTTAGCCTTGCAATTACAGTTTTACTATATTAATAAAAAATGGTATATATGTTATCCCAAATCCAAGACAACCTCTATCTTTGTTGTATATACTATATCTACCAAAGATAAAGACCAGGAATCAAGTGACAAAACTCAAGAGGAACCCTATTTGCACATCAAATCTCCATTTTCAACTTACTGCCCTATTCTTGATTGTTATTCACAACCCAAAATAGTCCACATGAAGAGCATAAATCCATCAAAAATCCTCTTTTATGATCAAGAAGGATCCCTTAATGTTTGGGACGAAGAATCAAGTGAGAGATTTCCTCAAAGACCTCCTAATAAGAGATGAAGCTCTTCAAGGACAACTTGTTGCCTTCTCTTTCCTTGTTTTCACCTGCTTCAAAATAAACCTAATACTCTTCTCTCCTCTTCTCTGATGCATGAGCCTCTAGCCCACTTACTTTATTTGGCTCTTTCCTCCACCTTTTCCTTGTGTTCTCTCCTAGTTAGCATGGCATCACCTTCACCTTTGTGGCCACATTGGATATAGCAGTTGTTCAATTATTCTTGTTGGTATCCTTAAATTTGTGCTAAATGGTCTTCTTGATATCACACTTCATTCTCCACCACATAACCCATAGAGCAAGTCACTTAAGTGACTAATAATAACTACTCAAATCCATATGGTCATTATCTCCTAAGAGTCCACTTAACTAACTCCTATTATTATCAGGACAATGAGCAAGTTAGAGAAGCCCAGTAAGACTAAGAAGTCTGTCACTTACCATTCTATAGACAAGGTATGAACTCTTCCACAAAACAAAGTATAACTTGCTTTCAGACTATATATAACAAATCCAATGACATCCACCCACTCCAAACCCACATGTCCTTTGGAGGTGCCACATAAGTAGCTCGCCCAGATAAAAAACCCAAATACCTGTCATCTTTATGTTGCAATTCCAACTACTCCCACCCAAATGATATGACATCGAGAGCATATACATCCCATCATGGAAGTATCCTTGGGCATCCATCATTGGCAATGATAGATTCGGTAACATTCCAATCCTTGTAAATCCACCAAGTATCCCAAGTTCATATGTCAACTCATTTTTAGCTACATCTTCAATGTCTACAACTTCTTTTTCCTCGTCTCTATTAATATGCTCATCTTTTACCAAGCTCACCACTAGATAGAAATCTTCTATATTTTTCTTTTTGCATATCCTGATCCTCTTCCCTTTTTCGAATACCCACATGTTAGTCTTATGTAGCTCTAGTGAAGCATATGCCACATACAATAGACTACATCCATCAAACTTATGCATATGAATCTAGATGTCAACCAAACTTTGTAGGGTCCTTCCCCACGTATCAAAGCCCATTTTGAATGCATTGATCACCATTAAATTTATTCCAATTAAAAAAAATTCAACATCTTTGAATTTTTTGTGCATATCCATTACAATCTCATACAGCCATTTTGTTTTCTTGGATCTTCGAACCTACATATCCTTTGACATATGCCAGAGTATTAGTATTCAACAGATTCAAAGTCTTCCTCATCCACATCCATGTCATCCTCTTCTTCTTTCTCTTCCACACTATCAAGAGGTCAATACCTATATCTAGCTCAACGAATTCATATGCTATAGACTCCAAAGTTTGCTTAAATAGGTTGATATATTTGCTAGCTATAGGAATGAGTAATGTTGTCCCATCCAATTATTCAGCAAGTGAATAGGTAGTATTGTCAAAACCTACCTTACCACGTATGGAACAAACCATCACTTTGACATTTTTCAAGTGGCACTATGCTGATTTTTCAAGATGTTGTCATTAATCCGCACCTAGTGACCTTCATGTATGGCTCTTGGTCAATGTCTCTTATCAAACCATTTCTTATTCTAGAGCTTTTTTGCCTTTAACTTCTCCACTATTGTCCTAATGCCCTTTGGCCTTCTTTCCAACTACCTTATATGCACAATACTAGCAACTGCTCTCTATTAAATCCCTCTTCCCAAGGTATCACACTCCATATAACAGCCATCTCTTCTATTTCCATGATATATGGGCTTCTGATCATACATCAATTTAGCTGGAAAATATCCCATGATAGTAGTACAAGCTATTCTATCAACACTCAAAGCTTATGGGTGCAATTGGGCCACTCTTTCATCTTCCCTCCACATGACTTGGCCAAGGCCTTAATGATAGATGGATGTCCATATTCACTTTTACTATTGCCTTCTAGATTATAGGTTAAAGTAAGGGCCAGATTTATCCCCCCCAAGGAAGAAAATAATTCTACTACTTCATCTGCATCCAATTCATGTCTATCTATTGTAATTTTGCCAACACACCCATACCAACAAAAAATTTCTTCCAAGAAAAATTTACACACTTCGTGATGAGTAGTATTTCTTATAAGTGCTTTTCCTTCTATATGATTCATCAAGTCTTTACACACAAGAACCAAGTACCACATCTGCCCCATAAACATGTAGACATAGTAACTAAAGCCACTACCCATTTAAAATGAAGAGACAATAGATAAGTTGTCTACAACCCATCTCGATGCCCTCTAATAAATACATCTGACAGGTAATGAAATATTCTATAATCCCCTATCACCAATATCTTTTTTTAATATTCTCAAAGGTGCCTTAGACACATCCATCACAAGCTCACAAGCTTTCATGAAACTTCGGCATGACCTGTACATGTGTGTCTTGATCTCCAAGAGCTCATAATGGATCTTCCCTCTTCTTCTTAGCATGCTTCCATAAATATCCATCCTTTAAGAAGAAACCTTATGCCTTTTTCTTGATCCTCTTGAACTCCTCTCTTGATCATTCTTCTATCATTAGGGCCAAAATGCTTCAAAAAATGTACTTGTAAGGAAATTATTAAGTTGTTAATTAGTTGAGATTTTGGAAGAATGAAAACTTTCAAATTTGGTTTCTCAAATGTGATTAATGAGAGAATATTTGGTTCATTGAAGAGGCCAATCACATTAATTAGCCTCATCTTTTAATTTATGTGAGGGTCACCTTTCTAGTTGTTTTTATCTTGGAACTTGAGAGATTTTGTATTTTTGAGATATTTGCACCAAAATTGTATTCATTTGCTCTCGTATCTTCTTTTCACATACCACTTTTGTGAGAGAAGAAAGAAAAGGAGACTGGATATTGTAAAGAAATATGTCTCTAACATATTAAGCATTAATATTCGAGAGAGAGTGAGGAGAAAATCAATATTTTAAAAGAGACCATGGATTTTTTTTTTTGAGGATTTGTGAGTCACATCAAAATGTGGATTTGAGAGACCCAACTCTCAAAGAATTGGTAACGGACTTAAAGGACACAGTAAAACCAAATGAAATTGTAGAGAAATGTGATATTGTGGGTGCTAATAAAAAAGGTTATCATTCTATGTCTACATTATGGTTTAAAAGCTTTAAATATAATAGAATAAGTGCATTTGAGTTGCCCCAAACCCTTGTAATATCAATTGCAAGGACTACTATGAATCATAAGATTCCACATGTTTTTGGGGAATACATTCATATTAAAGGGTCCATGCCATATAGAAAGCCAAAAAGAAAATCTATTTTTGAATAGAATGCATTTAATAATATATGGGTTGATCTAAGAAGAGTGACCATTGCAATGATCCACATGTATAAACTCACAGTAGACTGATTGTCATGGTGTTTTTAAGTTTTCCTTGAAGTTGGATGAAGCATAGATTCAAAAGGGATAAAAGAAAAAAATAGTCAGCATTTGCATCATGAACAAGGTATTGGACTATAACAATGGTGAGAGTCAAGCACCAATGCACAAGTTCTAGTCCAGAATGGAGATTTAGTGAGTTGGTTCAACTTAGGTACCAATTGAGATTCAACATTTGCATCATGAACAGGGTATTGGACTACAAAAATGGTGACGGTCAAGCACTAATGCATAAGTTCTAGTCTAGAATAGAGATTTAGTGGGTTGGTTTAGCTCAGATACCAATTGAGAATCATCAAATATTGAAATGGTTGTTCACTCATATAAGCATTCTAAACATTATTAAGTCTCAAAGTGAAAGAGAAATGTTGGTGGTTGATAGGTTGGTAATTTTAACGTGGAATGGAAAATGACTGCCAACTTAAAAACTATTAAATGTATGCTTGGAATATACAATGGGGAAAATGCAAAACATCCTTGTGTTTATTACATGGAAAGTGTTGGGTCTTAAGATTGGAGCAGCTTGCACCTAGCAACAAGAAGAGCCCCAACTGGAGAGTCTTCTATATGAGTAAATTTAAAAACATAGAACACATATGGGATCCAATTCTTTCAATTTCTCTTAGAGATGTTCATATTTATACTTTGCATGTAGAGATTAGAATAATTAACAAACTTCCCAGGTTGCATCTCAACTATGCATACTCGATTAAGCCCTTGCCTTTATTAGATAAGTGTATTGACAAATGTGAGATCTTTCTCTTGAAACTAGATTTTCATGGGGTTCAAGTTCACTTAAGAGAAGAACCAACACTTTTAGGGAAAACAAGAGATGTCTTGGTTGATGTCTCTATGGGAGGCTCAAAAGCCAAAGGTTTTTTACAAAATCATATCACAGAAAAACATGCGAGCATTACTTGGGAGTGTTGGAGAGAGATGTGTGAAATAATGACAAATATTGCAAGCACAAAACTTGCATTTCTAAGAATGGAGGTTTGGAGGCACCTAGATGTCTTTCTAAAGCTCCTCAAGAAACAAAAGGCAACACACATATATTCATAAGAGTTCAAATGTTCAATTACAAATCTTGTTCAAGCAATAAAGGAGGCTCAAAAAAGGATATCATGCTTTATTTAGAAAGACAAAAAATAGCTAATCTAAGTTTTCTTTGATAAAATTTTCAATGGTATTAAATGATTGTTACTCTCTTGTATTGGAGCACATCCTTCATATCCATGGGCCTTACTTTGTGGAGGATATTCATAGTATTTTTTGAGATAGAAAAGTACAAATCTAGCTCTCAAGAGATTTTATATCTTCTTTCTCCTCAAGGATCTTTCCTCTATAATATAAAAAATTTCTTCTCTTGTAGCCAACTATGGATTTTATATCTATTCGATTTGTTGCCAAAGCATAAGATGAGAGAACCAAAAATTATCTTGCTCTAGAAGTAGAGAAACCAAGTTTGTAACCAAAAAACCTGATTGTTGTTGTTTTCTCCAAAAACATCATCTTGTGAGTATTATATTATAACCTAGAGAAATCAAATAGCCTTGTAAGCGCCTTAATACATAGTATAGGCCATGTTGCTTTCTCTAAGAAGATGTTATGGAATGTTAAGAAAATATGAGGATCAATCCTTACCAAGTAATGTCCAAGTCCAACATCCTTCAATGAACTACCACAAGCTCTTGACCCTTTTCCACGTCTTAAGAAGTTATCAAAATCTTCAATCTCCAATTGCAAAAAAGATGAACATCAAATGAAATCAAAACTCAAGCCTATCAATATATCTTACAAAATCGGAGATAATATTACCAATTTGTTTTCATCATGCTTTAGCTTAGTTGGATTCCATAGATTAATTGATGATGATGTCTCACTGGTATCTTATAATTCTTTAATATACTTTGATCATTCTCTTTCAAATTTGAAAATTCCAAGTTGGTATTAAAGATGGTTAAACTCCTCATTAGTAATTCCCAACTCTTTCATAGGATCCATTGCCTTGTTGAAACAAAGAGAAAGGGCAATCCTTTCATTAATAAACATGAAATTTGCAATTTTTGTGTCCATTTTAAGTAGCTCTTCATTGGATTCATTCTTAACATCAACTATTCCATTTATAGCATTAGAAGCCTTTGTAATGATTGTTAAATAATCATCATCTCTAAGATTAAAGAGCCTTTGGATGTCCAATAGTAGTATATATCATTGTTCTTAATAGGAAAAGTTGGGAGATAAGAAATAATATAGAAAGAAGGGAAGTCAAGCACAATATCTACATTTGCATGGCTTTCTTCAATATTGGTCTCAGCTTTGAGTTGGGTGAGATCTAGTTTGTTAGTAATATATGCTTTGTTGAGGGTCCATACATTCCTCTACATCTTTCTCATTTCCCACCTCATCTAGCATGTAAAAGCTAGAATATTTTGCTACCTCCAATTGTTGTTCATCACATTTAATATGATAATTAACAAGAGTATATATAATGAATGTAGCTCATTTTGGCATTTCTTAGAATGAGCTGAACAAAACACATATGTTTCATAAAACGTATCGAGAGAATAGGCTCCACACTTCCTAGTGAACCATGACTTCTCTAAGGTGCGGTCCCAATAGGTATATGAATATATATTCTTTGTATCCTTTTCAACCATAGGTAATGGTAGACTTTCAAACTCAACAAAGTCCTCCACACAAAGCTTTTTGCAAGAGTTCACCACATGATCAAAATCCCAATCAAGGTTAATATATCTTTTGCAATTGCATAATAAGATAAATCCATGCCATTCTGAAGAAAAAAGTCTAGGAGCCTTTCTAAGGGAGAATCTTATATGATTTGAGACAATCCACGAATCTTCAATGGTGACTTACTTTTTCCTAGATATTTCTTAGGCATTCCCACACTCGCTGTTGAGCATAGAGAAAAATTTGAAGGAATTTTAGGAGCAAAGGTAGCACAAACTAAACCCCTTGCCCCTAAACACAACCCTCTTCTTTTCCTCTTTTGTGTGTCCATATCTAGGGAGCTTTGAAAAAATTTTAGATTAGACATCAAAGGGTCTAAGACAATGCAGAAAAGGAACCCCACCACACGAAAAATACATCCTCGCTTTGTATTGTGCAATGCCAATATAGTGAAAAAACAAACTTGTGAGCCTGACAAACATATCTTCTCACTTCCTCACGTCTTCCAAACAACAAGCCAAAGAAAAATTACAAAAAATGAGAAGGAAGACTAAAAAATAGCACTAAAAGAGTAGGACATTCAAGGTGTAAGATCAGGTAAAGAAGCATATGAGGAGCTTGCCAGAGGTATTTATATACCACTGGGGTGCCTTGCCACATGGACAGCCACCATCGCAAACCCTAGCCAATGATGGAATGCAATGTGTTATGGGCCACACCAACTATATAGGATGGACCCTAGCCTACATGTCTCATTTCAGTCATCACACAATGATGCAAGAGTCATTTTTGGTTTTCTCCTTCTCCTTATCCCACCATATCATAACTATGTCACTTTCAGCCCCTGCCTCACAACCTCCTCCATGATATGGTGTGATCGTAAATCTGTGATGGGATGCATTGCTCTTCCTTAGGCCGTATCATCGTAGACTTTATCTCGTGCCTTCCGAATGTCTCTATGATACAACATGATTCAAAGTCTTCAAAGAGACGCGATGCTACCTTTCACGCTGTATCAGCCAGTACATGGCCCTCGTCCTCTACGATACAGTGTGATTCAACCTCTTCATAGAGACATACTACTATCTTTTGTGCCATATTGGCTAGTGTCTAGCCTATTCTCCATGATAGGATACGATTTAACCTTCCCGCAGAGACACACTACTGCTCTTCCTGGCATATCGGCTAGTGCTTGGCCCCTCATCCATGCTACAATCCCCTCAATTAGATATTATTTATTTATTCTTGTTGTCATTTTCTATCAAGCCAATGGTAAGGACAAAGTAGATAGCATGGAAAGTTTATATAGACAACAAGGATAGTGGACAAGGGGCTAGGCCATTAGAGGTTCTAGAGGCTGTTGCTCCTGAGATTTCTCCTACTCTTGGTTTTGAGAAGTCTCTTACTATGCAATCAAAGCAATCAAGTGTAGATATGGTCTCTCCTCCTATTCAGGGCAAGGTCCATGTGGCTAAAGACCAACCCTATGATCTTGGTGGACAATCCTTTCCTCCAACTAGCAAGGTTCCAACCTCCCCAAGGGCACCTAATTAGACAAGCTAGACCTTCTTTTTCTCAAGGAAGTGAGCCTTCTAAGCTAATTAAAAGAAAGAGAAGATTTATATCTTACTATATGTAGTAGTGTTTTAGTGAGATAAGGCCCAAAGAGCCACACAACATGTCATTCCAAAGACAATTTTTATCAAAGTTATCAAGGATATTTTTGATAGATTATCAAGAGTATCCTCTAAATTTGGCCTTCAAAAGAAATGGCAGCTTATAGATCTTCTTTGTCTTTAAGGAGGTACTTGATGATTTCATTATTGACTTTATGAATGATGCTTACATTGCTACTACTCATGCTTATAGGATCACCTTGAAGAATAAATATTTTAGCATGGTCAATAGAATCATGTACATATTCGAAAAGGTATTGAGGCCCTTGCCTACTATTCATAAAAAATCCTTTGAGATCCTTACCATTCTCCCAAAAATATCCAAGAAAGTTAAAGAGCCAAAGATTGAGGATGTGACACATCTATACCCAACAAGGGGTGCATCCTAGCAGGATTTATTCAGAAAGAAAAAACACAAGAGGTAAAATGCATTTTAATTCTCAAAATTTCAAGTATTTAGAATGATTGTGATATTGATTACAAATAACCTTCCTATGTTTTTTCTATTGGTGTTAGGGCTCTCTCGAAGGGGTTTTAGTTGAAAGGTCATATCCACCAAGGATCAAAGAAAGAAGGTAGAGAATAGGATATGGAAGAGAAGAAAAAGAATAGGAATCCTAAGAATGCTAAAAATCAAGTTCTCATCTCAAGGCATGTCCATACATCATGAATCAATCATAAAATCTTGTGCCAAGTCTACCAAAGCCTTTACACAATCTAAAGACAAAGCTCAATGATTCAAACTCTATATGTATTATATGTAAAATGTGTTGTACATCCAAGATAAAGAGTCTAAACACTCCAAAAGTCAAAAGGTTTAGATGATTGCTTGGTAGGAGAAGCCCAAGCACTTCTCCCAAAAGCACGATGTATTGATAAAACCTAAGAAGATAAACAAAATCCTTATATGAAACTCCAAATACACTTCAGCCCAGTGTGTTCCTAGTTATTATAGTAGTCATAAGTTGATCGTTTGATGGCTAAACTCCAAGAAAAATGATTCTTGGATTATCTAAACAATGTCTATTACTACTCAAAAGCAATCTCCACGCATTAGATCTTCTAGAGCTCCTTGTTATACAAAAAATGTGCACCAAACATTAACTTCTTCTCTCTTTCCCAAACAGAAAATTTGATGGTTCCATTGGCTCTAAAAGGGGATAAAATCCAAAGACACCTGGTCAGAATTCTCTCAGATCACTCCTCCTCCCCTCACATCTGAAGTGCTATTTGCTACCTAAAATCTACAATCTCACATCGCGTTGTTATGATGCTATGCGGACACAGTGTGAAAAAACCTAGAGTGCATCATCATCCAGCTTTCTTATTGATCTAGCGAGTCAATGCCATATTAGTCATTACTGCTAGTGTTTGTGGTATGAATAGTTTCAAAATATGAGACTTTTGGACAAATTTATCCTATTTTTAATATTTTGGATATTATTTCTTGTAAATATCCTAAAAAGCTATGAAAACTTCTAGAATAGGGTGCCATGCAAAAGGCAAGTGACTTTTTCAACCAGTTGGAGAGATTTCATAAAAAAAGAAAGATTGGCAAAATCGCATGACATCACGATTGTAGTTGACAAGCAGCAAACATCACTCTGAATTGGGAGAAGAAGAAGGAGTGATCTAGGAGATTTATGACCAGGTGTCCTAAGGTTTTACTCCCCTTTTGGAACCAACAAAACCATTAGATTTGCGGTCTGAACAGCAAAGAAGAAGCTGCTGTTTGATGCACGTTTTTGGTCTACAAGGGAGCTCTAGGAGATCTAATGCTTAGAGATTGCTTTCGAGTAGTTCCACACAAGGAATTTTTCATCTTCTTAGGTCCTATCAATACATAGTGCTTTAATTCATTGATCTTTGTCTTTATCATGTGTACCTCTTGTCTACCCTTTTTCTTCTCTTCTATCTCATATTCTCTACTTTCTTCTATCTCTGATCCCCGGTGGATACAACCTTTCGACTAAAACCCCTCCGACATTGGTGAACCCGACATGAAAGGTTGTCAGAAGAAAAGACAAGATAGGAGAACCTTCAAGCACAATTTCTAGTGATGTTTTGTAGTAGTTAGTGCATAATATGAATATTCTTATGCAGATGCAACAACAGCAACAGGTGATGCAGGCTTCTGCTCAAATAGAAACTATTGTGATAAATGCTCTGTTGGCAATAGAGCATAAGATGAATTTATTTAATGGCAGGAGTGCATCTACATATTTGCAAACCTATGCTCAAAAGATCGAGTTCTTTGGGGTAGCTCAACTTGCATGGAGCCAGTATTTTGTACAGGTCACTCTACATGAATTGAAAGCCCAAGTTACTAAAGTATATATGCACGATGCTAACTAGGTAGCTTTCAAGAAGATACTCAGGGAACAATTTTATATTGAAGACACTAGTTTGATTATGCGCAAGACTTTCGAGGAGTGGGTTCTACAACCCAATAAGGGTCTTGTGGCTACAGAGTTATTAAGAGAATTTGAAATTCTGTTTGAGCAATTAGATCTTGTAGAATAATAAGCTCTTGCTAGTTAGAAAATTGAATTGTTTCTAGAAGCAGCAAATCCTAAGATTCAAGAGAATCTTGATGATTTGTTAGAGGATCAGACTACAAAGACATGGCTTAAAATAGAGTGGAGGTATGTTAAGGATGTTGTTACTACACTGGTGAAAAAGGATAGAAGAAGAGAAATATTCCATGTATCTATCTTGCCCACTGTTACGGGCAAAACAGTTGATGTATCTAGTAAGTCATCCACTTTTGTGCCTAATCCTATGATTGTACCTATTGTTCCTAATGTTAGGGAAGATGTATTAGACGAATTGGTCAAAGCCATATGGGATCTTCAATCGAAGGTTGCAAATTCTGATGAGAAAGGACAAGAGGAAAGGGTATGGGAAGTAGCCCCTAAACCAAGGAAAAGATATATGTGGTGTGATAGTTTGCAGCATGAAAGGAAGAATTGTGTTGCTTAGGCCTTGGCACGACAGCTCATCTTTTGGAAAGATGGCAAGATCTATTAACAAGAAATGGGATTGCCTCTTGCTTTGAATTTTGGAAAGGGAGGTATGAAAAAGTTGTTGTAAGACTTGACTGTTTGAAATACTTATGCACTTGTACATGCTTCTACTTTTGGTCTACAATTGGATAGAATGCCTTGCCAAGTGATGGTTGGTTCAAAGGCTACAATATGGACACATGGTTTGCATGCAGTTGAAAAGAGGAAAGTTATTGATAGTGAAATGTCTCATGCAAGGCAAGAAATTTTTGACATAACTAGCTAGGAATCACTAGTAGATGCATGTTCAGTGGATGCATATTTAGCAAAAGGGCAAAACATGGATGTACTAGTGGAAGAGAAATGAAAGAGAGATGAAGATAATGCAGGGACATCTAAAAGAATGACAAGAAAAAGTGTGGATCTGTCTAAAGCTACAAATCAGTCACCTCCTGAGTATGTTATGGAAGAGATTGGGCATGAGCAAAAGTAGGATAGCAAGTAAGAGGGCGAACAACTAGGATATAAGCTGCAAGAGCCTGATATTGAGATAGTTATGGATACCTTGGAAGATCATGTAGTGGAAGAGTAAGTCATTGCATCTATAGATTTTCTTAATGTATCTGAAGAGGTTTATGAAGATCATGTTTTACTTGATGCAGGGACTCAGGGGGAGATTAGTGAAGTGTTGGATGCACATGATTTCCAAGATACAGTTATCATTTATGAGACAATTCATGAGCTTGAGGATATATTCTTAGAGGATATTAGATGTAATGCTCCACAGCTCAAAAATGTTTTAGATGCTTTGTTAGAGGTCTTGATAGGAAATTCAAAGATGCTTCAAGATATGGATTGCTTCACTATTTTTAGTGATGGTCTACATGTGTTGGATGCAAGTGAGGCTCAGTTTATGTTTGATTGGTATACAATTGTTAGTATAAGGAGATTTCTATGCATTCGACTTTGAAAGAGCAAGCATGTTGCTATGTATTTGTTGATGGGTGCATTGATAGCATGTATATGGAGATTCCACAACCTCTAGTGTATGATATGCACCCAAGGCCTTATGACCTTAGAGGGGGTACCAAGTGTGATTCAAGAGCTATGTAGATACTTAGTATTTTGATCTATGATCCAGGGGGATGCCTTCCTATATACATGATAAGTAACAAGTTGACACTATGGGTATTTGATATGGGTGGTGTATCGGTGGCACATACCGGAGGATGTGCAGGTTAAGAGGGGGTGGATGTCGTGCCACTACGCTAGCACAGTGTGAAAAAACCTAGAGTGCATCATCATCTAGCTTTCTTATTAATCTAGAGAGTCAATGACATATTAGTCATTAGTGCTAGTGTATGTGTGGTATGGATAGTACAAGATTTTTGGAAAAGTTTAGCCTATTTTTTATATTTTTGATATGATTAATTATACATATCCTAAAAAGCCATGTAAACTTCTAGAAGAGGATGACATGCAAAAAGCAAGTGGCTTTTTCGACCAGTTGGAGAGATTTCATGAAAAAGGAAGGATTGGCAAAATCCCGTAGCATCGCGAACACAGTTGACAAGCAACAAATAGCACTTTGAATTGTGAGACGAATGAGTGATCTAGGAGATTTCTGAACAGGTGTCCAAATGTCCATGCCCTGTGGTCTTACCCCTCCCTTTCGGAGCCAATGGAATAGACGTTTATGAGTTTAGAGTGTGCACTCCTAATAAATTAAGGTGAGGATTGAGTTCTAACCAATTTATTTATTTTTTAGCTGAAGACTACTAAGTATTCACTTTTTTCGATTTAATTTTATTATTTTCTAACAATTGTGAATGCTTCAGTTGATGTGTAGAGCAGGCAGCAGTGGCGTTGGGAAGCACTATAGGCAATAGTGCGTATTCAAGTTATTTAGAAGAAATTATCATTTTTGACGGGCGCGCATCCTAGGCGTGGCACCAATATTTATTTCGACGCGCTTATTTCTTGAAGTGCTTGATGTTTATTTATTATTTTTGTATGTGCATGGGTGCACGATTTAAATATTTGTATTGGACATTGTATTTGGGTACCACTCGACTCCTTGGGTGCCCAATAGCTTTAATTCTTTAGTGGGACAAAAGCAAACTCAAAAGCTAAAGCGTGCTAATTGTAAATTGGGCTATTTTTTGAGCTTGGAGATCAATAATATATCAAATACATGCTTTGTGGAGCGCTCACACAAGGTATGGGGGAAGATTGTACCCAATTAGTCTCTTGCTTCATGTCGTACAAGCTTTATCTCTTGTTTTTTGTACAAAATTAAATTCTTTTGTTCTTGGGGACCTTCCGGCGCTCACTATGTGCGCATATAGCATCCAATTTATGCATCAGTGGTATCAGAGCAAATCTGAGATCGAGAGCTTCCAATCGCTTACCATCTCGTGTGAAGGCGGAGCTCCTGGAACAATTGAGCTCTACAGTCAGTCTCGTAGAAATCCGTCAATACCAGCACGTTCCTGGCAGTCAAGAATCCCCTGCTACGCACTCAAATCGCGAAGGACCTGCCTCTACAGGTGAAGGACCAGTAGACAAGCTCCTACATCAAGTCGCCTATTTACAGATAAGAGGAGGAGTTTATTATTGTTGTTTAAGGTGATAAGCTTTAAGAAACTTATAAGAGCTTAAAGCTCTTAACAATTTTGATTTATTTTGGCAAGAGGACATCGTGACGGGCCACGACGTCAGTAAACGGCCCCTTTTTTCACGCCGTTGAAAAAAAAAAGACATATAGTCTTTACTAAGCTTGAAAAGCTTAGTCACAAAAGTCACTAATTATTTCTTCTATCATGGGTGCTCACACTACTTGGATTCCTGAACCGGTTTGAAGCTTCCAAATTGCCTACGTTCACACTGGTTAACTCTGAACTAGTTTTTACCCTCTCAATAAGCCACTGTTCACCCTGCGCTATGACAAAATTCAATTCCAGCAAACAATTTGCAACATGCACTCTACACGCAAGATTATTTTCTTGGAAGATAATCATGATATCAAATTCCGCATCTGCAAAGGAGAAATAAGCCTTGTAAACTCTACAAAAAAAAGAGAAATAAGCCTTGTAAACTCGACTTTGAGCTACGCTCATCCCGCTAACAAGATTTTGAGTGTATGAGGTCTTTTGGAATTTTACAGGATGTCCAATCAAACCATGGAAGATTTTATGGCTGAAGGTAACCTACCCGAACCAACAATGGAGCAAAAACTAGATTTGATTATGATGCAGCTCCAAGAGAAACGAAGAGCATGTCAAACCTTGCAAGCTCAATTGGCCAATCTGCAACGATCTACCACCGACCAAGATGGACCGCAATCTGAAGATCGGATACGATGTACGATCGATGCAACACTTGAAGCGCAATCTATTCGAAAAGAAACAAAGATAAGTAAAAGAAATTTCAAATTTTGTACTTTCAATGGGTCACGCGATGGAAAGACTGAGCTTGCTTTTATCAGTCAATTTGATGATTATTTCCATGAAGAACACTATGCTAAGAAACACAAAATTAAGTGTGTCACTAATCATCTAGTTGACCGAGCATCCCTATGGTGGACTGTTGTCCGCAAGAGCGTTGATTGTCCTACTACTTGGGAGACTTTCCAAAAGAATTTTTTGCAAAATTCCCTTCCACCCCATTTCCATGAAAAAGCAATCAAACAATGGGATCTTCTGCAACAAAGGGATCCTGAGCCTATTTCACAATATACCGAGCGTTTCTGGAATGCTTTATTGCAACTACAAATGCTTGAAGATGTACTTGAGGCAACCCATAAACGCAAGTTTATGTCTGGCTTACCTGGATATTTTTATACGGAAGTCAATATGTTCAAGCCAAAGACTCTCAAAGATGCAATTTCCTTGGCCCATGACACTGAAGACAAAATTCGAGAATGACAGAAGCAACCACAACAATTTCAAACTAATGGTAACTTTGGTTCAAAACAATTCAATTCAAATTTTCGAAGATTCAATCAAAATCGCTTCCTTCCATCTTCATTCTGTAAATCTTGGACACGACCACCTGCTTTACCCCCATCAAACACAAATCCAAATCCTAAGCCATCTCTCCAGCCAAATCCTAACATTCCTAAACTTCCTGCTATTACCAATAATGTATCTAAAGCCAAATCCATAGTCTGTTACAAATGTTATCAACCTGGACATCTAGCGGCAAATTGTCAATCCAAAAAGCCAACTATTCATATCAATTATTTGGGAGTGACAAAAAATGAAAAACATGAAGAAATACCGAATTTCACAGAAGACAATGACGACATTGGTACTACTTCAGATACTTTACCAGGTATGCCAAATCTCCATTCTTTATTAATGATGAAATGTCTTGTGCATGGTAAAGAAAAGAATGTTTTACATGATGATGGGAGCACACACAACTTTATTTCTGTAAAATTGGTCAAAGAATTGAATTTACATACTGTTTCTACACATTATTGCATTAAGGCTGCATTCTTAGGCACTACATACAATGGAATACAAGAAGTGCATGACTTAGAAATTAAAATTGGTGATTATGCCGAACGTAGAAATTTCTTAGTTGTGCCTTTGCAATCTAGTGACATTATCTTAGGAATGCCTTGGCGTCATCAATACAATCCTGATATAGATTATTCCACGCATTCAATGAAGATTCATTCTAATGGGAAACAAATCACATTGCATGGTATGCACACTTTCGATAATTTTCCATTGCTTAGTCATACTCAGGCTAAATGTGCATTGCGAAAAGGTAGCAAATCCTATTTAATATGGGTGAATGAAATCAAGACTAAAGAAAATCAAATGCATCCTAGGCACGCACAATTTCTTTCACAATTTCAAGATTGTTTTGCTGCTGACTTACCACCTGGCTTACTACCTGTATGCCCCGAAGATCACAAGATAGATCTAATTCCTAGATCACAACTACCATGTAAAGAACCATATAGACATAACCAAATTGAACAGAAAGAAATTCAAGCCTAAATTGAAGAATTGTTAACCTGAGGACTCATTAGACCTAGTAGTTCTCCATTTGGTGCACATGTCCTATTAGTGAAGAAGAAAAACAATACCTATCGCATGTGCATTGATTATCGTGCCCTAAATAAGATTACTGTTAAGAATAAATATCCGATTCCTAGGGTAGATGATCTTATGGATAAGCTACAAGGGTCTGCAATATTTAGCAAGATAGATCTTAAATCTGGATACCATCAAGTAAGATTGTTCACATATGATATATTCAAAACTGCATTTAGAACACAATTTGGACACTATGAATTCCTTGTTATGCCTTTTGGTTTAACTAATGCACTAGCCACATTCAGGCGTATGATAAATCGCATATTTCTGAAGCATCAGCATTATGTCATTGTTTTCTTTGAAAAAGAAAATGTTGTTGCCAATGCTTTAAGTAGAAGACCGACTATTCATAAGATTTCTATGATATCTTTTGACTGATCTCTTCTCCCTATGAAAGATACTTATGACCAAGACCCTACTTTTCAAGCTGATTGGAATAAACTAGTTGCAAATAATTGGACTCCCATTGATTCATTGTCTTACACTGATGGATTTATGTTTTATGAAAAAAGATTATGTGTAACTGTTCCATTTCGATCATTTGTTTTGCATGAAATTCATTGTCCCCCATACCAAGGCCATAGAGTATCTGAATGTTTAATTTGCCAAAGAGTTAAAAGACACCATGGTAAACAATATGGTTTATTAATGCCTTTACCAATTCTAGAACGACCATGGGAACATATCTCAATGGATTTTATCACTGGTTTGCCTAACACTAAAGCTAATCATGACATGATTTGGACTATTGTTGATAGGTTTAGCAAACGAGCATATTTCATTCCATGCAAGAAAACATTAACTGCATCTCAAGCTGCTCAATTGTTCTTGAAAACTATTTTCACTAATCATGCTTTGCCAAAAGTTATTATTTCTGACCGTGATTCTAGATTCTGTAATAATTTTTGGATTACTTTGTTTGCTAGCTTAGGAACAAAGATTGATTTTTCATTTGCATTTCATCATGAAACAAATGGGCAAACAGAAGCTACTAACAGTACCATTTTAGATCTTTTATATGTATACACAATTTCAAAACCATAAACATGGGATACACATTTACATTTACTTCAATTTGCATACAAACACATACAGCTACACAGAAAGCACCATTTGAAATTATTTATGGATATAGATTACCTACACCTGTTACATCATTGTCAAACAAAGTTCAAGCTACTGATGATATTGCTAACATGCATGCTATTATTTTTGATGAAGTTAAAGATATGATTGCCAAAGCCCAGCAATCATACACAAAACAAGCCAACAAGAAAAGAAAAGCTATGAGTTTCAAAGTTGATGATTATGTTTGGTTACAAATTGAAAAGTGAAGATTACAAAGTGTTGACAAACACCCGGTTGTAAAGTTAGCCCCTAGATTTTATGGACCTTTCAAGATCATTCACAAAATCAATGACAATGCCTTTAAACTAAAATTACCACAACACTGGAAAATCCACAACAGTTTTCATATCAGTTTATTATAACCTTTTAGAGGCCAATTACCTATACACCCTGTTTATGAAAACCCTCCTTTGCTAGAAGAAGAAACTAAAATCCTTGAACCTGAAGCTATTCTAGATACTAACTTTATGACCACTAGAACTGGCCGTAGATATTCTAGATATTTGGTTAAGTTTAGAAATCATCCTGTTGAAGAGGCTCGATGGATGCACGCTCGAGACCTAAGTGCTTACCCCTCACTGCTGACTCCACATTGAGCTAATAGCAATTGAGGACAATTGCTATCCCACCCCAGGGGTATGATGCCAGGAGGCATATTCCATGGTGGATTCGGTGAGGTTTTGTGGTGGATTCCATAAAATTTTATTTATTGTCGGGGCTCATACACAAGGTGGATTCCTTGTGCGAAAAGTCGATGGGGACGCCTGCCCTTTCGGGCGTCTTGTTAATTTAATGTGCAAGTGGGTGATTCCATAGTTGGTGATTCCGCAAAATACATATTTAAATTAATAGACGTTTATGAGTTTAAAGTGTGCACTCCTAATAAATTAAGGTTAGGATTGAGTTCTAACCAATTTATTTATTTTGTAGCTGAAGACTACTATGTATTCACTTTTGTTAGTTTAATTTTATTATTTTCTAATAATTGTGAATGCTTCATTTGATGTGTAGAGCAAGCAGTGGTGGCATTGGAAAGCACTCGGCGATAGCATGTATTCAAGTTATTTAGAAAAAATTATCATTTTTGATGGGTGCGCATCTTAGGTGTGACACCAATATTTATTTTAACACACTTATTTATTGAAGTGCTTGATATTTATTTATTATTTTTGTATGCGCATGGGCGCACGATTTAAATATTTGTATTGGACATTGTATTTGGGTACAGCCCGACTCCTTGGGCACCCAATAGCTTTAATTCTTTAGTGGAACAAAAGCAAACTCAAAAGCTAAAGCATGTTAATTGTAAATTGGGCCATTTTTTAGCTTGGAGATCAATAATATATCAAATACATGCTTTGTGGAGTGCTCACACAAGGCATGGGGGGAGATTGTACCCAATTAGTCTCTTGCTTCATGTCGTGCAAGCTTTCTCTCTTGTTTTTTGTGCAAAAGAAGAGTTCTTTTGTTCTTGGGGACCTTTCGGTGCTCACTACGCGCGTATACAGCATCCGATCTGTGCACCACTTATCTGCTCTTTTTCTTCTCTTGTATCTCCTATTTCTACTTCCTTATATCTCTGATCCCGGTGGATACAACCTTTTGACTAAAACCCCTTTGATAGCGCAAATTCAAGATTCCTTCCTTTAAAAATGAGTTTTCTCAAAACTAGCTGAAAAAGCAACTTGCTTTTTGCATATCACCCTATTCTAGAAGTTTTCTATATCTTTTTAGGATAGTTAGAAAAGAAAAATCCAAAATAGCAAAAATAAGCTAAAATTATCCAAAAATCCTATATTTTTTAACTATCCACACTATGGACACTGACATTAATGACTAATATGGCATTGACTCTCTAGATTAATAAGAAAGCCAGATGATGATGCACTCTAGGATTTTTCACAATGTGTCAACGTAGTGGCATGACAGTGTTGATTACTTCTCTTAGCCATATCTCTAAAAGTATATTTATTGTTGATCAGCTATTATCAATGGAATTGTTTTCGAGATCTGGTTCAAACATAGTAATGCTTTTCAAATCTTTTGATTCCATCACAAACTATCATATCGAATCTCCTAATTTAGAGACGAAAAACTTGGCAATGACAAACTCTCGATATGTCCATATATACTCGCTTAGAGGGAACCACATTCTATGCATTATATAATAAAAGACCCTACCCTTACCAAAATAATCCACGGTCTGATCAACATAGATAATGTTTATGAACACCTTATGAATCGCATGGAAGGTTCCACTTAAGCTTTCAACGGGTTGTCATTCAATACTTATTGATAAAAATATGTCTACAATCAAGAATTTATTATTAGTACTTGCTTAAATTAAAAAAATAGTATATACATTATCAACTAAAGACTTACAATGTGGTTGTTGGAAAACATGTTTATTTGAAGGCAAGTACATATCCTTGGCCATGTATACATGTTGCACTTTAACAAACCACCCTTCAAGAATAATTTTGAGGGTAATGATATATCCCTTACAGTGATGTTTTATATTCTCACTTTCTTCTTTTCGCCTTGTGAGGAGAGCCCTTGCAAGAGGGTAGCATGGTAACCCAATCGTTTATGCTAAAGGTCTTGGGCTCTCAATTTTTGTTAGCTCCCTAGTTATAAACGATCTAAGAGTTTAGTAAATGAGAAGGCACCTTGTGGATACCATAAAAATAATGAATTCGCAGGGAAAGAAGCTCAACACGAAAGATGAATGAACTAAAAAGTAATATTATGAAGACTAATGAAAATATATTGGGCGCCACAAGGAATATTGAAAGCTTTTGACTTTCAAAAAAGTCATTATTAACTTCACAACTTCTTTATCATGTCCTTTGTTAGATTTTATAAGTAAATAAGAACTTTGGGACTACCAAAATATATCAAACTTTGGAGATTTTGGCTAAAAAGGAGAGAATCATGAAGTAGACTCTACTATCTCCAAAAAAGAGGAGACAAGAATACCACATTCTTGCACATGTGGAAAACTCTCTTTGGCCCTTTTTTAAATCCCATGATTAATAAAAGTTCATTTTTTGAAGCATTTTTTACCCTAACGTCTTGAAAAGAGTGCCAGATATTGGCCTATTCTCAACTATTCCCCTTCATATTCCTCTTTTAGAAACACCTCCATAGCTGAATCATAATGCCTATGATGCTTTTTCCCTCTTTTACCTACTTTTTCCATGGTTGAAAACTCATTTGCAATTGAATCCCTTGGAATAACAACATTCCTAGATAGTGTATCTACTATATTTGTTGAATTTATTACTATTCTAACATTTATTACAATTGCACTAGCATTTAAGACACATGTACTTTTATATATAATAGTTGTACAATTAGTCCTTGCTATAATTTCATTATTTTTAGCAAGAAACTCTTTCTCTTCATCTTCATCCATCATGCCATCTTCATCTTGCTAAAAGGTGCTAAGCCTTGTGATAACATATCAACCATTAGGTTGTTCTGCCCTACAAAATACTGTAAATATAGGTTGAGTGACTTAATATAAGCTATCCAATGCAACATGGTAATTTTGAGGATAGCACAACTGGTTAGTATACCCAATAACAGTAGACAATCTATTTACATCACATTATGAACACCCATAAAATACTCTCTATCACAGTTAAGAGTTGTAACCACTCCCTAAAGCTCCCTCTTTACTTGTAGATACCTTTGTTGCCTCTCATTCAACACATTTCTCCGAATTTAATAGCATATCTATTCTCTTATGCATCATCTGGTCCCATTGCCCATTCAATACCAATAGGGATTGTATCAACAGTGAGGATGATAGGTCTTCCATTCTAATAATCTACCTTTTTCAAGGTTGGTGCAAAATTCAACAACTTCTTTAGCTTTCAAGTAGCCTTTGTATGCTGCCTTCACTAATGAAATTTTTTCTCCTTCCTTAATAACTAATAAAAGCTTCCAGTCACATGCACAAAATGAGGGATCCATATCAAATGGAAGATGCATGCATCCAAAAACCTGCTGACTTCTGATACATTGGAGTATACCTCCTATATCCTACTAATCCCACCAATCCTAATTGGTGAAGGATATTGACCATAGGGGCCACATGCATGCCCTACAATTAACACATCCTCAATACCAAAGAATGATTTTTCACCCAACAAAATGAGATGCACTTCCTCTAATTGAGTTAAAATCTTCACACACTCAGTTATGCGATCAACAACAAACATCCTACAACCCCTATCATCCAACTCATTGTTCTTTTTTTGCACTTTACAACCCTTAATAGGGACATCATCAAGAAAGGGCATCCTGGGTTGTGGGATAGTCTCTAAAGACCTTATGCATTACATTCATCATGTGGGCAAATGAGTGAGTTGCTCCTTGTGGAAGGTTACACGTGTGCACCAAGCCAAGTGGTATTTTCACAGTAGTGATATAATCTCGACCCTCTAATGCAAGCTGAAATTGATCATAGCCAGAGTATAGAAACCCCATGGAATAAATAGCCTTGCTAGCAAAGACTTCTGCAAACTCATCTACAGTAGGCTCAACACATACATTCCTTATTGTGAACTTGTTGACTAGCTACATATCATGTATAAACCCAATGTTTCATTCTTCTTTGGGACTGTAAATCAACGATTAGAGTATAGAGCTAAATATGGCTCCAAAATCTTCATCCTAATTTTCTCATTTAAGAGCTCTATCAGCTTAGACAAGTATGCGCGAGGCACAAGATTTAGTTTAAGATTCCATGGAACATGCGGCACTGCAAAAATTACCATTGGAGCCACGATAGTCAGATCTTTAATGCAAGAAATTTTAGCAAGTTGAAATGCAAAAGTTTGTCCATGCATTGCTACCATTTGCATAAAACAATCCCTTTATTCTAACAAGAGAAACCAATTATATCTAAACTTTAGCTCTTTCAATGTTTCTGCTATAAATTCACCATTATGTTCATAAAGACTTGGGTATTTAGGCATTGTCTCATTCAGCCCATCCTGTCAAGGGGTAAAGACAAAGCCACAGGCTGAACCTTTTTGTCAACCCTTTTTTTCTTTTCCACCAATGTTTGAGTCCTCTTTTGTAGACTTTTACATTCCTATTCAGCAAATTCACATGTGATATCAAACATCTCCAAAGTACATATACGAATGTTTTGCTTTTCAACCCTGCTTTCAATATAAATTACTGCAATAATTTTAGCCAATGTTTGAGTAAAATTCAACCTTGCAAATAGCCTCAAAATATTGTCATTTACAGCCAAAATGTTACATTTCTTCATTTCTTTTTTAGCTTGATGTACATAACCCTTTTCAGTCTTGCACATGGTTGCAATACTCTTGAATCTACCTAGACTACTTGTTATCCATTCCTAAAAACCAGTCACAGGATAGTTTCGCTTTTCATGGAGGCAAAAACATCTACCATGTAGCAATGTCATAGGCTCCTTTTACAATAGGGCTATAAAAAAACCCTTGAATTCTCTAGTGTTAGGACGAAACTAGATAATCTCTAAGTGTATCCCAATTATGGAAATGATTGGCACATATAATGAAAAATTGAAGTGCCCTTCTACCATCTTTACTTCGCACACGAGTATAAGAAGAACCATCATCTATCACCTTAGTTTCATGCTTAATTCCACAATGTAGGATTGGCTTGAGATAATGGCCTGAGATAACCAGATAATTGCATCAATCTTACACAAAGAAGTAATAGTCATCTCAAACATCTCCAATGGTCACGAGAATACTCGAGCATGCACCATAGAGTTTCCCTAATGAGTTGTTTGTAGCTTGTATAAGCCATCCAAGATCCACATCTACTAGCCATCCACCATTCTCATATACACTACATGCCATTACATTAATTTTGAACCAACGATCCAAGAGAGCGATACTTAGTATCTCTCGCTCACCTATCTTCACAATAATTTTAGTTGTAGCTCTTGCCCAATAGTGTGTACAAGAGTAGTGGCTATTAGGAATAAAGTGAGCATCCTTTTTCTCATGAAATTGCTGCTACACAACTCCTATATGTGTAGTACTACCTACCATAACATTTTCAGCCATAACATCATTCTTTCCATGCTTATACATCCCATTTTTAGCATCAACTTATTTTATGATAGCAATGGAATCATCAATATATTCCAACTGAATATCCTATGAATCCATGTCTTTTTTGACAACTTTCCATGGCTTCTTCACGAGGATTCTTGACCAACTGAATAGGAAAACAACATTCTACATTAAAAAATTGTGTTAAAATTAATTGATCTAACTATATCAAATTTGGATTTTCATATTATAAATAGGTACTATGGTGTGTTCATTACATTTTGATATTGTATTTGCCTTATTTGGAGGTGTCTATCCAAAGTTATGGCATTTTTTCTACTATAGCTTTGTTCTAGATAACACCCATATTTTTTCGGTTTTGCCACAATTGTGATGCTTTCTTCTTTTGGCAAACATCTCACTGCATTATGGAGCATTCTCAATAGTCTTCCTCCATGATCAAGTTCTATATGAGATTTTCTCTTCTATATCTTCTTCATTCTCAAGGTTTGAGGAGAGAGCTTCTTCAAGTAGGGATGGTCTGTAATGAAGGACAAATAGCTCATGTAAATTGTTGGAAGGAACCTTTATTAGCCTTTGGAGAATGGAACCATTAGGGGAACATTTGTGGGATTTATAATGAGTATAAAAGGACAAATAGCTCATGTAAATTGTTTGAAGAAACCTTTATTAACCTTTGGAGAATGGAACTATTGGGGGAACATTTGTGGGATTTATGATGAGTATAAAAGGGCACAAGGTGCCATTGTAAAGATTGTTTTGGTTCATTTGGCAAACATCAAGTTCTCGGCTTGGTATTAGCATTGGTTATTGTTCTTCTCCTTTCTTGTAGCAGCCATAGCTTCCTTATGTTGTGGAGTTAATAGAATGATGTTCAATATCACGGCCATGATTTAGTAATCTCTTATGCAATTTCTTGTTTTGTAGGAGTAGACAATTGGAATAATTCTAGTTAGTGATGTCGTGCCACTATGCGGACACAGTGTGAAAAACTCCGGAGTGCATCATCATTCGACTTTCTTATTGATCAAGAGAGTCAATGTGATCTGAGTCATTAGTACTAGTGAGAGTGGCATAAATAGTCCAAAAATACTAGATTTTTGGATAATTTTAGCCTATTTTTTATATTATTTATTGTAAAAATATGAAAAATTTAGAAAAGCTTTTAGATTGGGATGGCATACAAAAAGCAAGTTACTTTTTCAGCCAGTTATGGGATTTTTCATAAAAAAGAGAGATTGATGAAATCACACGCATCGCAATCGCTGTTGACAAGCCGAAAACTACACTTTGAACTGGAAGAAGAAGAAGAAGTGATCTGGAAGATCCCTGACCAGGTGTCCTAGCGTCCTGGTGTTTTACCCTCCTTTCGAAGCCAACAAAGCCATCAAATTTGGGTTCCAAGCGGTAGAGTAGGAGCTATTAATTTGAAGCACATTTTTGGTCTATGAAGGAGCTCCAGGAGATCTAATACCTAGAGATTGCCTCTGAGTAGTGCCAAACAAAGGATTTCAAGTTCTATCAATACATATTGATTCAATTCATTGTGCTTTGTTATTTTCGTGTTTACCTCTTGTCTATTCTTTTTCTTCTCTTCCATCTCCTATCTCTACTTCCTTCTATCTGTGATCCCGAGTGGATATGACCTTTCGACAAAAACCCCTCCGACAGCGCATGCCTCTTTTACATTAATATATTTGTGGGTGGAGAGTACTAGAAAGTATGTCTCTAGAATATCTTCTCTATCATTGGTAGCATGATGGTAATTCATGTAGACAAATAGTAACTTTTATCAATGAGATGTCAACAATCTCATTAACATATGTGTAACTACTAACTATCACCATTGATGGGGGTACACATTCATGATCATCCTAAGCATCATAGTACATGGTGTTGGCTTTTTGAGGATGGTGAGTGGTAAAGGCTGCCCAAATTCACTTTTATGAGTTGTAAGTTTCAGGTTCACGCATGTAAGTCTTCCCTATCACATATCACATGAAAATACACACATATTTATTGCATAAAGCTTTGAAGGACAAGAAAGGCTATTAGACCTACCAAGCCAAGTAAAGACCCACTAATCCGTCTTAGGAAACACAAAATTCTAGTGACACGAATGGATCATGCCAAACATTTCAAGTTGTAGGAGCCCCTATCCTTGATAATTTGCATGCTTCTTAAAAAGAATTTATAAGCCTTCTTGTCATTTTGTAAGTAAAATTCCACTAGTGAGAGACTTACTCTCAAAGTTCCCAAGAATTGTTTTCGAGATCTAACAAGTACTTGACATTAAACCTCGGTTTGTATTTCAACCTTGGAATAAATCCTAGAAAAGACGTTTGCGTTTTGACATATCACAAACAGCTGGCTAAATTGAGGCGGCAAACAACAATCATCAACTAATTAAGACGATAACAACAATTATCTCGATTTATTCAATGGAAACTTGTAGTGTTTGTTCTTGTCCATAAGGCGCTACTTCAGACGGCTTTAAATAAGATAGTGAGCATGCCTTGAAGAAGTAAAATGTTTATGGATGCGTGTCTCAGCACGATTCTCTGCTATCCTGCAATTATTTCCTGTGGGAACGGTGGTTCATAGGACAGGATAATGATCAGGAGTGATAATCGTTAATATCAGGGCTTTTCTCCTGTTATTGAAGCTAGAAAACCTGGATAACGTCAGCTTGAGTATGATTGGATGAGAGATCAGGGCTTGCTTGTTAAGTTCGGATGAAGTGGTCCAGTACTGATGGTAGAAGGGATGTGACCAAGTAGAAGGCTTAATCTGCACATATTATGTCGTGAGTAATAAGATGAGATATTGAGGGAGACTCGTGATCATATAGCGTTCGGGGTCGTCCATCTGTAGACTGTGATTAAGCAGAAGAGTGCTTCTTGAGCCTCAGATGAATGCATGAGCCTCATACAGAGCGTGAAGACCTTCAACGGCTTATTCTGCTTTGAATTGGCAGCCGTGCTTACATAAAACTCAAGATTGGAAATGAAGGCATCTTCTTGAGTTTATACGATCCTATCAACTATAAGCAGCTGTCTTTATCGACGCCTTGACGTGTTGTGAGTAAGAAGGTTTGTGACTTTTGTAGAATGCTCGCTTGTATTGCCTTCTATAACTGATACTAAGTTATGGAAGGAGTGAAGCAGACGACATCAAGCTTCTTGAGTCCATATGATAACACATTGGGGACAACTTCATCGCCTTGATTTGCTCGCTGGAAACGCTTGCTTACCTACCATTGCCTTTACTCATATTACGTCACAATGGAAGGATCGAAGGTGCAGATTGTGGGAAGCTCCTCTAGCGATGGTAGCAAAAGCGCTATTAATATTGAAGCCAGTCTGAATGAAGAAGCGGAGGCAGCTGGTAGGATCAGTCCCTCCAGATTATATGGTGACAAGAATGAAGGAGCGGAGCTGGCAGCCGATAGGATCAGTCCCTCCAGATATGGCGACAAGATTGGGGGTGGAAATATTATAAGATCAATACCAGATCTAGAGGGAGGGAAGAAGAAGAAGAAGTCATTAAAGAATAGAATGCTGTGGTTTGGGAAGCCTGTGTTATGGTACTGGGTGCTGATGACGATAAGCGCGACGGGGAGCCTGGTGGGCGGCTCGGCTGGGTCGCTACTGGGCCGCTTCTATTTCGTCCAAGGAGGGAACGACAGGTGGATCTACGCTTGGCTGCAAACGGCCGGCTGCCCGGTCCTTGTGATCCCGGCGGCTATCTTGGCGGGGCGCTGTAATAGAGGCGATCATACTAGCTGGAGCGCCGGCGCGGTTGGCGGCGCTACGTTATCAAGCATGTACCGCAGGCGGCTGCTGCTGTGGTCGCTGGTGATCGGGCTGCTTCTCGGGGTGGACAACCTGCTATTCTCATGGGGGTTGTCGTACCTTCCGGCCTCCACCAACAGCCTCCTGAACGCCACCCTGCTGGCCTTCAACATCGCCTCCTCCGCCGCCCTCCTCCGTCGTCGCCTCACCGGGTGGGCCGTCAACGCCGCCGTCATTGTCACCACCAGCGCCGTGATCCTGGGGCTGCAGTCCAGGGCGGACCGGCCCCCGCATATCACCGGCCGGCAGTACGTCATCGGCTTCGTCGCCGCTCTGTTGGGTGCCGCGCTGTACGGGCTCGTGCTCTCCGTCACCGAGCTGGCCTACGCCCACATTGGCTCGCCGGGCAAGGCAGGCAAGTTCTATTTTGACTTTACGTAGAACGGGCCGACCAGACTCCAGCGTTCACGGGAAATATCGATGCATGAATTAGATTGCACGTGCTTGCCATTTTTATATCCAGAAATGTTTTTAACATTCCGTATCAGACTCAGAATCACGATTTCTTCGGGAATGTTGCGCAACTTCCCATGTTGTGTGCTTTTGAAAATACTTCTTTCCCCACCTTTGGGAACTAGGAAAACTTTTGAGAGCCGGGTCACGCCAGGCATGGCAGGACTTAGTGTAAGGTTTCCCCTAATCTCAAATCCAAGGATAGCACTTACACTATGATTCAGCTCTAAACAACATATGCTGGCATTTTGTCAAGCTTCTCCCATGATTCCTCGGCATTTTGTCAAGCTTCTCCCTATGATCCCTCCAGAATTGCACTACCCTTTACTTGAACCAATAGGTATCATTGCTAGCTGTTAACCCCATGTTGACACAATGATAAAACTCCAATTTTTACCTATGTTTGTGGGGGTAGTTGAGGCATATCGAAACCCCACTCCCCTTTACCTCTTGTGGCTGCAACAACATGTTTGTAGGGAGAGTTGGGCTACCTCCCCTCCCCACACCAAAGCCGAATGCAACTCAGTAAAATGAGATTGGTTTTTGGACAAGAGTACTCGATTTATAATTAGACTATTTTGAAACATAATAGGTTTTCATCAAAACAAACTTGAATTTACCTGAAGCTTTGGAAATTCAAGTAGGGAAAATACACCAAAACCAGTAGTGTTCACAAAAACAATTTTACTCAATATTTCAAAGCTATTTCTAATCAAACTACATAGTACGCTTATTTATCATCTTCACAAGGATAAATTTTATAAAATTCATGGCTTTGAATATTCCTCTATAAAATTTGTAGGTTTTTATGAAATTTACATTAAACCTCGTTTTTTTTTGTTGAACATTGCTCATTGAAGGTCGATCTCCAATGAACACTCCTCCTATATGTGTTAATGCATATTTTCTCAAGTTGTCATTTAAGGCACAATATTTTCATTTTATAAATCACGAAGCTTTTAAAATATGTAGCAATTGACATAATAATAATAATAGCAACTACCTAGCTGCAGGCAGCTCCTTCCCGCTGGTGATCTACCTACAGCTGGGCTCGTCTGTGGTTTCGACCTTATTCGCCATGGTCGGCATGGCTGCTGCTGGCAGCTTCTCTATCATGCAGGCCGAGTATCGAACCTTCCATGCAGGCCGCGGGGCCTATGTGGCCACCCTGCTCTTGTCCGCCCTCTCATGGCAAGCCTTCTTCCTGGGCGTCTTCGGCGTCACCTCCCTCTCCTCCTCCCTCCTTTCCTGCCTCTTTACCACCGCCACCCTCCCCATCGTCCCCATCTTGGCCGTCTTCATCTTCCACGACTCTTTCAATGTCGTCAAGGGCGTCTCCACATTCTTGGCCGTCTGGGGCTTCATGTCTTACATCTATGGCGGCTTGTTGGACTCGCAGACAAGTACACAACATAAATTAGAGACAGAGGGACCTGTAGAGCTCATTTCAGCTTCTCCTCCTCAGCCTGGCTAGCGAAAGGCGCATGCCTTCACCAATAACTTGATTCATTAGAGGCCTGCATAGCTTGATTCGTTAGAGATGTGTGTTTGTAATTTATCCTCGTTTTCTTCTTTGGACATGTAATAATACATTAACACTAGTGTATCTCACTAATCGGCCTCAATCCTCCGAGTTGCAGAGATGGCACACAGCTCAGACACCTAATATCACGATTGAAATGGTTTCGATTTTAGTTTAATTAGCCGATGGCTGACTGATTTCGGGAGAAAGCGACCAGCCTAAAGTGATTGGCATGGGATTGGGCACCGATCTCATATAAAAAATTACTCGTATCACACACATCACAACTGTAATGGTCGCATTATAAGGCATACCACAAATGTGAATAATCCATAGCCAAATATCATACATCATTCAGAGGTACACACAAACCTATGCATCTCCTATATGATGCAACAAGCTCCTACTCCAATGGAGCACTAGCATGCCCCAAGGCTATCTCTTGTGGGGCCTCTAATCCCATTAGAGTCTAGATCAATGGCACTTATCAAAAGCAAATAATGTGAAGAGGGTCATAGCTAGCTCTTCTTGAGAAAAGTACAACCAAAATCAAGGAAGTATTAAACCTAGAGAAATATGAACCAAGTAGTAATGTCAAAAGGTTGAAAAGGGTAGGTCCATACAATCTTCCAAGGTAGTAGCCTAAGGTTGTCTTTATAAAATCTCTTGGTTTTTAAATTCAAGACTATAAATAAATGTATGGAATAATTCTTGCACGCATGTAATATATTTCTCTTTATCTTTATTATTTATAATTTAAAGCTTTGGCTTAGTAACTCCCAAACCAAGAAAAAGGTCAACCAGCCTCTCTAGCAAAAAAAGAAGAGGTGGAGAGAGGTGTACTTGTAGAGGCGTGTGTGTCTATGGAGTTTTCGGTAATATCATCTCTCTCTCTCTCTCTCTCTCTCTCTCTCTCTCTCTTTGTAACAAGCAAGATACATAGGAACTAGGGGTTAGACACCCAGTCACACTAACTGGGGTATATAACGTGTAAGAGTCCCAATTTAGGGCAACCAGTTATTATCAAGAACATACTCTTCACCTTCATCTCCAACTTCCATGACTTCCTCCCCCTTTCTCCCCTCTTTTTTGACTTTCTCTCTCCCCTTCTAGTCTTTGTTTCTTTTCTTTCTCTGTTTCTCTCTCTTCATCTCATTCTTGTCTCTCATCTTAGCTTCATTCATTTCAAGTTGTATCAAAGCATCATGCTTTGGTCCTTTTCTCATTTCCTTTTTCTCCATTTAGTTTCTTTTCAAATCCCAAACCCTAGTTACTCAAGTTACAGGTACAGGTACAGCAAGAAGGACCACAATTAGTCTCAGCTTTTTGGAGCAAGTAGAAGCTATGGCTGGAGACTCATACATACTTGGAGATAAAATGGATAACTTAGCAAGTCATCACTTCGTTTCATGCAAATTTTAGGGGTTCGAGGGGGCAAGTTGGAGATTCAAGTTTTTAGAGGAGGGTAAAATCATAGTTACTTTTTGCTCTAGACTTCTCTCTCTTTCCCATGGTGGGACTACCCCTAAATCTCTTCCTCTTGCTACAACCAACCTTCAACCCCAACCTTCAACTGCTCCACAAGCTTCTTAGAGTGATTCTCCATGTGCCAAGTACCCTTGCACCCAATTTTCAAGCCACCTGGACAGCAAGCATGTGGCGCATTTTGTGCTGAGCGACCTCCTCCTCAGTCTCTACTCTTTGCCTACTAGTCTTGGTGCAAGGAATCCCTGGGGCATCCAATACTTCCCTCCTTTGGCAAACTTGGCCTCCTCCTACCCCCTCTTGCTAGCATTCTTCTTAGTAAAGCACCCTATTGTACACTGCTTGGGGATGGCCATTAAAATCTCAGCCCAAGTTCTTAATTCAGTCCACAACCTCTAGAAGCTCAACCCTCAAGAGATCCTTTAGCCTCTTTTACCCCCTTTTACCTAGATTGAAGACATTAGAGCTCAACATGCAAGGAATTCTTTGTGGGTAACCACGAAAACTCTCTTTGAAGCTTTCCATCACTGAAGGTTAAGCTTGGTATAAGCTTAGGAGTCCCTATCATCAGTGGAAGCATTCAAATCGAGCTTGCTTCAATCGTCTTCTCCAAGAAATCGAGCTTGCTTGATGGAGAAATTGGCATCATGGTGGATCATGCTTCAACCGTCTTCTCCAAACATTGAAGAGATATGTCAATCTGATCTCAATCTCTCATCTTAATCCACTTGTCGAGCTTAATTCCTTTTGTTAGAGAGATTAAGATTGCATAGGATTCACTAGTTCAATCCATTATTGTATGCATATGCCGCTGATAATATCCATTTGCCTCCTAATGCATTATAACTAATCCTAAATCAATTGCATTTGCTAAGATTGACTTCTTCTTGATCTTTGTGATTTGGATTAATTCCAAGTGAGAAATGAGCCTTTGTAAACGGATAAGTAGTAGCTAGTGAGTCACTAGACTACCAAGGTAATCCCTATCCAAGTCCTTGCATCTCATGAAACAACCCAAAGTTTTCATTCAAATGCATCTCATGCTAATTTTTTATTTAAAAATGGCTCATGCCATGTATACTCCAACTGAGGAAAAAGGATAATGCCAAGTGAGGTGGCAAGCCAAAAGAGAGGTGACCCTCCCTTACCACAAGACCTTGAAGGGGTACACAGCCCGATGCCGCAAGGGAAGCTTCGCCCACCTCCACGTGATCCGTAGCCTGATACTTGTATGTAGGTGAAAGTACTCTCCTATGGTCACCACCACTCTTGATGAAATAATCCCTTTTGGGACAGCCTTTCAGTGCTTATGATACCCATGTATGACACTTAAGGTATATGTAGTCAGAAGAGATGTATGGTAGTAAGCTCCACTTATGCAGTGATGATAGAGTATATGGACATGTAAATGTGTTGGGATTGTGTTCAGTATGCTCAATATGCTATTTATGATGTTTCCTAGGCCCCTCAATCTATGAGCCATTCATAGTGTATTTGCATCAAGGGACAAACAATGTTTTTAGTTATAGTCAATTAGGACAGTAATAACAATTAAATTACCAAAAAAATTGTATTACACTCTATAGCTCCTCTCAACAAGGGCTTTTTTTCCTCTATTTTGGATAAACAATCTCCCCAATCAAAGCTACGGTCTGAAAGTTATGGCCATTTTTGCGCACTGAGGTCACTGTGGATAGGGTGCATACCACTCTAGGACAGACACAAAAATCCAATTGCAAAAAATTCTGATAATTTTCTATCACCAAACTTAATATCTCATCTCAAAGAGGGCTTTCTCCCTTTGATTTGAATCAAATATCTCACCGATTGGAGTTTCCCACCAAAAGTTACAAACCATTTACTGATAATGGGTCCTATGAACTGCATCCAAATAGCTAGTCGGAAAGGCAAAAGTAAGGTCCATGAAGAACTCTAAAGGGAGGTTAGAGACTCCAGGATCTCCATGAATGATGAATCCAGCTTGGAACAAGATTACCATGGTGATATGCATGAGGAAGTGCCCAATTTGGATCCCTATAGCCTTCTCAACCATACTTTATGTCAGCATGAGCTTCATCACGTGGGAGAGGTATAATGACATGGCCCAGAGGATCCACTAGGTTTTATCGTATGGTACCACGTGAGTGTAAGGGAGGGGTTTAAATAAGGCAAGGAATGTACATTTTATAAGGTAAGGTCCCATAAATAGGGGGTAGATAAGGGGTATTTTCATATATTTATTGCACGCAGGTGACGTCACCTTATTACTACTAGTGAATCTCATGTGTGACGTGGTCACCAACCACTACCAAATGATGTCTAAATTTGATTAATCAATTGAGCAAACGACCCTCTCAAACTCTAGGAATCAACAAACCTTAAAGAAACTCACCACTCTTGTAGCTTAGCTAGCTACAACTTCATCCCAAGAGAAGGCAAATGAATCCAAGTGTGAGTCTCGACACCCTCCACCACTAGAGCCACTGGATGGTTCACAAGGTATTCTTGGATCTAAGGGTATTCCCCCTTCTACTTATGAGGTTGGTGAACTCTCTAATGCTCATAATGAGCCTTTGTTGAGCTCCCCCATCAACCATGTAGCCAACCCTTCAGTGAGGCCCTCTCCCACCATTGGTACAAGCTCCCCTAATCTCCCTCGAAGCCCCAATGGAGCTTAAATAAATCAGCCCCATCATGGAAAGTATGGTATTAATGGCCAACAGCATGGCAATCATGGGTAGCATGGCTATAATGGAAATGGGATAAATGCACAACATGGTATGTATGGGCAACAAGGTATGTATGGCCATCATGGTATGTATGGACAACAAGGGTTTCATGGGCAGCAAGGCCCTCATGATCTCCATATTACTCATCAAGTACAATTGGCGATCTCCCTCCCCATCAAACTTGGAGGAATGGAACTCTAAGTTAGAGTCCTACTTCAATATCTACCCCCACACTCATGATCTAAAAATTATATTTTCTTCTCTCCACTTGGAAGGATTTGTCCACATATAGTGATGCTATATCAATTGAGGAGAGAACCAATAGTTCATTGATTGGGAAGACTTTAAAATGCATATGGTTCAAGTATTTGTATCCCACGTGGAAAAAGAGCAGTTGGAAAGACAATGGTACACTCTTAACATAATCTCACTATGCGAGAGTACACAAATCAGTTTATGAACTTGACTGTATATGTGGAGAGCATTAGTGATTATGCCAAATTGCATAATTACATCTATGGGTTGGAACTGGTCCTATCAATGGATTTCATGGCTCAAAATCCTGCCACACTACTTGATGCAATTGAATTGGCTGAAAGATATGCAAAGATGTACTGTAAGAATGAAAGTTTTTAGCAAGGTTATGGATAGCCCCATACCCCTTCGAGATCAGCCCCATATGGAGATGGTTTTAGAGGAAAGTCCATACATAACAGAAATCCCAAAATATTCACTTACCTCCCCTTCCATGTTGAAAGAAAACATGGCACTTTTGGGATAGCATTTGGCTCTAATGCTGAGAGTAAATATGCTAAAAATACACACTCCAATCCATCACCCTTGAATGGCTCTAGTGGACAAGGGTTCATTTCATCGGATATTGTGAAAGAACGAAAGGGAAAAGGCCTATGTTTTAAATGTGGGGACACTACAAGATATAGACCTTATACCGATGTTTAAAGCGACGAAAATACAAACAACAAAATTGGCCCCCATCGTCGCAAAAAGCATCGTTATTTACGACGCCATAGAAACGTCGCTATTAGTGTTGCTATATGCGTCACTATATGCATCGCAAATGCGACGCATATAGCGATGCAACCACTAAATTTGTGACGCAAGCTGCCCTGCCACATATAGCACTGTGTGCTGTATGAGAGCCATACAAAATAGTTTCTGCACTACTGTATACAAAGCTCTTGCAAACAAAAAGAATGTATACTGAAATCATAAAACTGATACATGAAATAAATACATGATCGCATAAAAAGCGATTGGTACAATCATGATAGGATATCACTAATACATAGAAAATGTCTACATAGATCAGGCGACTAAAAAATAAAGGTGTGTGAGCTCCAAGGATCCAAGGGCGAGCTACAAATCCTCGTCCCTCGAAAGCTCGTCCCGCCGCAAAGGAGCATCGAACAAATTCTGCAGAAAAAGAAACAACACATCAATCCACCATACAATAATGCATTCAAATATCTCATGGTAACTACGGACAAGAAAGATGAGTGACTTGCAGGGCCGCCGCGTCTATACAATCGGTCGATCAATGCATTGAGACCGTGCCTCTCTGCATATCGAGTCTCAAGGCCTTGCGGATCGCGATTTGTAATGGAGTGCTGCAAAGAAAACAAAATGCTAACCGTTAGAAACATGATTGTTAGTAGAAAGAATATTTCAGAAAAACAAACAAACTAAACAAAAGAGAAACTTACAAAGTCCTCCAAATATGTCCTGTGGCCGCCACTCCCAAGATGATGGACTACTCTGGTCTCGAGTCGTGCCCTCGCCGCCTCCCACTGCTGACTCCAACGTCCTGGCGAATCTGTAGCCTCCTCCCTTAGTTGGCGCCAGTCGTCTGCATCTAACCACTCGGGCTTTGCAGCCCCACTCTTGATTGCCTTGCGTGCGTCGGATCGTCTATGTGACATGTATGCACACATGCAATTCATCATCCAGCCCGTAGAGAATCTATCTATTGTGGCTGGCACCGGAAACTCCTCGTGCAAGGATGCTACTATGTAGTCCTTGCTCCCCTCCAGTATGTTCTTCCAATGATCCAGGACGTTGTGCCGAAAAACTTGTTGGCACAACTCTCTCATGCGAGCCATCACCCTCCTCCCCTCATCATTCATGATGATGGCTCCTGACCTACTATCAACCAGATATCCATAAACCCTAGGAGTCTGCCTAAGATGGGTCCTCTCCCATCTCCGTCCACGCTCCTGGGCATATCCAAGAGACCCCTCTACATCCCGTGTACCGACGGGGGTAACCTCTCTCGGAGTGCCACCAAAAGGGGTGCTACCTGCTGACGGCTGCACAAAAGCCGGAGTAACTGGAGTAGACGTCCCCACAGGTGTGACTCTCGTATTCATCTCGAAACAGTATGCAGCTGTTGATACATGCATGGATGTTATTGTAGTCCATGCCAAGCTTCCGTAAAATATATCGTGCATCATCACGAGACTCAGGCATGGTATTTGTAGGTGGTAATATATGATATTTCAATAACCTGAAAAAAATCATAAAACACCTTGAAAAAGCAGAAATGTTTGTAATAATAGTGTCAAAAAAAAATCAATGAAGCTTATGTGCAAGGTACCTAAATAACTTGGTCACACTCGTATCGCTCCACCCGTATTTTGTTTGCACACTTAAGAGTGCAAGCAATGTCTTCAACTGAGATACTCGGCACCCATCATATAATGGTATGGATGCTTCCTCTCTAAGTGGGTCAGATGTCTCGACATCCATGGGAATCAATGCATCGATCATTGCCTCCATCTCAGGCTCCAAGATTGTAGGTAGGTCGGAAAGGTTGTCTGTCTCCTCTGGCATTGACGGTATAGATGGGCCTTGTGAGTGGTGGATTGACTCTTGCAATCCATCCATCGCACGTCCACGAACTCTTCTAATTGGCCGCAAAGGGTGCACTCCCCCTTGGGTCGAGACATCACCCCCCTGGATAGAAAATTTGCCAACAAGACCCAATCTTATTGTGTATGGTTTTCAATTAGCTTGCGAGTACAATGCATGATTAATATTAACTTCAAATTACTGTTTGCTGAAAATCTGCAATTGTCTGATCAATGATCTCAGATTGAAACTCGCCAAATCGTCGTACGTGTTCTATAGACAATCGGCGTTTTCGTCTAATTGCTAACTTGCATTGAGAGCAAGGACATGGGATACACTGATTAAGATACGCCTCGCGATCTTGAACAATAATACCTTCTTCGTTTTCCATCTTATCTACATTACAGCAAACGAGGCTTAAATGGATAGCTTTATGGAGATGTATGTCAAGTTGCAAGTTGACCATAAATCTTGCATTGTACATAGTAGTTGAGAGATTTATTGATGTTATATCTCGGCCCTATATCATGCTCAAGGATTTGTTTGTCCCGGTAGATAATTATTCGTTATTGTAAAAAACTACACTAGAGGGGTTTGAGTATAAGTAATCCATTTATGAGCATCATTGAGGATCTCTTAGTCTAATAATAAATCACTCTCAACAAAAAGCATCTTAGAAATGTGGTTTTTTTGTCCTAGGATCGTGTATTAAAATTAAAGCCATCTATGAAATTTATCAACTATAGTAATAAAATTTGTTTCAATCAATTCTACTCATAGTCATAAGACCTGAGAGAAAATATCCTATACTCAATTTAAGGGATTCTTCTTCTATAACAATACTTTTGGGTTCATTTTGATGAAGTACCATAATGACCATTAGCTAGGGTATCATTTTCTTTTAGTCCTTCTGTTGACTAGTTGGCATGATTTCTAAATTTTTATGCCTATAAAGTAAATACAAAAACAATGAATTATGCATATCACAATTAGATCCCCTACTTGGACATTATGAAGGATATGATCAATTTTAAGCCATCTTAAAGAGTCACCAATGTACGTGGCCCATGGCAAAGCACATTGCATACCATTATCGATAAGTCTATTATTGTGCATCTTAAATCTCCTAATTAGACGTTATAAAGTGTATGACTAATTTTTAGCCCTCTTAAGGAGTCGATGTAATGGTACCCATAAAAAAAGCAAAGTGGATACCATTACCATAATCATGGATATGCTATCATTCCAATATATGTTATCTTTCTCTTTCTCTCCCTCTCCCTCCCTCTCTTTCTCTTTCTCTCGCATTTCCTCTCCCTCTCACAATATATCTTAACACTCTCCAAAAGCAAAAGGGAGAGGGAGAGAGAGAATGCACTCTCCCTCCCTCTCTCTCTCCCTCTCCCTCTCCCTCTCTTTCTCTTTCTCTTTCTCTCCCTCTCTCATTTCCTCCCTCTCCCTCTCCCTCTCCCTCTCCCTCTCTTTCTCTCTCTCTCCCTCTCTCTCCCTCTCCCTCTCCCTCTCTTTCTCTCCTTCTCTCTCATTTCCTCTCCTAACAAGCAAAAAAGAAAGTGATTTAAACCTTTAATAAGAAAAAGGGAGAGGGAGAGAGAGAATGCACTCTCCCTCCCTCTCCCTCTCCCTCTCGCTCTCTTTCTCTTTCTCTCCCTCTCTCATTTCCTTCCCCTCCCTCTCCCTCTCCCTCTCCCTCTCTTTCTCTCCCTCTCTCTCCCTCTCCCTCTCTTTCTCTCTCTCTCTCATTTCCTCTCCTAAAAAAGCAAAAAAGAAAGTGATTTAAACATTAAATAAGCAAAAGGGAGAGGGAGAGAGAATGCACTCTCCCTCCCTCTCCCTCTCCCTCTCCCTCTCCCTCTCCCTCTCCCTCTCTTTCTCTTTCTCTCCCTTTCTCATTTCCTTCCCCTCCCTCTCCCTCTCCCTCTCTTTCTCTCTTTCTCTCTCATTTCCTCTCCTAAACAAGCAAAAAAGAAAGTGATTTAAACCTTTAATAAGCAAAAGGGAGAGGGAGAGAGAGAATGCACTCTCCCTCCCTCTCCCTCTCCCTCTCCCTCTCCCTCTCTTTCTCTTTCTCTCCCTCTCTCATTTCCTTCCCCTCCCTCTCGCTCTCCCTCTCTTTCTCTCCCTCTCTCTCCTGTCCCTCTCTTTCTCTCTTTCTCTCTCATTTCCTCTCCTAAACAAGCAAAAAAGAAAGTGATTTAAACATTAAATAAGTAAAAGGGAGAGGGAGAGAGAGAATGCACTCTCCCTCCCTCTCCCTCTCCCTCTCTTTCTCTTTCTCTCCCTCTCTCATTTCCTTCCCCTCCCTCTCCCTCTCCCTCTCTTTCTCTCTTTCTCTCTTATTTCCTCTCCTAAACAAGCAAAAAAGAAAGTGATTTAAACATTAAACAAGCAAAAGGGAGAGGGAGAGAGAGAATGCACTCTCCCTCCCTCTCCCTCTCTTTCTCTTTCTCTCCCTCTCTCATTTCCTCCCCCTCCCTCTCCCTCTCCCTCTCCCTGTCTTTCTCTTTATCTCCCTCTCCCTCTCTTTCTCTCTTTATCTATTTCTCTCAAATTTCCTCTTCTAAACAAGCAAAAAAGAAAGTGATTTAAACCTTAAACAAGCAAAAGGGAGAGGGAGAGAAAGAATGCACTCTCCCTCCCTCTCCCTCTCCCTCTCTTTGTCTTTCTCTCCCTCTCTCTCCCTCTCCCTCTCTTTCTCTCTCATTTCCTCTCCTAAACAAGCAAAAGAAAAAGCGATTTAAACCTTAAACAAGCAAAAGAAAGAGAGAGGGAGACTCACCGATGAGATATGGCGAGTGTGGGGCGGCTCCTCTTTGCGATGAAGGCTCCTCCTCTCCTTCGCGAACAACGGCGGCGGCGGCGGCGACAAGTCTTCTTCCTCTCCTTCTCTCACGACGGTCACTCTCTCCCTCACTCTCGCTCTCAAAATACACAAGCCGCAAACGTGAAATGAAACCGCGCTCGGTTTCGGCCTGTTTTCCCTGTGGAGCGTCGCTATTTGCGTCGCTATTTGCGACGCAAATAGCGACGATATTAGCGACGCCAATAGCGACGCCGCTACTCGCCGTCGCTAATCGGTGTCGCTACTAGTTCAAATCCTTATAGTGGGATAAGTACACTGTCGACCATGCCTCCAAGTGTCCTTAGAAGACAACGAAGGTCAAGGTTCATAGCATATATGTAATGAAAAATTGGCACAATGATGAGGATAACTTACCTGTTGACAATGATGGACATGTTGAGGATGTGGATCACGAGCAGTTCTATGACCTGGAGTATGGGTTCCCCTTTTACTCAGGTGATTGTCTATTCCAAGTACTTGAATTGACATCCCACCTAACTGCCACCTTCCTTTGCTCCATCTCCTTGGATGCTTGGATAGGTTTCAGAGCCCTAGTACCCTGCGTATTCAAGGCAGTATTCGTGGAAAGCATATCTTTATCCTTATGGATAAGGTATTACTCATAGTTTTATCAATAAATCAACCATTAACAACACCCCCTAAAAGTTCAAGTAGCAAATGGAGAGGAAGACATCAGCATACATGTATGTTTGCAGTCCCCCTATGCTTGGTTGAAAATTATTTGGTATTAGTTGACCTAATTGCCTTAGATATGGTCCCCATCCATTGATGTTGTCTTGGGTTGTGATTGGCTGAAACAATCGGGAAAATTTGCTATGGACTTCTTTCAACTCTATATGGATTTTCTAATGCATGGAAAGCTCATCCTCTTAGAGGGAATTCAAGATAACACTTATTTTCAACTCATTACAGCCTCGAGGAAGTTACTATATATATATCCTCTACATCACGTGCATTCAAGACCTATTTCTAAATATATTTATCTTTGAATTTTTCTTAAATAAAACATAACCCTTTTCTATTGAATCTGTAAATAAGCCCTTTATATTACACCCTTATATATGTAAAAAATGTATAAAAATGGTATTTTAAAAATACATTATTTTGAACTCACATGATACACACATATATTCATGAGTAACTTACCCAAGATTATAGCAAAGCAACTCAAATGGAAGTGTAAGAAATGCTCATAGATCTTTGACTTATACTTGAATAAGGAAAATTCAGATCAGCCCTCCAAAGTATCTAAGGATTGAGCCTTGCAAGCCTTACTTGAAATACCATAGTAGAGAATTTGGGAATATTCTAAGTTTCACTTTCAAATAAGGAGTAGAGAATTGACCAAATGGCTAAATCTTAATCCCATATTTGAGAGTGAAACTTGGGGGGATTGCTTATATTGTATCTAGGGAAATTTTCACTTTCAAGTAAGGAGATAAGATTTGACCATGTGTCCAAATATTAATCACATTAATAATTTTCAAACTTTATAAATTTTTTAAAATTCTTGAATATATGGTTTTGAGGAGTATAGTGATTTATTTCAGATTCCTCTAGCCCTTCCCTCTAAGAGGCAAGTGGACCACCCACTTGATTTAGAGCCCCATTCCAAGTTAGTGAACAAGCCACCTTATAGACTCTCTAAGTGTGAACGTGAAGAGACTGCAAAGTAAGTGATCGAGTTGCTTGAGATGGGTTTCATTAAACCGAGTTCTTTCCCTTATGCACCCCTTGTCCTATTAGTCAAAAAGAAAGATAGCTCATTTCGCATATGCATCAACTATAGAGACTTGAACAAAATCACTATGAAGAACCACTATCCCATCCCACAGTTTAATGACTTGTTGGATGAGTTGAAAGGGGCATGCTTCTTCACTAAGATTGATCTATGCTCACACTACCATTAGATTCATACGAGAGAGGGTAATTCGATCAAAATGGTTTTCAAGAGACTGATTGTGGACTCTATCATTTTCTAGTGATGCCTTTTGGGTTGACAAATACCCCCGCCATATTTTAGAGCGTCATGAATAAATCTCCTCACCCCTTCTTGTTCAAGTTTGTGCTCATTTTCTTTGACGGCATCCTCATTTACAACAAGTCACAAGAGGAGCACTTTGCACATGTTAGAAGGGATTTCTAGTTAATTTTTTAAACGATCTGGTAAGCCCCACCATTCTCCATAGATCTTTATAAGTTCATCAAAATATTTATATTTGTGCGTAGCTAGATTTTCAAGGTTACTTGTCGAGATACTATTGCGAGACTTTCTAGAATATGAATCCTTTAGAGTATAAACATCTAATTCTAAGATTTCATCCCGATTTTATTTCTAGCACGAAAATTTCCTTTGATTCTATAACTTAATGTGTTTTCATCTAGTAAAATTGTTAAGTCTAAATTATTAGCACGCCATATTTTCTCGTAGAGATAAGCGTGAGATAATAAGTTCTTGAATTGGTTATTTCCAATTCTTAATAATCTATATCGGTTAAAAAATTTTAAGTTCAATTTTTGTTTAATATATTAAGAGAGCATCAACTTTTTGCTAAGGAAAGTAAGTGTATCTTTATGCAGACATTTGTGGAGTACTTGGAATATATTATTAGTAAAATGGCATACAGGCTGATTCCCAAAAGGTGTAATGTGTCAAGGACATGCTCACTCCATCCAGCACTACTTCATTACATGGTTTCCTTGGTCTCTCCTCATTTCATAGATGCTTCATTAAACATTATGCCATCATTGTGTTTACCACAGCACAGAGGAGCGGGAAAATGGAGCAGAGGAGCAGGAAAATGGAAAAAAGGAAATAGCAAAAAAGACGCAGGATAAAAGAAGGAAAAGGCGCCTTGGCCGGTAATCAGACCGTGATAAATTTAAATGTTCGGGCACAACCCCCAAAAAGTCTCAATGTCGCCCCGAGACAGCAAAAGAGTAAAAGGCGCACCATTAAATGTGGAAGCGCTCCCGAATCCTTGTAAAAGAGTGCCAAGCTCGCTCTTGTGCAAACTGTATGCATTAGTTGGGAATAGGATAAATTAGAATGGTGGGAAATGGGAAATGGGCTTAGGTCAATGTCCGGCCTTGTAAAAAAAGGGATGACCGCCCAAAGAAGAGAGGGCATGTATATAAAGTTCAAAAGTGAATGACAAGCTCATTCTTGTGTGTGGCAAAAAGTGGCTCTCTTCTTCTTCTCTTCTTCTCTTCTTCTTGCTTGTGTGTGCTCTTGAGAGAGGGAGTGTGAGAGTGTGAGGGAGTGAGTGTGTGGGAGTGAGGGATCAAGAGGGTGAAGCTCTTCACCATCTCCTCTTCTCTTCTTTTCTTCTCTTCTCTTCTCTTTTCTCACACGCGCGGCTATGGAGGATGGAGCTCATGGGAGAGGGATTGAGGTTGCTTGAGCTTGCCAGAAGGATCGTGGAGCTACCGGTGTGCAAGAGAGAGGAGGGTACTCAATCGAGCATCAAGGTAAGCTCACTACACTCATGAGGTAGGCATAGCGCGTCGGCTATGTGAGAGGTAGCCATGGCCGCTCGGCTTGAAACGCTTGATCAATAAGCGGTCTGTAGGTATCGGGGTAGAGCTTGTGGCTCCCCTTCATTTTGGTTCCGTTGTCGGGACCAACGGAATTGAGCCTTGAGCGCCGCGCATATCAAATCGAGCATAGGAGTAGGGCCTTTGCCCGAAACCGTGCTTGAGATAGATAGGAGATTTAGGAGGTTTAATCGTTGGAACAAGTAAGTATTTTGAGTTTTTTTATGAGTGCTTGAGTAGGTAAACACAACTCATGCTTGGTTTTGTGATTTTCTGTTAGCATTAGATAGGATAGGATTAAGATTTGAAACTGAAATGGTAGGGTTTTTGCTGCTATAAATCTGGTTGCAATAAGAAAAAGAAGGAAAAAATCATGTTTTTAAGGGGGAAATCGCAACGGGGAAAGGCTCTAAGGTTAGAGAGTGGTTGGGCAATGCTATGTAAGGCTGGGGTAAGGGGAGAAGAGCTCATTTGCATTCTGACTTAGTTGAGAGAGAGCAAGAGAGAGTGAGAGAGCTACAAGCAGAGGAGAGGAGCAGACGCCCTTCGATCACACTTCCCGGATGCTACAGTATACAAATCTCTTCCCTGGCATGCCCTTATGTGTATTTAACAGCCTAGAATAGCTAATCGTCAGCAAAACATTAGATTCTGCACCATTCTCATTGTCCGAAGTGCACCGACCCCGACTCGTTCGGACGTCCGAACCCTAGAATCGGGCAGTTGGCTGCCCCGAACCTAGGGTTCGGTGTTCGTCCTTTGAGCATTTGGCCACGTGCCAATCGGCCTTCAGGCTTCGGAATTTGGCCTTCGGGCCATCTAGCCATTTGGGCCTAGCATTCGGGCTTTGGCGGTTCGGCCCCTCCGAATTTGGGATTTGGCCATTCGATGTTCGGACGGCCAAATTGGCCTGCCCGAACCTGGCCATTCGGCCCAACTCTAGTTCGGCCCTTGGACTCGGACATTCAGCCTTCGGCCCTCGGACTCGAACATTCGGCCTTCGCCCCGACCGAACGAGACATTCGGACTTCGATGGTTCAGACGCCAATTCTGGGATTCGGACCTTGCCATTCCGGCCAATTTTGGACGAATGCATTTTTTGACATTATTTTAATAATTTAAGCCCACACCCACGTTGCCGACACTAGTGCGACCCTGTAGGCGCAAGAAAATCATAGAAAACTTGGCCCTGTGGCTAGGAAACCTAGCAGAGTGTGTTGTCGTAGCCTAGTCGCAATAGCAGACCAGACATCAGACCCCCACATACTTGAGAGATGCCGCAGAGACCCGGATTTTAACCAGGCAGCCGTGTGCTGACCTCATACCCAGTGGCCAAGAGCTGAAGATAGCATTGACATTGCACTTGAGTGCCGTAATCCCGCACACACAGTAGGCCACATTGGTTGTGCACTGAAAGAGCAGAAAGCGTGGATTCGCACCGAAGGCACAGACACCACACCGAGTGTACATAATTTGAGGATTGGTTGTAATAACAAGGAATACACTCGAACATAATCATTCAAAGAACCCACCAATAGGAGTGAACCCCAAGACTTAGCAGACAAATAGGGTTAGGACCCAGGAGGACGTTAAGTGGACGCGAGGATCCAGAAGACGACAACATAGAGGATCGGGCGCTGCCAGAACTACTCGAACTGATCGACGGCCTTGTGGAATTGGAGGCAGAAACAATGTCAGGATCAAGAGGCAACCAAGAAGAGAACCGACTAGACCTAGGAGAATTCCCAGTCTCAGTACAGAAACTAGTCCATGACTACGATTTACTTAATAGGACCGTGATCCAGGGCACACCTGTGGAAGAAGTGGTAGCAAGCCTCAAAGAAGAGAGAACAGCAATCAGGAAAGCACTAGAAGGCATAATTGCCTACAACCACGAGCAAAGGGCTAGAAAGCTACAACAAGACGTAGATATGTACGAGGCTAGAAGGGTGCTAGACCTAGCTAGGGTAGCCACATCTGGACCGAATGACGAGAGGAACGGGCAGCAGAGGCTGACATAACATTGAGCGAACTTGTAGCCAAGCAACTCATGGACAATACATCCGTTGAGCAGAGTGCTACAGCCCTAGCCACCGCACTACTCTCAGGATTGGGAGTCACGCAAGGGGCTAAAGGGTAGGCTAGAATCCCTATCGTAGCAAAACAACTAGCGAAGTATGAGCCTAGTAGTGACCCATACAGCTTCATGGAACAGTTCGAGCAAGTATGCAAAGCAAACGGTCTTACTGACCTTGCGCAACGCTCTCAAGCTTTTGTCCTGTGCTTAGGCGATAAGGGGAGAATCTGGTATTCTAGCCTCGATGACGCAGAATGTACAAACTTTGCTCACCTTAAGGCCCTCTTCATCAAGAGATTCTCAGAGGCAAGGTATTCTGACAACCTCATCGTCCGGTTAATAAATATCAGCCAAAGGGAGAAGGAAGATGTCAGGGACTACGTCACTCATGTGCGTACCCTATTCAAAAGGATCCCTACCAATGAACAACCTACTGAGAGGGTAGTGTCTACAGTATTCATGAATGGAATTCGGAGTGAGGAGCTCTACAAGGCTTTGGCCAATAACTCTACCTTGCAACGAGACGTGCTAGCTAGAGTTTTCAAAGAGGCAATATGGGTAGATGATCAGCTTAGGGAACGAAGCATGAGGACTACTAGCCGAGAAAGTGCAAATCAGAGGGATCCAGAGAGATCAACTATTTCGAGAGAAAAAACAACCGTTAGTGTGCAGGAAAAGGGAAAGAGTATGGACCAAGGCCAGGAGATGGTAGAGATGAGAATGGAGATTGCACGACTACAGGAACTGATAAGGAAGCCTGCGCGATCGCATGTACAGTGTATATATTGTGGCGGCAATCACCTCCCAGCTCAATGCGAAGATCCCAGATCTAGGCCATGCTCAAATTGTGGTAGATTCGGGCATGATTCATTGCATTGCAGGATGCCGAGGAGATTCTCATACGCACAGCAGTACAATCCTCCGTACTTAGGTAATAGACCACCCAATTTCTTTGGGAGGGGAGCCCAATTGGCGCTCCCTACACCAAATGACTCAAGACCTGCCGTACCTAGGCTAGAGGTGAACCCAACAGGTATACCAAGACCACCAGGGCCTTTTGTAACCCAACCACCGAGCAATGCTCCAGTTCACTATGTGGAAGAGCCTAGTGAAGAGGAAACATATGTCAACCCGTACATATCCTATGACAAGGAGGGCAACCCAGTCCTGATGGACTATCGATCGGTGCTGGCAATGGCATTAGGTAGAGGAAGAGGCAAAGGCTTTGGAGGGCCAAGCCAAGATCCGATCACATGCTGGACTTGCGGTCATCCAGGCCACATTTCATCACGTTGCCCAGACAGGGAACAGGCTAATAAGGACAAAATGGATCTCCGATGCACAGAATGTGGGATCACTCACCTGTTTCCTGATTGTCCTAGGCGAAAACCATCAGCTAGCTCTGCCAACGTACCGTCAGTACCTCTGGGACTATTTGGAGTGGAAACCTTTGATAGTGAGGACACACCTATCCCACTACAGGTTATGATACGAGCTCAAACAAGGCAAGCAGGCATCTCTCTGTCAGGACTTAGCAATCTTGACGCAGCCTCGATAGGGAAGAAAAGCCGTAGGTAGAAGAAGAAGAGATCGGAAGCTAAAGTCGCACTAAAAATCGAGAGTGCTACGACTCTGCCTGCTGGAAACAAGGTCTCGGATGCAGAGGCAGAGACCTCAGCCCCGACGACAGCCGAGCTAGGGAGTGCCAAGGTAGGGGAATATCCCCATCCCAAACGACAACTCGAAGCTATAGCCAAAGTCAAGGAGTGGGCCAACGATGCCCAGGAGCACCTCAAGGATGCTGAACCCATACTAGAAGATCCAATGGACGATTTTTCTAGCGTGAGCATACCAGTCTCACCCACAAAACCACAAACTAAAAGTGTATCCTTGCCATAGGGGGCAACTCAGCAGAGCAAGGCCAAAGGGGGACTTACCAGGGCAGACAGAATGCATGGCCCAGGAGTGTTAGCCTTAGGGGAAGACAAGAGCCCAACAGTCTCCTTGTAACCTTGCTGTCCACCCCAGTAACTCTAAGCGTAGAAGACCTGCTTATGCAGAATCCTTCTTTATGGCAGGAGCTAAAAGATTTGGTGGAGGGACACACAGGACTTACGGGTGCTGATCAGCAAGATCATGATGCAGTTGCGCAAATCCCAAGTCTAACTCTACACTCAACTCCTAAGTCATTGCACATCAATGCTATCTGGGAAGGCACTGAAATGCATGCAGTCTTGCCTATTCTAGCCTTAGGAGATATGACACGGAAAGGAATTGTAGACACAATCGCCGATGTTAGCTTACTGAGCCATGCAGTTTTAGAGGCATGGGGAAACCCTCCTGTAGAGACTGCCAGGTTCAATGTCACGTTAGAAAATGGAATGAAGATAAGGCCATTCGGAGTCTTAAAGAACTAGCCAGTAAAGATTGCAGGTGTGCAGTTTTCCTAAACTTCACTGTCATGAAGGGAGTGGACTACGACATACTGCTAGGCCGAACTTGGATGAGAAACGCTCGAGTCATTGAAGATTGGGGGAATGGTTTGATCTTCCTAGGGAGTAGAACTGAAGCAGTAAGGGTAGAGATGGACACTTGGAAAACAATCCCCGTTGACCTAAATGCCATCTCAGTCATGCTGAAAGGTGATACTCAAACGACCAAACCCTATGGATCACTCACTAAATATATTCCCTGCCCTGAGGATGAGTGGCATTGGATGCATGTCTTGGCAACCATTGACTTATCATTCTCAGATGAGGAAGAACTATATCAGCAGGCTGTTAAAGCCGCAACCATGCCATTAGAGGAGCCAACTCTGCCACTCTGCATGATGGCAGGAAGCTCACTCAACCCAAGGAAACCTGTCTCGTTCCATATCCCCTGCAATAAGCTAAAGCTTCAAGAAATCGTAGAGTATCTGACAGACACACTGAAGGGCAACTTGGCTGCTAACCTAAAGCCTCTATGTGATCTATTGACTAAGCCAGAATGGAAATGGACCAAAGTCCACGATCTGAATTTGTTATATAATTGGGCTTTAGTTACTGACGACAAGGAGACTGGAGAGGAAAGCTTAGGCGATGATGAACGGTCTGTAGAGCAAGACTCTGACGACGAGGAATATGAGGACTGCCACTCTACAGGAGATGAAAGTGAGGAAGGGATAGATATAGTAGAGTATGACACAGAAGGGAGAACGATAGAACAAATCAAGGCAAACTCGAGACCCAGGAAGGAAAGGACAAATTGGAGTGAAAAAGGAGTCATGCGGATGGAGTGCGATAGATCCTGGCTAGAACACATGGGAGCCATGGATTACGAGCAAGCCGGAGTAACCCCACCATGGGTGATCCCAGTGCTCAAGACGGATGCACCTACTGAACTACGACCCCCTGGGGAAACTCCTTCCTCGAGCGAGGGATGCGAGTTTAACTCAGAGTCGGAAGTCACCACTGAGAGTGATCTCGAGATACCCTAACCCTCTAAGGTCAAACACACAAAAGGAGACTTGCCAGTCCACCTAAGGTGCAGGAGATTAAAGGAGGAGGCCACGACGCGAGCGAAGGGCTCAGGACCAGAGAGGCAAAAGAAACCGCAGGATCTACCCAAACGGTTTACAAAATTTAAAAAGGGTGACAGAGTAGTGATTCTACTAGGTGCGAAGAGGCAGGGCCAAACTAGTGAATCGATTGAAGGACCCGCCAAAGTCAAGGAAGTCAACTTGGCTGGGGAGGGCAAAAAGCCAAGACCTGTATTCATTGCAGATGATTTGATCGAGGGTGAGGAGGCCAAACTTGTTGCAGTCTTGCAAGAGTATATTGATGTATTTTCCTGGACATTGGAAGAACTTAAAGGGGTCAACCCTAGGGTTGTGACTCATAATATCCCAATGGTCCCTGATGCAGTGCCAACAAAGCAACGCCCTTACCCCATGAATCCCAAACACGCCCATGCAGTAAAAGAGGAGATTGATAAGCTCATGAAGGCGGGATTCATATATGAGATTGAGCACACGGACTGGGTATCACCGATTGTGATCGTGATGAAGAAGAATGGAAAAATCCGAGTGTGCGTTAATTAAAAGAAAGTTAATGCTGCTACGAAGAGGGATAACTACCCTTTACCATACACCGAGCACATGCTTGAGAGGGTAGCAGGTAAAGAGGCCTACAGTTTTCTGGACGGCTTTTCGGGCTACAATCAAGTGCAAGTGCACCCCGATGACAGGCACAAGACTGCCTTTGCCACGGAATGGGGTGTATTCGCCTACATTGTCATGCCCTTTGGGCTGATGAATGCGCATGCGACTTTCCAACGCTTAATGTGCACTATCTTCAAAGATATGCTTAGGCGCGAACTAGAGGTGTTTGTAGACGACTTATGCGTACACTCTAGTTGGGCCGAACACTTAGAGAAATTGAGAGCTGTCTTTGAACAGTGTCGGTTATACAACCTCTCATTGAACCCCTTGAAGTGCCAGTTTTGGGTAAAACATGGATGTATCCTAGGGCACGTGGTGTCCAAGGACGGCATCGCCACGGACCTTTCAAAAGTCAGAGTCATTGTCGACCTTCCACCACCCAATAACTACAAGGGAGTTCAGTGTTTCTTAGGACATACTGGATATTATCGCCGCTTTGTACTAAATTATGCACTGATTGCTAGACCATTCTACAAGCTGTTGATTGTGTTTGAGTGGACTAAGGAATGCCAACATGCATATGAAGAGTTGAAGAAGGCTCTTACCACTACACCAATCTTACGAGCCCCAGACTGGAACATAACGTTTCATGTGCACATAGACGCCTCTAAGTTTGTTATTAGGGCTGTGTTATGCAACCTGGTGAACATAACTTAGACTATCCGGTGAGTTTTGCCAGCAGGTAGCTCACAGAGACCGAGATGAATTATTCCACCACAGAAAGGGAGGGGTTGGCCATGGTATTTGCTGTAAAAAAATTTAGACATTATCTGTTGGCCACTCCCTTCGTCTTCTTTGTTGGCCATCAAGCCTTGCTCTATCTTGTGAAAAAGCCTTGCGCTATAGGACGCATAGCTAGATGGTTACTTCTCCTATTGGAATTTGACTTCTCAGTGGTTGTACGCAAAGGAAAGCAACATTACATGGCTGACCATATGTCCCGCATACCCACAGGAGAAGCCGTTGGACAAGGCATACCTGACGATTTACCGGATGCTCATCTCTTTAACCTGTCTAGTGAGAGAGAATTGTTTAAAGCTGGTCTAACGCCATATTGGGCCGATGATGTAGTTCAGGTGCTGGAGAACGGATTACCTGAGAGACCAATTGAGAAGGCCAGGTTGAGGAGACTTATTTTGAAAATCCAACCATACCAATTGATAGTCGACCAACTCTATAGGTTAGGACAAGACGGTTTGTTGCGCAGATGCATGTGTGAGCACGAGATGCACGATGCATTGAAAGAAGCACACGACGGAATCACTGGAGGACACTTTAGTGGGGATACAACAGCCCGAAAGGTGCTGCAATCCCAATTGTGGTGGCCCACCCTATTCCATGATGCTGCTAAATTTGTGAAGCACTGCGATGATTGCCAAAGAACCAAGGTGCCCGTGCGCAAAGATAAAATGGAGTTGACCCATGTCATAGCCCGACAACCCTTTGAAAAATGGGGCATCGACTTCATTGGACCTATCAGTCCCACGGTACAGTACTCTCAGGCTCGCTACATCATAGTGGCAACTGATTACCTAACGAAGTCGGCAGAGGCAAGAGCTACAAGGAAGAACGACGCTAGAACCACTGCAAAGTTCTTGTGGGAGCAAGTCATTTCACGGTTTGGGTGTCCAATAGAATTAGTCAGCGATCAAGGCACACACTTCATTAATGAGGTGATATCGCATCTGCTCTCTACTTTTCTAATCATTCACAGAAAATCCTCACCCTATTACCCTCAGGCTAACAGATAAGCAGAATCCACCAATAAAATCCTAGTCAATGTACTCACAAAAGTGATATCTACATCTCGGAGTGACTGGGACAACAAGTTAATGGCGGCCTTGTGGGCCTATCATACGGCTTATAAAACAGCTATAGGCCAGACGTCCTTTAGGCTGACTTATGGAACGGAGGCCATTCTGTCCTTAGAGTTTTTTGTCCCTAGCTTAAGGATAGCAATGCAGGAGTGTTGGGAGGGAAGAGATGCTTGGACAAATCGCTTGGTAGAGCTAGAACATCTCACGGGAACCCGGCTCTTGGCCACCCATGCGCTAATTTGTGAGAAAGCACGGAGGAAAATGTGGTTTGACAAGCATGTCAAACAACGTGACTTTGATCAGGGGGATCTCGTTCTGCTATACTCTGTGAAGGGTCACAAATAAAAAATGAAATTTCGTGGACTGGGACCTTTCTGAGTACGTGCCATTAGTCGAACGGGAAACATTGAATTAGAGACGCTCGAAGGTGAAGGAATCGGCTTTTTCAATGGCAGCCACATTAAAAAAATACTATCTTCCTTCCCACCCATTGCATGAGCCACCTATGTTGGAAGCCTCTGTCAATGTTTGCGTGGCTACTATTACGGAAATAACAGATCAAGATGAAGAAGCAGTGGCACCCGCCTACTTACGAATCACCGTCACTGCGAAAAATACCTATTCTTTTGATGCTTTGATTGAGGAAGGTGCCGATTACAATATCTTGGCGCATGACCAGTGGACTCGCATTGATCAACCTAAACTGCAGCCCACCAATGCCAAACTCACCTTATTTCGGAGGAAATGCTTACACGCTCTTAGGGAAGTGCAAAGTAGTCATTTCTATCGAGTCTGAACGTATACCAGCTTTCTTTCACGTGTTGCCTAACACAAAAGGGGCCAGTACTATGTCACTATTAGGTCGTACTTTTAAGAAGCAAAAGAATTGTAATGTGGATTATAATCTAGATCGCATCCATCTTGCTATAGGCAATGTGCGCATAGTGACGACTTTCAGCAAGGGATGTTCTGACCCTTTCAACATTGTGAAGCCACTGGTAGAAATCGCTACGACCGCACTTACGCTCAAGTCTACACAAAAGGACACTAAGGTCTCACAAGCTCTAGACCCTAGACCCAAACACACCAGGAGTGCTCACAAGGCCAAGGAGTCTAAGCTTATATGGGTGCCAAAGCGGCAAAGACCACCTCCGGGTAGACCACCCAAACGTGCTTCTAAATGCCAAAACAATCAGTCATCATGGCCTAAGAGGCAATTTGGATGTTATCAACATAGGCACACTGTTAAGATATCAAGCTCCACTCATGATATGCCACGGTGATCGTTGTGCATTTATGTCACCGACTTGTTAACTGCAGATGCGGTTGGTACACCGCCCATGAATAATAGCTAGATGACACCTATCCTTATCTACTCTAGTTCATGGCTCAGTTAGTATGCCACCTTAGTTAGTTGAGTCTGGTTTGAGACCCATATATAGGGTTCTTCTATTTCTCTGTACTAGTGTTCTTTTTTGGCTTACACAACTAAGAAGAGGAAAACTGTTTTCAGCCTCCACCTTTGTGTGTATTCTCCCATTGTGTAAGTGAGAAAGCTACAAGTGAGACTCCTTCCTTCTCTTCCACAATCTTGACATGGTATCAGAGCCTGGTTTGTGGTAAGAACCTCAAGAAAGCAAACCAAGTTCACGGTGTTCTGGTAAGAGGACCAGTGTTGCTTTCATTTTTTGAGTTTGGGAGCAAGTCTCTGCAGGTAGCACAACCGAAAAGTGCAAGAGTACATTGTCTCAGATTGAGACGCCCTTTACGGTGTAGCAAGAGGGCAGTATATGCTGTGGGAAAGGGCTTTAGCCCTTGGTTGCCCTGTTTTTTTTATTCGAGCCCATTTCAGGGCCGCCTCCCTCACGCACACAGGAAAAGGCCCTATTTTTTGCTATGCGACCACTGTTTTACAGGTCGATGAAAAGTTACTATAGAAATTGCATTGTATGGCTGTGCACAGAGACATTGGGAGTTACAAAATCATCCTTATTGCTTGTTGATGCAAAATCCTCACTAGAAAGTGACTCTGTGGTCAAATACCACTTTCGTCAGTTTTGCAGATTTGCCCTTGTGAGGCTGAAGCTGTGTTTTTTGCAGTGACAGAATTTTTTGCAGTATTCTGTAATGGCGTCTGATTCTCTTTCACAGATTGTCACTGAAAATCTTGACAAGGACAACTTCCAAGCATGGAATTTTAGAATGACAATTTTCCTTATGGGAAAAGGATATTGGGAATTTGTTGCAGGAAATGAAGAAGAACCAGTTCTTCCTGATGTTCCCAATCAACAGCAAATGCAGGCATTTAAAGGATGGCATGAGAGAGCCAGAAAAGTTCCGTATTGGCTGTCTATCAGTATTTCAGACTCTATGATTGTGCATATTCAGGATGCAAGTACGCCAAAGGAGGAGTGGGATACTTTGTCAAAAATGTATAGCATAAATACGCAAGCCAGGAAAATGCAGCTCAAGCAAGAGTTGCACAATGTGCAAAGAGAAAGTATGAGCATCAATGACTACCACATGAATGTGAAGAAGATTGCAAATGCACTTGCTTCCATTGGGTCACCAGTGGAAGATGATGATTTAGTTTCTGTGACCTTGAATGGTCTAAGAAAGGATTATGCACAGTTCCGAACATCCATTTCCGTCCGTGAAAGATTTCCCGATTTTGAGGAGTTGATTGCTCTTCTAATTTCTGAGGAGCAGAGGAATGGTGGTGCATCTTCTTCAGGAGAAACTTCAAAAGAAGCTGTCTTCTACTCAAATGCTGGAAGAGGTAGAGGCAGAGGTAGAGGAGGCCGATCTGGAGGCCGTGGTAGAAATCAGAATATGCAGCAAACTCAAGAAAACCAGTCCTATGGAGGAGGACGTGGTAACTATAGAGGAAGGGGGAGCCAAAGAGGTCGTGGCGGATGGCAAAGAGGGCAAAATGCAAACAACAATGTTGAATGCTACTACTGTGGTAAAATGGGTCATATGGCTAAAGACTGCTATAAAAAGCAGAATGACATCATGAATGGAAAATTGCAACAAGGGAATTATGCATCTTTTAGTAGACAGGGTGATGACAGAAATGAGAATTTGTTTATGGTGCAGCACATGACCAATTCTGTGACAAGTGCACGAGAAAGCAACGATGTGTGGTATGTTGACTCAGGTGCATCAAACCACATGACAGGTCATGCAGAATGGATGCAGGATGCAAGGAAAATAGAAAAACCAGGATTTGTGGAGAGTGGTGATGATACTGCACATCCTATTCTGCAGATTGGAAAAATTCCTTTATCTATGCAGAATGGGAAAAAGAAATACCTGTCGAATGTATTTCATGTCCCGAATATCACCAAGAACCTGGTTTCTGTTGGCCAAATGGTTGAGCAGGGCTTGCAGGTCAGATTTAATTCTCATGGATGCTTTTTTGAGGATATGAAAAATAAAGATCGCTTGATAGCAAAAGGAAAGAAGAAGGGCAAAAGGTTTACGTTGGATGCAGACATGCCTGAATTGAATGCAACAATGTTTGCACATGGGACCGGCGTAGTTGCAGATATTGATATCTGGCATAAATGCATTGGTCATGTTAATGTATAGCGACTTAAATCAATGCAAGCCCAAAATATTGTTGCAGGATTGCCTAAATTCAAGGTTGCAGAAATGCATAAAGTATGTGAAGCTTGTCAATTTGGAAAACAGGCAAGGAAACCATTTCCTAGACATGTTCAAGAGAGTAAGAAGCCATTGGAATTAATCCACTCTGATGTGTGGACTACTAAAGCTGCATCTATTGGAGGCTGTCATTATTTTCTCACTTTTATTGATGACTATAGCAGAAAAGTTTGGGTGTATTATTTGAGCAAGCCATGGGAAAAGAAAAATGGGAGAAAGCCATGGATGAAGAAATGGATGCCTTGGAAGAAAATGCTACATGGGAATTGGTACCTTTGCCTAAAGATAAGAATGCAATTGGTCGTAAGTGGGTTTATAAGGTGAAGCACAATGCAGATGGCTCTGTGAACAGATACAAGGCAAGATTAGTAGTCAAGGGGTATGCAGAAACATATGGCATTGATTATGAAGAAACATTCAGTCCGATTGCAAGGATGGCAACCGTAAGAGCAGTCATTGCTATGGCTACATCAAAGGGATGGTCTTTACATCAGATGGATGTAAAGAATACCTTCTTACATGGTGATTTGCAAGAAGAGGTCTATATGGAACAGTCACCAGGTTATGTGCATGCTATTTATCCTGAGTTTATTTGCAGGTTGAAGAAAGCCTTGTATGGCTTGAAGCAAGCACCTAGATCATGGTCTGACAAGATAGGACAGTATCTTGTCACTATTGGCTTTCAGATTTCCAAGGCATATTTCTCACTTTATGTGAGAAAAACAGAGAAATGTATTATGCTGCTTGTCATTTATGTTGATGAATTGATTATCACAGGTGATAGTGATGAAGATATCCTTCATGTGAAAATGCTATTGAAGTAGAAGTTTGAGATGAAGGATTTGGGAGAGTTGCGTTATTTCTTGGGCATTGAGGTGATTAGATCACCAAGTGGGATATGGCTCTTATAGAGGCAATATGGATTGGACATGCTGTCCAAATATGGGATGACAGGCTGTAAGCCTATTTCAGTTCCTTTGGAGCAAAATGTGAAGCTGAGCACAGATGCAGGTGAGCTTCTGGAAGACCCTACTATGTACAGACGCATAGTAGGAAGTTTGATCTACATGACTATTATCAGGCCAGATTTGAGCTATGTTGTTGGATTGGTAAGTCTGTTTATGCAGGCTCCAAGAAAACCACATTTGGATGCTGCTAGATGCATATACTTAGGTATGTGAATTCCACATTGCAGTATGGACTATTTTATGAGACTGGGGTTCAGATACAGTTGTATGGATATACTGATGCTGATTGGGCTGGTAATATTTCTGATAGACGATCTACTAGTGGATATGTATTCTCTTTTGGGAGTGCTGCAATCACTTGGAGCAGCAAGAAACAACCTACAGTTGCCTTGTCGAGCACAGAGGCTGAGTACAGGGGTGCAGCAATGGTTGCATGTGAGGTAGCTTGGTTGGATAAGCTACTTTATGATATGCATCAGCCTATAGATGGGTCAGTTGTCATTTATTGTGGCAACATGAGTAGTATACACTTGGCAAATAACCCAGTCTATCATGCTAGAACAAAGCACATTGAGGTGCATTATCACTATGTGCGGGAGAGGTTTTACTGTTGACATATCGAGCTCCACTCGTGATACGCCAGGGTGACCGTTGTGTATTTATGTCACCGACTTGTCAGTTGCAGATGCGGTTGGTACACCGCCCCTGAATAATAGCTACATGATAGCTATCCTTATCTACTCTAGTTTGTGGCTCAGTTAGTATGCCACCTTAGTTAGTTGAGTTTGGTTTGAGACCCATATATAGGGTTCTTCTATTTCTTTGTAAGAGAGTTCTTTTGGCTTACACAACTAAGAAGAGGAAAACTGTTTTCAGCCTCCACCCTTGTGTGTCTTCCCCCATTGTGCAAGCAAGAAAGCTACAAGTGAGACTCCTTCCTTCTCTCCCACAATCTTGACATGGTATCAGAGCCTTGTTCGTGGTAAGGAGCTCAAGAAAGCAAGCCAAGCTCGCGATGTTCTGGTAAGAGGAGCAGTGTTGCTTTCATTTTCTGTTTTGGGAGCAGATCTCTGCAGGTAGCACAGCCGGAAAGTGCAGGAGTGCATTGTCTCAGGTTGAGACGCCCTTCGCGGTGAAGCAAGAGGGCAGTATATGCTGCGGGAGCGACCTTATTTTTTTGATTTGAGGCCATTTCGAGGCCTGTTTTGGAGGCGGAAGTTTTCTGCACGCACTCAGGAAAAGGCCCAGTTTTATGCTGTGCAGCCACTGTTCTACAGGTCGGTGAATAGTTACTGTAAAAATTGCATTGTATGCTTGTGCGCAGAGACATTGGGAGTTACAGAATCATCCCTGTTACCTGTTGATGCAAAATCGTCACTAGGAAGTGACTGTGTGGTCAAATACCACTTTCGCCAGTTTTGCAGATTTTCCCTTGTGAGGGTGAAGCTGTGGTTTTTGCAGTGACAGAATTTTTTGCAGTCTTCTGTAATGGCATCTGATTCTCTTTCACAGATTGTCACTGAAAAGCTTGACAAGAACAACTTCCAAGCATGGAAGTTTAGAATGACGAATTTCCTTATGGGAAAAGGATATTGGGAATTTGTTGCAGGAAATGAAGAAGAACCAGTTCTTCCTGATGTTCCCAATCAACAGCAAATGCAGGCATTTAAAGCATGGCATGAGAGAGCCAGGAAAGTTATGTATTGGCTGTCTATCAGCATTTCAGACTCTATGATTGTGCATATTCAGGATGCAAGTACGCCAAAGGAGGCATGGGATACTTTGTCAAAAATGTATAGCACAAATACGCAAGCCAGGAAAATGCAGCTCAAGCAAGAGTTGCACAATGTGCAAAGAGAAAATATGAGCATCAACGACTACCACATGAAGGTGAAGAAGATTGCAGATGCACTTGCTTCCATTGGGTCACCAGTGGAAGATGATGATTTAGTTTCTGTGACCTTGAATGGTCTAGGAAAGGATTATGCACAGTTTCGGACATCCATTTCAGTTCGTGAAAGATTTCCTGACTTTGAGGAGTTGATTGCTCTTCTAATTTCTGAGGAGCAGAGAAATGGTGGTGCATCTTCTTCAGGAGGAACTTCAAAAGAAGCTGTCTTCTACTCAAATGCTGGAAGAGGTAGAGGCAGAGGTAGAGGAGGCCGATTTGGAGGCCGTGGTAGAAATCAGAATATGCAGCAAACTCAAGAAAACCAGTCCTATGGAGGAGGACGTGGTAACTCTAAAGGCAGGGGGAGCCAAAGAGGTCGTGGTGGATGGCAAAGAGGTCAAAATGCAAACAGTAATGTTGAATGCTACTACTGTGGTAAAATGGGTCATATGGCTAAAGACTGCTATAAAAAGCAGAATGACATCATGAATGGAAAACTGCAACAAGGAAATTATGCATCTTCTAACAGACAGGGTGATGACATAAATGAGCATTTGTTCATGGTGCAGCACATGAACAATTCTGTGACAAGTGTAGAAGAAAGCAATGATGTATGGTATGTTGACTCAGGTGCATCAAACCACATGACAGGTCATGCAGAATGGATGGAGGATGCAAGGAAAATGGAAAAACCAGGATTTGTGGAGACTGGTGATGATACTGCACATCCTATTGTGCAGATTGGAAAAATTCCCTTGTCTATGCAGGATGGGAAAAAGAAATACCTGTCCGATGTATTTCATGTCCCGAATATCACCAAGAATCTGGTTTCTGTCGGTCAAATGGTTGAGCAGGGCTTGCAGGTCAGATTTAATCCTCATGGATGCTTTGTTGAGGATATGAAAAATAAAGGTCGCTTGATAGCAAAAGGAAAGAAGAAGGGCAGAATGTTTACATTGGATGCAGACATGCCTGAATTGAGTGCAGCAATGTTTGCACATGGGACCGGTGTAGTTGCAGATATTGATATCTGGCATAAACGCATTGGTCATGTTAATGTACAGCGACTTAAATCAATGCAGGCCCAAAACATTGTTGCAGGATTGCCTAAGTTCAAGGTTGCAGAAATGCATAAGGTATGTGAAGCCTGTCAGTTTGGAAAACAGGCAAGGAAACCATTTCCTAGACATGTTCAAGAGAGTGAGAAGCCATTGGAATTAATCCACTCTGATGTGTGGACTACTAAAGCTGCATCTCTTGGAGGCTGTCATTATTTTGTCACTTTTATTGATGACTATAGCAGAAAAGTTTGGGTGTATTTTATGAAAAAGAAAAGTGAAGTTTTTGGGCATTTCAAAACTCTTAAAGCTATGGTTGAAAAAGAAACAGGTCTGCAAATAAAATGCCTAAGGTCAGATGGAGGGGGAGAGTACCTCTCAAATGAGTTTGCAAGGTTCTTGCAGGAGCATGGCATAAAGCAGCAATATTCATGCAGTCATACCCCACAGCAAAATGGAATTGCAGAAAGAAAAAACAGACATATTGGAGAGGTGTCTCGTGCCATGCTCAATGAAAAAGACCTGCCAGATTTTTATTGGGCTGAAGCAGTTGCTACAGCAGTGTACATAATGAACAGGACTCCCACTGCAGCAATACATGGAATGACTCCAGAGGAGAGGTATACTGGTAGGAAACCAGATATTTCTCATTTGAAAATTTTTTGTTGCATTGCCTATGTACATGTGCCAGATGAGTTGAGATCCAAGTTGGATCCAAAAGCTGAGAAGTGCATCTTTATTGGTTACTCTCTGCAGCAAAAAGGGTATAGATGCTATAACCCTTCTACTCGTAAGTTTACAGTGAGCAGAGATGTTGTTTTTGATGAGATGAGTAACTGGTATAAACCAGTAAATGTGATTGATGATGTAGATGCACAAAATGGTAATGCTGCACAGAATTCACAGCAGCAGTCACAAAATATTAGTGGACCTGGAGCGTCCTCTAGCAGTGGTTCACATTCTTCGCCATGGACAGGCAGATTGAGATCAGGAGAATCTTCTCAAAGTAATGCAGATAATGGTATGCAGGTATCACGAAAAGGAAAAGAGAAGGTTGATCAGCCCATGTTTGATGTGAATGCAGGTCACTCTTATGTGGATGGTGAATCCAGTGGCTCAGAACAGAGCATTGATGATGAGTTGGATATTCCTTCTATTGTTACACCTGGAGTAAGGAAGACCAGGGATGTTTTGAGAGCACCTGGGAGTGAACCCACTTTGCGCAGGTCTACCAGAGTTAGGTATCCTGTGGATAGGCTGAAATATGATGGATTTACAGCCATTCACTATGCATATATGGTCAAGGTGATACAGGAACCAGAACCCACTTCTTTTGAGCAAGCCATGGGAAAAGAAAAATGGGAGAAAGCCATGGATGAAAAAATGGATGCCTTGGAAGCAAATGCTACATGGGAATTGGTACCTTTGCCTAAAGGTAAAAATGCAATTGGCTGTAAGTGGGTTTATAAGGTGAAGCACAATGCTGATGGTTCTGTGAACAGATACAAGGCAAGATTAGTAGTCAAGGGGTATGCACAAACATATGGCATTGACTATGAAGAAACATTCAGTCCGGTTGCAAGGATGGCAACCGTAAGAGCAGTCACTGCTATGGCTGCATCAAAGGGATGGTCTTTACATCAGATGGATGTAAAGAATGCCTTCTTGCATGGTGATTTGCAAGAAGAGGTCTATATGGAGCAGCCACCAGGTTATGTGCATGCTGTTCATCCTGAGTTTGTTTGCAGGTTGAAGAAAGCTTTGTATGGCTTGAAGCAAGCACCTAGAGCATGGTCTGACAAGATAGGACAGTATCTTGTCACTATTGGCTTTCAGATTTCCAAGGCAGATTTCTCACTTTATGTGAGAAAAACAGAGAACGGTATTATGCTACTTGTCATTTATGTTGATGATTTGATTATGACAGGTGACAGTGATGAAGATATCCTTCATGTGAAAATGCTATTGAAGCAGAAGTTTGAGATGAAGGATTTGGGAGAGCTGCGTTATTTCTTGGGCATTGAGGTGATTAGATCACCAAGTGGGATACAGCTCTTGCAGAGGCAGTATGGATTGGACATGCTGTCCAAATATGGGATGACAGGCTGTAAGCCTATTTCAGTTCCTTTGGAGCAGAATGTGAAGCTGAGCGCAGATGCAGGTGAGCTTCTGGAAGACCCTACTATGTACAGACGCATAGTAGGAAGCTTGATTTATATGACTATTACCAGGCCAGATTTGAGCTATGCTGTTGGATTGGTAAGTCAGTTTATGCAGGCTCCAAGGAAACCACATTTGGATGCGGCTAGACGCATACTCAGGTATGTGAAGTCCACATTGCAGTATGGACTATTTTATGAGACTGGGGTTCAGATACAGTTGCATGGATACACTGATGCTGATTGGGCTGGTAGTATTTCTGATAGACGATCTACCAGTGGATATGTGTTCTCTTTTGGGAGTGCTGCAGTCACTTGGAGCAGCAAGAAACAGCCTACAGTTGCCTTGTCGAGCACAGAGGCTGAGTACAGGGGTGCAGCAATGGTTGCATGTGAGGTAGCTTGGTTGCATAAGCTACTTTATGATATGCATCAGTCTACAGATGGGCCAGTTGTCATTTATTGTGACAACATGAGTAGTATACACTTGGCAAATAACCCAGTCTATCATGCTAGAACAAAGCACATTGAGGTGCATTATCACTATGTGCGAGAGAGGGTTTTACTAGGTCTTATTGATCTAGTTTATGTCAGCACAGAGGATCAGGTAGCTGACATATTCACGAAGGCATTGGGCGCAGAGAAGCTGCGCAAGTTCAGAGACCTGCTTGGTGTGCAGGAATTGGGATTGAGCTCGAGGGGGAGTGTTGACATATCGAGCTCCACTCGTGATACGCCAGGGTGACCGTTGTGTATTTATGTCACCGACTTGTCAGTTGCAGATGCGGTTGGTACACCGCCCCTGAATAATAGCTACATGATAGCTATCCTTATCTACTCTAGTTTGTGGCTCAGTTAGTATGCCACCTTAGTTAGTTGAGTTTGGTTTGAGACCCATATATAGGGTTCTTCTATTTCTTTGTAAGAGAGTTCTTTTGGCTTACACAACTAAGAAGAGGAAAACTGTTTTCAGCCTCCACCCTTGTGTGTCTTCCCCCATTGTGCAAGCAAGAAAGCTACAAGTGAGACTCCTTCCTTCTCTCCCACAATCTTGACATTTACTAGGTCTTATTGATCTAGTTTATGTCAGCATAGAGGATCAGGCAGCTGACATATTTACGAAGGCATTGGGCGCAGAGAAGCTACGCAAGTTCAGAGACCTGCTTGGTGTGCAGGAATTGGGATTGAGCTCGAGGGGGAGTGTTAAGATATCGAGCTCCACTCGTGATATGCCAAGGTGACCATTGTGCATTTATGTCACCGACTTGTTAGCTGCAGATACGGTTGGTACACCGCCCATGAATAATAGCTAGATGACAGCTATCCTTATCTACTCTAGTTCGTGGCTCAGTTAGTATGCCACCTTAATTAGTTGAGTTTGGTTTGAGACCCATATATAGGGTTCTTCTATTTCTCTGTACTAGTGTTCTTTTTTGACTTACACAAGTAAGAAGAGGAAAACTGTTTTCAGCCTCCACCTTTGTGTGTATTCCCCCATTGTGTAAGCGAGAAAGCTACAAGTGAGACTCCTTCCTTCTCTCCCACAATCTTGACATACACAACGACGCCGCGATGGATCCCCAAAGATCTCTTGCGAGCGCAAGGCTACTATGAAGGCAACCCCTGGATTTGGGTGCCTAAGAATGGCAAGTCTAAAGGCTCATCTCCAAGCAACCTCACTCCAGTCAGAGAGGCTTGCAAACCTAGCGCCTGGGCCGTAGTTAGCAAGCCACTTCCGGCTGTGACTAATGAGTCCCAACTAATTTATCGACCAAAGCAATCGCTAAAAGCCTCAAGATTACCTCACTCAAAAGATTTGAATACTTCCGTGACTGTGCACTCAGAACCTAGCACGACTCCCATGCCACTAGAGCTTTCTACAGCACTTCAAAGTGCTTCGGAGTGCAAAGCCACACCCGTGACACCTGCAATGGAGTCACTGCTGTCCAGCTCAATTGCACCATCACCACCAGTAGGTCTTAGGCCTTCCTATCCGGTACGATCTTTCCTTTCCTTGGCTAAAGACCTTGCTGAAACTTCCAGAGATGACCTTATGACCTGCATTAAGGTGTTAGACCACACTTTCACCACATTTGCGAGGAGGTATGAGCGGTTGGACCTAGGTCTTCTTGATGAACCACTTGCTTTTGATGTTCGTGCATTACCATGCACTTGGGAGGAATACGAGTTTATGACTGTTAAATTCCCCAAGATTGCTACCGAACTAATAGCAAATGAAGAAATCTCAAAGGAGCAAGCTGCTCTCAGGCGACTAATCACCTCATACTGTAAGCCTCCTCTTTCTGCTCCCGAACAAGAATTACATGAGCTCACGCAACTTGTAAGCTCAACTTCCTCGTTCTTACAGCAGTGGTTCACTTTGCGGACTCAATGGGAAAAGAAAGGCTATCGTATCATGACAAATGCTGAACAAAGGAGGGCAATCAAGACCCTTGAGTACGATCCTACTTATGTGGCATCTCTTTCATTTAGAGTTTTGGCCATTACCCGGAACCAACACTTAGATGACCAGGTCCTAGCCCATCCTTACATTGACCAATTCCTTACGGAAGAAGAACTGCATGTTGCAAGCCGCCTTAATACCGGAGATATTTTTCACGATGTCTTGACCTATATCTCCCAAGTTTCTGTACAACCCTGTGAACTCGATCGTCACACTCAACTTGAGTACAACCCTGCATTTTATGAGTGGCTATTGGCCGAAACACCCCATCACAATCACCTTTGATATCCTCACCACTACGTTCAAATCCTAGAAAGGATTTTCATCTTTCCGAGGGGGAGGAATAAGGCTAAGAAGGCATAAATAATTGTTGAAAGGTTGAACTTAGTAGTGATCAAAATAAAAATTAGTTAGCAAATTTTTTCAAGTTCTTTGCATTCCTGTTTGCGTATTTTTCATGCATAGCTTAATCTAGCCATGTTTTTCTTTTCCACTTGTGATTAATGAAAAGTATTTTGTTTGGGCAAGAACCCAAGATGGCTCATCACGATCGCGCTCATAAGCTTCCCTTCACGGAAGAAGAAAAGCAAAAATACATGCTGAATATGGAAATTCAAGCTTACTGACGGCTGAATTTCCAAACTGTCCACAACCTATCCAGGGTCGTGGAAACAGAGGAAGCAGCTAAGCAGGTCATAGAAAAGTGCAATATGACCAAGTATGTGGAGAAGGCGGAGCAAAGTGTGGATCATGCAAGGTGTGTTGAGTTCTTACGAACTTTCGACTCTGCCTCCAAGAGTGCCACAGTGACTGTGGGAAGGGGGAATGCTGCCAGGCAAGTCAGGGTACCCTTGAGCAAGGAACTAGTAGAAAAGGCACTGGACCTAGAATCAAGGGCCGTAAAGAGACCAAAAAGGGATGTCTTGGCCATGCTAAAAATGGACAGGAACCAGGTGCGGTCCAACGACGGAGTCAATATCCAGGACATCCCTGATGACGAAATCTGCATGCATGCTAAAGTCATGCACATCCTCTTCTCCAGCAATCAATACACTGCCTATATGGGCAGAATAAATGTGCATGTGCTTGAAAGCCTCATGGCCAATGCACCAGAAGAGGTTGACTGGAATGAGTATGTAAGACACATAATCGAGAAGGCTGCCGTAGCGCTAGATCTGGGAAGCCAACCTGCTGGAGGTGAATCCCCAACAGCAGCAAAAGACAAGAATAAGGCCACCTCCAAAGCATAATTCATTGGATATGGAGGTGTACTAACCGCCCTCATTGAAGAAGCAGTAAAGGAGGCAGGAGCAGCAGAGGAGGAGCAGGAGAGACCGCCACCCTCACCACACTACGAAGAATCCTCTAGCTCTGACGAGAAAACAAAAACTGATGAGAGTAGTGATGAAGAAGAAAAGCAAGAAGAACAGTGCCAACAGCAGCAAAGAGAGAAGCGCACTAAGCGCTTTCAATAGGAAAGGGAAGAAGAAAGGAGGAAGAAAGAGAAAGAAGAACTGCAAAAAGCACAAAGAGTGTCAAGAGTCCAGGAAGCAGAGAGGAAAAGGAAAGAAAAAGAGGATGCACAGAGAATGGAAGAGGAGTCTAGAAAGGCCGAAGAGGAGAGGAAAAGAAGGGCTGAGGAGGAGAAAGAAGCCTTGAGGAAGAAGGAACAAGAAGATGTAGAACTTGCAATTTGCCTATCTATGGAACATCATGAACGACAGGGAAAGCAAACCCCACCCCAGGAGGATGAGAACCCGGACACGAGCTTGAATGTGCCAGATCCCATCCCGCTGCTAGTCGCAGAGGGCAAGGGCAAGGAGGCCATCACGCCTGTCTCCCTACCAATTTTGTGCCAACTAGCCCTACTACTTCCATAATAACCTCCCCACCCCAGGAACTTCGCCAAAGGTCGATGAGAGCAATATGGTCACATGGCTGCAGTTCCTGGTGGAAAGGGAGTTGGCAAGAGAAGCAGGCGTGGCCACCCCAGTGTCAGAAGTGAAGAGGGCAGCCACGGCTGATGTGGAGCCAAGGCCAGAGCTTAAAAGACAGAAAACAGAAGCTACTACCATCGCCCCCACCATGTCCCATCCCCCACCTCCAGCAGGCCAGTACGATGAGTATGTTAAAGAGCTACTCTCACAGCTAGAAAAGGCCAAGGAAGAAAAGAGAACTGCCATGGAAGAGTTGGAAATAGAGCGAGAATCAAGAGCCACTCTCCAGCTGGAGAAAACTAAACAGATAGCAGAATACCAAAGGGAGATTGCTGTGCTAAAGGAGGAAGCCAGCAATAGAGATGCAGAAGAAGCAAAAGCCCTAAAGGAACGTGATGCTGCATGGGAGGGAAGAAGAAAAATCCTAATGGATCACCTCAACGGAGAGAGGGAGACCACTGCTCACTTGCGGCGCAAGAACAACCAGCTCACTGCAGTCAACCTGGAGGCACAAAACCAGTTGGAGAAGATCAAACAGGAGACTGCAGAGCTAGACCAGCTAAGAGAAGAGTAGGTGTGAAGAATGCATGTGAAGCTGGATCAGCTCAATGCGCAGATCGCCAATCACAGAAGAAAAGGTGCAAGAAGACGTGCAAGCAGAAGGGGGTGGACCAGAGTTTGATCTAGGACCTCAGGAGGAGGACTACGTCCCACCACCCTCTCCTCCACGACAAGATGAAGTGCAACCCATTAACATATCCACTGAGAGGAAAGCAGCCCTGGCTAAGCGCAGAAGAGAAATGGTGGAGAAGGTAAGGAAGAAGTTGAACGTTAGACCTATCCCAAGACAACTTGCCCCTCTCCCACCGCGCCCTGAGGACCTCCCCACTGGATTCCATGCAGAGCTAATCATCTAGGAACAGCAAGAATGTGCCCATAACCCCTTCGACTTGAGCTTTGAGCTTCCTACTAAACTAAATAGAGTAATGCCCATTGGAATTGTAAACGACGTAATCGCTATGGGTGCAAGGCTCAAGAACAAGTGGCTAGTGGAGCGAGAGGCCAACCCAACTGTTTGGGGAATCGAGGACCACGAATTTTGACATGATAAAGTCCTCCAGGTGCCTAGATTGGTGGAGGGCTATAATTGCCAACCCACCTAGAGAAGACACATTTTTTATGTCAACCTTGACGCTTGGATGGTGTTTTGTAACACCCTCCCTTCTGAGAGAAACGACCCCACTTTCATGCCGTATCCTCGAAGGGTAGGCGTGGATTTTAATCCGTCCATCCACAGCAGGTTCGACTTCCCTATCATCTATAATGCCAATAGCACCTCCTATAAAGATGCCCTTGTATTTACCCTCCCTAATTTATACAGTTCCATAGATAGGTTCCTTAGTGAGTTCACATCCTGTCCTGACCCCGCCTTCATAACAACCTGTAATTATCTTAGACTAATTAGGGTCCTAATCCACCAAGAGCTTGCACCTTAAGAACGCCACCTTCCATCCCTTTACTTCGACCCCAATGCCATAGATAGCAGCACCATGACTCGCCTCATGATGCGCGCTACTCTTTTGCCATCCTTCTGTATTGCACTGCTTGAAGATATGAGTGATAGTAAATTCACACAGTGCAATCACCCTTTCCTTTCCACCACTACTCTCAAGACCCGACTCAATCTCAAGGGCTACTTGATGAGCCGCAGATTCCTTAACAAAGCCCCTCGCCCTCCACAATCCCCTATCCACCATTCGGATGACAAGGATTAAACTCCCGTCATGCCCTTGTATCACATGCATCTATGTATAACCTCTTCAAAAAAAAAAAGCCACAAGGCAACAAAAGAAAAGGTGAACTGGGAAGAAGAGACAACAGCAAAGAATAGCAAAGCCAAGGGATGAATCTACTACTAAGCAAAGATAAGAGAGAGAAGACTTCACATGATGCGCTTGCAACTTCCCTTCGCCTTGTTGTGCACCAGAGTCACTACATCTAGGGTTCTCCCTAGCCCCTTCCCCACTTCACACTTAGGGCACATCAAGGGCAGGACTTTCAGACCTGTCACCCTAAGACTTGCATCGCACCTCCAATGACACACGAACTGGGTCCTCAAGTGTGGGACATTACCAAGGGCTTGCCCAAGGTTAGACCCATCTCCCAGTTCCACTGCCACGGGCACCACGCACTACACGGAGAGGCAGACACACCCCTTAGGGAGTACACAACTTTTCTTACAGGTTATGTTCGTGTTTCAAGGAGCGGCTACTCAGCTGAAGATGATCATCCACAGCATCCTTTAATGACCAACACTTTTTCCATGTGTTGGACATTACACCATTGCTGTTGGTTCACGAGCTTTTCTGCATTGGACTGGACGGACCAACATGCTTCATGTCGCCAACCATCTGCCTGCTGATAGCTACCATGACTGAACCAAATCAAGCAAAAGGAGTACTCAGTAATAGATCTGCTATTGGCATAGATCTTGGACCCTCATCTTCCAAATATGCATGCCTAGCGCCTCAAGATCTACAGATTTCTTATTGATTCCACAAGCCTGAAGATTTTTTAATGCAAGGTTGAAGATCTTCAACGCAACACTGAAGATCTTGAAATCAAAGACACAGATCTTCAATGTGAGGACAAAGCATATCTTTGTCAAGGTAGAGTTGGGGGGGGCTTCTCCAAGATAAATCCCTCCAACACCATCCGCCTAAGGGATTGCTTATTGATCAAACATTTCTGACGCTCAAGGGATGACCGACTACATATTTTTCACCAGCCAACTGGAATCCCTATCAACCATCGTAGAATGGACGCCACAACTGTGTGAGAAATGTCGAGCCTCTTCATGAAGCCTAAAGCATGCCGGAATCTCTCATGGTCATCATCATTAAACTCCATCAACCCTCATTCACACCTCACCTTTGAATCAGTGTCATCTACCCACCAGTTCCGCTTAGCAGTAGACCTAACTATCCCACTACTTCCCACCACAGTGCCATGGGACTGGCACTTGGCTAGGAGGGGGTAATGTTTACCGTGTTTACCGCAGCACAGAGAAGCGGGAAAATGGAAAAAAGGAAATAGCAAAAAAGGCCCAGGATAAAAGAAGGAAAAGGCGCCTTGACCAGTAACCAGACCCTGATAAATTTAAATGTTCGGGCACAATCCCCAGAAAGTCTCAGTGTCGCCCCGAGACAACAAAAGAGTAAAAGGTGCACCATTAAATATGGAAGCGCTCCCAAATCCTTGTAAAAGAGTGCCAGGCTCGCTCCTGTGCAAATTGTATGCATTAGTTGGGAGTAGGATAAATTAGAATGGTGGGAAATGAGAAATGGGCTTAGGCCAATGGCCGGCCTTGTAAAAAAAGGGATGACCGCCCAAAGAAGGAAGGTCATGTATATAAAGTTCAAAAGTGAATGAGAAGCTCATTCTTGTGTGTGGCAAAAAGTGGCTCTCTTCTTCTTCTCTTCTTCTTGCTTGTGTGTGCTCTTGAGAGAGGGAGTGTGAGAGTGTGAGGGAGTGAGTGTGTGGGAGTGAGGGATCAAGAGGGTGAAGCTCTTCACCATCTCCTCTTCTCTTATTCTCTTCTCTTTTCTCGCGCGCGCGACTATGGAGGATGGAGCTCATGGGAGAGGGATTGAGGTTGCTTAAGCTTGCCACAAGCATCGTGGAGCTACCGGTGTGCAAGAGAGAGGAGGGTACTCGATCGAGCATCAAGGTAAGCTCACTACACTCATGAGGTAGGCATGGCGCGTCAGCTATGTGAGAGGTAGCCATGGTCACTCGGCTTGAAACACTTGATCAATAAGCGGTCCGTAGGTCTCGGGGTAGATCTTATGGCTTCCCTTCACATTGCAACACCTTTGAATGATCGACTAAAGAAATTTTTCTTTTGGAATGCTACTGTTGATCATAGCTTCAAATAGTTGAAGAAAGTGCATACTTCAGTCCCCCATCCTCGTATGCCCTGATTTCTCCAAGATGTTTACCATTCAGTGTGATGCCAGTGGCAAGGGTATTTGTACGATCTTGCTACAAGAGTATGGTGTGATTGCTTTTGAGAGTTGCAAGATTGATGACAAGGAGATAAAAATGAATGTGTATGACTAGGAGATGTTGGTCATCCTCCATGCTTTGAGAAATGGCACCACTATTTGTATGGCAGCCGCTTTTAAGTAAAGAGTGAACATCAAGTCCTTCAGTACTTTCTCACTCCATCTACTTTAACTCCTAAGCAAAGGAGATGGGTAGCGACATTGCAAAACTATGATTTTGACATTTCTCACACTCGATGCAAAGATAATATCATTGCTGATTCACTCTCTTGGATGTGGGAATGCAGAGTATCCTCCATTTCAGAGTTGCATAGTGATTGGATTGATGATCTTCAAGACACTTATTTTTTGGATGAGGACTTCAGCCACATCTTCCAGAAATTATAACATGGAGTACTAGCTAAAAACTCCTAATCTCAACTCAAGCATGGCCTTATTTGGTCCCATGTCAAGATTGTCATCCCCCACACTTTTCCTTGCACATAGAAGATTATGGAAGAGATACATTCTTGCCCCATTGCTGGTCACTTGGTAGTTTTCAAAACATATAATAGGATTACCAATAACTTTCATTGGAAAGGCCTATGGAGGGATGTCAAGGATTTCCATGACAACAGAACAAGGATCACACGCTTAGGCATGTTGGCCTCTTATAGCCCCTTCCTATTCATGAAGGGAAATGGACACATATCACCATGGACTTCATCACGGGCCTCCCCATTACCAAGAAAGGATGGGTATACCTGGTAGTTGATTGCCTCACCAAAGCTGCCCACTTTATCCCCACTAAGACACAATACACTGCCTCTCAGGTGGCCATTCAATTTAAGGAATGTCTTCAAGTTGCATGGCTTACCACAAGTCATAGTGCACGATCGAGATGCTAAGTTTATGATCACTAAGCTTACTATGTCCCCATTGCATACCACCTCCAAAAAGATGGCCAAACTGAAAGAGTAAATAAATGGCTTGAGATGTACTTATAGCACTTTTTCCATGATGTACAACAGCACAGTGGGATACATAACTCCACTTGGTTGATGTTTTCTATAACAACTCCACCCACTCTAGCATTGGGGTTTTTCCGTTTGAGGCATTATATGGGTATAAGGTTCCCCTCCCTCCCTACAGAGTCTTATTTAGTAATAAGATCAACCCTCATAGCAAAGCCGAGTTGGATCAAATGCAGGCCCTACTTTATCAATGTAAAGTGAATCTTCAAAAGGTACAAGCTCACATGAAACTCTATACTGATGAGAAAAAAAGGCATTTGGAATTCCAAGAAGGGGAGCTAGTCCTCTTGAAGGTACCTAAGTCTCGTTACTCTACTCTCAAACAAGGTAGTAGCAGTAACAAGTTGGCACACCATTTTCTATGGCCCCTATCAAATCCCTAAGAGAGTTGGTGAATTGGCCTATCAATTGAGCTTCCCCCATTGGCACCTTAGTGGACTATGTGAAAGAAATTGCCCCATAGACAAAGAATGTATCATTCAGTATATCCCTTAGGCAATTATTGGGAAACGAGATAAGCACTTAAGATATCAATCCATCAAGGAGTACATTATCAAATGACAAGTCCTATCCCTTGAAGAAGCCTCCTAACGTCCACCAAGATAAGCACTTAAGATCTCAATCCATCAAGGAGAACCTTATAAAATGGCAAGTCCTATCCCTGGAAAAAGCCTCCTAGCATCCACCAACCACTATTTTCAATGAATTTCCTCATCTCCAAGATGTGCAATGCGGGCTAAAGACTAGCCAGTTATGCCCCCTTTTTACCACACCCTACCTCTGTAGACTGCACATTATTTTAGAATAGTTTTATACTTGCCCAAATCTCAGCAATGTGCTTTCTACATGGGTTGAAAAAAGCATATGTCATAAGCTTCGTTTTGACATGCGACCTTGGTGGGTCCACTACGGTTTACTGTATGGTACCACATGAGTGTAAGGGAGGGGGGTTATTTAAGGGAAGGAATATACATTTAATAAGGTAAGGTCCCATAAATAGGGGGTAGATAAGGGGTATTTTCATATATTTCTTGCACGCAAGTGACGTTGTCAAGCATTTTTTTGAAACTGAAAGCCCCTAGTCTAGACGTAGTTAGGATTGATTTTTTCTAGCTTAGTTATTTGCGTAACAGTTTGTTTTGTTATTTTGTAGTTGGATTTCTTGTGTTTGTCTAGATTAGGATTTGTTTCTACCATTTTGTTTGATTTGTTGATTGTGAAACTTAATAGCCTTGGTCGAGCTTGGTATTTTTTGAATAGGATGAAGCTTGTGTTTGTCAATAGCTACAGAACATTGAGGAGCTAGGTATGTTTTCTTGTCGAGACTCTTGCACATCACAGGGATTATGGGTTCACGAGCACTTCACGTTGCACTTGTTGATGCACTATACTTGGGGGTTGTCTCATGTTCTTATCAAATACTTCCATGCCATGGGTTGGGATTATACACATTTTACACCATCTTTGAGCACTAGCACGGCATGAGGTCCGCTGCAGCTATATACAGCATGTTTTAGATGCACGCACACATGGTAGAGCACCTGTCATTGAGCACGCACATTTCTTGCACGCACAATATTTGGGATGCTCATCACAAAGTTAGGAACCTCTGGTTGAGTGTGTAAGGAGGTTGGGTGAGTTTAGAGGGTCCTGAAGGACGCCATCAATTGTGAGATGGGTTGTTCATATCTGGTCAACATCTTAAGGACCATCATTTTCTAGAGTGATTGTGAGATTATGGATGGGTGGAGCAGAGTATATTATATCTTTTTGAAGAGAGTTGAGAGGTGAGGATAAGGAATTTTAAATTAATAAGGAATTTTGTTTGCATTTTGCATGACGCACGATCACATCAAGATAGGCTAGGCACAATTCTTCAATGCATACATATTTTTGTGTGAGCATCGATTGATTGATTGCATATCATGGTTCCGATATTGCATATTTCTCAAATCAAGAGTGGATGAGTACGAAGTTCTATTCCAAAGTATATTTCTGTTAGGCACACTGCATAAAAAAACAGGTTCATATCTAGAGAATATTTATTTTGAAGACTCAAGGATAAAAGGAAAAGATCGTACATTTTACATCGTCAATGAGTATTTCTTGAAGAAAAAGAGGACATGTGTATTGAAAGTATATGCAATCACAAGAACAATAGGGCAACGAAGGGAATAAGTCGTCTAAGATAAAAGATGGAGAAAAAATGATGCGATTTACGAAAATCAATAATTTTTTACTCGATTTTGACGGATTTTTGTAATTTTGCCCGCGTTGGCTTGTCGACCAGATGTGTTTGATTGTTTTGAGTACCCAATGACTATATTCGGAGTTTAAATGACGAAGTTATGATCCAAACAAGTTGCAAACATGCATAAAGCAGAAAAAACGAAAATAGTGAAAAGTAGTAAAAAAGCAAAAGCCAAAATCTGAAAGAAAAAAGCCTAATGTGTGTGAGTGTGGATAGAAAACTATATAAGGAGATGATAATGGAGAGTTCAGGGCCTTCCCCCTCTTGTACAATCGTATTTTGTGAGAGAGGAGAGAGGAGGGTCGCATGCTAGAGTAAGCTCTTGTCATGCTAATTTGAAAGCCGGAGCCTTTGGATGTCAAAGCACTAAGCATCGGATCATGGTTGTTAAGGTATGAGAATATTTTTCACTTGGTTTGTTTTCAAATTGTTGGATTTTTATGTTGAGTTGTGGTTGTGTGATGCTCTACCCGAATTAGGGTTTTAGTTATTTGAGCTACAAGAGGCAGTTTTTTATTGTTTTTTTTTTCGTGGTGTATTGTCAAATATTTGAAATTTTCAAGTTGTGTTGTGCATTCGACAAAGTCAATTACCCCAATCGGCACTCCTTAACGTCTCGTTATCGGGTTGTGAGTGAGGCTTGCTCTCGATCACCGCTTGCGTAACATCTCTTTTTTGGTGCCCCCACTGAGGAGTGCCAAAATTGACATCATTGTTGTTTTGAATGTGAGTTTGTTTTGATCTCTTGTGATTGTTGAAAATGGATGATGAATTTCCTGAGTTCCATGGTAATCATACTGAAGATCCCGAAAGATTTTTAGAAAAAATAGAGCTGTGATGTTTGATAGAGAGAGTGACTAATCTTGAGGATAAACTCCAGATTTTTAGATATCAATTGCAGAGAGAAGAACAAAATTGGTTGCTTGACTTTGAGAGAAGCTTGAAATTTAGGAAACAAAATTTGGACTATGAGACCATTAAAAATGCATTTCTATCTAGGTTTAAAAAAAGAGAAAGTCAATGTGAAATTTGGGCAAAAATAGAAACTTGTGTTCAAAAAGATGATCAGTGTGTTGAGGATTTTGCTAGAGAGTTTGAAAGATTGTGGAATCGATAGAGTTTAGCATTGTTAGAAGGTGAGATAGCCCCAGTTATGTTGAAGATAATGTATTTTGTAAATGGGTTGAAATTAGAAGATTGGAGGGTGAAATTAGAGGTAAAAAACCCTAAGACTTTTGAGAAAGCGGTGAAGATAGCTCAATATCAAGAGAGGAAGACCAAAAGAAAAAAAGAGTTAGGGTTTGATGAACCAAGGGAAAAGTTTAGTTCAAGGCAAGTTGAGAGAAAAAATTTTAAGGAGCAGAGACTTAGTTATGTCTATCCTGAGAGAGGCATACTATATTCTCTATTTAGGAGAGATGAGTTGACTTGTGAGAAATCAATTGAAGTATGTGAGGAGAAACTCCCTAGGGTGGTTGAGGAGAAAAATACTTGTTTGACTGATTGGAGTGAAGAGTCTAGGAGTGTGAATTCATACCCATTGACCACGGATACTTCTAGTTCAGTGACTAGTGATTTAACTAAAGAAGAGGGATCGACTAATGATACTTTGGAGCTTAAGGACTTTAAAGATGAGCTAGATGTAAAATATTACACGGCGCAGCGAACAGAATCTGAGAAAGAGATAGAGAGTACACAACAGATAAGAGGAGAATCAGTAAAATTCTTTAACTCCAAACAACTGATACAAAGATGGCTCTGTCCACCCGTGCGCTTCCACTATGTGAAGCTTAGATGGCGATCTAGACAGAAGATAGGTGAAGAGCTTAAGGCTAGCTGGAACAACAACTCTGACTGGGTGAAAGATGAGTGTTAGATGGCTGCGAAGGGGTTTAGCTTTTATAGCTCGCGAAGGTCGTTAGGTCGGCCTGCTGACCGACCTACCATATGAGCCTCCACTAGTCGGCCAGGGAATATTCCAGGGAATATTCCCTTTACCATCGGGCCGGGGGCGCTGCCCCCGGACCCCCGCCAGGGGGGCCGCTGGCCCCCCTGGGACCCCCCAGCCAGGGGCCGCTTCCGCGGCCCCCGGACCCCACAATAGGGGCCCCTTTTAACTCCCTTACCACGCAACTCAATGCAATGTGCCTCGAGTTGCTACCAGCTTAACCACTCCGTCTAACCCAAAGATTAGACCCACAATGGTCACCTTTTTGCCATCCGGTCACATAGACCTCATCTGATATACAAGTCAGGACTCAACCAATGTCCGGGCTCACATTTGGCTTCTCCTCATAATGGGGGCCTTACAACTTTGAGCACCATGGATCATTGGTAGCACCTAATGAGGGTGGGGCATTGATCATATCTAACACCCCCCCTCAATGTCCACCCATAGGTGAACTATCTCCTCGGCCCAATGCCGAGTCTCTGAAGATGAACTTGAAGCAGATCCTTCGTAAGTGCTTTGGTGAAGATATCTGCTCCATTCTCCTCTGTTGGACAGTAGACCAATTCCACTATCCCATCCTCCATCAAATCACGCACATAGTGATACTGGATCTCTATATGTTTGGTGCGTGCATGAAACACTGGATTTTTGGCAATGGCGATGCAACTCTGATTGTCACATCTCAGCACAGTTGGTTCTTCATCCTGCACTCCCATATGCCATAGAATCCTTCTCAACCATACGGCCTCACATGCAGCAAAACAAGCTGCCTTGTACTCTGCTTCGGTAGAAGACAATGCCACTGTTGGTTGCTTCTTACTAATCCAAGAGAAAATTCCTGAACCCAAAGAGAAACAATAACCAGAAACTGACTTCCTGGAATCAATGTCTCCTGCCCAATCTGAGTCACAGTTCCCCACAAGAGAAGTTCCGAAACTGTATGTGATACCATAGTCAAGAGTTTTCTTCAAGTATCTGAGCACCCGCATCCCAGCCTTCCAATGACTCTCATGAGGTTTGTTTGAGAACCTGCTCAAAACACCAACAGCAAAACTGATATCTGGTCTGGTGTTACACAAGTAGATTAGACTGCCGACCAACCTCCTATACCTCCCAATGTCTGCTAGTGCTGATGTATCCTCAACGGATAACTTTACATTCACCTCCATAGGTGTAGCTATCTCCTTGCACTCGGTCATACCAAATGCCTTCAAGATCTCCCATGCATACTTCTTCTGAGAGATGAAGATCTTTCCTGGCTCTTGCCAGACTTCAATCCCCAAACAATAGTGCAGCAAGCCCAAGTCTGTCATTTCAAACTCAAAACTCAAAGCCTTTCGAGTTTGGTTGATCATATCTTCATAGTCACCTGTAATAAGAAGGTCGTCCACATATAGGACAATCACTACAGACTTTTTACCATCCCTGTAAACATACAAGTTAGCATCTGAGGCACATCTTTTGAAGTTTAGGTTTAAAAAGAACCTATCTATCCGCTGGTACCATGCTCTGGGGGCTTGTTTCAGCCCATACAATGCCTTCTTCAGTTTACACACTTTGTTCTCAGAATGGGGGGCCTCAAACCCTGGTGGCTGAGCCACGTACACCTCCTCCTTGAGGTCACCATTTAAGAACGCTGACTTAACATCCATTTGGTACACTGGCCACTTCTTGTGGGCAGCCACTGCAAGTACCGTGCGAATAGTGGTCATTCTGGCAGTTGGGGCAAATGACTCTTGAAAATCAAACCCTTCAACTTGTGAAAATCCTTGGGCAACCAGTCTAGCTTTGTACTTTTCTAAGGTACCATCAGCCTTGTACTTTACCTTCCAGATCCACTTGGTGCCAATAATCTTCCGCTTTGCTGGCCGATCCACTAGCTCCCAAGTGTCATTCTTCATTATGCTGTCATACTCCGCCTGCATAGCAGCCTTCCATGATGGATCTGCAAGTGCTTCTTCTAAGTCAGTTGGCTCCTTTACTTCTCTCATAATCTCAACCATCAAGGCCATGTTGACTATGTGAGCAGAAGCCCTCCTTTGCTCCTCTATTCTCTGAGACCTCCTTGGTCCGTCTGCCTTCTCCTCAACAGATGCAGGCATAGGATTATTGTGGTCATAGAGCTGCTTCACCCAGCGCGGCAATGGCTTTTCCGGTGGGGTGATGTCAGGTTGGTGAACTTTTTCCTCATCATCTGAAGATGATGCTTCCTCCTCCTTAAGGATAGGGATAGCTCTCGGGACAGGTTCATAGTGGACTACTTCTTCGCTTGATGATAAAGTGGAAGACCTTGCCTTCTCCTCCTCCACTGTATGCGGCTCCTCCTTGAACACCACATCACGGCTCGCGATGATCTTCTTTGCCTCTTGGTCATATAACTTGTAAGCCTTTTGCTCATCACTATAACCCAAGAAGATACATTTTCTGCTTTTTGGTTGTAACTTGTTTCTCTTCTCATCTGGAACATGTGCATAACATTCACATCCAAAAATTCTGAAATGTGAAACAGATGGTTTCTTACCAGTGTAAGCCTCATGAGGTGTTTTTCCCTTGAGAGCCTTTGTGTAGCTCCGATTTAGAATGTAGACTGCAGTATTAACAGCTTCAGCCCAAAAATGGTTAGGCAATCCCTTGCCCTTTAGCATGCATCTTGCCATCTCCACAATGGTACGATTCCTGCGTTCCACAACACCATTCTGCTGAGGTGTGTGAGGCGTCGTCAATTGACGCTTGATCCCTTTGCTCTTGCAAAAGCCTTCAAACTCCTTTGAGTTGAACTCACCACCACCATCTGTTCTAAATTTCTTCACACTTTTCCCTGTTTCATTCTCAACAAGTATTAGCCATTCTTTAAACTTACCAAAAGCTTGAGCCTTATCACGAAGGAAGTACACCCACATCTTCCTACTGTAGTCGTCGACAATCAACATAAAATAAGAAGATCCCCCCAAGGCCTGTGTAGGCATCTTACCACACAAGTCAGCATGCACCAACTCTAGAGGAGCATGTGCTCTATTCTTGCTTTCTTGTGGAAATGCCTTTCTCTGTTGCTTGCCCATCATACAAGCTTCACATGGTTCCTTCAATTCAGTTATTGTAGGTAGGTGAGCAACCATACCTTGCTTTTGCATCTCCTTCAATACTGCAAATCCGATGTGTCCAAACCTTTCATGCCAAAGCTTACTTGTGCCCACTCCAGCGGTGGCTGTAAGAGCACTTAGCTCATACAGGTTGTTCCTCCTTTCTCCTTTGCCAACAATTGTGCCAGCACTATCAATAATTTCTGCACCTGTCTTCTTGAACCTTACTTCATGACCAAGATCAGTTATGGCAGCAACTGATAAGAGATTTCTTCTGATTTCGGGAACATACAACACATTTGAAAGCTTTTTGACTTCACCATTTGCAGCAACAAAAGAAATAGTACCTGTGCCCGCAGCAGGGCATTTAGCATCATTTCCAACCGTCACAGTGATGGATTCTTGTAGAGGCTGCATAGAACTGTATAGACCTTTCTTGTTGGTCATGTGACGGGAGGCCCCACTATCCAACACCCAAGAGTCAGTGGTAGATTCTTCTTGCGCCGAGGAGCACACTTCCTCAATGGTCGCCATGAATAATTCCAACTCTGCTTCAGCCGTATTGGCTGTCTCTTTCCCTTTAGTTTTAAGGGTACCATTCTTTTCATCTGCCTTCTTGACACGACAATCTGCAATTGCATGTCCTTTCTTCTTACAGTAGAAGCACTCTCCTTGAAACTTCTTCTTGCCGCCCTTTCTCTTTTTTGTCACCATCATTTTTGGTGGAGGAAACACCTTTGCCTTTTGCATTGGCAGAGAATGCAGCATCTCCATTGTTGCTTCCTTCTCGGGCTTTCAGCCTCAACTCCTCCTCCATTAATAATGCACAAAACTCCTCAAAAGTCAAAGCTTGAGGTCTCACCTGAGTATTAAGGGCAGTTACTAGTCCATCAAACTTTTGTGGACAAATCCGAAGACACCTCCGAGCTAGCTCTTCGCTAGTCTTTTGTATCCCAGCACCAGCCATCTGGTCGCGCAGATTCTTAATCCGAGTGATGAATGCTTCAACCGTCTCTCCTTCAGCAAACTTCTCCGCTGCTAGTTGATTCTCCAAGTTTTGAATCCTTGTTTGGTTTCGTGTTTCATACTGACTCCTTAGTACATTCCAAGCCTCTGACGCTTTGGTTGTATGCTGAATCAGAGTCAAAACACTGTCAGAACAGCTTGTAACTAAGGCACACAATGCATCTGCATTCCTTCGTTTCCAAGCTCGTAGAAGATCTGCATTCGGAGGAATCATCACACTAGGATTTGATGGGTCGGGGGTAGGCTGTGGTTCTGCGTCAGTCCCCAGCACAGTCTCCAGAAGCTCATAAGAATCAAGGATAGTAGTAATTTTGAACTTCCACAAGGTGTAGTTTGTACCATCTAACTTGCCTTCGCTGAAGGTTGGTGGACGAATCCTCAGTGTTTGAATAGCCGGTACAGCAGCACCACCTCCTGCACCGCTTCCTGATGCGCCAGAACTGCTTCCCGGAGTCGACATCGTTTCTCTTTGCTGTTGAAGCCTTTGCCTCTTGCACTCTCTCCGATCTCTAGAGCCCCCTGGGCTCTGATACCATGTAAAATATTACACGGCGCAGCGAACAGAATCTGAGAAAGAGATAGAGAGTACACAACAGATAAGAGGAGAATCAGTAAAATTCTTTAACTCCAAACAACTGATACAAAGATGGCTCTGTCCACCCGTGCGCTTCCACTATGTGAAGCTTAGATGGCGATCTAGACAGAAGATAGGTGAAGAGCTTAAGGCTAGCTGGAACAACAACTCTGACTGGGTGAAAGATGAGTGTTAGATGGCTGCGAAGGGGTTTAGCTTTTATAGCTCGCGAAGGTCGTTAGGTCGGCCTGCTGACCGACCTACCATATGAGCCTCCACTAGTCGGCCAGGGAATATTCCAGGGAATATTCCCTTTACCATCGGGCCGGGGGCGCTGCCCCCGGACCCCCGCCAGGGGGGCCGCTGGCCCCCCTGGGACCCCCCAGCCAGGGGCCGCTTCCGCGGCCCCCGGACCCCACAATAGGGGCCCCTTTTAACTCCCTTACCACGCAACTCAATGCAATGTGCCTCGAGTTGCTACCAGCTTAACCACTCCGTCTAACCCAAAGATTAGACCCACAATGGTCACCTTTTTGCCATCCGGTCACATAGACCTCATCTGATATACAAGTCAGGACTCAACCAATGTCCGGGCTCACATTTGGCTTCTCCTCATAATGGGGGCCTTACAACTTTGAGCACCATGGATCATTGGTAGCACCTAATGAGGGTGGGGCATTGATCATATCTAACACTAGAGTTGGATCTGAGTTGTAAAGAAGAAAATGAGAGACCATATTGTTTTAAGGACCAAGAGTTCTCATGTTCTTTGGGAGAGGATGAGAGTCAAGAAAGTTTTGATATTTCTGATGAGAGAAGGTGTGATGAAAATTCTGATAGTCATGGCAGTGTTGAAGAGAGTAAAGACAATTTAGAGAGTGAGCTTGTTTGCCTTGGTGATAGTATAGATGGATCTGATTGTTTGAAAGATGAAGAGAGAATAGAGGATGATTTTTTGAGTCTTTTGGAAAACTATGAGGAGGAGGGCTTAGAAACTGTAAGTTTTCAAGATGAAGTTAAGGGTTCGAATTTGTTGCCTGATGAGTTTGTTGAGATTTGTTGTGAGTTTGATGATCAAGAGAGTATTGAGGTTTTGGGTTCTGACTCTTGTTGTGATTCTGGTATTGGTGTTGTTGACTCTGATGAGTCTTGTGAGTTGGTTGGTGATGTTTTGAGTAGCCCTAGAGAGGCTTTTTTTTGTGATGTTGATGATGTTGTTTTGAGTAGTCCTAATCTCTTACTCCTTGATAGTTGTGTAGATAATTGTTTGGTTGATTTTGGCAACAATGTCGAAGAGAAAACTTCATCTGATAGTCTTTTAGTTTCTTTGAGTTCTCCTGAAGGTTTTGATGTTGTTTGTAATGATTCTGATTGGGGTTTTGAGGATCTTGAGAGTGACATTGATGAGGATGTGAGAGAGAATTTGAGTAAGGCTTTAAAAAGAATTGAGAATTTGAGGGGAGAGTGGTTTAAAATCAAGAAAATAGAGTTGAAAGGTATTTGTGAGGAGGTAGTTGGGGATTTGGTAGTTGAGGAGTCTTTGGTTTAGGTTTTAGACCCAAAATTGTTGTATTGTGAAGATGTTATTTGTGATGATGAAGATGTGAAAGTTTCTTTAGTTTCTTATGAGGTTTCTTGTAAGGATACTATGGAAGGCATTTACCACTCTTTGTGTGTGAAAGACTCGATGGAGTCTTGTATTGTTGAGGAGTTGAGTGATGTGGCTAGGTGTCCTGGAGTGACCCCATTTGTGGATGTTGTTGGTTTTTTTGGTGTTATGAGTCCGGAGTTGACCCCTTTTGATATTGTGTTTGATTTGGATATTGAGTTGGGAGATCCTTGCATAGTATCTTTAGGAGAAGTTCTAGATGAATCAGTGGATGAATTTGAGATTGGCAACAAAGAAAGGGTCAAAACTTTATTTAGAGACTCTAAAAGTAACATGGTTTTTACTAGGGAGATATCAAACAAAATGATAGAAACAAATCCTAAGCTAGACAAACACAAGAAATCCAACTACAAAATAACAAAACAAACTCTCATGCAAATAACTAAGCTAGCAAAAATCAATCCTAACTATGTTTAGACTAGGGGCTTTCAGTTTCAAAAAAATGCTTGACATATTTAGCCCTTCCCCTAGTCTGCAAACATTTATGTGCAATAGTTGCTTTCATAGAACGATGCAATATTTATGAGCCAATCAAAAATCAAATCCAATGATCTATCCACAATCTTCACAACAAACACAAATGGCACATTTCTCTTAAACAACTCCTTTACAGGTAGACAAAACTCATCCATGAAATTCTCATCAAAATCCTCGAGACAACTCCTGTTCTTATCAAATACTTCCATGCCATGGGTTGGGATTATACACATTTTGCACCGTCATTGAGCACTAGCACAGCATGAGGTCTGCTACAGCTATATGCAGTAAGTTTTAGATACATGCACACATGAGAGAGCACCTATCATTGAGCACGCACATTTACACGTACGATATTTGTAATGCTCATCACAAAGTTGGAACCTCTGGTTGAGTGTGTAAGGAGGTTGGGTGAGTTTAGAGGGTCGTGAAGGACGCCATCAATTGTGAGATGGGTTGTTCATATCTAGTCAACATCTTAAGGACCATCATTTTCTAGAGTGATTGTGAGATTATGGATGGGTGGAGCAGAGTATATTATATCTTTTTGAAGAGAGTTGAGAGGTGAGGATAAGGAATTTTAAATTAACAAGGAATTTTGTTTGCATTTTGCATTACGCACAATCACATTGAGATAGGCTAGGCACAATTCTTCAATGCATACATATTTTTGTGTGAGCATCGATTGATTGATTGTATATCATGGTTCCGATATTGCATATTTCTCAAATCAAGAGTGGATGAGCACAAAGTTCTATTCCAAAGCATATTTCTATTAGGGCACATTGCATTAAAAAACAGGTTCATATCTAGAGAATATTTATTTTGAAGACTCAAGGATCAAAGGAAAAGATCGTACGTTTTACATCGTTAGCGAGTATTTCTTGAAGAAAAAGAGGATATGTGTGCTGAAAGTATATGCAATCACAAGAACAATAGGCCAAGGAAGGGAATAAGTCGTTCAACATTAGGGCCAAAAACGCTTCAAAAATGGCACTTGTAAGGAAGTGATTAAGTTGCTAATTAGTTGAGGTTTAGGAAGAATAAAACCTCTAAATTTGGTTGTCCAGATGTGATTAATGAGAGAATATTTGGTTCATTGAAGAGGTCGGCCATTAATTGCCCTCATCTTTTAATCTAGGTCAGGGGTCACCTTTTCGGCCGTTTATTGTCTTGGAACTCGAGAGATTTTGTATTTTCGAGATTTTCGTATGAACTTCGCATTTGTTTGCTCCCGCGTTTTCTTTCTACACACTATTCTCTTTTACCATTCCTTTTGTTGCACTTGCTTCCTATCACTGTGAGATTCTTGCTCGGTTCATTTGCTAGAATGTCTAGCAATACTAGTTCAAATAACACAGGCGCAAGCATACGTAAATACAAGCTATCTATTCAGCTAGATCCGACTTACACATCTTGGAGAAGTATACATCATCGAGTATTGACAGATGAGATTGAAGCCAACAGGTTGCGAACACAAGGAATGAAGCATATAGATTTGTGGGTGGATGGAAATATCTATCCCAGGGATCCTTCTACAAGTAAACCACCTCCTTTTTTGAATGTCCATGACTATATAAGATATGCTGGAGAAGGTTACAATGGAATGCTTGGCTACTGTATGAGGTTATACTCTGCATCTTACACATATATAGCTCAAGTGCACGAAATGAAAAAAGCACTAGAAACTACACAAACAAATATTTTAGAGTTGACAAGTCAGATTGATATTTTGAAAAATGTTAACAATTCATTGCAGGATAAGCTAACACGCTTGAGAGAAACTCCAGTAGGATTTAGAGAGAGGAAGAGACCATTAAAAAATATAACCAGCTTGTGTGAGAGAGCAAAGAAAAGGAGACTAAATCTTACAAAGAAATATGTCTCTAACATACTAGGCATAAATATCCGAGAGAATGAGGAAAGAATCAAACTTTTGAAGGAAACCATGAATAAGAAAGATATTTTGAGGATTCTTAAGTCACCAGAAAATGTGGATTTGAGAGGTCCAACTCTGAGAGAGTTAGTGAAGGATTTAAAAGGCACAATGAAAGCAAATGAAATCGTAGAGACATGTGATACTGTGGGTATAAGTCGAAAAGGTTATCGTGCTATCTCTGGATTATGGTTTAAAAATCTTAAACGCAATAGGGTAACTATATTTGGATTGCCCCGAGCCCTTGCAGTTTCGACTGCAAGAATTTCCATGAATCGCAAGATTCCACATGTTTTTGGAGATTACATTCACATCGAAAGGTCTATGTCCTATGAAAAACAAAAAAAATAGGCAATTTTTTATTACAATGAGTTTAACAATATATGGGTTGATCTAAAAAAGGTGCAAATTGCAATGGTTCACATGTATAAAATCACAGTAGAAGAAAGTTATGGTGTTCTAAAGTTTGCCTTGAAGTTGGATGAAGCACAGATTCAAAAGGGACAGAAGATGGAAAGAATTAGCATTTTCCTCATGAACATGGCATTGGACCATGGCAATGGTGAGGGCAAAGCTCCATTGCATAAGATCCAATCCGAGATGGAGATTTGGTGGATTGGTGCAGCCCAGGTACCAATTGAAAATCATCAAATGTTGAAATGGTTGTTCAACCATACAGGTATTCCAAATATCATTAAGTCTCAAAGTGAAGGCGAAATGTTGGTAGTTGATGGGGTTGGTAAATTTAATGTGGAATGGCATATGAGTGCTGATTTGAAAACTATCAAATGTATGCTTGGAATATGTAATGGTGCAAATGCAAAATATCCTTGCATTTATTGCATGGAAAGTATTGGATCCAAAGATTGGAGTAGTTTGCGACCAGTAAGAAGAGCCCCAAATAGAGACTCTATAGATTTGAGTAAATTTAAAAACATAGAAGACATCTGGGATCCCATTCTTTCCATCTCTCTTAAGAATGTTCATATTTGTACTTTGTATGCAGAGATTAGAATAATCGATAAGCTTCTCAGGTTGCATCTTGACTACGCATATTCCATTAAGCCATTATCTTTATCAGATGAGTGTATTGATAAATGCGAGGCATTGCTATCGAAAATGGGATTTCATGGGGGCCAAGTTCACTTGAGAAAGGATCCAATACTTTCAGGAAAAACAAGAGATATCTTGGCCGATGTCTCTATGGGAGGCTCAAAAGCTAGACGATTCTTAGGAAACCATTCAGGAAGGCAGGTGAATGCGGCTTGGGAGTGTTGGAGAGAGCTATGTGAGATCACAACAAATGTTGCAAGCACGCCGAGGCTTGCGTTTCTTAGAATGGAGGTCTGGATACACCTTGATGTTTTTCTGAAACTCCTCAAGCAACATAAGACAACATATACATATGCGGAAGAGTTCAAAAGATAAATCACAAAGCTTGTTCAGGCGATAACAGAGGCATGGGGAGAAAAAGATATCACTTTTTATCTGGTAAAGTAATAAATATTTAATATGGGCTTATTTTGATAGGTTTTTCAATTGGTATAAAATTTGTGTTACTTTGTATTGCATCATATTCTTCATATTCATGGACCTTTCTTTGTGGAGGAGCATGGCCCCTTAGCAATTTATAGTAACCAAGGCATGGAAAAATCCCACTATCAAGCACGCACAAGTTATTTTCGAAGCACAAGGCATGGGGGAGGAGTTACAAAAAGCAATGCTTTGGAGGAGCTATTCAACTGGTTTTTTCGACGACAACTTCAAAGAATGCAAATAAAAGACGGCAATGACACATGAGCAATCGCACTTTTATATATAAGAACGAATATACACAAAGCTAGTTTTCCAAAACTCTCACATTCTCTTCCTCCTCAAGAATCTTTCCTCTATAACGTAGAAATTTTTTTCTCTTGTAGCCAGCTATAGATTTTACATCAGTTTGGTCTGCAGCTAAGGTGTAGGATGAAAACGCCAAAAAGTATCCTGCTCTAGAAGCAGAGTAACCTGGACCGTAGCCAAAAATCCTAATTCCTGCAGTCTTTTCCAAAAACATTACTTTGTGGGCATTTTATTGTAATCCTGAGAAACCTAGAAGCCTTGTAAGAGCTTTAATACAAAGTATGGGCCATGCTACATCCTCTGAGAAACTACTATGAAGTACAAAAAAGGAATCAGGGTCAATCCTAGCCAAGTAGTGGCCGAGTGCAATGTCTTTGAATGTGTTACTAGCAGCTATCGATCCTTTGCCACGCCCCAAGAAGTTATCTGTATCAGCAATCTCCAACTGCAAATAAAACCCATACTAAATGAGCATGAAATGTAAACCTACCAATGTGTAAAAGAAAATTCAAAATTATCTTACCACTTGATTTTCATTGTACTCCAATTTAAATGGATTCCATAAATTAATTGATGATGCTGTCTCATTGGTGTTAGTCAATTCTTTAACATATTCAGACTCCTCTCTTCCAAAATTGGAAATCTCGAGTTCGCTTTGAATGCGATCGAAGTCCTCATCAGTAATACTCAACTCTTTCTCAGCTTCTTTGGCCTTTTCAAAACAAAGAGAGAGGGCCTCACCAGCTTCAATAAACTTATCATCTAGAGTTTCTTTATCAAGTTTCAGAATCTCTTCCTTTGATTCATTTTCTGTGTCAATTATCCCATTTGCAGCATCAGAAGCCTCTGCAATAATTGCTAGACAATAATCTTCCCTGAGATTAAAAAGTTTTTGAATATCTGACAGTAAAATGTACTCCTTGTCCTTGAAAGGTATAGATGGTAGGGAAGGAACAATATGGTGAGAACTCTCATCAGGTTGAGGGTTTGTATCTCCTTGGCTCTCCTCAATGATAGTCTCAGCTTTGAAGTGAGCAACATCCAAATTCTCAGCAATAGAAGCCTCAAAATCTGTATCTACAACCTCCTCTGTTTCCTTTTCATCTACCAGATCATCTAACATGCAAAAGCTGGCAGACTTTGCTCCTTCCAACTGTTGCTCCTCAGCTTTCACAGGGTATTTGACAAGGGTGAAAACTATAAAAGCAGCAGATTTTCTCATCATCTTGCAGTTTTTGGAATGAGTGCAGTAAAATATGTCTCTTGAATAAAACTTCTCCAGAGAGTGGGCACTGCACTTTTTAGTAAATACTGACTTTTCATTTCCTGTTGACCCAATGGGAACATGGACATATTCAATTGTGCCAACTTCAACAGAAGGACCTGCAAGATTTTCAAACTCCAAAAAGTCCTCCACAATATATTTTTCACAAGATTTCAGAACTTTGTCAAGTTCCCAATCAGGATTAAATACATTTTTCACAACTCCATAGAATGAGAGATCCATTCCATTCTGAAGCATAAAATCAAGTAGCCTCTCTGATGGAGTGATATCAGTGAGCTCTGATACTCCTTGACCTCTCACTACCGACGTTCGCTTCCCTGGAGATGTACTTGGCCTTCTCACACTGGTGGCAGAGGATGGAGAGGAAAAAGAATGCACAGGCTCATCGCATGTTGATGCCCTTGAGCCTTTTGAAAGCCTTCTTCTTTTACCAGTTCCTGGAGAAACCTTGGATCCTAGGAATTCTATGGGTTCAGACATGTTTACAGCTTCTGCCGATACGACGCGATAAGAGAGAAACGATTCAGACGGATAGGCCCCCTCGCGCCGTATCGGTGATTCCAGCAAGAAGCGAGAGAGCCACAACGGTGGTCACACGAGCTTGGGCAGAATGAGCTTGGGAGGAGAGCTAAAAGAAGACTCTGCAGAACCTCCAAAACGACGCGAAGAGAGGAAAGCGAAGAAGGCAAACAGTCACTCTCGCGCCGTATTAGGATAAGAAACAGAGGTCCCGAAAAAATCGAAAAAAGCCGTACAGATAAGGGACACACCCTTATGTAGGCGCAGAATTATGCCACCTGGCAGTATCTGTTGGTCTTCGACACGTGGCAGTAGCCATTGGCCAACACGTGGCCGATAACCACGTGGCAAACAAGTGGACCGGTCGTTACTTGACACGTAGCATACGGAACATAAATGCAGATACGTGGCACAATCAACGTCGGACACGTGTCCGACACGTGTAATGATTGACGTGGGTATATAAGTGCTTATTTTTCCTACGTGTACACTTTTCATTTCTCGAGCTCTTCCGCCTTGCTTGCCGATACGGTGCGATACAAGACTTGCGTCTTCTCCGTTTCTTATCTCTCGCGTTGTATCGGTGGTCTTTTGGCTAAGTCCTTTATTCGCTAGTCAAAACGAGGTGTGCTGATACGGAGCGAGGGCGTCCAAACGCTGTCGTCGTTTCCTCCATATCGCGCCATATCAGCAGTTTGGTCTCACCAATACGGAGCAGGTTTATTAACATCCCCCTTGTGTCATTGGCAATACAAAGCGAGGGCATACATACGCTGTCTTCGTTTCCTCCATATCGCGCCGTATCAGCATTTTGGTCTCACCCTTGTGTCATTGCCAATACGGAGCGAGGGCGTTCATACGCTGTCTTCGTTTCCTCCATATCGCATCGTATCAGCATTGTGGTCTCCAATACGGAGCGAGGGCGCTGTTCCATTCTGATCGTTTTGTTCATATCGCACCGTATCGGAATTGCTCATTTCGTCCCTTTTCGCGCCAATTAGCCTGTTGGGTTTATAGATTTTTACTATTTCAGTTATTGTCCTTCTGGTTGTTATTTTTGCTTTTCTGGATGGCAAGGACAAAGCAAACTGCAAGAAGAGTGTATCTGGATGGGAAGGACAGTGGGGGTAGAAGAAAGTTAAAATTTGATGAATCTGAGGAGGAGCCCTCTTCCAAGTTTCCTAAAGCTGGTCCATCACAGGCCCCAGAGCATTTTACAACAGAAATCCCCCCTACACCAGGTGTTGGCCTAACATCTTCCATGAGTGTTTCTTCTCCTGAAGTTGAGGAAGCAAAGGGTGAGGCTTGCCCTGTGAAAGATTCGTTCCCTACAATGGCACCTGAGCCTACATCTGCTGAAGCCACTGAACCTCCCAAGCCACAAAAGAGAAAGAGGAAGTCTAGGTTCTTCTATATGCAGAGATGTTTCAGTGAGATCAAGAAAGCCCAGAGAGCTACACAGCATGTCATTCCAAAAGCTGCTTTTATAAGGGTCGTTAAAGAGATCTCTGATAGATTGTCTCAAGTGGCAACTGTCTCTGGTCTAAATAAGAAGTGGCAACTCTCAGCCACTCTTTCCCTGCAAGAGGCCGCAGAAGATTTTGTTATTGATTTCATGAACGATGCTTACATTGCTGCCGCCCATGCTCATAGGATCACCCTTATGAATAAAGATTTCAGCATCATCAGTAGAGTCAGGTATAGGTTTGACAAAGTGCTGAGGCCCTTGCCTTCCAACGATCAAAAAGCCCTTGAAATCCTTAACATTCCCCCAAAATTGTCCAGGAAAGAGAAAAAGCTAAATGTTGAGGATGTTACTCACCTTTACTCTACAAGGGGTGCCACCCAGCAGGAGGCTTTCTTGAGTGAAAAAAATCAGGAGGTGTTTGAAACTGAAGACGATGTTTACAAGAGGAAAGCCGCATCACTTGCTCCCGTCAACAGCGAGAGGATGGGCAAAGTGTATGGGCAGATTCTTGTGAATGTTTCTGCGGAACCTAAGGAGGAATATCTTAGTATATCTCCCGAGGACAAGCCCATATTGGAAAAAAGGGATGTCCAACTATCTGACTTCGTGGTTTTTTGTTGCATAAGGTAAGGTTTATATTTTTTTTTGCGTAAGTTAAGTCTTATAGGTTCAAGTATATTTTGGATGAAATTTGTATTGAATAGCTTTTGCTATTGACTGCAGGGCATTGGTCTCCTCTCTCACTCTCGATATCCGAAGAACCATATACATTGTTGATCCACTTCTCTCTATGGAACTATTTGCAAAATCTGGTTCTAATATTTCACCGTTTTTTCGTAGCTTCGATAGTGTGACAAATTACCACATCTTTTTCCCTTATGTAGAAAGGTATTTTTCTTTTTCTGTAGAGGAAAATTTATATTCATTTGCTTTCACCCTTCTACTCACCTCTTTTATGAATTTGCAGAGGGCATTGGAGTCTCATCTACATTAATTGTCTTTCAAGGAAAATTATCTTTATGAATTCTCTCAGCGGTGTTCATGGTCAAGCACGAATGTATGTTGAAAGAAAATTACTTACTTTGATTTTATTTATAAAGAATATTTTGAACTTACAAAGCTTCCTTTTGCAGTGCTGGTAGACTCGTTTCTACATTTTTGGATACAACATACGAGGATCTTGCTGATCCTCAAAGGCCTTATACTTTTCTTCTACAAGAAGTTCCATTGCAAAGCGATGCGTATTCTTGTGGATGGAGAGTTATCTCAAACATTTGCAGAATAGTGGATTCAAAGTTGTTACAAATAGAAGGAGTGAATGTAAGTTAATTTCATTTGATGTTTGTGTAACCCTTATTATGATTTCTTTTCACTAACTTATAACATTTATTCTTACAGTATAGAGACTATCCTGAATCATATGTTTGGTGGATAAGGGAGAGATGCATCAAGCTGATTCTGGACAAGGCAATCACACCATATGATCCTGACTCCCCTCTTCCTCCCAAAACTTCAATGGCCAAGGGCACAAGTAAGGGAAAGGGCAAGGGAAAGGTTAAGGACAATGGCAATGGTAAAGGCAAGGGCAAGGGCAAAGGCAATGGGACCACTGCTGCAGAGTCTAAGAAAAAAGGAATGCCAATGCTCTCTCCTCTTAAATTTGATCCATCCCCTCTTAAGCCCCAAGAAAAGAGACTACCTGTAAAGGTGAAATTTTTTCAACAATCAAAGAAAGGCCCTGTGAGAAAAAATATCTTTGAAGAAATCGATAAAGAATGAAAATAGCAAACATAAGCATACACGAGCCTTATTATTTTGGCTTTGTACATTTTTATGCAATTTTTGTACCTCATTGTGTAATGAAAATTTTCACTTGTAAATCAAATGTAATGTACATTTTATTTATACGCATTTGAAAGGCAACTTACTTCATGATAGCTTATGAGTTCCCATTAAAAAATATCTTAAGGACAGTCTATTAAGATAAATTCCTGCCAAGTTTTCATTCTCAAGGCTCAAAACTCACAATTGTGGGAGACAAACAACTCGTACAAAAGAAAGAGCGCTCGGCTCTTTTACCAATTGTTACACCATTCACTTTGAACTTATATCTAGGGGATGTATTGTCTAGCAATTCCAAGGTATCCCTCACATCTTTCAGACTCCAATTGGAAGTAACATTCACCTTCTTTACTTCTTCATGCGGCAAAACGTGCACCGCAAGTTTATATGGTGTGTAATCTGTATCGGAATCCAAGGGAACCCAAATACCCAATCTTAGTTTGTATCTCCTATAATCAAAGCCCAAAGCAAGAGTTTGGCGAGGGATACTGTAAGCCAAAGCCAAGGATTAAGGGCATGCACTGCACCTCAAGATATCACCCTTATGGTCGCACTCTCTAGATTTCCAATGCGTCCCTATAGTGTTGTCCAAATCCTCTTCCGAAAAGTTTCTACTTAGCCAGGATACCTTCGTTCTTTGTAAATTTGTTGTTTTAAAGCAAGCCACGAAGATATGGAGGGGTACAAACCATGATAAATATATTCTTCTTGAGATCCTTCCAGCTGTCATGGACTTTTTAATATCCTGAGATATTTTGAATTTGAAACTCTGCACCGTTACCTTGTCAGGAATCTCCCAGTTTAGAGATGAAAGACTTGGCAATGGCAAATCTTCGATATTCCCATACCTATCCGCTTTAGAGGGAACCACATACTGTGCATAATATATAAAAACCTTGCATTCACTATAAAAAGACACAGTTTGATCGGCATAAATAATGTCTGCCAATACCTTATGAATGGCATGGAAAGTCCCACTTAGGCTTTCCATAGGTTGCCATTCAATACTTGTTGATGGAAAGATATCTACAATGACGAACCGTTTGTTAGAACTTGCATAAATGGAAAAGAATTATATACGTTATTCAACTTATAACTTACAATGTGTTTGTTGGGGAACACGTTCGTTTGGAGGCAAGTGCATATCCTTGGCCATGTAAACATGTTGCACCTTGACAAACCAGCCTTCGGGCATAATTTTGAAGGCAATGATACGCCCCTTCCAGTGATGTTTTATATCATCTCGTTTTCTTCTTTTCACCTTATGAGAGCCCTTGCAAGATGGCAGCATGGTAACCCAATGGTTTACAGCAAAGGTTTTGGGCTCAAAATTTCCATCTACTCCCTGGCTATAGACTGTGCAAGAGTGTATTAAACGAGAAGGGCGCCTGGAGGAAGCCATGAAAAGAATGAAAGCGCAGAGAAAGAAGCTCAAAGAGGGGTGAATGAACTAAAAAGTAGCGCCAAGAACCCAAATGAGTATGTATTGGGCGCCAAAAACAATATTGAAAGATCTCCCGACTTTCAAAAACTCATTATTAATTTCATCACATCTCTGTCACATATTTTGTCAGATTTGTAAGTAAATAACGTCTTTGGGACTCCAAAACATGTCAGACTTTAGGGGTTTTGGCTAAAAAAGAAGAGAGAATCACAAAATGGACTCCACTATCTCTAAAAAAGAGGAGACAAGAATACCATATTCTTGCACACGTGGCGAACTCTCTTTGGCCCTTTCCTTAATCCTGTGATTAACAAAAGTGCATTTTTTGAAGCGTCCCTAATGAGATAAAAGATGGAGAAAAAATAATGCGATTAATAAAAATCAGTTTTTTTTGCTCGATTTTGATGGATTTTTGTAATTCTGCTCATGTTGGCTTGTCGACCAGAAGTGTTTCAATCATTTTGAGTACCCGAATGACTATATTCGGAGTTCAAATGACGAAGTTATGATCCAAACAAGTTGCAAACATGCATAAAGCAGAAAAAAGGAAAATAGTGAAAAGCAATAGAAAAGCAAAAGCCAAAATCTGAAAGCAAAAAGCCTAATATGTGTGAGTGTGGATAGAAAACTATATAAGGAGATGAGAATGGAGAGTTCAGGGTCTTCCCCCTCTTGTACAATTGTATTTTGTGAGAGAGGAGAGAGGAGGGTCGCATGCTAGAGTGAGCTCTTGTCATGCTAATTTGAAAGTCGGAGCCTTTGGATGTCAAAGCACCGAGCGTCGGATCATGGTTGTTAAGGTACGAGAATATTTTTCACTTGGTTTGTTTTCAAATTATTGGATTTTTTTATTGAGTTGTGGTTGTGTGATACTCTACCCGAATTAGGGTTTTAGTTGTTTGAGCTACAAGAGGCAGTTCTTTATTGTTTTGTTTTTCATGGTGTATTGTCAAATATTTGAATTTTTCAAGTTGTGTTGTGCATTCGACAAAGTCAATTACCCCAACCAGTACTCCTTAACGTCTCGTTATTGGGTTGTGAGTAAGGCTTGCTCTCGATCACCGCTCGCGTAACAATGTCTTCTTATTACTACTAGTGAATCCCCCGTGCATGTGACATGCCCCATTTGGAGCAGCTTATCAAAAGTTATGACAATTTTACCTCAATAGACATATCATGGACACCATGTTGTCCCTAGTCTTTACCCAAGACTTTACCCACCTATTTTCATTGTAATGTGGCTTAGAGTAGTACTGTGCCCCCCCACTCCTTAAGCCCATCTATCACTCCCCTCCAATTTTCTTCATTTTTTAGGGCAAAAACTTTCAAGGTGGGGATGGATTGTAATGACTGGGATACATAAGAACTAGTGGTTAGATACCCACTCACATTGACCAAGGTATATAATATGTAAGAGTCCTAGTTTAGGACAACCAATTATTATCAAGAACATACTCTTCACCTTCATCTCCAACCTCCATGGCTTCCTCCCCCTTTCTCCCCTCTTTTCTATCTTTCTCTCTCCTCTTTTAATCTTCTCTCCCTCTTCTTCTTTCTCTCTTTCTTTCTCTTCAACTCATTCTCCCCTCTCCTCTCAACTTCATTCATTACTCTCTCTCTCTCAACTTTCGACACTTTTCTATATAATATGAAATATAATTTTTTTAAATACTTATCAAAGTATCTAGAAAAAGACTCGACTAGTAGAAGTGGAACATTTTACAAGTTAGTGATATAGCAAAATATTCCTATATAGAAATTTCAAAATTTTCTACTTATTGATGTGATAAATTTTTATTTTTTAAGAAAACTAGTTAGAACCTGCTAAGCCCAAATGTGAGCAATCATCAATGAATGTGATAAAGTACTTCGCACCACCTCGCAAGACTGATAGGGCATGGAACCACATAAATCCAAATGAACAAGAGCCAAAGGCTCACCCATGTGCTTCATGCCATGTGCTTCACCCATGTGCTTTATGCCCAACTTCTTATGCATACTACGTGTCTATCTGCTATATAAACAATCATCGCAAGACTCAAAAAACTTATACTCTAGAGATGGAAAATGTTGCAAACCAATTAGCATTTTCATTCCTTACAAAGACATGTGCTCAAGGTGATGATGCCAAAGATATACATGGAACTCCAGCCATAGCCAAAACATGGTCAATGGACCCATATACAAGCAAAGGATAGAGGGTCTTAGACTTAGCACCATGTGCAATAACAAGATTCCCACGAGAAATATTCCATACGAATCATCAAAAGAGATAACATAACTTGCATCATATAAGGTGCTAGTAGAGATAAGGCTCTTCATGAGCGCCAGTACATGACATACATCATGAAGAGTGGATACGCTGCCTGAACCAAAATATAGTTGGACATCACCAATACCAACGATCTCTAATGCCAAGTCATTATCTAAATGGACAAATTCAGTCATACTACAATAGAAGTGAAACCACACTCTGTGAGAGGGGTCACATGAAAGGAAGCCCCTCTCAAGTAACATTGGACTTACTACCACTGGACTTACTGCGAGATTGTCCACATATCCAAGACTAACACTTGTTAGAGTCTCTACCATAGCCATTTCCATCTTGTCGACCTCTCACAGTCAATGCATGGGACATAAGAGAAGCATCCACATTCTTTCTATTCACCTTTTTTGTCAATAGGGCACTCTCAACATCATGTAATTTTGCCCCATTCTTAGCATAGAGAGCCGTACGAAAAGTGTCCCATGACTCAAGTAGAGTACTAAGTAGAACTAAAGGATGCAAAGTATCCTTGAACTCAATCTCTTGTGCAGCTAAATGGCTGATGATAGAGTGAAAATCATTCAAGTGTGCAGATGCACAATCCCCTTCATGTGAAGGTCCATCAACTCTTTTAGCCAATACATTTAAGATGCAGGACTTTGCTTGTCATAAAGATTCTTAATATGTATGCAAAGCTCATATGCAGTTTGATTTCCAGTTACAACATTGTAGTGACCCTTCTTAGAGAGTGATAAAATGATTATGGACTTGCGTAGCTCATCCAATTCATCTTGATCCTCAGCTATAATGTTTTTGGGTCTGACACCTCCATTTTTGAGTGGTCTAGCTTGCAATTTCTCCACTAAATTCGCCATATTTGGGTTCTCCAATAGTTGTAATTAGTCCCATCCAGTTTCTTAATATTGAAGATAACATTATCGTGAGAACCATTAACCATAATGAGACCAATCAAGTACACTGAAGGGCAAGACGACCTACTGTAATACCTTACAAATTAGTCCCAAAACCAGTGCTAAATCAAGTGGGAGAAAGGAGATACTGCCAAAATAGTGACCTATCCACAACCTGTAAGCAAAAGAATGTCAAGTCCAGGTGACTACCCTCATATAGAATGCATAAAACTAAAATGGCATGCTATTGTAGTAAATTATAGAAATATTCCAACAGCCATTTGTGACCAACCAAGAGGGAAGAAGATAGGAACACCTAGCACTGAAAACTATCATAACTATAAAGCGTCAAAAACCATACATGCAATAGGCATAGATATCATACATAGGGTAGGTCTCAAAGATAAATGAAGAGAACTAGCAGATGCATAATCCACTTAGGAAAGCTCAATACATAACCTAGAAGCACATAAATACCACTAACAATACTATTATAGACATAAGTACTAGGTCCAAGCCAAGATATCAAATTAACCCAAGATAAAGTAATTGCATCTAATAAATATCAATAGAATGCCATATTGGGGAATATGGAAATTTCCCATAAGTTTGGGACACATGGTCAAATCTTTGAATTTGTCATAACTTAAACACTATAACTCCAAATTGAGTGCTCTATAGCTCAATGGATTCCATTTTTCAAGTGCTTTCTAATGATAGGTCACATCATATGGTTTTTAGAAACTTATGGGCATGTTATCTGGGTGCCAAATTTTTAGTATTCAAAAAATGGGAGTTGGGAGATTCCCAAACTCACTAATATTGTGTTAGAGAGCATCTACATGTCACAATGAGTCCCACTATCTCACTGGAATAAGCTCAAGCTCAACTCTATAAACCAAATGCTCTATAGTACATCCAAGTGCCAATGTGGTTCAGTACATAATGCCAACAAGTAGCTCCCACTGAAGCAAAAGTCAAATTCCAAATGATCAAGAAAAGCTCAAAACATCATGTGAATGATATTTGAGTATCCAAGACCCATAAAGCATACATTTGGAAGCATTGAACCCAAGTAGTCTGCAAAACTCTAACTGTAGCATCCAATGGCAATAATGACAACCAATGGCAATAATGACAACCAATGTCAGATCATCCAAGCTCCAATTTCAACTTAGGAGCATGTCATAGACATATCCATAGGCATATATGATAACCAAAGTGTCGGTACATTGAATATATGATAACCAAAGTGTGGATACATCAAATATGTGGTACCCAAGTAGCTTCAAAGCATAATGAGCATAATCTTTATCAAACAATTGCTTGCCATCCACTATGAATAGTAGGGATATGACAATCAAAACTAAGTGAATGCAAGCTCAATTGAAGCTAAAATATTCTAAGACATATGTCAAGCATTCCCAAGTGTCAAGCAAACATTCGCGTATCAATACCAAGCCCCAGAAGCGTCAAGTGACAAAAGGCATATTCTTTTCGTAGATAAATGAAATTTAGTCTTGTTATTATAGTAATGAAATATTTGAGAAAACTAAGCCAAATATTTACTTAAATCGGCCCAAAAGCATAACCATACCATTCGAGTAACCAAAATAGCATCCCTGAAGCATCAAACATGCATTATGGAATTTACTGTTTATTATCCAAACCAAAAAATTTCTATTCTATGTGAAATAGAGAATATAAAACTACATAGAATAAAATATTTGAGTATCCAAATTTGTAGCTCTCATTACGCTCTTTCTTTCTAGCTATAGGACACCTAAATTCGATATGGTATGCAAAAGTTATGGCCAAAATATGATAGTATTCTGAAGTTGCCATAATTGTCCACGACTTCTATAGCATGCTCTATATCCACTCAAAAATGATAAAATGGCTACTACTCAATAAAGTACTCAACAAGACTTAGCTAAGCCTTGGGAAGATTCTCAACAAGAGTAGAGCAATCTAGAACAAGCCAAAAGAAGGAAAGACTCAATGCATACCTCAATAGAAAGAAACAATGGTTGCCATGAAACCTTGAAGCTTTGAATTAGGGCTAAAGGAAAGGATGAAGAAGCTTCTCCAATGGTTGGCTCTGATAATAGTTGAAGGGAGTTAGCCCAATCTACTCTAACTGAAACACATCAAGGTAAAGTGTATCACTGAGGATGATTTGCGAGGCCACCCTCCTCCATCTAGTTGCATTCTTTTATAGGTGAAACAATGTTGAAGCCTCACCAAGAAGCACCAGAATGGAGCTATATAGCTTGGCCAAGTAGTGATGAATCCTGACCTCTGTACTAATCATCCTCTAGCGTTCCTGCATTGTTGAGCTGTCTGCTATTTAATTTCTGTTACTATTAGGCAGATCAATTAACGTTGTTGTCTTATGCCCTTGCCTACAGAATGCTATTCCCATGTCCAAGCAGCTGGAGCTTTTCCAAGAGTACAAGGGGAAGCTAAGAAAGAGCTATGCTGAAAGGTGCAAGAGCAAGAGAGAAAGAGACACACACACACAAGATGTGGGAACTCCAATAGTCACAATGCATGACTAGCCTTCCCTTTATTCAAATGTCACTGAAAGAATTGAAGTGACAATGATGGGCGCTCACCACTTGCAATGTACAAGGGTGTGTATATTTTAAGTATAGTAACACACGAGTGCTAGGCATAATCGCCTTTACCCCCAACAATGTGTTCACTCTAATTCTATAGTTGAGGGATTAGATAGTGATGTTAAATTAGCACAATAAAAATTAGATATTATTTATTGATGTATCATATCATTGGTTATTAAATCTAATGCTAACAAGTTTGAAGATGTGAAGACCTAAAAAATAGAGAAATGAAAGCCTCAAAATTTTTAAGAATATTATAGCTTGAGAGAAGAAATCATTATTATAAATGAGAACCGAGCTCCCCCTTGTGTAAATTGTAATTCAAATTAGTAACACTCAACATGGAAATGGGTATCTAAGTGCATGCAAAGGGAGAAGATGGACTGATCCAACTTTGAGGAGCCTTTCTGGCATATGACTGCGCCTAAGCCTTCAATTGATGCATCAGTGTGCACATTGAACTCCTTCGTCCAATTAGGAGGCTACAGGATAGGTGCTTCAATCAAACGCTGCTTCACATGTTGAATGCCTTGTCACAATCATTGGTCCATGTAAACTCAACATCTTTCCTTAGGAGTTTATGCAAAGGGGATGCCGTTGTTTCAAAGTGTGCAATGAACCGTCTATAATAGCCCACATGGCCAACCAATCCTCTCAATTGCTTAAGGTTAGTTGGTACTATCAAGGCGGAAATCTTCTCAATCTTATCAGGATCTATTGCTATCCCTTGTGGAGAGACAATGTGGCCCAAAATAACTCCTGATGAGATACCAAAGACACATTTGTCAAGGTTGAGAGAAATCCCATACTCTCGGCCTCTATCAAAACACCGCTCTAGGTGTTCCCAATGCTCACGGATTAAGATATAGACACAAAGGTCATCGAGATACACCTTAATGAAATAATGTAGATGGTTCTAGAAGGCAGCCATCATCATTCATTGGAAGGTAGCAAGAGCATTACAAAGCCAAAAAAGTATTACTCTATAAGCATAGGTTCCCCATTCGATTGTGAAGGTTTTTTTGGATTGGTCTTCTACGATTTGGACTTGGCTATATCCGTTGAATCCATCCAAGAGGGAATAGAGCTCATGGTCTGCCACTATGTCCAACAGTTGGTCTGTAAAAGGGATAGGGAAATGATCCTTCTTTGTCTTGGAATTTAGCTTTCAAAAGCTCACACATATTCCAAGTTTCCTGTTCTTCTTGGGTACGACCACAATGGGTACCCATTCACTGTTAGCCATTGGATAAATGAACTTAGCTTCAAGGAGCTTCAATAATTCAGTCTTCACCAGAGGAGAATAATTGAAATTCATATGCCTTTGTCTTTGCCTCAAAGGTTTGGCATCAGGCTCTAGATCGATGTGGTGTTGGCATACAATGGGATCAATCCCCTTTAGATCTTTGTATGACTATGCAAATACGTATACGTTCTCATTTACTAGGTCTTGCAGGACCACTAGTTCCTCTTCTGGAAGGTTTAGACCCACTTTTAGGTGACATTTAGTACCATTAGCATCCATGAATGTATATTGCCTTTTCTCCTTCCACTTCACAGATAAATGTCCCACCCACTGCTTCTGGGTAAAGATCTGACTCCTTCAAGGGAGTGGTCTCATCTTCTAATGATGCATTGGAACTAGTGTTTTCTTTTAATGGAGGCTTAGCTCACTTAACGTCACATAACAGAAACTTTAAATGTTCTCTTTGAGCTGCAAGACTGGGGGTTGTTAGCAAGGTGCATCATCATCATCTTCTTGAAAGAAGGGTAACTTTGAATGACAAGAGCCACTGCCGAAGGAAGGCCTATTCTTCTTAATCCATTTCTTATAAAGGCTTTGCTCATGATTTGACTCATTAATTAGTCCAAAAGGTACCATAATCATTTTGTCAATCAGAGAGGGATCTTCTACTTCTGAGGCTTCAGGAACTTCTTCCTCATCTTTGCCTTCTGTGAGTAAGATAGATCCTTCCAGCTCGCATCAATAATCTTCTTCTGCATTATCACCTCCGTCCTCTTTAGAGTCTATTTTTATCTCTATGGGAGCCTTTGTAAGAGAAGAACAAGCTCTTTGTTCTATCTTCTACTTCTGGTTCTGCCTATGTCTCTACTCATGTCCCTATCTCTGGCTCTCTCTCTGTGGCTGCCATGTAACAGGGAGAACAATACATCCATGCTTCTATTTCACTGTTAGAGGTGATTTCAAAAGTCAATTTGGTTTTGGGCGCACATGAGGTATTCACCCATAGACAAAGACTTTACTTCCTCAGTAATTGGCTTATAGTGCCCACCGTTAGGGACTGTACCTCTGTTTTCTTGTTGGGAAACATTTGTTTGACAGCCTCTTCATCTCCTGGTAATTTATTACTTCATTAGAGGAGTATGTTACGACTTTGATGGCAATGGATGTGGATCCATTTCCTTTTTGTGATCCATACAACTTCAATACTACTTTATTGGGTCATGTGCCTAGGGTTAGGGTCCCTTTGAACCAATCCGTCCTTGCTCTTGCTTCAAAAAGAGGTCCCGTAGGAATTTAGTTTGGCCACCAAATATGTCAGTCAATAGTCTCTCCTGCCAGGGTTGTCTTTAGGTATGGGGAGAATGCCCAAAGGCTTGATTCTGCTCTTTGATTCTACTCTGGTTTGTCAGTTTGATAAGCCACTATGTAAGTTGCATACCTTGTAGGCCTAGATCCTTCATTATGACATCTGTCATGATGTTTACTGATGAGCCTCCATCAATCAATGCATCTGCAATGAAGCAACCTTCAATCTACACACCAATCTCTAGAGTATCATGATCTAGAAAGGCTTTGGCTACATCCACTTCCTTTACAGCTCTGGAGCCTTATTGGTCTTGGTTGTTATTGAAGGAGCAATCCTTAATCCACGTATTCGAGTCAAGTTGCTTTTAAACCTCTTTTGATAGCTAGGATATAGCATCAACAACTGTTAGAATGTTAAGTTTGGTTTAAAGGTGTCTAGACCTTTGACCAAATCATACTCTTTGACAGGATCCACAGGATTCTCTAGCCTACTAGAAAATGGGGCTACATCCATTTTCATTTTTTCTTTTTCTTCTAGCAATGGAAGCATCGGCACTTCTTTTGTTTTTGGAGGTATTTTTGTATCATCTATCTCCTGGACCTCTAGTTCTGTTTTTGGAACTGTCTTTGGTACCTTCTATGGCACTGTAGTGCCTTGTACTATAGGGTTTTGTTCTGTACTAGTATGCCCTTTTGTTGGCAGTTGAACTTCACAGTCTTGATAGGAGGATTTTTCTCTTTTTGGACAAGTGGTTCCTTCTTCTTGGCATGCATAATAGCGGCAACTTCCAACTCCACCAGATTAGAGGCATGCTCATGTGCCTTCTACTGGCTATGCATTGGCCTTGATAGGGGCTGGACTGGGACAGTCCTTTTACATCTGCTAAGAGAGGTATTATAGTCCATTGACCTTCTAGGGTTTGGACAATTTGGCAAAATGTGCCCCTTTTCTCCGCACCTATAGTGTTCAACTTTTGATCTCTGGCCACCGCCATACTGTCTTCCTTTGTAGCTTTGGGACGGGAACCTCCTTGTCCAAAATTAGATCCGAACTCCCTGGGCTTTGGCCTGATATCTTGGGTTGTCATCTTCGACTCCAGTAAATTGAACCTTGTGTCTTCATCTCTCTTCCGTCTGTCATGTATCTCTTTTAGAGAGCAGATATTTTCCGTATGGTGCTTCCTCAAGCAGTATGAACAGAAAGCCCCTGGGATAGTAGGTTTGCGGATACATTCAGTGGCTAAATGTCACAATTAATGGCATTTTCACACCATATATTGGATTTGAGAGCGTCTCGCACCACTCCTGTGGGATTAGATACATTGGCAGTGTTTATCTTCAGAGTTTGCAGGCTGCTCTGTCAACACATCCATGAGTTCCTTCTTGATATTTGCAATTGAGTTAGATAAGTATTTCTTCAATCTTTCGCCTCTTCTGCCACTTTGGTCGCAAAGTTTGGAGGCATCTCTATTATCATTGCATAGATTGGTTGAGTTGATGTAGAGGGTCCTATGTTTTGGTTTTGATTCAGGGCTCCTGTCTGGACTATTGGCTGTTGTTGATTCCAGTTGGTAGGATTCCACTGTTGAGGATGATTCACCATTTGAGGGACTGTCTGAGGCCATTGGGGTAGTTGTGGAGCCATCATGGGGGGCAATGTATGTTGCCATTGTGGAGTTGGTGCACTGTACAAAGACATTGTATGTATCTATTGGTAGGGGTAGGGAATAATTCATGGGACTGTATTTGGCAGCTATGCCATTTCTGACATTGTAAGAGGTAGAACTCCTTTTTCTAGGGTCATTGACAATCTTGCCTCTACTTCATCATACAATCTAGAACCTTCCACTGCAGCCTGTAGATTGGCTAGTCTTCTTAATTCCACAAACTTGTGAACTTTTGGTTGTAGGCTTTTGAGGAACACTCCTTTCTAGATGCCTTCATCCAAATGATGATTAGTCCATCTCTTTAGGATGGATTCCATTTCGAGACATAAGCTTATGCCCCTTCTCTAGAGGACTGACTTTGGTTCATGAACTCCTCTTGCATCCGCTCTTCAAAACCTTCACGCCTGAATTTAGTGAGGAAGGCCAACTTCATGTCGTCCCATGTGCCAAATGTTCATGGTTCTTGTCTCTCATACCACTGAAAGGCTACCCCATTGAAAGTGGCAAGGAATATTGCTAACCAATGCTCAAGGGTTTTGGCATTGTTAGCCACACATGCTACCATAAACTCTGCTACATGAAGATTACAGTCTCCATTGGGGGATGAATCTTATGTAGAATGTGACCTTGACAAGGAAAGCTTCCAATTCTTCAACAATGACAGGAACTTTACTCTCCATTGATTTTCTTTCTCTTCAAAAGTGCCACTTCTTCCATTTTCAGCCTCTGTTTGTGCCTATTGATGGCACGTTTCCTTGGCAATGCACCAAAAACATGGAGCTCCAAGAGAGACACTAAGAAAAAGGGGTTTCTACTGCAAGAAAATCTAACTTATAACATCAACAAGCTTTTGTTTCATTCTTTAGAGAACCACAACAAGGAAAAGAACACCACTAGTAAGAAATCTTCACGTAGCATCATAGAAACAATTCTCCTACGGCTTTATCTTCAGCTTTATCTTCAACAAAATTGATAATTCTCTTCATATTCTTCATATAATTAATCAACTAACAAAGATAACACAAAAGAAACACAGCTTTGAATGGAAATAATCACATATGATTCATTTTCATTGTCTTCATAGTTTTCTTTCATAGTCTCTCATAGATATATACATTGTTTTGCATAGAATTAACTATCTCTTGCATATGATCTCTCTCACAATAAGACATCAAAAACCTCACTACAATACTCAATAATCACTCACAATTATCCTTCTTAGGTCGTGGATACACCTCCCAAAATTTGTGTCAGATGCAAAGAGGCACCAGAGACATCATAGTGTCCTGTGAGATCTAGCTTCTGTCATTGTTCTTCTGTAACCTTCTATGAATCTTCATCAGCTACTTCTTCACTTCAATTAACTTGAATAGAGCTTCCATTTATCATTTTCTAAGATAAGAACACTTCCCAAAACATCCATACATCCAACATAACACTCAACAAAAAAAAATAGCACATACCACAGAACAACAGGAGGACAACAGAAGAATAGAACTACTGAAGCTACAGAACCTTACAGAAGATCAACAAAGACCATAAAACCCACAAAAACCAAACCAAAACCAATTCAATCTTTCATAAACCTTTTAACACAACCTCAACCATCTCTCAAAACATCCATTCAACCATCTCAACTACCAAAATAGAAACAAAACAAAACAAAATAGAAGAAAATCATACCTTACAGAACCAAATAGAGAGAATCACAGAACCCTTTAAAACAACATATCCTCATCAAAAACCAACATAAACCCTTCAAACATACTCAAACCATTCCAAAAACTTCAAAACATCTTCAACTTCGAACAATCAATCACCAAAAACAACCATTCAGCAACAAAAACAACAAAAAATCATCCCAAAAAACAAATCATTTCCACACTCAATAAAACCTCAAGTGAGAGAACCATCAGCAAGGAAGGGAAGGAGGGTTCAATCCCATCGAATTGAGGTGTAAAAAGAAAAATCAAGCTGAGCATCCCAAGGAAGAGGAAGAAAACCGTAGTAGAAGAAGAGCGGGAAGTAGAAGCCGCACAAAAGGAATTGAGAAAATCAGAAGATAAATGGAAAAAGAAGCAGGAAGAAGAAGAGGAATGAGTAAGAAAGGTTGAAGAGGAGTCAAGAAGGGAGGAAGAGGAATGAAGAAGAAAGTAAGTAGAAAATGAGGAAAGTCTAAGGAGAGAATAGGATGAGCAAATGGATCTTGCCATCAGGTTGTTAGTTGAGCAACCCTCCATCTATCAATAGAGTGTGAGACAAAGGGGGGTCGAGTGTGACTAGTGTGTCCTCAAAACAATCATCGAGAGGTGAGATTGAGGGACATTACCATAGTAAGTGCAATGTATGTTTTCCTTTCCCTATGCACCCATGGGATGGGTCTCTGCTATCACCACAAGACATGTCATACTCTTCTCTGTACACTGCACAACTAGGCTCCATGGCCTTCCTGCTTGCACCTATGCCACTAATGCCCCATCAACTATGCACTCTAGCATACTCCCTTTGCACAATCCCCCTTATCGATTCCTAACCCGGGTGTGAGATTTGGGTTTTCACCATGATTCACTCAAGTGATGTCAATAATGAGGCGAGTGACTATTCTTTTCATTCCATTTGAGTGACCATGAGCTGAGTGCAATATTCTTCACCGTCGAAGGTTTCTCGTGATTCCCTTAACAAAGTTGCCTCCCCCTGGGTATTGCTACTGCATGGTCCCTACCCCCTGGATGTGTACGTGCTGCAAGACACCTTGGTCTCTCCTGCATCCAACTATGACAAAGTATGCGACATCACCAGTCAACCTCGATTCTCTCCAACATGAGCCAAGTTTTTCTAACCCTACACCTTTTGTTTATTAGTGATGGTCAGGCCTTAAGTGTGGGAACGTCCATAGTTGGTTTGATGTGTAGTCCTAGGCCCCTGATGTTTGATTTACCCTTCCCATTAAAGTCTTAAGTGTGACGTCCTTGCGCGTCTATGATGGATACCCCCTGCATATACCTCAATTTGATCATGCATCTATGCCATGACCTACTTTTACCTTGATGGGGTCCCTTCCCCACCCACCCTTTCACTTTCACCCTACTCGTGAGGCCATTCCTTCTCTATTTCCCTTTATTCCTTATTTTGAAGTTTTTTCATGTGAACACACTCTACGTTCATCATCACCCAAATCCAACCTTACAGCCCATTTTGTCCCTTTGAACTGACCATTTTTCCTTTTTATCAACCCCTGTTCTGCCATACGGTTCTTGAGTTATTAATTTTTGAACCATTTTCTGTCAATTGGACGTGTTTCCATGTGCACGCATCATTTTTGCTTCATAACACAAATCTAACATGATACCCCTACCCTGCACCTTTCCCTTGACATTTTTACTTCTTGCTTCTTGTCATTCCAATGCACACTTCCTCGGTTAATCATTTTTGCAGGTTTTCGAGACATTTTCGTGCTTATTTTTTACATTTTTCCATGTGACCATGCCCAATTCACCCCCATTGCGTCTGCGACTCCCATGCTGCAATCGTGGCTCCATTTGATCCCGCTAACACAAATTCGCATAGGACAAGGGCAAGCCAACTTCTATAGATATACATAAGGTACTAACTTACATGTTTATAGGGATGGCCAAAAGTTTGTAGTGATTATCATTTATGTGGACGACATTCTTATTAGAAGTGGCTATGAGGATATGATATCCTTTATGTGGATGACCTTCTTATTACAAGTGACTATGAGGATATGATGCATTAAACTCAAAAGACTTTGCTTGAAATGATAAAATTGGGCTTGCTACACTATTGTTTAGGGATTCAAGTCTAATAAAATCTTCATCTCTTAGAAGAAGTATGCATGGGAGATCTTGAAAACATTTTGCATGATCGAGTATAAGGAGATAGCTACACCTATGAAGGTTAATGTCAAGGCATCCATTGAGGATACTTTAGCACTTAGAGCAAAAGTTGGGAGAAATAATAGGTTGGTGGATAGTCTCACTATTTGTGTGACACTAGATTAAATATAAGTTTATTGGTATTTTGAGTAGGTTCTCAAACAAATCATAAGTCATTACAAAGCTATAATGTAAGTGCTTAGATACTTGAAGGGAACTCTTGACTATGGTATGATATACAGTTCTAGAAGTTCTCTTGTGGGAAACTATGACTCAAATTAGGCAGGTGACAATTATTCTAGGATATTAATTTCTAGATATTATTTTTGGGTTTAGGAATCTTCTCTAGGATCAATAAGAAGCAACCAATAGTGGTATTGTCTTCTATTGAAGAAAAGTATAAGGCAACTTATTTTACTGTATGTAAAGCAATATAGTTAAGGAGGATCATGTGGCACATGGAAATACAGGATGAAGATCCAATAATGCTAAGATGTGATAATCATATTTTCATTACCATTGCCAAAAATCTATCTAGTATTCATATACACATCAAACATATTGAAATCTAGTATCATTATATATGTGGCTTGATTAAGGATGGGATAATAGATCTTATCTACTATCCAATGGAGGATAATGGAGTAGATATCTTCATCAAAGCTCTTACGAAAGATCTACTTCGAGCTCATCTTTAGAAACCCAACATTAGGCTAAGGATATGGTTTGCTTGTGGGTGGATATTGAGGGGCGTATTAGATATGCTCAATGTCCCCTCCCCTCCCCCTAGAAAGATGCCACCAATGATCCATGGTGCTCTAAGTTGTAAGGCCCCTATTATGAGGAGAGGCCATGTGTGAGCCCGAATATTGGTTGGCTCTTGAGTTGTATGCCAAATGAGGTCTTTGTGAGTGGATGGCAAAAAATGGTGACCTTTTTTATTATAACTTCTAGGTTAGAAAAATTAGTCAAGCTAATAAAAACTCAATGCACATTGCATTGAGTTGTATGGATGTAGAAAATAGTTATAAACTCAAGGAATATTACATTGAGTTGTAGGATGTAGGAATTATTAAGGAGGGCCTACTTTGGGATTCGGGGGTTATGGAAGAGGTCCTTGGCTAAGGGTCTCAAGGAGGTTAGTGGCATGTTTGATGGGAATCTAAGGATAGTGCCCCCAACCAAACAATAATGAGACTACTAGCCAACCTTCAATACCTCCCATGTCTACTAGTATCAATGTATCCTCAATGTATAACTTTGCAATGACCTTCATAGATGTGTGGTACTTCCTTACACTTGGTGATGCCAAATGCTTTCAAGATCTCCCATGCATACTTCTTTTAAGAGATGAAGATTTTTTCGGCACTTGCTAGACTTAAAAAATAAATAACAATAATCGAGCAAGCCCAAGTCTATCATTTCATTTCAAACTTAGAGCTCAAAGTATTTCTAGTGTGATGCCTCACATATTCATAGTTACATATATTAAGAATCTCATCTACATATATGATCATCATCACAAAATTTTCATCATCCTTGTAAACATCTAAGGCACATCTTTTGTGGTTTAAGCTTAAAAAGAACTTATCTATCAATTGGTACCATGCTCAAGAAGCTTGTTCAAACCCATATAAAGTTTTTTAAAGTTTTTAAGGGCTCTTTCTTTCAAAGGTCTCACCAAATTTTGTTTTCAAAATGGGGGACCTCAAATCCCAATGGTTGAGCCATCTAAACCTCCTCCTTGATCACCATTCAAGAATGTTGATTTAAAATCCATTTGATAAATCGGCCAGTTCTTATGAGTGGTCATAAGTAATATGTGAATAGTGGTCATTCTAGTAGTTGGAGTGAATAATTCCTAAAATTCAAACCCTTCAACCTATAAAAATCCATTTGCAACTAGTTTGGATTTCTACTTTTCTAGTCTACTATCAATCTTGTAGTTTATCTTCCAAACCCATTTGACGCTACTAACCTTCCTATTTTTTGGCCAGTCCCCACTAGTCCTCCAAGTATCATTTTTCATGATACTATTATATTCTTCTTGCATAATTTCTCTCCGTATTGCATTTGCATGTAATTTGGAACAAATTTAATCAAAAATAGGAATATTCACCATATTTAAACATGACACAAGGAGTTATGAACATAATCAACATTACTACATTGTGCAATTCAAAACAAAATAAGCACAGAGTAGTAATTAGAAGTAGATACTACATTTATTGATACTGAGAATACACAAAGTACATTGCCACATAGAACCGATTGCTTCATTGAATATTTATCATGGATGAATACAAAGTACAAGTACTTTTAGTTAAAGTCACTCTGCTCAATTAGTAGATTCCAAAAGACATGACTATCATACCACGAATCTTAATTCATGACTCTTTGGGCTTTGGTCCATTCAGCATTTGGTCCATCTAGCACTTTTGTTATCTAGTGCCCATCACATGGCATGTGTTGTGGAGTCAAAATCACTACTAGATCTAGTCTTCAATTTCACCTTGATCACCTATGATGGCAACAATTTCCAAGGGAGCTTATGGAGGTACCACATGAGTCGCAACTTGCATATGAACTAGAGTAATAGGAGCAAGAATGTAGAATGGAACTAGAGAATGTAGTGGAGCAAGAATAGGACCCAAAAAGCCTTGTTCTAGATGTGCAACCTACCTAAACAAAGAAAGAAACCAATTCCTCACTAGAAGAGGACTAGCAAGTTGACAAGGCAATGGTGGAAATGGATGATAGTTAAGATGGTTTTGTTGTATCCACATGCCAACCTTGTTCCTCATGAGAGGAGGTTGTGGGTCATTATAAAAGAAAATATTATAAGAAAAAGTCTCAATGAACCTTGTTTCTCCCAAACATCCTATTATGTAGATGGTTTTGTTCCACATGGGTCATGGCCAAATGTTGCTCTAGATAGTCAATATACTACATCTGATGGGTAAAATTGTCCTCCAAGCTATGTATTTGCATCACATGTTTAGAAGACAAAGCTTTTATAGGTGTAGTTAGCCTTCTTTGCAATCACAATAGTTGAGAGCACTTCCTAATATCAAGACTCTACTCCTAAACATCACCTTGTTGCTCCTATTTCAACTTCCTCAATATTGGGTTAGAAGAACCAACAAAAGGAAGAGGGATAATAGCATTCTACATATATGGTGTAAGCTTCTTGCAAATCTCTAATGAAATGTGTTAGAATAGATAAGTAGGCATCAGCATTCACATCCACAAGAATTACCAAGCATTTTCCTCCAAGTCGAATTCACTCTTACAAGTTTGCATTTTGGCATTCCACAACTTTGTAGTGCTCCAACAGTAGCAGCTCCTTGTCTAAACTTCCACATATAAATAAGTCAAAGATATCTAAAAAGATCACAGGAAGAGGACAATCGTCCTCATCACTAAGAGGAATAGGCTCTCCAGAAATGATGTTTTACCCTTACCCTTTGTATCCATAGAAAGATCTTTGGTATGTAGAATACAGATTGCCGATGGACTTGGCTCTATCCAAAAATGACTAGAATGGGATCCACAGCCATCAACTTTTTGGAGCTATGCCACAAACCCAATAGAAGGAGAAGTGGTAGGGAGAGAACAAGTGCTAAGGCAATCATAGATAATGCATTTTGTTGTTCCTTCAAAGGATGATGTAATTGATGACCTTGTCAAGAATATGTGGAATTTACAAATCAAGCTTGCAAATCTTGAAGATATGGAGAAGATCAATTGCTTTCAAAACTCCACCTAGGGAAGGATTATCCATATATGTATGTCTTATGATAGTCCATATAATGATCACAAAGATTGTGATTTGTACAGAGAAGATTTACACAAGAGTTTGATTTTTTGGAAGGAAGGCAAGATTTATGACAGTGAGACAAGATTGTCCCTTACTACAAATTTCAAGAAGGGAGATATACAAAATATTCTAGATCATTTATCTATATGGAGTGCATATGCAGCAATGGATGATAGAACTTATGGACTCTTGATAGAAGAATCTCTAGACAATATTGCCAATTCCAATAAGAAAGTTGATATTTGGACTCATGCCATGCAAAATACAGCAAAGGGAAAGATTCTAACATGGAATTGAATAATTCAGGGAGGAGTTTCAAGGAAAATATTGGATCAGATTCATCTATGGACTTTTATTTAGTTTATTCATGTTTGGCAAAGATACAAAACGATGTTATTTTGGAAAAGGGGGGAAAGTAGGATTAAAAGTCAAAGTGAAAAAAACCATGTTATAAGTTACTTTTTGATATAGAGACTACCACAAATCTCAAGAATGTTTTAGAGGAGCACATCTTGAATAGTACAATTAAAATTACTTTGGGAGAAATACTTGGGATCTCCAAGAGAGTTTCATGAGGAGATAATAGGTATTATTAAAAGAAAGAGAATGTCTATTGGAGAGCCATCACAAGGTATGATATAGGGCAAAGATAAAACACTTTTTCAAGGTATACATTGTAAAGAAGAAGTTATAGGGCATATAGGTGATTTATGAAGAAGATACAATAATGAAATAATTGTGAAGAAGCTAAAAATTCCATAGTTATCAACAATGACGTTTTCAACTATGAAAGCGGTGACTTGGAGCAATATAGTAAAGGGTGTGCAACCCATAACTTATACAAATGATGATGCTTTAGGTATGATATGGTATACCTGCAAGTCATTATTCCCATAATCATTGGGCCCACGCTATTATAGAGATAGTAGTGAAAATTGGAGAGCTTAAGATCCCATGTGTTGCTCTCATAGACCATAGGTTAGAGAGGGGGAAAAGTTTGTATGAAAAGGTAAAGTGGCCAATGGATTTTGACGATGAGAATGTGGATAGGCAATAACTCAACAGGAGAATTATATGCACCCTATTTGAATATCAAGGTTTCTATAGGTGATGTCTAAGATGAGCATCATTTCTTTGTGTAGGATTCTTATTCTTGGATTCTAATTCTTACATAGCCTTACATTACTTCTACACATATGCAGAAGATGAAGATTTTGGATGATAATTTAGCTTATGCTTGGGGATCAAGAGCATACATTACTTCTATATGTAGGGAGATGAAGGTTTTGGTTGATGCTTTAGCTTATGCATAGATTGGAAGCACATATGGAAAGAGAGCTATGCAATTCCTAAATATTTGTGTAAATCATGCTAGGAAAAAAGACGCTTTGAGAGATAACCCATTGTCACTTGATGGTGGGAAAGCATTCAGAGAACTGAATTTTCAATGAGTACCATCACAATGTGGGACTATGGTGGTGCTAAGAAGAAAAAAACTATCACCTATCACTACAAGCACATGTGATTTTTCTTCAAGTTTTTAGGATCTTTAGAAGAAGATTCTTTGTATTACTAGAAAGTTGCAAACATGAGCATGTTAGCAAGACAATATGTATGAAGGATTGAGAAAAACATGAGAGAACATGGACTATTGTAGGATGATGAATGTATTTTCGACTTGTATGAAGAAGATTCTTATGAAAATACAGTGTCAAAGATTACACCCATACTGGGATGTGAGTTGAATTTTGAGTCTAATATCATATATATGAATTCTTTGGATATGTTTCGCGTTATTTTTTATCTGGTAATATAGGAAGAGATATGTTTAGAAGACAAGACTAAAGTTAGAGTGGATATACCAAATATAAGTAAATGGATAAGAAGGTGAAACTAGTTGTAATGCCATTGCCTCTTGATAGTGAGGAATTATTTAGATTTGCTTTCCAATAGCCAAAGTTGAGGGATCCAAAGAAGATCATAGATTTATTGCATATTCTCTCAAAGAATTGGAGATTGGAAATGTAGATTTTCTATTACCAATAGAGGATAGTTCTTTGCTAATATGCTATCCAGGCATGGTAGGGATTTTGCGTTTTAGTTACGTGAAATTGGTTGTGTTGATCTAGGAGTTGTTGTAGCCACAATTCCACATATACACTACAACTTGCATCCTATTCTAGTTCCAAGATTGCACTTGCCTAAACTAATAGATCTATTCAATGAGAAGATAAGCATTGGAATTCTAGAGTCTCTTTAGCTCCATATTCTAATTGGTGGTTCAAAAGAAGAATGGGATACAAAATTTTATACAGGATATGCCGCTAGTGAACAAGGTGATCATTAGGAATGTGGGAGTAAGACTACTTGTGGATGAGTTTGCTAAAGCTTTTGCAAGGAGAGACATATATTCATTGGGTGATTTCTATTTAGGTTATGAGACCAAATTTAATTGGTTGGCACTTGAGAGTAGAGATCTTACCATGATGAAGACCCCATTGGGGATAATTCACATGTGTACTTTGCCACAAGGGGCTAAAACTCTATGCCCCACACTATGAATGCCATGAACAAAGTGGTTAGAAATTATATTCCACATCTGTTTATGCCTTTCTTGGATGATCTACCTATCAAAGGGTGTGCAAAATAAGAGAAGGATGAAGAAGGATGCAAGAAGTTTGTAGGAGCTCACATTACCAACTATGAAAAGATATTGAATAGGCTTAAAGAAGTAAATCTAACACTTTTGGATCATAAATAAATTTTTGGAGTAAATGAAATATTAATAGTTAGCCATATGTGTGGACCTTATGGAAGAAGGCCATCCCTAGTAGAAGTGGATACCATAGACAAGATTGAGAAGACTTGTTCTTCTGTACTTAAAGTGAGAAATATTTTAGATGCATGTGTGTTTTACTTGATTTAAATAATCTACTCCATTTTGCTCATATTGCAGATGATCTATACCATTTTTACTGAGAAAGGATTATCTGAGGTTCTATTGTGATAGGAAACACACGAAGTCCATGAGAAAATTGAAGAATGTATTGAGGGCTATGCCTATTTTAAGAAAATCATATTACAAAAGTGGAAGACCTATTATCATTACTATTGACACTAGTTTGATTGGAATTGTTTGGGCTATTGGATAGGATGATGAAGAAGGTAACAAGTATGCATTTAGGTTTGGATCAAAGCTACTAATTAGAGACATAGAAGATACTTGCAAATAAAGAGAGAGTTGTGGGGAGTTGTGGAATTCCTAAAGTGTGATAAAGAATATTTCTTTGGAGCATTAATGATTATAAGGGAGATGGATTTCTTGCCTCTGTTAGGAATGACCAGTTGTTTGACTCCATAGATAGCCATGTTGAGATGGATTGCATATAGCAAATCAATGAATCCAAAGTTTTGATACATTGTAGGTAAAGAGAATCTAGTGGGGGAGACATGTTATCTAGAGCCAAGTATGAGGATAAAGAGAGTTTATTTTTGTAGGATAATGATGAGCCCAAAACTTCACCCACTTCAATTGATCATGAGTATCATGTATCTTTAGTAGAAACCTTTACAAAAGACTTGTACGAAGGTGAATGGTTATAAATTGGCCAATATATGAGCATTTTGGCTAAAAGAGATGAATGGATAGATGCAAAAATTAAAATAATCAAAATGAAAGCATATGGTTATTTCTTGAAGGATGTTTTTTGTGGAAGCATCTAAGGAAGAAGAGAGGTTCCCCACCATGGGTAGTTTGTGATAAGACTATGCAACTATAGGTTATGAAGAACTTTCATGAGAGCTTAAGGGTTGATCACAGGGGTGTAAGGGCAAGGAGCATTATTGATGGAAGGCTATGTACATGAATGTATCTCAATTTGTGGAGTCTCGCAAGATGTGCCTAATGTACTCTTCAATAAGAAACAAATATAGTTTTCATCCTACATATCCCCTTTCTATGCGCATTACAAGTGGGTTGTTGGTCTTGTGACTATGCCTATAGATTTGCAATAGATAAGATATATAATTCTTGCACAAGAGAACCTAACTAACTAAGTTGAAGGCTGAGACTTGAGAACAAAAACCACTAGTGTGGTTCGTAGGTTTCTTTTAGAGGATTTATTTTGCAAGTATGGATGTGTTGCAAAATTCCCTTTAGATAGAGGAGAGTTTGATGTTGATGAAGCTAGAGACTTCTTCTCTAAATTGGGGATTAAATTGACATTGACATAAGCATATATAAATCCAAACAAAAATTATAAAATTGAAAGAGGGTTTCCTCCCATTGTGAAAGATTCAACAAATGCATGCAAAGATAGAGTATGAGCATGGCTATCTTTGCTTCCTTATGCTTATTGGTTGATTGGACTACACACAATGCTACTACATGATATAAGATAGAAAAACCTATCTATGAACAAAAATTGATTATGCCTATAGAGACAATGGTTGCTACATGGAGTGTTTTGCCATGGGAATGTGGAATGAGTAGGGAAGAGCTCTTAGCTCGTAAAATCCAAGAATTAGAAAGAAGAGATAAAGACATAGAGATTGAAAGAATCTTGACTTTGCACCAAAGAAAGGTTTGATAGAAGACATTGATTGAGATCAAGAGCCATTGAGGAAGGTGTTTGGGTACTAATGTATGATAAGAATCTTGATAATCAGCACAATACTATCAAAAATATTTCTAAAATATGGTTTGGACAATATGTTGTGAAATAGGCTTATGATAATATAACAAATTCTCTATTGAATTGGATGGGATAGAATTGAAGATACATATTATAGAGAAGAGGATCAAGTTATTCAAGAGAAGAGAGTCAGAAACCAATGAGGAAGAGGAGCCTGAAGAAGAGTCTACACATGAAAGCATTGAAGAAGGCAAGGATGATGATCTTTCAAAGATGAGGAAGACCTTGAGCCTAAAGAAGAGTAAGAGAGGGTGGCTTATACAAGAGGATGTGCAAGTTTAGAGGGGTTTGGAGAAGAGTCTACACATGAAAGCATTGAAGAAGGCAAGGATGATGATATTTCAAAGATAAGGAAGACCTTGAGCCTAAAGAAGAGTAAGAGAGGGTGGCATATACAAGAGGATGTGCAAGTTTAGCGGGGGTGGATGTCATGACACTCCATGCCCATGGGTTGAAACCTTATAGGATCTCTATTCCTTCGGGGATTTCATGTGTATGTTTATGGGATGTGTTTGTGGATGTCCATGAGTGTTTTACTTGATCTATAAGCGTATGCCAAGATTTTTAAAGTCATTTCATATGTCCATGAGAGTTGATTCTACTAGTGTATGTCAAGAGCTTTAAATTCATTTCATATGTCAGTTGAAATTAAATGTGTCGCGTATCCCTTATCAGACATATGGGCATTTAAGTATCCACAACCCAAGTTTAAGTGAGGTATGATATGTCCATTGTCTCATTGACTACCCTTGATTTTTTAAATGCAAATTGTGGGTTGATCCTAGTGTCTATAGACAAGGAAAAAACACACGACATTTTGCATTGATTCGAATGCTATCTCTTGCATGTTGAGTATCCAAAAAGAGGAATTTTGTGGGTAGATTTGGATTTGTCTTTTTCTATTGATATAGATATGTAGGACTTTTATGCTGAGAATACAAGGGTTTTGAAGTTTTTGTTTAAAGACTTCATAGTTATTTGGTTTGACTTGATTCAAGTGTGTCATAGGGTTATATTAAGTGGTTATGAGTAGGGCCTATTTTAAGGTCATACATTGTTTGTGGAGGGATTGATGTATTACATTCACTAAAGATTTTGGACTAAAATATTTGGGTCTAGGCTATCATCCTCAAAAGTAGAATTTGACTAAGATATGGTCTTGTCACTCGGGTAAGTTACTCATGAATATATGTGTGTATCACGTAGGTTCAAAAAAAGATATTTTTAAAATACCATTTTTATACATTTTTTATATATAGAAGGGTGTAATATAAAGGTGTTATTTACCGATTGAATAAAAAAGGGTTATGTTTTATTTAGGAAAAATTCATAGATAAGGATATTCATAAATAGGCCTTGAACACACATGATGTAGAGAATATGCACATAGTAACTTCCCCAAGTCTTGTCATAGGGTTGTAAGTCTTAAAGTGATAGTAAAGTTGCACAATGATTGAAGTAAATGTTCTTTGTACACAAGATACAACTTGATTTCCCTTTTGCATATTTCTTTTGCTTATAGTTTCTTCCTTGTAAACTCATATACTTAGGATCCTTGTGGTTTGAGGCATGACACTTGACCCCTAACAAATGCTTGTGACCCAACTCTTGAAAGATCATGCCTATCAAAAACCCCTTATTTGTGTACTATCACAATGATAGTGGAGGTCGGAAGCCTATCCTTATGATCCTAAGCATTGCACCCCCAGACGCCCAAAGGCAATCCCATTGATGCTATCAACCACACTACAACCCATGCATCATGCAACATTGGGTCCCTAAACCCTTGCTACATGTACAAGGCCATTATACATGTGGCTGCATGCTTTGGCTACCTAAACTACCCACATGCATCCCTAGAGCAACAACTCTTACACCATCCATAGCCTCCTCTAGATTGATCCCATCTATTGAATCATCTAGTCCAATTCAAATCTAATTCTTAAAACACACTCCTACCAAGAAGGAGGGTTTCCCTCTAGTCTCTTTTTCTCCTCATATTTCTCCATCCTCAAAATCTCCTCTTAGAAGGACACCTGACCCATCACTTTTTAGCATTGTCAAAATATGCCCCTCCTATGAGCTTGCAAAATGACCCACTACTTTTGATAGAGGGCATCATTCCCAAAATCTATACATCTACTCCGTATAGAATAAGTCCATTTCAACTTACTCCACCAGCCAACATCAAGAGACTGGAGCAATGCTACTCACTCTATAAATGGTCAAGGACTTATTGATACTCGTTAAAAAGGAAATCCCAAATTGCTTTGCGCAAGTCCACTCAAAGTTTGACATATTTGCCAAAATTTTTGCACTAATGGACTTAAGATTAACCAATGCTAATATGCTTTTTCTTGCATCTCAATGGCACCCTACATGGGAAGAACATGAGCACCTATTCTACAAAAGTTTTACCATCTTGGATCAATTAACACTGGATAACCCAAAAAAGTAGTTAGAAATGTTTCAAATACTTCCTTCACATATGAAAAATGTCTTTTAAGGTCTCTTGCATTGTTTACAAAAACTATACAACTTTACCAGTCACTTCCTAAACAAATGCTAAACAAATCATACACACTTTGCCATGAAGTTGTGACTCTTGATTGCAAAATCATCACCATGTTCGAGCACCAAAATATTTTCTAGCATCTTGAAATAATACCCGTCATATTGCAAGACCTCATCCCTCAACATGGAGAAGCTCTCCATCTTCTTCTTCTTCTTCTTCTTCTTCTTCTTCTTCTTGTTCTTAAACAAATGATACACACTTTGCCATGAAGTTGTGACTCTCGACTGCAAAATCATCACCATGTTCAAGCACCAAAATATTTTCTAGCATCTTGATATAATACCCGACATATTGCAAGACCACATCCCTCAACATGGAGAAGCTCTTCTTCTTCTTCTTTTTCTTCTTCTTCTTCTTCTTCTTCTTCTTCTTTTCTTCCCTTCCCTTCCCTTCCCTTCCCTTCCCTTCCCTTCTCTTCTTCTTCTTCTTCTCCTCCTCCTCCTCCTCCTCCTCCTCCTCCTCCTCCTCCTCCTCCTCCTCCTCCTCCTCCTCCTCCTCCTCCTCCTCCTCCTCCTCCTCCTCCTCCTTTCTCTTCTCTTCTCTTATCTTATCTTCTCTTCTCTTATATCATGCATGGAAATGGAGCATGGAGCTTGGAGCTTGAGGATCGAGCTTGCTTGAGCTTGCACCTTGGATCCTGGAACTACTGGAGTGTTTGAGGGAGGAGGCGACTCAATTGAGCATGGAGGTGAGCTCACTACACTCATAGTGTGAGAGCGCATATGGCTATGTGAGAGGTAGCCATTGCATTTGGCTTGAAACGATTGAGACAATAAATGGTTCTGGGTCTTGGCATATTGCAAGACCACATCCCTCAACATGGAGAAACTCTTCTTCTTCTTCTTCTTCTTCTTCTTCTTCTTCTTCTTCTTCTTCTTCTTCTTCTTCTTCTTCTTCTTCTTCTTCTCCTCGTCCTCCTTGTCCTCGTCCTCGTCCTTGTCCTCGTCCTCCTCCTTTCACTTCGCTTCGCTACTCTTCTCTTCTCTTATATCATGCGTGGCAATGGAGCATGGAGCTTGGAGCTTGAGGATCAAGCTTGGTTGAGCTTGCACCTTGGATCCTGGAACTACCAGAGTGTTTGAGAGGTAGCCATTTCATTTGGCTTGAAACGCTTGAAACAAAAAATGGTTTTCGGTCTTGGTGAGTCAAATGCGAAGCTCCCACATTTGGTTTCCATTTCCATGACTAATAGATTCAAGCTTTGAGTGCTTGCGTGCTCTAAATCAAGCATTGAAGTAGGGTTTTCCCCAAACTAGTGCTTGAGATAGGTAGGAAGCAAGGGAGTTGCGATCTCCTTTGCAACTAAGTTTTCCTAGTTTTTTGGATTTAGGTAAGAAGATCTGATTAATGTGGTTTCTTATAATTTGGATGTATTTAGGTAAGAAAAAAATTAGGAAAAATAAAGAAACGCATAGTAGGGTTTCTGTTGTAACAGCAGGCCCAAAACATGGAAAAAACAATGAAAAGAGAGCTTTAGGGCATTGAGATAGCAAGCAGAGAGAAGGGGGAAGTAACACGGAAAGAGAGAAAGGGTTTAAGAAGCCAAAAGGGTAGGGGGAGAGCTCATTTTTCATTTCTAAGTCGAGGGAAAGAGACATAAAGAGAGAGCTACAAGGCTAGAAACCATTTTGTGCTTGACAATCTTTACCATTGCGCCTTTGAGCCCCAAAGGTAAGTTTTGAGTGTGCCTTCGTGTTGGATAATTGCTTCCAGGATCATAGTTGATAGATTGATTAAAGTGCATGTGAGATTTTGTAAGATTTTCATTGTTTTGGACCCTTGGCTACTGCATTCAGATGGATTCCACAATCATCTAAGTCCTGCTACCACTTAGATAGTTCGAGTCACAAGTCCACTTGGACAACATCACTCAGATTTGGATCTAATTTATCCTCAGAGATGGCCAAATTTGGATGCCCCAAAATCATCCACTCAGATACTCACATATTTGGCCTTGGATGACCAAGTGCCCATTCATTAGGACTACTCAGACATGAACGGTCTGAGTTAGACAACTTGGACACAGGCACTTGGATAGTTCATTCGGACTCAAATGGGTACCCGACTCAAACATCCGACTCTAAAAATCAGATGCTCCAACTCGAACAATGTCACTTGGACAAGTTGTGAATAACCAAAATTCTAGTAAATTAGACCCACCCCAAGGCTGACAAGGAAAGCACTGCAAAGCATGGCCACCTACAACCGAGAGCAACGAGCTCAAAAGCTGAGGATAGACATAGGAATGTGCGAGATCCAATGTGTCTTAGCTCTCACCAATAGAACCAGGAAGGACCAAATGATGAGAAGGAGAGTGCACTAGAAGACAATAGAATCTTAGACAACACAGCTGCAAAGTGACTACATTGCTAACGAGACTAGGAATCACCCCGAATTCTAGGAGCCAAACTAAGATACATGTGGTTGCTAAAGCAACTTAACAAGTATTAGCCTAACAATAAAGTGTATAGCTTTGTGGAGTAGTTTGAGCAAGTATATGAGACTAACAACCTCATGGACCTTGCTCAACGTGCACAAGCTTTAGGACTTTGCCTAGGAGACAAAGGACGAACATGGTACAATAGTCTAGACAATGCCAAATGTAATGCTTTCAATAACCTCAAGAGTCTCTTCATCAAGAGATTCTCTGAGGCTAGATACTCTGGCAACCTCATCATCAAGTTCATGAACGTTAGTCAAAAGGGCAAGGGGAATATGCAAGACTATGTCACCCACGTGTGAAGTCTCTTTAGAGAATCCCAACCATAGAGCGACCTAGCAAATGAGCGGTCTCCACTATGTTCATAAGAGGGATCGGAAGCGTAGAGATTTACAAGGCCTTGGTGAGCAACTCAATCCTGCAAAGGGATGTGCTAGCTAGGGTCTTTGAAGAAGCCATACAAGTGGATGACCTACTTAAGGAGAGGAGCTCAAGATCTCAGAAAGAGCTATGACCATTAATGAAAGATCCAACTAGAGCATCCAAGACAAGGGAAAGAATGTCGCAACTAGAGCTAGGAGTTGGTGGATGTGAAGGATAGAGTTGGCTAGGCTTCAAGAGATTATGAGAAGGCCTACATGACCTCACATGCAATGCATGCATTGTGGAGGAAACCACCTTTTGGCCGAGTGCATGGATCCTAGATCTAGACCTTATGCCAATTGCGAAAGGTTTGGCCATGATGCAATGCATTGCAACATTATAGAAGGGGAGCTCCATTAACTCTCCTAGCACCTAATGATTCAAAGCCAGCCGTTTCTAGGATGGACATCAATCCCATAGAGATACCTAGACCACCTGGACCCATCCATCGAGCGATGCTTCGATATATTACATAGAGGAGACGAATGAGGACGAAGCATATGTAAACCCCTACGTCTCGTACAATGAAGATGGAAATCCCATCTTGATGGATTTTAGACTAGTGCTAGTGATGGTATTGGGTAGGGGAAGAGATAGAGTTCTATGAGGAGGATTGAACCAAGAACCCATCGCATGTTAGAATTGTGGTCAGCCAGGACACATCTAATCGCAATGCCCCAAAAGGGAGTAATCCAATTGAGAGAAAGCCAACCTGAGATGCCCTGAGTATGGGATCACACACTTGTACACCAAGTGCCCTAGATGGACACCTTCCACTAGTTCGACTATCATGCCATCTATACCATTGGGATTTTTTAGAGTTGAAACACTTGATGGTGAAGCCACACCAATTCCGTTGAATGTCATGACCCGATCACATGCAAAGCAAGCTGATATTTCATTACCCGAACCTAGCAACCTTGATGCATCTTCAATAGGGAAGAGAAGCCACAGAATAAGGAAAAAGCGGGCTGAGACTAGGATTACACTTAAGACAGATAGTGCCATCATGTTACCAAAGGGGAAGAGAGTCATGGATGTAGAAGTAGAGACATCTTCTCCTAGGATAGTAAAAGAAGGGAAGTGCCAAGGTTGAAGAATATCTCAACCCAAGAAACCAATTAGAAGTGGTTGATAAGGTCAAGGAGTGGATGAGAGAAGCCCAAGCACACCTAAAGGATACGGAACCTATTATCAAAGATAAGATCAATAAGCTCTCTAGTGTGAGCACATCAATCTCACCTACTTGGTTAAGATCAAGAGATGCATCCGCACCACATGTAGCACCGCATAGATAGAGCCTAGACGCCACAAGTCGGAAAACCACCCAATAACATTGGCAAAAGAGCATAGAGCCTAATGGAAAGTAGGCAATAGGCAACTTACTCATGACATTGATATTGGCCCTTGTGACCCTACCTTTGGGAGAGCTGCTTAGGCAAAATTTGACCCTAGGGCAAGGGTTGAAGTATTGGGTAGAACAACATGATAAGGTTGGAATGATTGACTTGTCTAACTAGGACAGAGTAACACACATAGCAAGCTCTAACCTTTGAGCTCAATGCCTAAGTCTTTGCACGTAAATGCCTTTTAAGAAGACACAGAGATGCATGTAGTCTTGCCTATCAATGCATTATGAGATACTACAAGGAAGGGAATTGTAGATACAGGAGCTGGAGTTAGTGTGCTTAGCCATATAGTCTTGTAGGCTTGGGGTGACCCACTTGTGGAGATCACAAGGTTTAATGTCACCTTGGATAATGAAATAAAGGTCAACATACCATTTGGAGTGCTAAAAGATGAGTCCTTGAAGATAGCAGTGAACTTCATAGTTATAAAGGGAGTGAACTATGACATCCTGCTAGGCTAGCCCTAGATGTAAAATGTACGAGTGATAGAAGATTGGGGCAATGGTCTTATATTCTTAGGCAACATATCGGGATGGCTATAAGAGTTGCGATGGATACATGGAAGACCACACTAGTCGACCTAGATGCCATCTCTACTATCTTGAAAGGAGACTCATAGGTTAAGAATTCTTATGGACCACTGACGAGGTATATACCTTGCCCCAACGATGAGAAAGATTGGATTCACATGATAGCCACCATCAATTTTCCATTCTTAGATGATGAAGAGGATTATAAGCAGGCTACAAAGATAGCCACCAATGAGTCCCATAAAGCCACAACATCTCAATTGCCGAAGAGTAAGACCCTGCCATTCGTATCACTTTGGGTATCACCTATAGTGATTGTCTTGAAGAAGAACAGAAAAATTTGAGTATGCAAAAACTATAAAAAAGTCAATGCTGAGACAAATAGAGATAACTATCCACTACCCTACATTGAGCACATGCTCGAGAGATGAGTAGAAAGAGAGGCCTATAGTTTCCTAGATGGCTTCTCAGGCTATAACCAAGTGCAGGTACACCCTGATGATAGGCATAAAATAGTGTTTGCAACAGAATGGGGCATGTTTGCCTATATAGTCATGCCATTCATGCTAACGAATGCACCAGCTACCTTTCAATGCCTCATGCATACCATCTTCAAAGACATGCTTAGGTGAGAATTTGAGGTGTTTGTTGATGATCTATGCATTCAGTCCAGTTGGAGTAAAGACCTAGATAAACTTCATGTAGACTTTGAGCACTATAGATTGTATAATCGCTCCTTGAACCCCCTCTTGAAGAAGGGCCAATTGTTTTGGGTGAAACGTGGATGTATCCTAGGGAAAATGGTGTCTAAGAATGGCATTGTCACAAACTTCTCCAAACTCAGAGTTATTGTCGATGTACCACTGAGAGCTGAAAAGATGAGTGGGTTGCATCTTGCCCACCCAACCTCCAATCCTCACTAAGAGAGCTAAACAAGGGAACCACCTAGCCAAAGGGAGGATGGGCTAGGATATCCCTTTCTTGAGTGGATGGAAAGAACCAAAACACAACTTCACAAGGGAGAATTTGTAGCCCGTCTTAAGGAAAATGAAGATGATGGAAGGTTAAGAGGGGTGATGGCTCGTAATTTCTCCCATGAACATATATATAACATGAGAAAATAAAGATTTCCCACCAATAGAGCATATGGCAAGTCTTATTTAATAAGTTTAAGTATGAATGTAGAGGGAGAATTAGAAGATAGTACATATGATCTAGACATCATATTAGAATATGAGAGAGAGGGAGAGAGATGAGAAGAGAGGGAGACAAGAGGAGAAGAGGTAGAGGAAGCTTGCCATTATGTATTCAGGGAATGCTATATAAAAGCTTTATGTATTCAGGGAATGCTATATAAAAAAAGAGACTCACTCATAGCTTACCTCAAAGATATGGACTAGCATGAGGGTGTTGCATAATGTTCTCTTAGTGGCTTCCCTTTGGACTTTGTGATCTAGAGTGCTCTCATGTGCTTGTGATTGTGTCTTTATATCTCCATGAGCACCTTATATAGCCTCCATGAGAGATTAGATTAAGCTAATCTTCTTGATTAACATAATCCTAGATGGTGTATGGTATCTTTGATAATATGGAGAATAGTGGATGGGACAAGTCCCCACCTTGGTCATCATGCAAGAAGCCAAGGGTGGTGGTAGACAAGCTAGAGAAAGGGAGCTAGATTACAAGAGGTGGATGTCCAAAGCACATTATTATAATATATTTACAAGAAGGATAAAATGGCAAGTTGATGTGATAAGGGTGAAAGAGAGAAGAAAATTTCATACAGCTAGCAGTCTGTGCCTTCGTAACTTCAAATCGATGAAGAATTTGAAGAAAGTTTCTTCTGCAACTTTGTAGATCAAGTCGAAACTAGGTCGAAACCGGTCGTGATGTGTGGAAAATTTCTTGAAATTTGATTTTCCCTAGGATTTATTAAAATTATTAAAAAATACTTTCAAAAGCTGCTTTGACTTTAATTCCTTATATACATATAAGCATGTGATAGAGGGGGTCCATGCTTATAAGCTTTTGTGTAAGATCCAAATGACACCATGATGTGGACATTGACTTGTGTACAAGGGTGAAGTGTCCTCTATAATAATGGTGATAGATCCCAAATCTTGGTGATGCAAGTGGAACCCAGTGTAGTTGGAGGCTAGTCCTTTGAAAAAATCTATGCACTCACTCAACCCCTAGGTGTAATCCATTTCCATCTTCACTAAGATAACCCATCCCTTTTACCTTTTACATTGACATCCCTCCTAAGAACTTGTTTCCCCACTTGCTAGAGTTATCATAAGTGAGAAGCAATGTGGCATACCTAGTGCTTGAAGAGTAAACCCAAAGTGATAAGATGTAGGGTTTAAGCTATGGGTGAGGCTCTTGATAGGAGTTTTGATAAAATTTTGTGGTAGAAATCCGATTTGTAAAAAACTCGGATCATTAGCCCTCCCCTTAGGCTAGAGGCATTCATGCATGTAGCTTGCTAATGATGACCCAATAGAGCAGGGAGGACTACACCCCCTCATTGGTGGCTCTTTGTCAAATGACTGCTCTAAAGTGTCACTAATTCTTTGAAAATAAGGCTTGAGTCGCCATCCATTTAATGTTGTCTTGTGAACCCTCCCATCCATGTCACCTAGCTTATAGCTGCCATTTGGATATCTCCTTATGACCATGAATAGCCCTTCCCACTTGAACACAATTTTATCATCCTTTATGTTATCAAAGCAGTTATCATAGTGCAACACAAGTGATCCTTCCCTTGTGTGCTTGCTAGCCAGCTTCTTATTAAATATCTTCCTCCTCTCTTTAGCCTGCTTGGTGGAATAGTATTGGACTATTGCTTCTCTGTCTAACTCCAGCCTCTCTAGATCCAATATCCTTTCCTCTAACTTCTTATCTTGATTCTTCTCTCGACTAACTACTAAAACACGTAAGCTGGTGAGTTCTACTTCTATAGGAAGCAGATCCTCTTGGCCATAAATGAGGTGAAATGGAGTATAGCCAAGTGAGGTTCTGAATGAAGTCTTGTAGGCCCAAAGAGCTACACTCAATTTTTTATCCCAGTGCTTGGGGTGCATGTGTACTTTCTTGGTAATTATCTTACAAATCACCCCATTCACATTTTCGACCAAAGCATTACATTGTGGATAGTAGGTAGTAGAATGCATGCTCTTTTAGCTTTTCCATTAGCACCCCCACTAGATTAGCCCTAAAACCAGAACCCCAATCACAGATAATTTCTAAAGGTGTGCCAAACCTGCAAAAAATGTTTTCAAACACAAATTTTCCCACTTCTTGGGCCTGTGATCCTACTAGTTGCTAAAGCCTCAAGCCATCTCCTCATGTAGTCCACACCCATTATGATGTATTCCTTACTAGATTGAGTTCGTGGGAGTGGCCCTATTGCATCAATCCCCCATTTCTCAAATGGGCCATATATAGTTATGGGATTTTGTTCCTCATGCACTAGCTTCCTTGGTCCAACCTTTTGGCAAGCATCACAAGTGCGGCACCAATGTTGCACATCTTGATACAGACTAGGCCACACAAAACCGGCTTGGAGAATCTTTCTGCTGGTTATCTCTAAAAATGTTCGCCACAAACCCCCTCATGGCATCTCTTAATCACATCCATAATCTCCTTTGATGTTGGCACTCTTCTAAGCACTGCATCCTTTTCCTAAAACAAGGGGAGCTTTACTGCAATGATGCCCACCATTACCTCTTCCAATTTTTTAGCTGCTAGAGCATCTGAGTCGCCATTTGTGCACCTTGGCACAAAATAGATTTGGGCTTTTTGTAGCTTCCTCATGAGAGTTTTATCTTCTCTCATTTTCACGACTAAGTTATCATTTTTACAAGTCCATATTCCTTTTTTTTGCTTAATAATTAGCATAGAATCCCCAAAAATATTAAGTCAAGTGACACCATGTGAGAGACACCACCTCAAACCTAAAAGCAAGGCTTGATATTTTGTCTCATTGTTAGAATGGACATCCTCTAGGCTAATACCTTCTCCATAAATTTTGTCACCTTCAGGACTGAACACCACTATTCCTGCTGTCGCTCTGTCTTTAATACGTTTGTAGGCCCCATCAAAGTAGAGGGCATGGGCATTCTCCACCTGTGGCGGGTCCTCAAGAGGAGGTGTTTCCTCTTTTACCTTTCCCTTCTCTTTTTCCTTCTTTTGATGGCAACTATGAGTCAAAAAATCAACTAGGCAGGCCTGAGTAGAGTCCTCCACCTTGAAGGTGTAGTCAAACTCTTGGAGTTGTATCACCCACTTAGCGATTCTGTCTGAAACATCCATGTGTTGTAAGGCATAGTGAAAATGCTCTTCTATTGTGATCACTCTGAATTTTCTAGGGAGAAGATAAGGACGAAACTTTCTTATAGCAAACATTAGAGACAAAACCATCACCTCCACCATCTTGTACCCTCGTTCTGATGCTATCATTACTCTGGTAGAAAAGTAAACCGGCCTCATCAGGCCAGTTTTAGCATCCTTTTGTATTAGTGCTTCCCCCTAGAGCATCTTCCCCAAAACTTGGGTTGACAAAAAACTCTTGATCTCCCAGCAATGTTGTAAAATTATGGGAAGGGTGCTAAGAGCCTTCTTCACCTCGTGAAAGCACCTTTCACTTTCGTCACTCCACAGGAGCTCCTTAGAGTGGGTCAATTGTTGTAGTGGAAACACTAATTGGAAGAGGAGATAAATGAACTGCCCCATATATCACACCTTCTAAATGAAAGAGGTAGGGCCTTAATTTTGTTTGGATCCGCTTTAATGCCCCTCTCACTTACGACAACATGCCTAACAAAGTTACACTACTTTCACCAATACAACACTTCTCATGGTTTAGCTGTCCCCCCATTTTTGTGAGGTGATTGAAACCTTCATCCACCTTCCCTAGATGTAGAGCCTTAGAACTATAAATACAAAAATCATCAATAAAGACCCTAATGGAATTACCAAAATATGATTGGAAGACATAATTCACGAATTGTTGGAAGGTAGCTGGGGCATTTGTTATTCCAAATGGCATTACTTTGTAAGCTAAACACCCCCAAGGCATAATGAAGGTGGCATTCAATTGATTCTCCTCAGCTATTCAGATATGAAAATAACCTGAATACCCATCACAAATAGTGTATCTCTCATGCCCCTGGCCACCTCGTTGAGTATTTCATCCTGAAAGAGAAGAGAGAAGTGATCTCTCTTTGTTGCAGCATTTAGCTGCTTGTAGTCCACACAAATCTGCCATTTTCCGTTCTTCTTGGGTGTCACCACTATACGTGAAACCCACTCTGAGTCCCCTATTGGATAGATGAATCATGCCTTCAAAAGTCATTACATCTCAGTGAGTAGAGAGTTTTGTCGAACTACTCCCAACTATCATAGCCATTGCACCTATGATGTGTTCATAATTAGAAATAAAAAGTGTAGAGTGTTTTATCACCACTTCCATGTAGGCTGCCTTCTCCTCAGCTAATAGATCCTTAGCCAACATTTTTTCTAACCCCTCGTTCTCAAACTTTGGAAGCTACTACCGTAATTTCACTACTGGAAGGCTCTTTTAATGTAATTCCCATCACTTCTAGAGAGCTTTCTTCCTCCTCACTAGAAGACTCACCCTCTATCGTAGATGACCAATCCTCGCTAGAACTCCATTCATTAGCGGTGGTCTCTAACAACACAAGATCCTCTAGTTGGCCCTCCTTCATATTGTAGATAGTGCTCTTCCATTTTTTCTATAGCCCCTTCTATGGCCTTAGCTCTAAAGCCTCTGTCTCCAAATCTTGTCTAGCTTTCATTCCCATTAGCCATGGTCGCCCAAGAATGATTGGATAGCCATCCCCCTTCACTGGCATCACATACATGTCAAGCTCCAATTGCACTCCACGCACCTTTATCTTGACTTTCTTTATAACTCCCAAATAAATTACTACTACATTGTTAGCCATTTTGGCCCTAAATTCAATAGTTTTACTTACCTCTAATCCCAAATGATGCATCAACTTTTACATCATGGCACAAATGTTTGCACCTCCATCCACATATGTATTTGATACTCTTTGCCCATTGATTTCGACTTTCACTAGAGGTACAATATCTTTTGTCTTCCTAGCCTTGATTGCATTCATTTTGTTGTGCCACTATACGCACACTGTGTAAAAAAATCTAGAGTGTGGCTTCCTTTTAGATTTAGAGAGCCAATGCCATTTTAGACATTAGTGTTAGTGTCCATGGTTCAAAAATATTAGATTTTAGTCAAATTTTAATATTCTAGATATTATCTCTTGTAAAAAAATCTACAAAATTATAGACGACTTCTAGATTAGGATGATGTAAAAGAAAGCATATTGCTTTCAGCTAATTTGAGAGGATTTTATGTAAAAAGAGAGATTAGTGAAATCATGCGACGTGCGATCGCTATTTTCAGGCAGTGAACAACACTCCAAAAGTGGGAGATGAAGAAGGAGTGATATGGCAGGATTCTGGTCAAGTGTCCTGGTATTTAACCCCCCTTTCGGAGCCATTGGAAGGATCAGATTGGCGATCTGAGCAGCATAGGGGAAGGTATTATTTTGTACACGTTTTTGTCTATTAGAGTTATATTTTCTCATAATGCTGAAAGAAACTAACAAGCTTCATCTCTGTTAGTATACTTCTATATTTTCTAATTCTTTTTGGAAGTATTCTTCTACATCTTCAATCTCTTTGAACCCCTTCTCTTCTGTCTACTCCTCTCCTTGAATCTACCTTCACCCTATTGTCACTTATCTTCAAGAACTTGGCTTGAAACCTTCAACCCTTCTCTTATCTCTACCATCTATGGAGTCTAAGCTCTTAAACCCCCATACATTCTTCTCTTGCCAAACCCCTGTGGTGACCTTCAACCCTACGCGCTGCGACATTACCCGGCGTGAAAGTTGGTGTAAGAGAACTCCAAGATGGGGGATTCTTCAAGAGATACTCTACAACAATTGGTGTGCATACTGCAGTAGACTAAACAACAACAAATCCAAATGTTACAACAACAACAACAACAAAGGCAAGAAGAAGAGAAGATTGATTCCACAGCTATCAAGGCCCTAGAAGAAGTTGGGCATGAATTAAAAAAATTTAATGGTCAAAATGTCTCTATTTTCATTCATTTTTATGTTGAGAAAATGCTCTTCTTTAGTGTACCACAACATGCATGGAGCCGTTATTTTTCCAGACTAGCCAAGCATGGTCTTCAAGAAAGAATCCATGGTCTTTTCCAACAAGATGCAGATTGGACTACATTCAAAAAAGCCCTACACGAAGAATTCTTCTTAGAAAACTGTGGCCTTATGACAAAGAAAATTTTCACTGAATGGGTTGAAAAACCCAACAAAGGTTTAGCTACAACAGCTCTATACCATGAATTTGAAAGTAAATTTGGATAACTTGATGCTGAAGATCAAAAAAGTATGGAAGGTCAAAAGATTGAACTATTTCTTAAGGCTGCAGATCATCCCATTCTGCAAGAAAAGCTTGTTGATCGCCTAGAAGATGCTACCTCCAAACCATGAGCCAAGACTGCATGAGCATATGTTACTGATGTAGTTAATATGATTGCTCAAGGAGAGTAGATGCGACTAAGATTGGGCTCTACTTCAACTTCAACAACTCCATTGATGGAGCTTGTTTCACCTTCAAAATCCCCTATTCCTTTGACTAATCAACCAACTCTTTCTTCTTCTATTTCTTCTAAAAATGATGTCACGGATGAATTATTAAAAGCATACGTGACCTTCATTTGAATCTTATAGAAATTAGTTCAAAAGTAGAGAAGCTAGATGTCAAAGTTGAAGAACGAGGACAATCATCAACTTAAAGACCCATGAGAGAAGGCTTTAAGAGGCGATGTATTTGCTGCGACAACCAACAACATGACAAGAGGGAGTGTTTTGCCTTCCGTGAGGCTAAAGCACAAAAGCTCATCTTTTGAAAAGACAGAAAAATCCATGCAGCTGAAACTGGTCTTTCACTGGAGCTAAATTTTGGCAATGGTGGAATGAAGAAAAGATTAGAAGATTTAGCTGTAAAGAATCCCTATGCAGCAATTGATGCAGCTACTTATGGACTGCAAATTGAGCCAACTAAATCAAGTTTGAAAGCATGTAAAGCTAATGTGCAATCTAAAGTATGTATGTAGGCACTAGATCAAATGGAATGTGGTAAAGCAACCAAATAAGATTTGGCTAATGCCAGTGACTGCATTCCTCGGGGGGTTCACTATATATATATTCTCTATATAGCGTGTGTTCATGGCCTATTTATAAATATCCTAATCTGTAAATTTTTCTTAAATAAAACACAACCCTTTTCTATTCAATCTGTAAGTAACCCCTTTATATGACACCCTTCTGTATGTAAAAAATGTATAAAAATGATATTTTAAAAACCCCTTATTTTGAACTCACGTTATATGTACATATATTCATAAGTGACCCCCCTGAGGTGCGTTTGAGGAATAACTGGTTGGAAAGAACCAGTAGATTCTTTTTTTGCCTTTGCACATTTGGCTGACATCAATCATAAAGAAGTCTTGATTGAAGAAAAGAGAAGAAGAGAAGATAAACCAGGGCCTTCCTCTTCTGGCCTCCAAAATGGGTAGCTAGAAGAACGCCTGAACAACCAAACCTTGTTGAAAATATAACCCAGATCAAGAGATGGAAGATGCGCCACAAACAAAGAAGACCGAAGGAAAGAAGAAAGGCAAGCAACCAGGCTACAAATTGCAGTCTGACATAGAATCTACAACTAATCTCAAAGGAGTCCTAGAAGAACAAATTCTAGGAAGCAAATTTGAATTCACCTTAGGCGAGATTCTTGAAATTGCTAAACATGAATTCCATGATGTAATTATTAATATAATCAAAAGAAAAAGACAATATGTTGGTGATGAAGCTGAAGAAACAATACATGCTTTTTTGCAAGTTCTTCGAATTTTTGTGCGGGATGAAGAGAAGCTGACTTCACAAGGAATTCATCTTGAAGCAGTTAAAGAATTAATTGCAACAATTGAAGCTGAAGATAAAGAAAACATGAATGCAAAAATTAAAGAAGTGAAAGATAAAAATGTAATGGTCGGCTGGTCCAAACTAGTTGAGCAGTCCACCTCTCAAAAAGAAGGCCGTCTACAGCACATGCATGAGGAGGAAAAGACTTGGTTCATTCCAAGCAGTCACTACTCCAGTACGCATTGGGCAAGAGAAACAACGGAGACAGTCGTCAAAATTGGAGAAAAAGAAATACCATGTATTGCACTCTTAGACCATGGCTCTCAGATAGACGTCATGGCAAGGAGTCTCTATGAAAGTGGCGGATGGCCCATAGATGTTGATCCAGGATGGCGAATGAGAGCTGCAAACAACTCTTCTGGAGAGTTATATGCTGCACGTCCTAATGTGCAGGTAACTATTGGAGACATAAAAGAAAATTTTCACTTTTTTGTTCAAGGTTCTTGTAGTTACCCTATCATTCTTGGGCAACCTTACATTTCTGAAGCCCCCTTGGAAGCAAAAGCTCTTGATTATGGTTCTTTCTATGCTCGAATCCGAAGCAAGGATAATGAACGAGCTATCCAATTTCTTACTGTGTGTTTTAACCATCATCGAAATAGAGATCGACTGTGTGATTATCCTGTGCCTCCTAATGCCTGAGAATTCAAGGGTTTTCAAGCTGCACTACTATAAAAGGAGGCTATGGTAGTGCGTCATGTAAAAAGATTGAACCTCCTTGTGCTACAGAAACTGTATCTCTAGCAAATTTGTATGTATGTACAGCCAATAGTATGGGCTGTTATAATCTCTTCTCGCCATGACTAAGGTTGAAAGAAAATATTTATGTCATGTAAAAAGGGAGCTGAAAAATTATGACATGATGGTTGAAAATGAAGATATTTCGGGCATTTTTTTTGGACTGATTACTACTGACACATTAGCTGAAATATATGCAGCTGCTCATGCAGAAAATTAGGTAGAAAATCATTCCATAGAAGTATGTACATTGGATTTTTATCAAACAATTCAAGAATTTGTTGAGCAAGAAGACATTGGTTTACTCAACAAGATTGAAGCGCAAGTGGAGACAAAATATAAAATGGTGGATAAGAAACTCAAACCTATGGCACTCCCATTGCCTCCTCCTGAAAGTGAAGGACTGGCTGATAGGGTAGCAAATTAGCCAAGTCTTTGTGATCCTTCCAACATTGGTCACAAGTTCACATTTGAAAGTATAAAAGAGCTCAGAATAGGTGAAAATTCTTTCTATGCTCGAATCCAAAGCAATAATAATGAACGAGCTGTCCAATTTCTTACTGCGTGTTTTAACCATCATCAAAATAGAGATCGACTGCGTGATTATCCTGTGCCTCCTAATGCCTAAGAATTCAAGGGTTTTCAGGCTGCACTACTATAAAAGGAGGCTATGGTAGTGTGTCATGTAAAAAGATTGAACCTCCTTATGCTACAGAAACTGTATCTCTAGCAAATTTGTATGTATGTACAGCCAATAGTATGGGCTGTTATAAGTCTCTTCCGGCCATGACTAAGGCTGAAAGAAAATATTTATGTCATGTAAAAAGGGAGCTGAAAAATTATGACATGATGGTTGAAAATGAAGATATTTCGGGCATTTTTTTTGGATTGATTACTACTGACACATTGGCTGAAATATATGCAGCTGCTTCTGCAGAAAATTAGGTAGAAAATCAGTCCATAGAAGTATGTACATTGGATTTTTATCAAACAATTCAAGAATTTGTTGAGCAAGAAGACATTGGTTTACTCAACAAGATTGAAGCGTAAGTGGAGACAAAATATAAAATGGTGGATAAGAAACTCAAACCTATGGCACTCCCATTGCCTCCTCCTGAAAGTGAAGGACTGGCTGATAGGGTAGCAAATTAGCCAAGTCTTTGTGATCCTTCCAACATTGGTCACAAGTTCACATTTGAAAGTATAAAAGAGCTCAAAATAGGTGAAAATTCTTTCTATGCTCGAATCCAAAGCAATAATAATGAACGAGCTGTCCAATTTCTTACTGCGTGTTTTAACCATCATCAAAATAGAGATCGACTGCGTGATTATCCTGTGCCTCCTAATGCCTAAGAATTCAAGGGTTTTCAGGCTGCACTACTATAAAAGGAGGCTATGGTAGTGTGTCATGTAAAAAGATTGAACCTCCTTATGCTACAGAAACTGTATCTCTAGCAAATTTGTATGTATGTACAGCCAATAGTATGGGCTGTTATAAGTCTCTTCCGGCCATGACTAAGGCTGAAAGAAAATATTTATGTCATGTAAAAAGGGAGCTGAAAAATTATGACATGATGGTTGAAAATGAAGATATTTCGGGCATTTTTTTTGGACTGATTACTACTGACACATTGGCTGAAATATATGCAGCTGCTTCTGCAGAAAATTAGGTAGAAAATCAGTCCATAGAAGTATGTACATTGGATTTTTATCAAACAATTCAAGAATTTGTTGAGCACGAAGACATTGGTTTACTCAACAAGGTTGAAGCACAAGTGGAGACAAAATATAAGATGGTGGATAAGAAAGTCAAACCTATGGCACTCCCATTGCCTCCTGAAAGTGAAGGACTGGCTGATAGGGTAGCAAATTAGCCAAGTCTTTGTGATCCTTCCAACATTGGTCACAAGTTCACATATGAAAGTATAAAAGAGCTCAAAATAGGTGAAAATTCTTTCCTTTCGCCAGTTGAAAAACACTTTTTTATGCAAATGCTAATGAAATATGGAAAAGCTTTTGCATTTCAACCAAATGAAATAGGCTGTGTGGATCCAAATATTGTGGCTCCTATGGTCATTTTTACGGTCTCACATGTGCCTTGGAACCTCAAGCCTATTCCTGTTCCAAGGGCGCATTTGCCCAAATTACTGGAACTTCTAAATGAAAAGATCAAAATGAAGATTTTAGAATCTTCTTCAATGCCCTACTCAAATGGATGGTTTACCGTGCCCAAGAAAAATGGATCTTTACGATTCATTCAAGATCTATAGCCTGTTAATTGTCAAGAATCGCGTGGTGGAGGGAGTTGCTCAAGATGCTGCGCCGAACACACACAGAATGCACAAGGAGAAGCTCACTCAAGAGACAAGAAGAGAGATGGAGGCCAAAACGTTTTCTTGCTGATTTCTTCTTCTTCTTCCACACCCTTTACAATGTACACAAAGTATAGATAAGATACAACATAAAAGGAAAGTGGCCTACTAAGTCAAACAATGAATAACCGACTACACTAGTCGACTAGCGCTATAACTATGCCAGCTGTAAATAGGTGTAACGACCTGAATATAATAAGTAATGAGTCAGTGGCCATGTGAGATGCATAATGACCACGGACGTGCTAAGTGTAGACGTGTAGACCCATCTAACCAGGCGGTCCATCATCAATGTCCGCATGTGTTGAGCTTGTCATCTCAACACTCCCCCTCAAGCTCAACTGCATCTCTGCAACTCCAAGTAAGCTTCGAAACTTTTGAAGCTTCTCTGTACCCAATGCCTTCGTGAAGATGTCAGCTATCTGATCCTGTGTGCTGACATACACCAAGTCAATCTCACCTGCTAGTACCTTCTCTCTCACAAAGTGGTAGTGTACCTCAATATGTTTTGTCCTGGCATGGAACACAGGGTTCCTAGCCAACTGTATACTGCTCATGTTGTCACAATAAATGACAACTGGACCTTCCACCTAGATATCCAAATCAGCCAATAGCTTTTGCAGCCATACTACCTCACATACTGCAACAGCAGCACCTCTATACTCAGCCTCTGTACTTGACAAAGCAACTGTAGATTGCTTTTTGCTGCTCCATGCAACTGCTGCACTACCAAGAGAGAACATGTATTCGCTGGTAGTTCTTCTATCAGACATACTACCAGCCCAATCTGCATCTGTGTATCCAAATACCTGTACATCTGTACCTGCCTCATAGAAAAGTCCATAATGTAATGTGGACTTCACATATCTCAATATGCGTCTGACTGCATCCAAATGTGGCTTTCTAGGTACTTGCATAAACTGACTCACAAGACCAACAACGTAGCTCAAGTCTGGCCTTGTAATGGTCATGTAGATCAAACTCCCCACTATCCTCCTGAACATAGTAGGGTCTTCTATCTCATCCCCAACATCAGCACTCAGCTTTACATTCTGGTCCAACGGGACTGAAAGTGGTTTGCATGCAGTCATACCATACTTGGACAACATATCCAAGCCATATTGTATTTGGGACAGCCATATACCATCATCACATCTGATCACCTCAATGCCAAGGAAGTACCTTAGCTCACCTAAATCCTTCATCTCAAACTTCATCTTCAAACAACCCTTGACTTCAGCAATCCCACTATCACTATCATCTGTAATAATCAAGTCATCCACATAGATGACTATGATGACCAAACCTGCATCTCCCTTTCTCACATAAAGTGAGTGATCAGCATCAGAAACATAAAAGCCAATATTGACAAGATACTCTCTAATCTTGTCAGACCATGCTCTAGGTGCTTGCTTGAGCCCATAGAGTGCCTTCTTCAACCTGCACACATACGTGGGATGCTCTAAATCTTCATAACCTGCTGGCTGATCCATATACACTTCTTCCTGCAAATCACCATGCAAGAAGGCATTCTTTACATCCATTTGCTGCAACCTCCAACCTTTCGCTGCTGGCAAAGCAATCACACATCTGACAGTTGCCATCCTAGCAACTGGACTGAAGGTTTCATCATAATCTATGCCATATGTCTAGGCATAGCCTTTTGCAACTAGCCTAGCTTTGTACCTGTTAATAGAACCATCTGCATTGTGCTTAATCTTATAAACCCACTTACATCCAATAGCTTTCTTTCCCTTCGGCAATGATACTAGATCCCAAGTCTTATTGGCCTCTAATGCAGCCATCTCCTCATCCATTACTGCATCCCAATGAGCATGACCAACAGCCTCCTCAAAACATGTGGGCTCAACATCCTCAACTAGTTTCACCATATAAGCATAATGGTGAGCTGCATAACCTTCAAAACCAAATCTTTTAACAGGGTATCTCACCCTGCTAGACCTGCGTACCACTGGATCACTCAATGGAGTCTTTGCATTAACGCGTACTCTCTGCACACCTGGAGTCCTCACTAAAGGAATGCCAAGCTCATCATCCAAGCTCTCTGAGCCACTGGAGTCTCCATCAAGAACTGCATCAATGCCTTCTGACACTTTATTCTTTCCTTTGTCTTTACCTGTAGTGCTACTAGATGCACCTGAAGATGTAGAGGTACTCCTTACTCTCCCAGACCAAGGACTACCAGATGATGTCTCTGGTCCGCTAAGAGTTCGTGATTCTTGCTTTTCAGCCTGCACATGAGTGTCATGATCATCATCATCATCCAATGCATCACCACTAGATGCATACCAACTGCTCATTTCATCAAAGATGACATCCCTGCTCACTCTGAACTTACATGTGACAGGGTTGTTACAGCGATACCCTTTCTGCTCTAAAGAGTATCCAATAAAGACACACTTTTCAGCCTTTGGATCCAGTTTCTTCCGCAACTCATCTGGCACATGAACATACGCAATGCAGCCAAATACTTTCAAGTGTGAAACATCAGACTTCTTACCTGTAAAAAATTCTTCGGGGGTCATACCATGAACTGCAGCTGTGGGAGTTCTGTTCATAATATAAACAGCAGTATGAACAGCCTCAGACCAAAAATGCTTAGGCATATTCTTTTCAACCATCAAGGCGCGTGCAACTTCTGCAATATGCCTGTTTTTCCTTTTTGCAACTCCATTTTGCTGTGGGGTATACCTGCATGTGAACTGTCTCTTTATCCCATGAGACCTCAGAAAATCACTGAACTCATTGGAGAGGTACTCTCCCGCTCCATCTGACCTCAAGCACTTTACTTTCAAGCATGTTTCTCTTTCAACTGCAGCCTTGAAAGTTCTAAAGTGCTCAAAAGCTTCACTCTTTTCCTTCATAAAATATACCCACAGCTTTCTAGAACAATCATCAATGAATGTGACGAAGTATGAACTACCTCTAAGAGATACATTTTAAGTAGGCCCCCAAATGTCTGTATGCACAACATCAAGGATATTTCTGCTTACATCTCTGTCATGTGAAAAGGGTTGTCTTGCCTGCTTACCAAACTGACATGCTTCACATACCTTCTGAAATTCTGCAACTTTAAATGTAGGCAAACCTGTAACCAACCCTTTGGACTGCATTAATTTCAGCCTTTGTATATTTGCATGTCCAATGCATTTGTGTCAAATTTCAATGTCTGCAACAACACCTTTTCCTTTGGCATATATAGCAGCATTCATAGTAGGAATTCCAGCATCTAGAGTGAACATACGTCCAACTCTACTTTCCTTTGCTACCAACCTACACTTTTCATTGAAGTCTTCTACAAAGCAGCCCTTTGCATTAAATCTGACTTGCAGCCCTTGCTCTACCATTTGACCGACTGACACCAAGTTCTTTGTAATAGATGGCACATAATACATCTGAAAGACTCTTTGTCTTACCATCATGCAAGGACAAGGGAACTTTTCCAATGTGTGAAATTGGGTGGCATGAGTCATCACCCGTCTCCACATAACCTGCATTCTGCAAATCCTGCATCTCTCCAAACCATTCTGCATGGCTGGTCATATGATTGGATGCACCTGAATCAACATACAAAACATCTTCATGTGTTCCCTTTCCTGTAACAGCATTCAGCATATGCTGCATAACGAACAAACGTTCATTTTTGTCTTCATTCTGTCGTGAAGACGATGCATAGTTTCCTTGCTGCAACTTACCACTGCGGATATCATCTTTCTTAGCATAACATTGGGCTGCAATATGACCTGTTTTGCCACAGTAGTGGCACACAATACCAGAGTTGTTAGAACCTCTGTTCTGCCATCCACCTCTTCCTCTAAAGCTCCCCCTGCCTCTAAAGTTACCACGACCTCCTGAAACCTGCATATCGCCAAATTGTTGATTCAATCTGTTTTGCTGGTTGTCACTACCACGTCCTGTACCACGGCCTCTTGAAGAGAACTTGCCACGTCCCCTTCCAGAACTGGAGTAGAAAGCTTGGACCTGTTCACCACTTCTTTTAGATGTCTCACTTTGCATGTTGATCTCTTCAGTGATCATAAGGGAGACCAATTCATCGAAATCTGGAAATGGCTTTCTGACATATATGGAAGTTACAAAAGACTTCCAAGCCTTTTCATTGTTAAGTCCACCCAAGGTAGATGACACCAAATCATCATCATCGGGCATTGCATCAATCGCTGCCAATGCATCTGCAATGCTTCTTACCTTCAGTGCATACTCATTGATAGACATCTTCCCTTTCTTTAATGTATTCAACTCTTGCTTGAGTTGAATCTTTCGTGCCTTTATATTTACAGAAAACATACTTTCAAGTATGGTCCAAGCTGCATATGAATTCTCTGCATTTCTAATGTGTCCCAGTATATTATTGTCAATTACTACAGACAACCAATACATGACCTTTTTATCCTTTACATTCCATTCTTTCCGTGCCTTTGTCTCTTCTGCAGTTGGAGGATCACTCATCTCTGGCTCCTTTTATTCACCTGAAACGAACTCGTAGAGGCCTTTTCCAATAAGAAAGTTCGTGACACGGAACTTCCATGAAGGGTAGTTGTTCTTGTCGAGCTTCTCAATGATGGGGCTTCCACTGTTCTCTGCCATTATCACAAAATTAATACCAACAGCAAGCAAATCTTCTGCAACCCTGGACCTGTAGTGCACAGCAATACACCAGACAGCCTTTTTCACTATCTGCTCAACAATACATGCAATCTGCAACCTGTTTGCAGATAAACCTTGTGTTTACTCACTGGTAAACACCTTTGAACTTACAGATCTGAAATCTGTAACCTGCACACCCACTTTCGGTCAATACAGTCGAAGTCACAGCGTACCCTGAAACTACTGTCCGCAACCTTGCGGCTCTAAAACCGGCCCTGAAACGGCCTCAGATGCCCAAAATAACTGCGGGAAAGCCTTTAAGGGCTTATCTGCACAATACACAGCGCTCTTCGCGCACACCAAATCTCACTGCAATCTGAGATTTTTGCTCTGCCCTGCTTCCGGTGCCTCCACAGGCACTATCCAAGAGAAAGAGTTGAAGGATGGGAGAGCTTCTTACCCGTGGCTTGCTTGCTCGAACCTTGCTTCTTCTCCTTTGCTTCAACCTTCAAAATCAGCCTCTCTCAATGGTGCGGCTCTGATACCATGTCAAGAATCGCGTGGTGGAGGGGGTTGCTCAAGATGCTGCGCCGAACACACACAGAATGCACAAGGAGAATCTCACTCAAGAGACAAGAAGAGAGATGGAGGCCAAAACGTTTTCTTGCTAATTTCTTCTTCTTCTTCCACACCCTTTTCAATGTACACAAAGTATAGATAAGATACAACATAAAAGGAAAGTGGCCTACTAAGTCAAACAATGAATAACCGACTACACTAGTCGACTGGCGCTATAACTATGCCAGCTGTAAATAGGTGTAACGACCTGAATATAATAATTAATGAGTCAGTGGCCATGTGAGATGCATAATGACCACCGACATGCTAAGTGTAGACGTGTGGACCCATCTAACCAGGCGGTCCATCATCAATGTCCGCATGTGTTGAGCTTGTCATCTCAACATTAATCGCCTGTTAATCGTGTCACAATCCAAAATGTTGGTTTGGGTCCAATTGTTGATGAGTTTGCTGTAGTTTTTGCAGGTAGAGCAAATTATTCTATGGGTGACCTATATTCAGGATATGACCAATTTCAGCTTTCATTAGAAAGCCAAGACATTACCACAATGAAGACACCTCTTGGATTGGTCCGCATGTGCACTCTACCACAAGGTGCAACAAACTCCGTAGCCCATATGATGAATGCCATGCACAAAGTTCTAAGGGACTTTATTCCACAACTTACTCTTCCATTTCTTGATGATGTACCTATCAAGGGATGTGAAGTCAATGAAAAAGAATGAGGAGCTTGACAAAGATGATTGCATGACATTTATAGTTAACCATATTCATGATTGGGATAGGATTTTGACAAGGCTAGACAGAAGAGGTACATCTTACACTTTCTAGAGCTAAGTCTATTTTTGGAGTAGAAGAAGTCCTAGTGGTCAGTCATCTTTGTGGCCCTTATGGATGCAAACCTTCTCCAATATCAAGATAGATGCCATCAGCAAAATGCAAGAAAAATGCACAAATGTTTTAGAGGTGAGAAGATTTCTTGGCGCATGTGTATTCTATCTCATATGGATACCACATTTTGCTCATGTAGTCGAAAATCTTTATCAATTATTAAGAAAAGGCCAAAGACTCTCTTCGGGTAATGAGCATACTCTCACTATGCGTAAATGTAAAGTCGCGTAAACTACCTCTTGAGGATAAATATATAACATTTTTCTTAAGGATAATGCAAATTTATTATTATTATTATTATTCCCCTCCCCAACCGACTGTTGTGCTGGAAGGGGAGGGGAATAGCAAGGACGCGAAAGCTCCTCGGGGGAGCTCGCAGGGGATACAGCCATGCGCGCTGACACGAAGGAGAGGGAGGATCCCCATATTTAACCAGAAGGGGGCCGCGGGCTGAAGAGGAGGGAAGGCAGAGATCGTGAAGATGACGCTACCGCCAGACAAGAGGGAGAGAAGAGAGGGTTCTCTGAGTGCGTGTGGGAGAGAAGGAAGGAGGAAATCTGCGTTGGCCGCCCTGGGCACAAGGACGCAATGCCATCGAGCACAAAAGGAAGGAGGGAGGAGCTGATGTCGTTATTCACTGTCGACTGATGGTCCTATCACCCCCCCAACGTAACCTTCTGGAAGCTTGGAAGCTTCCAAAGGGGGGGGCCTTCTTAGCCCCCTTTCCCCTGGATTTAAAACCCTCACCCCCCCCCCCCCATGCTTAAAACCTTAAGCCCCCTTTCCCTTGGAACCCCCCCCCCCCCCCCCCCGGCTTTTAACCCCTATAAGCCCTTTTCCTTGGGCTTTGTAAGCCCTTTTCCCCCAAAAGAACTAAGACCTTAAATGTCTTATTACCCCCCGTGTTTTTAATTTTCATTTAGGCCCTTTCTCATTGACCTCGAAATCATCCCCCTCCCCATGTTTAAGCTCTATAAGCCCCCTTTTCCCCAATAAGAGTTGGGCATAGAGGTCTTATTACCCCCGGGTATTTAATCCTTCTTAAACCCCTTTCTTTAGGCTTTGGAACCACCCCTTTTTCCAATAGCCTTTAAGGCTACTTTTTCCCCCCTTGGAAGTTCCTCCCTTAGGATTCTATAAGCCCATTTTCTCCCCAAGAAAATTTCACCTTAGCCCTTTCCTTTCCCATGAAAAAATAACCCTTGGAGCTCTCCCGCACCTTGTTTCTTTTCCACACCTTTCTATTCCCCATTCGTGCGAGTTTACAAAGGCCATTAAGCATTTCCCATGGCTTAATGGGTCTTAGTCGTGAAAGATTCTGAAACACCCCTTTCGAATTCCTGACTTCAAGGAGAGAGCCTTCTAAAACTACTTTCGACGGACGGAGCAAGGGAGCGACGGTGGAATTCCAAAGAGAAGTTGTAAAGCTACTTCCACGTCCGAAACACTACAATTGCAATGCCTCCTAAGAAAGTCCAAGGCGCAGCCGCGGGAGGGTCGTCTCCCAGCATCCATGTGGATATCTCACCTCAAACCCAGGTTTTCCTTCCTAATTTTTATTTTTATGCACGGTTAATTATTAGAAATAGGATATATTTTCGTCCTAGTTGTTCACGACGAAGGAACTTAGTCATCAATACTTTTTAATGAAACATGTAAATTAAGAAAGTATAAATGCATTTCTAGCAAATAGCTTATACATTGAAATGAATTATAAGACTAGATTATTATCCATTAAAATAGTATACTTCGGTTAATCGTAGAAGTATAAATTGCATCTCGCACTATTAACCCATATTGCGATGAATCATCATGGAAAGTGCAAAGCGTGAAACGATTCTTACGATGCATAAACTTTATGAAATTATCGTTGTCAACTGCATAAATTAGCAAGAAAAAGGTTGCTTATTTAGCATGAATTTTGTTCGCAAAGAAAAGGGAAGATTAGTTAAAATTAACCTAACCTATGGCTGACCTCAAACCGATAAGTTAGGGTTGAAAAATCAATTTACGCATAGTCAACGAATCATGTGGAAGTAATCTCGAAATTATCTTCTAGAGTTAACCAAATTAGCATAAAATTAAAACACCTAAGCCACGGAGTACTCGTTCGGAATAAGTTAAATTCCAAGAAATGCCTATACCTTAAATACTTGTCCACATACACTGAATGTAGGGACAGTGAAATGCAATCGTAAAGTGAGCTAGGGTTTATCCCTAAGAATCTTACAAAGATGAAACTTGGAAACCCTAGGTCTAACGATGACAGCCTAAAGAACCTGAAACAGATTGTTTCGTGACTCCATAGACTCATAGTTCGATGCAGCACTTGCGTAACAAGTGCGGAGTCATATGATCTTGTGATTGGATCACAAGGGGATGGCCAAGTTCTCGCAATGAAGTTGGCATGTCCTTACGCAAGTTATCTTGCAAGACGATGAATAATCATCCTAATTTAGTGGTCTTTCTTGAATAAAGAAGATTGATTGGAAACTAAAGATCAGCCAATAAACTAAAGTACCCAATGAACTTAAGATTTGACCAAGTTGGGTTAATAGGATACGCCCTAACCCAGGATATAGGGGATCTTGCCAAGTTGCAAGTCATCCCGGATCGAGTGCTGGATGCATTCGAAAGGAAGGATTCTTTCCTTAGCAGTTTGCCAACAAAAACGATCAATGGAAATGTTTGTGCTTGCTACAGATTTTAGAGCACTGTTTGGCTTTGTTTGATCAATGAATTAAAAGATAAATGGATATCTATACTTCAGGTTGAAGGCCTGAAGGGAGAGGTAGCTTCAGTTACCCCCAACTGCCTGCCTAACCCTAACCAAGGGGGTTGTTGACCGCACCGGGAAAGTGGACCGAACCTGTCGCGAGATGTCTCTCCGTTGAGTGCTACTTGGAGCAGGAGGATGCTTGGGTGCCAGGGGGACTTTGGCCGTAAATCCCTCGCCTTCCGGGCCCTGCACAAGAGGCTAATATGACTCGGGATTGGATCTTGAGGCCCGCATACTAGTCTACGGGTGGAAACTTGGATTAGTGATCCTTGTGGATTGCTGGATGGCTTTTGGGCAGATTGTGGATAAGCCTACAGGCTGGACTCTTTGTATTTCAAAAATAAATATGATAACATGTTAATAAGGAACTTGTCTAATATTGTTTTTCTATATCAAGTGATAAGATTATGTGAATGAACCAGTGCCTAACGGGTTAATTCAAGAAGCTGGTTGTCACATGTCCAACTAATGTGTTAGGTAATTAAAAAACTAAAACAACCCGAGGAAAGTGCGGAGGATGGGCCATAGATCCATCCTATGGATGGGTGGTTCCGGTTGGCCGGGAACTTTTCTCAAATTCACGATGGACAACAGGAAGATCGTCAAAGAATATGAACAACTAAAGCGTTGACCTAGAGTTATGATTAAACCCGATTTACACTGTTTTAGGGGAACGGAATGGGACTATGCCTTATGGCAGAGAGGTTGAGCTTTGCCTTCCTCTCGTTTCCCATTCTCCTTGAACCAAGTGCAGCGTGAATCCGCTTCGGACCTGGCGTTTCTGCGTAAAGTAGTTCGCTTGGGTCTCACGCTAGTTGCTGTTAGGAAATGACCAATAAGAAAAACCCTAATTTAGGTCGATCCTAAGTGGGAACGGCCAGAATACTTCCGCTACGTGGCAGACACGGAAAGCCCTAGATCAAAAACTCCATAACATTCCATGGGAGTGCCGGGCGGAGCTTTCTAGACACCCTTTCCGATGGACTGCTAAGATGTGTCCTGAAGATACAAGTGGACACGTTACAGTTGGTATCAGAGCGAACCAACAACAGAATTGTTTTATGAAATCTTGATAAGAAGAAGTAAAGAAAATGTTGATGTTCCAAACATTTCCTTACCTTCAATGTTGTCTTGCAGAATTATGAAGCATGAAACAAGTTCTTAGTATTCCGAATCATGTTTATGACTGCAATGCATTCTCCGCATTATCGACAAAGGATTGAGATGATGAACATCTTGGAGCAAATCTATAATCCATCACCTTTGTACATGGAAGGAAGATGGACGAGTGCCTTAGGAATCTACTATATAGCCGCCCACCGGTTTGCTTACCTACAAACCAACCTAAAGAGGATCAAGTGGTTGGAAGACCTGAAAGTTGTAAAGCTATTCATTTTTGTGGAAGCTCACGCAAACTCAACTTTACATACTCGAGGTCGGAGGGTTGAGATGAACTCATATGTGTATGAGGAAGTAACCCGTGTAATCTCCTCGACAGGACTAAAGTGTTAGGGTGCCATGAAAAGAATGGATTCCAAAGGAAAGGACATCCTGAACTTCCAATGACTTACCAATTCCTGAAGATCCATGACCCAAAACCATACTATTATACAGTTCCTGTAGATAAATGTAATACAACTTTGTTTTCCCCAAACTAAATGTAACATTTGGCTTATCATCGCAAGAAACGTTGTATTCTGAAAGGGCTATGCCCATATAAATACAAATAAGACTTCTTTTTATCAATGTCTAATTGTGCATGAGAATTGATAAAAAGTTAAGTAGCTACATTGCTTACATGATAGCAGAATTGAAGTTGTAATATAAATCAATAACGATTATCGTATAATAACGTTAAGAAACCTTTATCCAGGCACAACCCCAGGTATAGGTTCCTAGTTCGCCTCCTACATCAAATACTGCTGTAATCCAGGAGAAGAAGTTTCTTCTCAAGCAGATTAAGCCACCCGAGTTTGACGAGAGAGGCACGTCCATTCAAGCTGATGCTGAAATTTGGATTGAATCCATGGAGGATTACTTTGAAGCAGTCGGTACTGCACCCGCCAATCAAGCTATGCTCGCCAAGCTAAAGCTCGCTGGCGAAGCCAGGCTTTGGTGGAAGCAATGGTGCAGGGATCAAGGGATCGCAGAGGGATCCGTTACCTGGGAGAAGCTGAACAAAGCCGTGCAAGGAAGATACCTACCACCTACATATCACACGCAGAAAATGAATGAGTTCTACGAGCTAAAACAACTGGGACTCACTCTTGACGCATACTACTCTAAATTCGTCTCACTTTTAAAGTATGCACCACAGATGGACATGACACAGCAGGTGTCCAAATTTTGTGCGGGTTTAAATCCACTAGTCAATATCTGTCTCGAATCTATGCGTCCATCAGATCTTTAGGACACACTCATTCGAGCTGCGCCTATAATTCAGGGCGTGCAGGCTAGACCAAGGGGTAACAAAACTTGGTCTTATAATGACCCGAACAGAAGAGCATTCAGACCTCAGATAAAGAGAGTTCAAGGTCCTAATCAGGGACAAAGAAAGAAAGCAAGGACTAACAATGTCAACAACTTTGTTCCTACTCAAAGCAATGGCCGAAATCTCCGTTGTTTCCACTGCAACGAACCCAGTCACTTCAAGAGGCAATGTCCCAAGCTTGGTGGAGGACACCGCCAAGCGCCTTTCCAAGGAACAGGCCGTGGTCAAGGAGCCGCTACCCGAGGCAAAGGAAGAACCGCCTGCATTGCCAATAGGCAAATGTGAGAAGAAGAAGAAGAAGAAGAAGATCTGACCATGGAAGCAGAGTTTGAAAGGGCGACAGTCCATGCCGCTCTACACAAGAAAGGCCCGAATCGCCAGTTCTCGATGATTCTGTTTACCGCAACACAGAGGAGCGGGAAATGGAAAAAAGGAAATAGCAAAAGGCGCATGACAAAAAGAAGAAAAATGTGCCTTAACCGGTAACCAGACCCTGGAAAAAAATTAAAAGCACGGGCACGACCCTCAGGAAGTCTTAGAGTCGCTCAAGGAGAATAAAAGAGTAAAAAGCGCACCATTAAGTGTGAAAACGCTCCCAAATCCTTGTAAGAGAGCGCCAGGCTCACTTCTGTGCAAATTGTATGCATTAGTTGGGAATAGGATAGACTAGAACGGTGGGAAATGAGAAATGGGCCTAGGCTAATGGCCAGCCATGTAAAAAAGGGAATGACTGCCCATGGAAAGTAGGGCATGTATATAAAGTTGAAAAGTGAATGAGAAGCTCATTCTTGTGTGTGGCCAAAGCTTCTTCTTCTTCTTCTTCTTCTCTTGTTTCTTGCCTCCTTGCTTGTGCTTGAGAGAGGGATTGAGAGAGTGTGGGGGAGTGAGGGAGTGATTGTGTGAGAGTGAGGAATCTTGGAGAAGAAGCTCTCCATCTTCACTCTTCATCTTCCCTTCCTCTCTTCTCTTCTCTTGTCTCGTGCGTGGCTATGGAGGATGAAGCTCTTGGGAGAGGGATTGAGGTTGCTTGAGCTTGCCTCAAGGATCGTGGAGCTACGGTGTGCAAGAAAGAGGAGGGTACTCGATCGAGCAACAAGGTAAGCTCACTACACCCGTAAGGTAGGCATTGCGCGTCGGCTATGTGAGAGGTAGCCATGGCCACTCGGTTCGAAACACTTGAGCAATAAGTGGTCCGTAGGTCTCGGGGTAGAGCTTGAAGCTCCCCTCCATTTTGGTTCTGTTGTCGGGACCGACGGAATCGAGCCTTGAGTGCCACGCGCATCAAATCGAGCATAGAAGTAGGGTTTGCAGCCTGAATCGGTGCTCGAGATAGCTAGGAGATTTAGGAGGGTTTAATCCGTGAAACAAGTAAGTATTTGGGTTTGTTGGAAGCATTAGTTTAGAACTACCATTCTGCATCTCTGTTTTGCATTTTGGTTGCACTAGATTAAGGTTAGATTAGGTTAAGAAAAGAGAAAACAGAGGTTTTGGCTGCTGCTGGAAACAGGGAAACAGGGGACCAAATTCAAGTTTCTGGGTGAAATAGGGAAAGGGAACTGGTTGTAAGGTTTTGCAGTGCTAGGAAAGGACCTTAAGAGGCTTGGGAGGCCAGGACAAACCTCATTTCACTGGTTAGCTTTGTGAGAGAGAGAGAGAGAGAGAGAGCTTCTAGTTGACAGGAAGAGGGAGCGCTATCATGATTCTGGGTGTCATCGATTTCTGCTGCTCCAGTGAGTCTGGTGTTTCTTAGTAGTGCTCTAATCAGATATGGAAAGTCTGTCATGATTGTGTGTAGGAGACATCAAGAGGGATCCAAACGCGTCGAAATCACGCCCGCCACAGACGCAATCGGACCAGGTCACAGTGGTCCGATTCCCAGAATCGGACCACCCGAGTCCTGGAGTCGAACCGTCCGATTCCCAGAATCGGACCATCCGACTGAGGGAGTCGGACCAACCCTGTCCGATTCCCAGAATCGAACAGTCCGATCGGACGTGCCATGTGGCACTCGGACTGCCCACTAGAGTCAGACCATCCAACATTCGGATCGGACCAAACAATTTTAAGACTTGGACCACCCCGTCCGACTGCTAGACTCGGACCACCCCGTCCGACTGCTAGAGTCAGACCACCTCTGTCCAATTCCTAGAATCGGATAGTCCGATTCCTATAATCGGACCATCCTGCCAGAAGGAAAAAATAAGAATCTTTACTTGACCCTGCCACAAACCTGACCCCCAGGACACAACCCTGAACATCCCCAAGACCCATTTTGACCATTAGAACCTCAGATACCAATCGAACTTAGAGAAAAATAGAAAACGCAGCACAGACCTGCAGAAAGACCATAGAATAGCCCGAAACTGAGCTTAGAACTCAAATTAGGCTGGGAATGTGGAGGGAAACAAGGTGGAGTTCGCATTAAACGCTTTCTACATCGGCACTTCACTCTTGTGTTCCACTAAGTCTGCACTGCAAGAAAAGAGAAAAGCCTGTTTTCGCACCAATCACCATGAAAGCACTAAGCATAACATGTGAATAAGGATTGCAGCTGCTTTCAAATAACAAGGAACACATTAGGATATCTAATAACATTAAGGAACCCACTAGCAGGAGAAGACCCCAAGACTTAGATAGGTGCCCGAGGGCCCTACTAGTAGGACCTGGAGAAGACACAGAGACACAGGAAGCAGCAATATAGAGGATTGGAACTGCCGGAGCTACTTGGATTTATTGACAACCTTGTAGAGCTGGAAGCAGAAATAATGTCAGGAGCAAGAGGCAAACGAGGAGAGGACCAATTAGACTTAGGAGAATTTCCAACCTCAGTCCAGGAATTGGTCCACGACTACGATCTACTCACCAGGACCGTGATCCAAGGCAGACCTATAGAGGAAGTGGTAGCTAACCTGGAAGAAGAGAGAAGAGCTATCGAGAGAGCGCCAGAAGGCATAATTTCCTACAACCATGAGCCAAGAGCTAGAAGGTTGTAGCAAGACGTAGATATGTACGAGGCTAGACGAGTGCTAGACCTAGCTGGAGCGGCCAAATCCGGACCAAATGTGGAGAGGGAATGGGCAGCAGAGGTTGACATGACATTGAGCAAACTGGTAGCAAAGCGACTCTTGGACAAACGTCTGTTGAACAGAGCGCTACTGCCCTAGCCACCGTGCTACTATCGGGATTGGGAGTCACGCAAGGGGCTAAAGGGCAAGCTAGAATCCCCATCATAGTAAAACAACTAGCTAGATACGAACCTAGTAGTGACCCGTACAGCTTCATGGAGTAGTTCGAGCAAGTATGTGAGGAAAATGGTCTTACTGACCCTACACAGCGAGCTCAAGCTTTCGGCATGTGCTTAGGCGATAAGGGGAGGACCTGGTATTCTAGTCTCGATGACGCAAAACGTACAAACTTTGCTCGCCTTAAGGGCCTGTTCATCAAGAGGTTTTTGGAGGCGAGGTATTCGGATAACCTCATTGTAAGGTTGATGAATATCAGTCAAAGGGAGAAGGAGGACGTTAGGGATTACGTCACTCAGGTGCGCAGCCTCTACAAGAGAATCCCTACCAACGAGCGACCTACAGAGAGGTCAGTGTCTACAGTGTTCATGAACGGGATTTGGAGTGAGGAGCTCTACAAGGCTTTGGCCTGTAACTCCACCTTGCAATGCGATGTGCTAGCCAGAGTTTTCGAGGAGGAAATACGCGTAGATGATCAATTCAGGGAATGCAGCATGAGGACTACCAATCGAGAAAGTGCAAGCCAGAGGGATCCTGAGAGATCAACTACTTCAGGGGAAAAAGCAACTGCTAGCATGCAGAATAAGGGAAAGAGTGTAGACCACGACCAGGGGATGGTAGAAATGAGAATGGAGATTGCACGGTTGCAAGAGCTTGTGAGGAAGCCTGTGAGGTCGCATGTACAGTGTATATACTACGGCGGCAATCATCTCCCAATTGAATGCCAAGATCCTAGATCTCGATCGTGCTCAAATTTCCGTAGATTTGGGCATGATGCAGTGCATTGCAAAATGCCGAGGAGATTCCCATACGCGCAGCAGTAAAACCCTCCATACTTAGGTAATAGGCCACCTAATTTCTTTGGGAGGGGAGCCCAGTTAGCTCTTCCAGCACCGACTGACTCAAGACCTGTCGTGCCTAGGCTGGAGATGAACCCAACTTGTATACCCAGGCCACCAAGGCCTTTTGTAACCCACCCATCTAGCGATGCTCCTGTTCACTTTGTGGAGGAGCCTAATGAGGAAGAGACATATGTCAACCCGTACATATCCTATGACGAGGAGGGCAACCCAGTCCTGATGGACTATCGACTAGTGCCAGTGATGGCTTTAGGAAGAGAAAGAGGTAGAGGCTTTGGAGGGCCCAGCCAGGACTTGCGGCCACCCAGGCCACATTTCATCACGCTGCCCAGAACAAGAACAAGCTAACAAGGACAAAGCGGATCTCCGATACACACAGTGTGGAATCACACATCTGTTCCCTGACTGTCCTAGGTGGAAGCCATCAACCAACTCTGCCAACATGCCATCTGTGCCTTTGGGGCTCTTTGGAGTGGAAACCTTTAGTAGTGAGGATACACCCATCCCACTACATGCCATGATGCGAGCTCAAACAAAACAAGCAGGCATCTCCTTGCCAGGGCCAAGTAACCTTGACGCAACCTCAATAGGGAAGAAAAGCCGGAGGAGACGGAGAAAGAGAACCAATGCAAAGATAACCCTTAAAACCGAGGATGCATCTACGTTAGTAACGGGAAAGAAGGTCACAGATGCAGAGGCAGAGACCTCGGCTCCTAAGATAGCTGAGCTAGGGAGTGCTAAGGTAGGGGAATATCCCCACTCCAAACGGCAACTCGAGGCTATATCCAAGGTCAAGGAGTGGATCAAGGACGCCCAAAAGCACCTCGAGGATGCTGAACCCATATTAGAAGATCCTATGGACGACTTCTCCAGTGTGAGCACACCAGTCTCACCTTCAAAACCACAATCTGCGAGCATACCTACACCACTGGGAGCGACTCAGCAGCAAGGCCAGGGGGAAAATTGCCAGGGGAGACATAACACATGGCCTAGAAATGCTAGCCTCAGGGGAAGACAAGAGCCCAGTAACCTCCTCACAACCTTGTTGTCTACTCCAGTAACTCTAAGCTTGGAAGATCTGCTTAGGCAAAATCATTCCTTGTGGCAGGAGTTAAAAGACTTGATCGAGGGACACACAGGATTTGCAGGTGCTGATCCACAAGATCATGATGCAATAACACAGATCCCAAGTCTAACTCTACACTCAAATCCTAAGTCTTTGCACATCAATGCTTTTTGGGAAGGCACTGAAATGCACGCAGTTTTGCCCGTCCTAGCCTTAGGAGATATGACGCGAAAAGGAATTGTAGACACAGGCGAAGGTGTTAGTGTACTAAACCATGCTGTCTTAGAGGCATGGGGAAACCCTCCTGTAGAGACTGCCAGGTTTAACGTCACGTTAGCAAATGGAATGAAGGTAAGACCATTCGGGGTCTTAAAGAATTGGCCAGTAAAGATTTCTGGTGTGCAATTTTCAGTAAACTTCAGTGTCATGAAGGGAGTGGATTACGACATACTATTAGGCTGACCTTGGATGAGGAATGTGCGTGTCATAGAGGACTGGGGCAATGGGTTGATTTTCCTAGGGAACAGAACTAGTGCAGCAAGGATAGAGATGGACACTTGGAAGACGACCCCTGTTGATCTAGTTGCCATCTCGGCTATGCCGAAAGGTGATACTCAAACGACCAAACCCTATGGATCACTTGCTAAATATATTCCTTGCCCTGAGGATGAGAGGGATTGGATGCACGTTTTGGCAACCATTGACCTACCATTCTCGGATGAGGAAGAACCATATCGGCAGGCTGCTAAAGCCACAACCATGCCAACTGAGGAGCCAGTTGTGCCACTTTGCATGATGGCAGGGAGCTCACTCAACCCGGGCAAACCAGCCTCGTTCCACATCCCCAACAACAAACTAGAGCTTCAGGAAATCGTAGAGTATCTGACCAATAAATTGGAAGGCAATTTGGCTGCTAACTTAAAACCTCTACGTGATCTTTTAGCTAAGCCGGAATGGAAATGGACCAAGATCCACGACCTGAATTTGTTATATAACTGGGCTTTAGTTACTGATGACATAGAGACTGGAGAGGAGAGCTTAGGGGATGATGAGCAGTCAGAAGGACAGTACTCGGATGATGAGAAGTATGAGGACTGCTACTCTACGGGAGAAGAGAGTGAAGAAGAGATAGACACAATAGAGTACGACACAGAAGGAAAAGCGATAGAACAAATCAGGGCAGACTCGAGGCCTAGGAAAGAAGGGACCAGTCCGAATGAAAAAGGAGTCATGAGGATGGAGTGTGACAGATCCTGGCTAGAATGCATAGGAGCCATGGACTACGAGCAAGCCGGAGTGGCACGACCGTGGGTAATCCCAGTGCTCAAGACGGATGCATCCACTGAACTACGACCCCCTGGGGAAACACCTTCCTCAAGTGAGGGATGTGAGTTTAACTCAGAGTCGGAAGTCAGCACTGAGAGTGATCCCGAGATACCACAACCCTCTAAGGTCAAACGCACCAAGGGAGACTTGCTAGTCCACCTGAGGCGCAGGAGGCTAAAAGAGGAGGCCAGAAAGCAAGCAAGGGACTCAGGAGCAGAAAGGCAAAAGAAACCGCAAGATCTGCCCAAACGGTTTACAAAATTTAAAAAGGGTGACAGAGTGGTGATTCTGCTAGGTGCAAAAAGACAAGGTCAGACTAGTGAACTGATCGAGGGACCCGCCAAAGTCAAGGAGGTTAACTTGGCTGGGGAAGGTGAAAAGCCAAAACCGGTGTTCATTGCAGATGACTTGGCGAAGGATGAGGAGACCAAACTCGTTGCGCTCTTGCAAGAGTACATTGACGTATTTGCTTGGACATTGGACGAACTTAAGGAAATCGATCCTAGGGTGGTGACTCATAATATCCCAATGGTCCCGGATGCAATGCCAACGAAACAACGACCTTACCCCATGAATCCCAAGCACGCCCATGCAGTAAAAGAGGAGATTGATAAACTCATGAGGGCAGGATTCATATATGAGATCGAGCACACGGACTGGGTATCACCTATTGTGATTGTCATGAAGAAAAATGGAAAAATCCGAGTGTGCATGAACTATAAGAAATTGAATGCCGCTACAAAGAGAGATAACTATCCTTTACCCTACACCGAGCACATGCTTGAGAGGGTAGCAGGTAAAGAAGCCTACAGTTTTCTGGATGGTTTCTTGGGCTATAATCAAGTGCAAGTGCACCCCGACGACATGCACAAGACTGCCTTTGCCACGGAATGGGGTGTGTTTGCCTACATTGTCATGCCTTTTGGGCTAATGAACGCACCTGCAACTTTTCAACGCCTAATGTGCACTATCTTTAAGGACATGCTTAGGCGCGAACTGGAAGTGTTTGTAGATGACTTATGCTTACACTCTAGTTGGGCCGAACACTTGGAGAAATTGAGAGCTGTCTTTGAAAGGTGTAGGTTGTACCACCTCTCGTTGAACCCCTTAAAGTGCCAGTTCTAGGTGAAACATGGATGCATCTTAGGGCACGTAGTGTCAAGAAACGGCATTGCCACTGACTCTTCCAAAGTCAGAGTCATTGTTGACTTACCGCCACCTGATACTACAAGGGAGTTCAGTGCTTCTTAGGACACACTGGATATTATCGACGCTTTGTACTAAATTATGCACTAATTTCTAGACCATTGTACAAGCTGCTGATAGTGTTCGAGTGGACGGAGGAATGCCAGCGTGCATATGAGGAGTTGAAAAAGGCTCTTACGACTGCACCAATCTTACAAGCCCCAGACTAGAACATAATGTTCCATATACACATAGATGCCTCTAAGTTCGCTATTGGAGCCGTGCTATGTCAGCCTGGAGAACATAACTTGGATTATCCGGTGAGTTTTTCCAGCAGGCAGCTCACAGAGACCGAGATGAACTATTCCACGACAGAAAGGGAGGGGTTGGCCATGGTATTTGCGGTAAAGAAATTTAGGCATTACCTGTTGGCCACTCCCTTTGTCTTCTTTGTTGACCATAAAGCCTTGCTGTATCTTGTGAACAAGCCTTGCGCTACGAGACTCATAGCTAGATGGTTACTCCTTCTACTGGAGTTTGACTTCTCTGTGGTTGTACGCAAAGGAAAGCAGCATTACATGGCTAACCACATGTCCCGCATACCCACAGGAGAAGCCGTTGGACAAGGCATACCTGACGATTTTCCGGATGCTCGTCTCTTTAAGTTGTCTAGCAAGAGAGAATTATTTAAAGTTGATCTGACACCGTATTGGGCCGATGACATAGTGCAAGTGCTAGAAAACGGACTACCTGAGCGACCCATTGAGAAGGCCAGGGCTGAGAAGACTTATCTTGAAAATTCAGCCATACCAACTGATAGCCGACCAACTCTACAAGTTGGGACAAGACAGTTTATTACGCAGATGCATGTGTGAGCACGAGATGCACGATGCATTGAACGAAGCACATGGCGGAATCACTGGAGGACGCTTTAGCGGGGACATAACAGCCCAAAGGTGCTACAATCCCAACTATGGTGGCCCACCCTCTTTTGCGATGCAGCTAAATTCGTAAAGCACTGCGATGAGTGCCAAAGGACCAAAGTGCCTGCGCGGAAAGACAAGATGGAGTTGACCCCTGTCATAGCCCGACAACCCTTTGAAAAGTGGGGCATCGATTTTATTGGATCGATCAGTCCTACAGCACAATATTCCCGAGCTCGCTACATCATAGTGGCAACCGACTATCTAACAAAGTGGGCAGAGGCATGAGCCACGAGGAAGAATGATGCTAGGACCACTGCAAAGTTCTTGTGGGAGCAGGTCATTTCACGGTTTGGCTGTCCAATCGAACTTCTAAGCGACCAAGGCACGCACTTCATTAATGAGGTGATTCCCCACCTGCTCTCTACCTTCCTAGTAATGCATCGGAAGTCCTCTCCCTATTACCCTCAGGCTAACGGCCAAGCCGAATCCACAAATAAAATCCTAGTCAACGTGCTTACAAAGGTCGTGTCTACTTCAAGAAGTGACTGGGACAACAAGCTAATGGCGGCCTTGTGGGCCTATCACACAGCTTATAAAACAGCGATAGGACAGACGCTTTTTAGGCTGACGTACGGAATTGAAGCCATTTTGCCCTTAGAATTCTTCATCCCTAGCTTAAGGCTAGCAATCGAAGAGCGTTGGGAGGGAAGAGAGGCTTGGACCAATCGCTTAGTGGAGCTAGAGCACCTAACAGAGACCCGACTCGTTGCCACTCACTCTCTGATTTGTGAGAAGGCTCGACGAAAGATGTGGTTTGACAAGCATGTCAAACAGCGAGACTTTGAACAAGGGGACCTTGTTCTGCTATACTCTGTAAAAGGACATAAACAGAAGATGAAGTTTCGGGGGCTAGGGCCTTTCAGAGTACGCATGATTGGTAGAACAGGGAATGTTGAGTTAGAGACACTTGAAAGCGAAGGAATAGGCTTTTTTAATGGCAGCTGCATAAAGAAATACTATCCTTCTTCCCATCCATTACATGAGCCACCCATGCTAGAACCCCCAATGAACGTCTGCATGGCTACTATAACCGACCTTACAGATCAAGACGAAGAAGCAGTGGCACTGGCATATCTATGAATCACAGTCATAGCAGAAGCGACGTATTCTTTTGATGCCTTGATTGATGAAGGTGCCGACTACAACATCTTGACGCATGACCATTGGACACGCATTGGTCAATCGAAACTACAGCCCACTAATGCCAAACTCACCCCGTTTGGGGGTAATGCTTATTCACTCCTAGGGAAGTGCAAGGTAGTCGTTTCAATCGAGTCTAAAAGTTTACCAGCTTTCTTCCATGTGTTGCCTACCACTAAAGGAGCCGGTAATATGTCACTATTAGGTCGTACTTTCAAGAAGCAAACGAACTGTAATGTGGATTACAACCTAAGCCACATTCATCTTGCTATAGGCAATGTGCGTATAGTGACGATTTTCAGCAAGGGTTGTCTTGACTCCTCCACCATTACGAAGCCACTGGTAGAAACCTCTAAGACCATGCTTCAGCCCAAGTCTAAACAGAAGAAAACTACTGCCTCATGCCAGGCTCTCGAGACCAGGCCCAAACCCACCAAGAGTGTTCACAAGGCCAAGGAGTCCAAGTTTATATGGGTGCCAAAATGGCAAAAATCACATCCGGGTAGACCACCCAAGCGTGATCCTAAACACCAAAATCATCAATCGTCACGGCCTAAGAGGCAGTCTAAACACTATCGATGAAGATACACAACTACGCCGCGATGGATCCCCAAAGATCTCTTGCGAGCACAAGGATACTACGAGGGCAACCCCTGGATTTGGGTGCCTAAAAATGGCCAGCTAAAAAGCTCATCTACAAGAAATCTCACCCTAGTGAGGGAGGCTTGCACATGTGGTGCCCAGAACATAGTCAGCACACCATTGTCAGCTGTGGCTAGTAAGCCCCAGCTCATCTATCGACCAAAGCAAACGCCACAAGCCTTAAACGTACCTAATCCAAAGAACTTAAAAATCCCTATGACTGCTCACTCAGAACCCAACACAACTCCCACGCCCCCAGAGCTTCCTACAGCACCTCAAAGTGCTTCGGAGTGCAAAGCCCAACTTGTGACACCGATGATGGAGTCACCACTATCCAGTCCAGTCGCACCATCCCCACCAGTAGGTCTTAAACCTTCCTACACGGTACGACCTTTCCTTTCCTTGGCTAAAGACCTCGCCGCGACTTCTGGGGACGACTTAATAACCTGCATCAAGATGTTGGACAAAACTTTCACTACATTCGCTAGAAGTTATGAGAGGCTAGACCTAGGTCTTCTTGACAAAACACTTGCTTTGGAGGTTCGTGCATTACCATGCACTTGGAAAGAATACGAACTTATGACCACTAAATTCCCCAAAATTGCTACCGAACTGATAGCAAACGACAAAATCTCAAAGGAGCAAGCTGCCCTCAGAAGACTAATCACTTCATATCATAAGCCTCCTCATTCTATTCCTGAACACGAGTTGCAAGAGCTCACGCAGATGGCAAGCTCGCCTTCCACGTTCTTGCAGCTGTGGTTTGCTCTGAGAATCCAATGGGAGAAAAAAGGTTGCCATATAATGACCAATGCTGAGCAACGCAAGGCAATTAAAACCATCGCATATGATCCTACTTATGTGGCACCTATCTCGTTTAGGGTTTTGGCCATCGCCTGCTGCAACCAGCATTTAGATGACCAGGTGCTCGCTCACCCCTACATTGACCAATTCCTCACAGAAGAGGAATTACATGTTGCCAACCGCCTTAATACTGGAGATCTCTTTCAGATGTCTTGACCTACATCTCCCAAGTCTCCATCCAACCATCTGCTCTTGATTGTCATGCCCAACTCGAATACAATCCAAGCTTCTATGATTGGTTATTGGCTAAGTAAGTCAACCCACGAGAAACAGCATTTGCCTCGTCCTTCCCGTGCTAATCCTAGGAAGGATTCCTTGAAAGATCCAAGACGGGGGGGAAGCAATGTGAGCAAGAGCAAAGCAAAATGAGAGTTATGCTATCTAGCTACCAGAATGTTATGATTAATTAAGCTTCAATGGAAGAATACTGCAAGGGAAAACAATAGCAATTGCTGCTGTGGGCCTGTCTCTAAAATTCAAGCCTCTAAGCAAGTATACCAATTTTGGACACATACATTTTTCTCTCAAAATTGAGTTTTGATTAGAAATAAGCCGATTTTTAAGCATTAATGTTGGCATGGTGTGTTGACAGGTAACCACCATGGCAGGACAAGACAAAGGGGGAAAACTCCCATTTTCTGAAGAAGAGATGACCAAGTTCGGCATCAGCGTCGAGACACGAGGATTCAGTCAATTCACCTTCAAGCACACGCTGAATCTAGATGAGGCCATCCTAGAGGAACCTGCGATCAAAGACGGTGGACAGATGCCACCTCCACAAGTATGTGGAAAAGGTGGGGCAGGCCGTGGATTACGGCATGTGTGCAGACTTTCTGAGGAACTTCGACAAGGGCAGGAACTGTGGCACTGTCACAGTGAGGACAGGGGAGCAGGAAAGAACGATTGAAGTGCCCCTCAATGCAGCAATCGTAGAGAAGGCCTTGGGGCTCATACCTAAAAAAGAGAGGCGGCCGAGAAGGGATGTTTACTCCATGCTGGGGGTAAAGAAAGAAGAGGTGCACACAGTGGATGGAATCAGCTTGGCTGACATCCCGGATCCAACAGTGAAATTGCAAGCGAAGGTGATCCACACACTCTTCTCGGGCCAAAGGTACAACGCATTGATGAACAGGATCGGGGTCCCTCTATTAGAAAGCATCGCAGCAGGAGTCCCTGAAGAGGTAGACTGGAATGGGTTCGTGCAGAAAACCATTCAAAGCTCAGCTGCCCTTCTCACTCCAGCAGAAGCACCAGCAGGAGGAGAATCTTCTACCTCAACCACACGCTCCACAAGGAATAAACGTGCCTCAAAGGCAGCCACAATCAGATACGGTGGTATTTTGATAGCCATCGTAGATGAAGCAATAAAGGATGCTAGCATCATGGAGGAGAAAGCTGCGCATCAAAGCCCACCTCACCATGAAGGAGGAGAATCAAGTGAAAGAAGGATAAGTGACAAGGGAGAACAGGAGGTGCCGCCTACACGAGCAAGCAAACCCGAAGAACAAAAGAAAGGGGACAGGAGACAGAAGGAAAGGAAAGAGAAATTAAGCAAAGAAGAACGAGCTAACATCAAGAGGGCTCAAAGAGAGTCTAGGAGGGCTGAGGAAGAAAGAAGGAGGAAAGAGGAGGAGGAGCTTGCAAGGATAAGAGAAGAGTCAAAGAAGGCAGAAGAGGATAGGAAAAGAAGGGCAGAAGAAGAAGCTGAAGAGCAGAGATTGAAGGAACTGGCCGAGTTGGCAGAGGCTACACGAAGATCTGTGGAAGGGACCCACAGGGGTGGAGAGCTCAAACCCGTGAGCCCCCACCATAAAGCCGAAGCTAGTGCGAGTGTGGAAGCAGCTCCAGTGGCTATAGGCAAGGGCAAGTCCCTACTACATCCACTTCCTTCCTCTTTTGTGCCTACAACAGCTGAAACCACAACTCCAACCACCGCACAACCCACACCTCCCCTCGACACAGCATAGCTCATGAACGTGGTGCAAATGCTAGTGAGCAAAGTGGCCGAAATCATGCCAGAAACTAGATTGAAAAGGCCCACTGCCGCAGATGCAGAGTCACGACAAGACCCTAAATGACAAAGGCTGGAGGCATCAACCACCATGCCCCATACTCCCATGCCTGTCGACACTACTATGACGCATATGTGGCCGAGCTACTGACACAACTGGACAAGGCAAAAGAAGAGAAAAAAGTGGCCTTGCTGGAGCTAGAGAAAGAAAAAGAAATGTCAGCTGCCCTTAGGCTAGAAGTCTCAAGGCAAGGAGCCGATCGACGAAGAGAAATAAAGGCCCTGCAAGACCAACTAGCAGCAAAAACGAAGGAAGCCCAGGACAATGAAAGCCGCCTTAGACAAAGGCTAGAAGACGAGGAGCAGAACCTGGTGGCAGAACAAAGGAGTCTAAAGCTACTAATGCAGCAATACAATGATCTACAGCAAAGGGTCGCTCAAGTGGAAATGCTCAACTAGGAGGTTTAGGAAGGCAAAGCCAGTATACCACAAGAACATATCACGGAGCCCCGGTCGTGGCAGGAGCTAGAAGAACAAAACATGTTAATAAGCAAAATCAAGTTTCTAAAGAGTGAAGGGCCAGGAGTCTCGGCAGCTGAAGCAAAACGGCTACAAGATGAAGTGCAAAGATTACAAGATGCACTGGAGACCTCCCAGGAAGATGTAGAGGCCCTCATGGCCATGGCTTTCAATCAAAAAAGGCTATTACTCTCGCTGAAATCCAAAGCCAAGAGCAGCTGGTGCAGGAAAAATCAGAAGTACTGGCCGAGGTGCACCAAAGGCTCAGCATTGTAGATCAAGCCAAAGGGATTGCTGAAGAGCAGCTGGCTCAGAAGTTAAGAGAAAGGAACCAGTTATGGTTTTTAACAAATGAGCAGCAACAGGTAGTAACCACCCTGGTGAGCCAACTGGAGGAAGAAAGGAAAAGGATGGAGCAAATAGCTATGGAATGGGAAAGGAAAATTTTTGACAAGGTGAGGGACTTGACCGAACGCCTGGCAATGGCAGAATGCCAAAGAATGCTTGCAGAAGCTAGGGTTGAGGCTGCCAAAATAACTACTAAAACACAGCGGTAGGCCTTCCTCAACACGGTGCTCCACGTCACACAAGCTGAGGGCGATGATCCAGTGGAAAAGGTGAAAAGAAAGTTGGAGCTAACCACCCGATCTCTAAGATATGATCTTCAAGAGCGGGAGCTCCCAACGAGTACAAGGATCACTGAAGAGCAACAATTCCGCTACCTACGTTGTACGGGCCTTTCCACTGTTGAGCTCAAGGAGCTAGGTTTTCAGGAGCATGAACAGCCACCACCACCACCGCCAGTCATCCCATCTGTGATTGAGTGACATGTCGACGAGGGTCCGGATTTCGAGCAAGCTGATGAAGAAGAGCAACAAACAATGCCGAGTCCGCCTCAACCCGATATTCCACAGGAAGAGCCTGCAGATGCCCATCTACCTGAGCACATAGTTGCAGCAAGGAGAAGAAGACAAGAATTAGCTGAGGAGGCCCAATGCCGAGCACGCACACTTCCAAGACAACTTCCTGAGGAGCCCATGCCACTGAGAAATGATACACATCCTGTAGACTGGCCCCAGGAGTTGGTCATCTGGCGTCAGCGAGAGTTCCATAAGATGCCGTTTGAGCTTTCGTTTGCTTTCCCACACTCTCTGGACCAGGCCCTGCCTCTAGGAGTCGTAGCCAAGATCAAGGATCTGGCTAATGAACTTGCAAACAGGTGGATAGAAGAGAGGAGCATGATAATGACTAGGTGGCGACAAGAGCCACAGGAGTACTGGGAAGATAAGGTCAATCTGGTTCCCAAAACCGTCCAAGGCTACGAGGCACAGCCGAAATGGCAGAGGAGGATTTGGGACACCAATTTTGATGCATGGACCGCCCTTTGTAGTTCACTCCTCGAAGAGTGCAATGATTCTATCTACATGCCCTACCCCTGTAGGCATGGAGTGGACTATGATAGAGACTTGCATGGGGATTATGACTTCCCGAAAATATATAATGTAAATGCTAGGAGCCCTGAGGAATGCTTAGTGTTTAGGTTAGAGGATATACTTCCTTCTATAAACTGTTTTCTTGTAGACTTCTCTTCTTGCCCAGATCCAACGTTTTTTACCACTTGTAATTACCTCCGACTTATCAAATTCCTGCTACTCCAAAAACCCGCAGCAGAAGAATCCCATCTCCCCCCACTCTTCTTTGATATCAACCTAGGAATAGATAGTAGAGCTATGACTAGGTTAATGATGCGGGCTACTCTCCTTCCTTCCTTCTGTCTAGAGCTCTTAGAAAATATGAGTGACACCCGCTTTGCAAGGTGTAATCACCCTTTCTTCTCAACCACTCCTCTGAGAGCTAAAGCCGATATTAAAGAATACCTACAAAGTCGCGCATTCTTATCACAATGCCTGCGACCACCCCGTGATTAAATGGGTGTGATATACCTTGTCAATTGTACTCCCTCTCTCATTCTTATTTTTTAAAAAAATTAAAAAAGAAAGAAAATAAAAGAAAATAAAAGAAAATAAAAGAAAATAGAAACAAAGACAAGGTGACTGGAGAATACGACAAGAGCAAAAATAGCAAAGCTGAAAGATGAATCTACTACTAAGCAGGTTAACAAGGAGGACACTTCACATGTGCTTGCAGTCTCCCTTCACTATTATTGTGCACCACACTCACTGCATCTAGGGTTCTCTCTAGCCCCTCCCCCACTTCACACTTAGGGCACATCAAGGGCAGGACTTTCAGACCTGTCACCCTAAGTTTTGCACCGCGCCTCCAACGATGCACGAACTGGGTCTTCAAGTGTGGGACATTACCAAGGGCTTGCCCAAGGTTAGACCCATCTCCCAGTTCCACTGGCATGGGCAACATGCACTACACAGTGAGACAGGCACAGCCCCTAGGAAGTGCATAACTTTTCTTGTAGGTTATGATCGTGTTTCAAGAACTGGCTGCTTGGCTAAAGAAGATCATTCACTACATCCTCCAATGACAAGGAATTTTTCCATGAGTCGAACATGACTCCATTCCTCCAACATTAGGAGCTTCGCTGCAAAAGTCTAAAGGGCTCAACAGACTTCATGTTGCCAAATATCCATCTACTGATGGCTGCCATGACTGAACCAAATCAAGCAGAAGGAAACCCCAATGATGGATCTGCCATTGGCATAGATCTTGGAACCTCATCGTCCAATGATCCATGCCCAATGCCTCAAGATCTACGGATCGCTTATTGATTCCACAAGCCTAAAGACCTTCAACTCAAAACTGAAGAAATTCTACTCAAAGACAAGGATCTTTAACCACAGCCACGGATTTTCAAGGCAAACAGCATTCGGGGGGTTTCTCCAGAATAAATCCCTCCAATACCATCCTCCTAAGGGATTGCTTATTGCTTCAAGCATTTCAGATACTCAAAAGACAACAGCTACCTAAAGGGATGCCACAACAGTGTCAAAGATGCCGAGTATCTTCATGGAGCCTAAAGCACGCTGGAATCTCTCCTCGTCATCGTCATCAAACTCTATCACTTCTCAGTCACAAGCATCAGTTTCATCTACCCACCAGTTTCACCTCGCAACAGCATCATCTATCCCACTACCTCCCACCATAGTGCCATGGGACTGGCACTTGGCTAAGAGGGGGGTAATGTTTACCGCAACACAGAGGAGCGAGAAATGGAAAAAAGGAAATAGTAAAAGACGCAGGACAAAAAGAAGAAAAAGGTGCCTTAACCAGTAACCAGACCCTGGAAAAAAATTACAAGCACGGGCACGACCCTCAAAAAGTTTTAGAGTCATCCAAGGAGAGTAAAAGAGTAAAAATCACACCATTAAGTGTGTGAAAACGCTCCCAAATCCTTGTAAGAGAGTGCCAGGCTCACTCCTATGCAAATTGTATGCATTAGTTGAGAATAGGATAGACTAGAACGGTGGGAAATGAGAAATGGGCCTAGGCTAATGGCCAGCCATGTAAAAAAAGTGGATGACCGCCCATGGAAAGTAGGGCATGTATATAAAGTTGAAAAGTGAATGAGAAGCTCATTCTTGTGTGTGGCCAAAGCTTCTTCTTCTTCTTCTTCTTCTTCTCTTGTTTCTTGCCTCCTTGCTTGTGCTTGAGAGAGGGATTGAGAGAGTGTGGGGGAGTGAGGGAGTGATTGTGTGAGAGTGAGGGATCTTGGAGAAGAAGCTCTCCATCTTCACTCTTCATCTTCCCTTCCTCTCTTCTCTTCTCTTGTCTCGTGCGTGGCTATGGAGGATGAAGCTCTTGGGAGAGGGATTGAGGTTGCTTGAGCTTGCCTCAAGGATCGTGGAGCTACCGGTATGCAAGAAAGAGGAGGATACTCGATCGAGCAACAAGGTAAGCTCACTACACCCGTAAGGTAGGCATTGCACGTCGGCTATGTGAGAGGTAGCCATGGCCGCTCGGTTCGAAACACTTGAGCAATAAGTGGTCCGTAGGTCTCGGGGTAGAGCTTGAAGCTCCCCTCTAGATTCAGACACTATCGGACTATCACGGTAAAAGTTTCAAGACCTTGATTGATTGTGGCAGTACACATTCCTTTATCTCACCAGCATGTGCAAAAAGATTAGGAATAGCCACAGTAGAAGCACATACCCTGCTTGTGGAATTGGCAAATGGTCATGAGGTTACTTGTACCAGGCAAATTGCTAAGGTAGAATTCTTCCTGGGAGGAAAGAAGACTTCAGTCAAATTCAGAGTCATGAACTTAGGTATCCACGAATGTCTACTCGGAATGGATTGGCTTAAGCCTAATGATGCCCACATTCACTGTGGAAAGGGTCAAGTTTCCTTTCGAAACTCTGAAAGGGAATTAGTCTGGAGTACCAAGAATCCAACTGGCCAAAGTATCTCGGATCATAAAAGGAGTCAGAAAAGGATTACCTGTCTACTTGATCAAACTCAACAAGTTAGATCAGAAGCAAGAGTCTAATGAAGGACCTTCTTGGCTAAGGAATATGCGGATGTATTCCCTAAAGAGTTGACAGAACTCCTGCCTCAAAGAGAAGTGGATCATGAGATTAAGTTAGTACCAGGAGTTGCGCCATTTGCAAAGAGACCTTATAGAATGTCCATACCAGAAGCAATTGAGCTGAAGAAACAACTCAAGCAATTGCTAGAATAGGGCTATATCCGTCCTAGCAGTTCACCATGGGGAGCTCTAGTACTATTCCAGAAAAAGAAAGATGGGACACTTCGATTATGTATTGATTACCGAGGATTGAATAAATCAACGGTCAAGGACAAGTACCCTATTCGTACAATATATGAGCTTCTTGATCGTCTTCAGGGTGCAAAGATCTTCTCCAAGATTGATCTCAGGTCAGGTTACTATCAGATAAGGATCAAGGATTAAGATATCCCCAAGACAGCCTTTAATACAAGATATGGACACTTTGAGTTTCTAGTTATGTCATTCGGACTTACGAATGCGCCTACCACCTTCAACAAGTTAATGCAGGATATCTTTAGGCCATATCTTGACGATTTCGTGCTTGTCTTCTTCGACGACACTTTAGTCTATTCTAAGCAGGAAGAAGATCATGAACCCCAACTTCGGATTGTCCTTGAGATAATGAGGTCACATAAGCTGTATGCTAAGATGAAGAAGTATGCATTCTTCAAACGTCAGATTGAATATTTGGGATTCATAATATCAGCGGAAGGAATCTCAATGGACCCAGCCAAGGTCAGAGATGTGCTTGAATGGCCGATATCAACATCTGTCAAGGAAATACGCAGCTTTCTTGGGTTGACAGGATGGTATAGGGTCTTCATTCAAAACTATGCTTTGATTGCAGCACCCTTGACAGACTTATTGAAGAAGCAAACTTCCATTGCATGGTCAACTCCCGAACAAAATAGCTTCGACAGATTGAAGCAAAGTTTGGTATCAGCACCTATTCTAAAACTCCCAGACCTCAATAAAGAGTTCGAGGTAGTAACTGATGCTAGCATACTTGTCTTGGGGTGTGTACTTATGCAGGAAGGTCATCCTATAGCATACTCTTCAAGGAAATTGAAGAGTCATGAAAAGAATTATGCTACGCATGATCTGGAATTGCTAGCTGTCATCCGTGCTCTAAAGCTTTGGAGACACTACCTGTTGGGTAACAAGTTTACTCTAGTAACTGACCATAAGAGTCTCAAATGGATCTTTACCCAGAACGGGCTCAACATGAGGCAACGTCGGTGGATTGAAGTGTTGAAGGAATATGACTTTGAAATCAAGTACCGACCAGGAAAAGAGAATGTAGTTTCCGATGCACTTAGTCGCAAGGCATTCCTTAATTCCCTAATCTTGCAGAATCCATCAACAGCCAGATCTCTAGCTACAAAAGTATCTATGCCAAACAATCCAATACTTGAGTTAGCTAGAGAGGATGCATGCCATGATCCGGCCTACCAAACAATGCTAAGGGAGATCTCTATCAAGGATCAGAACCAAAAGTTGCAAGCTAAGTATCATGAATTTTCTATCAATAGTGGACTTGTCTATTATAGAACAAGGCTATGTATACCAGCAAATCAGTCACTTAAGCACAAGATATTATGGAAAGCTCATGATTCCCCTTTTTCAGGACATCCTGGCTTTGCCAAAACTCTCAGTGCAGTTAGGAAGAGCTACCATTGGGAGAGGCTCAAAGGTGACGTTCTCAAATATGTCACCGAGTGTTTGTCTTGTCAACATATCAAAGCCGAACATGTCAAGATGCCAAGGAAACTACAACCGCTCGACATTCCCCAAATGAAATGGGAATCCATCAGTATAGATTTTGTTGTAGGCCTACCCCAAGTCCAGGGAGGATACAACTCCATCATGGTTGTGGTTGACATGCTTACTAAGGTTGCACACCTTATTCCAGTAAAGATAAACTATAAAGCCTCAGACATTGCAAGATTGTTTATCAAGGAGATATTCAAGCTACATGGTTTACCCAGAAGAATCATTAGTGATCGTGATTCTCTCTTCACATCACACTTCTGGAGAGCTAGCTTTGAAGCTATTGGGACTCAACTCTACTTTAGCATCGCTTATCATCCCCAAACGGATGGCCAAACAGAGCAAGTAAATCAAGTCATGGAGGATATTCTAAGGGCATACTGCTGTCGTGAGCCGAAGAGGTGGATTCAATACTTGCCTTTGGTTGAATTTGCCTACAATGCTTCTTACCAACGAAGCATACAAATGACCCCTTTCCAAGCATTGTAGGTCATGACTGTCGAAGTCCCCTAAACTTTTCAAATCCAACCTTAAGGGTTGAAGCTTCAAGGTAGATGTTGGAAGAGATGGATGACCAAATAAAGTCAATAAGACAGGACATCCAAGCGGCCAAGGATAGACAGAAGGCATATGCGGATTTGAAGTGTCAAGATAGAGTCTTCGAAGAAGGAGACATGGTCTTCATTTGCGTACGCCCTAAAAAGAGTTCCCTATCCTTAGGAGATTGCAAGAAGCTAAGTCCAAGGTATTGTGGACTATACAAGATCCTCAAGTGCCTAGGACCTAATGCTTATAAACTGCAACTCCTGGAGAACCTAAAGGTTCACAATGTATTCCATATCAGCTTATTGAAAAAGTATGTACCTAATCCTAACCAAGTACTTGACGATCAACAAGTTGTAATGCCTAGTCAAGGAGTCCTTGAACTAAGGCCTGACAGGATCTTAGATGTTAGGGAGAGACAATTAAGATCCAGAACCCTGAGAGAATGCCTCGTCCAGTAGAAAGATTATCCCGAAGAGGATGCCACTTGGGCAGATGAAGGCACTCTCAACCATCAATATCCCCAGTTTATCTCGAGATGAGGATATCTCGATTCCTCTAAGGGGAAGAGAATGTAAAGTCGCGTAAACTACCTCTTGAGGATAAATATATAACATTTTTCTTAAGGATATGCAAATTTATTTATTTTTTTTAAATTCCCCTCCCCAGTCGACTGTTGTGTTTGAAGGGGAGGGGAATAGCAAGACACGGAAGCTCCTCAGTCGAGCTCGCAGAGGGATACGGCCATGCGAGCTGACACGAAGGAGAGGGAGGATCCCCCTCCCCCCCTATTTAACCAGAAGGGGGCCGTGGGCTGAAGAGGAGGGAAGGCAGATATCGTGAAGACGACGCTACCGCCAGATGTGAGGGAGAGAAGAGAGGGTTCTCTGAGTGCGTGTGGGAGAGAAGGGAGGAGGGACTCTGCACTGGCCGCCCTGGGAACAGGGACGTGACGCCGTTGAGCACGAAAGGAAGGAGGGAGGACCCGCTTAACCAAATTGGCATAAAACTAAAACACCTAAGCAGCGGACTACTCATTCGAAATCAATTAAATTCCAAGAAATGCCTATACCTTAAATACTTGTCCACATTCACTGAATGTAGGGACAGTGAAATGCAATTGTAAAGTGGGCTAGGGTTTGTCCCTAAGAATCTTACAAATATGAAACTTGGAAACCCTAGGTCTAACGACGTCAGCCTAAAGAACCTGAAACAGATTGTTTCGTGACTCCATAGACTCATTGTTCGATGCAGCACTTGTGCAATTGTAACATGTCCACTTGTATCTTCAGGACACGTCTTAGTAGTCCATCGGAAAGGGTGTCTAGAAAGCTCCGCCCGGCACTCCCATGGAATGTTACGGAGTTTGCGATCTAGGGCTTTCCGCGTCTGCCACGTAGCGGAAGTATTCTGGCTGTTCCCACTTAGGATCGACCTGAATTAGGGTTTTCCTTATTGGTCATTCCCTAATGGCAACTAGCGTCAGACCCAAGCAAACTACTTTATGCAGAAATGCCAGGTCCGAAGCGGATTCACGCTGCACTTGGTTCAAGGAGAATGGGAAATGAGAGGGAGGCAAAGCTCAACCTCTCTGCCATAAGGCATAGTCCCATTCCGTTTCCCTAAAACAGCGTAAATCGGGTTTAATCATAACTCTTCATCAAGGCTTTAGTTGTTCTTGTTCTTTGACGATCTTCCTGCTGTCCATCATGAATTTGAGAAAAGTTCCCGGCCAACCGAGACCACCCATCCGTAGGACGGACCTATGGCCCATCCTCTGCACTTTCCTCGGGTTGTTTTAGTTATTTAATTACCTAACACATTAGTTGGACATGTGACAACCAGCTTCTTTAATTAACTCGTTAGGCACTGGTTCATTCACATAATCTTATCACTTGACATAGAAAAACAATATAAGACAAGTTCCTTATTAACAGGTTATCATATTTATCTTTGAAATACAAAGAGTCTAGCCCGTAGGCTTATCCAGAATCCGCCTGAAGGCTATCTAGCAATCCACAGGGATTAATAATCCAAGTTTCCGCCCGTAGACTAGTATGCGGGCCTCGAGATCCAATCCCGAGGCATGTTAGCCTCTTGTACAGGGCCCGGAAGGCGAGGGATTTACGGCCAAAGCCCCCCCTGGCACCCAAGCGTCCTCCTGCTCCAAGTTGTGCTCAACGGAGAGACCTCTCACGGCGAGTTCGGTTCACTTTCCCGGTGCGGTCAACAACCCCCTTGGTTAGGGTTAGGCAGGCGGTTGGGGGTAACCGAAGCCATCTCTCCCTTCTGGCCTTCAACCTGAAGTATAGATATCCATTTATCTTTTAATTCATTGATAAAACAAAGCCAAATAGTGATCTAAAATCTGTAGCAAGCACAAACATTTCCATTGATCGTTTTTGTTGGCAAACTACTAAGGAATGAATCCTTCCTTTCGAATGCATCCAGCACTCAATCCGGGATGACTTGCAACTTGGCAAGATCCCCTATATCCTGGGTTAGGGCATACCCTATTAACCCAACTTGGTCAAATCTTAAGTTCATTGGGTACTTCAGTTTATCGACTGGTCTTTAGTTTCCAATCAATCTTCTTTACTCAAGAAAGACCACTAAATTAGGATGATTATTCATCCTCTTGCAAGATAACTTGCATAAGGACATGCCAACTTCATTGCGAGAACTTAGCCATCCCCTTGTGATCCAATCACAAGATCATATGACTCTGCACTTGTTGCGCAAGTGCTGCATCAAACTATGAGTCTATGGAGTCACGAAACAATCTGTTCCCATGGTCGGATCTTCTTCTTCTTCTTCTTCGCACATTTGCCTATTGGCAATGCAGGTGGTTCTTCCTCTGCCTCAGGTAGCGGCTCCTTGACCACGGCCTGTTCCTTGGAAAGGCGCTTGGCGGTGTCCTCCACCAAGCTTGGGACGTTGCCTCTTGAAGTGACCGAGCTCATTGCAGTGGAAACAACGGATGTTTCGGCCATTACTTTGAGTAGGAACAAAGTTGTTGACGTTGTTAGTCCTTGCTTTCTTTCTTTGTCCTTGATTATGACCTTGAACTCTCTTTATCTAAGGTTTGAATGCTCCTCTGTTTGGGTCATTATAAGACCAAGTTTTGTTACCCCTTGGTCTAGCCTGCACGTCCTGAATTATAGGCACCGCTCAAATGAGTGTGTCCTGAAGATGTGATGGACGCATAGATTCGACATGGGTATTTACTGGTGGATTTAAACCCGGGCAAAATTTGGACACCTGCTGTGTCATGTCCATCTGCGGTGCATACTTAAGAAGTGAGACAAATTTAGAATAGTATGCATCAAACGTGAGCTCCAGCTGTTTTAGGGGAATGGAATGGGACTATGCCTTATGGCAGAGAGGTTGAGCTTTGCCTCCCTCTCGTTTCCCATTCTCCTTGAACTAAGTGCAGCGTGAATCCGCTTCGGACCTGGCGTTTTTGCGTAAAGTAGTTCGCTTAAGTCTGACGCTAGTTGCCATTAGGAAATGACCAATAAGTAAAACCCTAATTCAGGTCGATCCTAAGTGGGAATGGCTAGAATAGTTCCGCTACGTGGCAAGTGCGGAAATCCCTAGATGGCAAACTCCGTAACATTCCATGGGAGTGCCCGGCGGAGCTTTCTAGATACCCTTTCCGATGGACTACTATAACGTGTCCACTACCTCTTGAGGATAAATATATAACATTTTTCTTAAGGATAATGCAAATTTTTATTATTATTATTATTCCCCTCCCCAGCCGACCGTTGTGCTGGAAGGGAAGGGGAATAGCAAGGACGCGGAAGCTCCTTGGTGGAGCTCAGAGAGGGATACGGCCATACGCGCTGACACGAAGGAGAGGGAGGATCCCTCTCCCCCTCTATTTAACCAAAAAGGGGCCGCGGGCTGAAGAGGAGGGAAGGCAGAGATCGTGAAGACGACGCTGCCGCCAGACGTGAGGGAGAGAACAGAGGGTTCTCTGAGTGCGTGTGGGAGAGAAGGGAGGAGGGACTCTGCGCTGGCCGCCTTGGGCACAGGGATGCGACGCTGTCGAGCACGAAAGGAAGGAGGGAGAAGCCGCTGTTGTTATTCGCTGTCGACTGACGGTCCTATCACACCCCCCACGTAACCTTCTAGAAGCTTGGAAGCTTCCAAAGGGGGGGCCTTCTTAGCCCCCTTTCCCTTGGATTTAAAACCCTCACCCCCCCCCCTCCGGTGCTTAAAACCTTAAGCCCCCTTTCCCTTGGAACCACACTCCCCCCCCCAAATTTTTAACCCCTATAAGCCCTTTTCCTTTGGCTTTGTAAGCCCTTTTCCCCCAAAAGAACTAAGCCCTTAAAGGTCTTATTACCCCCCGTGTTTTTAATTTTCATTTAGACTCTTTCTCATTGGCCTCGGAATCATCCCCCTCCCCGTGTTTAGGCTCTATAAGCCCTCTTTTCCCCAATAAGAGTTGGGCGTAGAGGTCTTATTACCCCCGGGTATTTAATCCTTCTTAAACCCCTTTCTTTAAGCTTTGGAACCACCCCTTTTTCCAATAGCCTTTAAGGCTACTTTTTCCCCCCTTGGAAGTTCCTCCCTTAGGATTCTATAAGCCCATTTTCTCCCCAAGAAAATTTCACCTCAGCCCTTTCCTTTCCCATGAAAAAATAACCCTTGGAGCTCTCCCGCACCTTGTTTCTTTTCCACACCCTTCTATTCCCCGTTGTGCGAGTTTACAAAGGCCATTAAGCCTTTCCCATGGCTTAATGGGTCTTAGTCGCGAAAGATTGTGAAACACCCCTTTCGAATTCCTGACTTCAAGGAGGGAGCCTTCTAAAACTACTTTCGACAGACGGAGCAAGGGAGCGACGGTGGAATTCCAAAGAGAAGTTGTAAAGCTGCTTCCACGTCCGAAAGACTGAAATTGCGATGCCTCCTAAGAAAGTCCAAGGCGCAGCCGCCCGCGGGAGGGTCGTCTCCCAACATCCATGTGGATACCTCACCTTAAACCCAAGTTTTTCTTCCTAATTTTTATTGTTATGCAAGGTTAATTATTAGAAATAGGACATATTTTCGTCCTAGTTTTTCACGATGAAGGAACTTAGTCATGAATACTTTTAAATGAAACATGCAAATTAAGAAAGTACAAATGCATTTCTAGCAAATAGCTTATACATTGAAATGAATTATAAGACTAGATTATTATCCATTAAAATAGTATACTTCGATTAACCCTAGAAGTATAAACTGCATCTCACACTATTAACCCATATCGCAATGAATCATCATGGAAAGTGCAAAGCATGAAACGATTCTTACGATGCATAAACTTTATGAAATCATCATTGTCAACTACATAAATTAGCAAGAAAAAGGTTGCTTATTTAGCATGAATTTTGTTCGCAAAGAAAAGGGAAGATTAGTTGAAATTAACCTAACCTATGCCTGACCTCAAACAGATAAGTTAGGTTGAAAAATCAATTTACGCATAGTCAACGAATCATGTGGAAGTAATCTCGAAATTATCTTCTAGAGTTAACCAAATTGGCATAAAATTAAAACATCTAAGCCACGGAGTACTCGTTCGAAATAAGTTAAATTCCAAGAAATGCTTATACCTTAAATACTTGTTCACATTCACTGAATGTAGGGACAATGAAATGCAATCGTAAAGTGAGTTATGGTTTGTCCCTAAGAATCTGGAGCCCCAAGAAGAACACCAAGGAAAAGGGAATTCTCTTGCAAGAAAATCTATCTTGTAACATCAACAAGCTTGTTTATCATGTTTCATATGATCACAATGAAGAAAAGAACACCAGGCACAACAAATCTTCATACAGCATCATGTAGATCTCCCACGGTTTTGATAGAATCAACCATATTCTTCAATATCTTCACAAAATCCATCAATAGAACAAAGAAAGCAAAGGAATACACCATCTTTGAATGGAAATATATCACATAGTATTCATCTTCAATATCTCCATAGTCTTCTCTCTCAATCTCTCATATACAATCACTCTGTTTGAGTAGAATTGACTATCTCTGACTCTCTCTCTCTCTCTCTCTCTCCATCAATAATACATCATATCCTCACTACAATCTCCCAAAATCACTCTCAATAATCTTTCTTAGGTCATGGATACCCCTCCCAAGAGGTATGTCTGATATGAAGGGTCACCAGAGCCACTACAGTGTCCTTTCATAGCTCACTACTGTCACTTCACTCTAGTCTTCACTTGAGTCTTCAGCAGCTACTTCTTTCACTTCTTTCAGCTCTTTTGCACTTGTATTCACCTCTTTCTAAGGCTGGAGAACTTTCCCAAGCTACACTTCTCATCCATCAGAACACATACAGAAGCATACAGAACAGTCACAGAACAGTACCAGAACAGCTACAGTACAGAACAGAACAGAACAGAAACAGAAGCTCTACAGAAGACCTACAGAAGGTCATCAAAACCACATAACTCATACTCAAACCATTCCAAACTCTCACGAACCATTCAATAAGCTTTCACAAGATCTCAATCTTCATCAATCAATACTCCATCCCTCCTTACAGAAGACAATCAGAACAAAACAGACCAAAACAAAACAAAACAGAAGGTATACAGAACCAATCAGAACCTATGAGAACATCATAGAGCCACCAATAAACATCATGAACTTCCAAAACACAATCAATATCATCCAAAACACTCTCAAACCACTTCCAAACCAATCAATCATCTCATAAAATCAACCATTCAGCTCTCAAAAACAACAAAAATCAGCCAAAAAACAAGTCATTTCAACACTCAACATATCCCCACACTTAATAAGGAAGCGTCCTCGTGACTTTGGAAAAAGGGAATACAAGTGCATTTAAAATTGCAACTTTAATCTTCAATTATCTTCAAAAGAATCCATCCATTACGACCCCAACTTATAACCTGTTTCTGATATAAAAATACAAAGAAAGGAAAACCCTTTATACATTAACACTTCTTATCAAACTAAAAATCACAACAAATTTGTAAAGGATATAAGAGTTTTCTTCTTCTTCATCAGCATCAGTCTCAACTCTGCAACCACGACCCCATCACCACAATTCTCCAAAATGTAGCTCGCACACAACCACCAATCCAATAGGAAACCACCACGTTCGTTTGACATAAATTAACCCACAACACAAACACTACACACAACACAACCATCTAAATGACTCCTCCAAAAAGAGAGATTTTCATTAAAAAGCAGCCACCATACATTGGAACGGTATCAATGAAGATGATCCCTCTTGAAAGATTGATGTTGTCGGAAACGATCCATAGACAAGGATTCATCTACAAAGATTTTAGGAGAATTTTGAAAAAACTGAAGACAGCACATCCTTTCCAAGAGGACCAGGTATCTGCTAGGCAAACAAAGGGCATGAAAATACAAAATATCCAGCTGCTGGGAATCAATGCTCACATTGACATTCATGCACAACTTGGGAATAGGCTTGGAATCATTATGAGAGTGCCTATGCATATACGCCAGGTACCAAGCAAAGTGAGCAGTTAATCTCACTGAAGGATCGGCAGACTGTGAATACTGCTGAGCAAAATGAACATAGTTCTGATAAGCTTGACTGGAAGCTGTTCATTCTCCTGGAATTACTGGCCAATTAATCTGAGGTCCTGTAAGGGAATCATCCGAACTCCATCCCCTTCTTCTGAAAATCTGATTATCAAACCCGTCACAGTCACTAACCAACTGAGGTGGTTGAGATATAGAAGTGTTAGGTGAGGGTAGTGGAATAAGGAAAAGTGGATGAAGGGAGGGATAGGCAAAATCATAAAAGGAAGAAAAGGTTAAAGAAAGAGTGGCAGAAACTTGGAGGGAATCACTAAGGAAGGGTGTTAACTGATAAATAGGAAATGTGGAGGGTACATGAATGGATGGAGAAGGACAGGGTGGAGAAGGGGAAAATACCCTATCCTCAATAAAGGAACAGTATATAAAAATGGAAATTTGAGGGAAAGATGAAGGTTGGAAAAGAAGGGGTAAAATAATTGTGGAATTAGATTGACAAAGGGAAATATATATAGCATATCGGTGAGCCATTTGTTGGTAATAGAGGAGGGTAGGAACAGAAGGTCCTAAGAGAGATCGTCGATGATAGGCATCAAAGAAGGAAGAATCAAACGGATTATGTTTTGAAAGATAGGCTAAGAGATCCATCCTCAGTTGATTAGTACTCTAGGCAGAGATAGGAGCTGTGTTTTGTCTTTGATTCAGGACCACAGAATCAATCATGGGATGCCACGAATTATCATGACAATCAGCCACTTTGGAGGAGTAGCTCTGGAACATGTCAGCTATGCGCAACTCCAAATGGTTGACATATAAAACAGCCTGTAGAACCACATCCCCCACATACCATGCCATATCCACCTCATCTGGAATTAACAAGCCTCCTCGTAGATACATGTAGGACATCAACATGGTATCTGGCGTGACAGAATCTTGAAACACCATTCTTACTACCTCTGTCAACAACTCAGCAGACCAAGCACCACTCCATCCATCCTCCAGAAGAGGTAAATCCATCGTGGAAAGCTTCATGTAGAAGACCAACTTCTGTAAGTGGTAGTGGACAAAGACAGAATGGTCTGGTGGAACATATTCCTGAAACTGCTCAAAGGTAGACCATAACAAGTCCATTCTGGACTACAATATTTCCACTTTATCTTGGAATAAAGGACACAAAGTAGCCTGTCTCTGAAGAGCAGCCAAGTCCTGCTGTGAAAGAGAAGGAATCAAGGGAACATTAGGGCTTGGAGGAACAGAGCGTGACTTTGCCAGTTGATCGTGCAACTGCTTGATTTGGGAGGCTTGGGATGCCACTGTGTCATTAGCAGTCTGCAAGGTTGAAAGTTTGTCATCTAAGAGAGCTTGGAACTCCTGCACTTCTCTGGACATCCTTGCCTTCTCCTCTGAAAGGCTAGTAACCTGTGATTGAGCCTCTAGTAACTGGATCTTCAAAGAAGAGATCTCATCGCTTTGGGTGGCAACCAGTTGGGTTTGTTGTTCCATCTGCTTAAACAAATCTGCTAGGGTATCCTTAGCAGAAGCTAACTCGGATGTTGCCTTATGCAACTAGTCCTTAGACTGCATGAGCTCTTCATAAAAAGATGCGTACAGCTGTTGAACACAGGCTGTCACTGACAATTCAATGGAACTTTGAATATCTTTACAAAGGAAAGGAATTGCATCCCCTGAGACTAGACTGTTCAGGGAGGGAACTGATATGGCCAATGATCCTTCGCGATGTGCTCTGAACAGGTTATTACAAGTGAGATACCCAGGGAGTTCACTGCCAGAGGTAGCAGGAATGGGCACTGAAGGAAGTACGGAAGGAGCTTTATCCGCTACCCGCTTCAAGCGTTTGCGCTGTATGACCAGGGGAGGCGGAGAATCATCATCCTCTATGTCAATAGGTTTTGACTCATCTGAAGGTGGAGGAGGAGGTACTGGATCTGATGGAGAGGTGGAGGCACAGTCTTCTGTAAACCTGAATAGGTCAAGAAGGCAGACAAATATGATCCATATGTGACATTGGTAACATTACCCGTGGTGACTTTGACGAAATGTTGATCCATTTTAGTGAGGAGGTAAGTGCTCCAATCAATAGCAACTCCTTTCAACACCATCCTGGAAGCTGTAAAAAGATCTTTGGACAAGTACTGAGATGGCATTTTGGCAGGCATAAACCTATCCTGGAGAAACTGACAGATCATCTTCCATACGGGATCAGTGATCATAGAAAAGGAAACTCCTGAAGAGTTGATCACCTTCTTAACATCCAGCATTTCCCTTGTCTGCTTTTGTAACAGCTTCAGAATCTCTTCATTAGAGAAAAGCTGACGAGTAGTAACAAAAGGTTCACCTTTGGAGGGAAGAGACAGAGCCTTCCCTAAGCCTCGAGGTGTCAAAGTCATAGAAATTCCCTGGACTAGTCCTGTCTTCTTGCTGTAAGAGGCCAGAAACTCATCACATAATGACGGATCCTCTGGAAGCAATGGAAAAGAAGTAGCCACAAAAGCAGCGAGTCCCGCCTTCGTGAGAGGCTCAAAAGTAAGTAGGGAAGAGTAATCCCTACTAACTAGTGGGACGTACTGGATAGGGGGAGGAGCGTGAGAAGGTGCCATTCAGATGTTTACATACACACCACAAACACAGACAATCAAGGAGAATGCCTGCAAAGCAACAGACAAAAATCCAAGGATAAGAGAACAACCAAAACAATAAAACGTGACTCGACCAACTAACCCCAAGCAAACCATAGCCGAGAAAAAAAATTCGACATGACCTCGAGACATATGCGACCGAAAGCTTCATGCGATGCATCAGACAAACACCCAGAACCCCGTATCAGGCAATAAAAGAAAAAATTGCACACCGTACCCGTAACCGTAACAAAGACAGGAAACCAAAACAATACCACATCCGACACATATCAAGACTACATCGTTGATAAACCGGTGGTTGACCATGGAAATAACTTCAAAGACTGCGCATACCCATCCCACGAAACGGTTCGTTAAAAAGGGGAATTAAGTGCAGTGAGGGGGAAATTAATTTAATGAAGGGTTTATTTTAAGAAATTATTAAGAAATGGGTGAATTTTTATTAAGTAATAAACCTTAGCAAGAAAACGGCGGTTCCTTAGTATAAATTTAATTACCAATTATTAGGTTAAAACGGTGCTTTAATTCGAATCCTGGACTTCGATACCCAGACTGGGTCTCTAAATGCAAGTTCATTGATTACAAATTAAGGTGATGTGGAGCGCTTTTTTGCCAGCGCGTGCTCTTGTGACGGCTGGTTCATTTTAATTAAAAATTAAAGTGCCTCTATAGCGCACGTAGCGCGTGCGAAGTGAACGGCGGGTTTATTTTAATTAAAAAATATATGTGTGTATATAGCGCGAATGCGCGTGGAAACTGTGGGTGAATAAATAGTTTATTTTAACAATTAATTTGTGATTAAGGGGGAAATGAAAACAAATCACATAAAATAAATACCTGGAAGGGGTGTGTATGTAATGCCTAAATGCGCACGGAAGAGTCCCCCAAAAGGAGTGAATCCAGTAAAAGAAAAGTAAAGACCACTGACGAAACAACAAAGAGAACACCTTAGTGGGTTTGGTGATTTTGAATGTATTTTTAATTTGTTATTTTGGATGGGAGGGGTGGTATATTTTAGGTGTGTTTGTGGTGGGGTTATAGGGTGGTTTCGTTTATTTGGTTTGGTTTTTTGTTTTTGTTTAAAAGTTGGTATTATTTATGGTTTGTTTTTGCTTTTTTAATAATAATAATAATAATACAAGCAAGATATATAGCACATGAATATGTGATGAAAGGAAAAAATGAAAATTCAGCCATGGAGGAAATATCCACAATTTAGTGTATGAAAATAAGATGTAGATTTTTATGGTTAATTGTTATGTGTTGGTTTTTTTTTTTTAATAGGGGTTCCATGTATGAAAATATTTTAAAGTGAAAAATAAATGGAAATAGGGAAAGGGGGATGATTGGAATTTTTTAGAATTTTTTTCAGAATTTTTTACTAATTGTAAATGAATTTTTGACATTTGTTGGTAATTTTTAGGATAAATTGGGAAATATTTAATTTTCAGAAATTTTGGAGGTGGAAATTTTCAGTTGACAAATTTCCAAAAATTGGCAAAAAGCGAAGGGAATATTTAGAAATTTTTCTGAATTTTTATGAGGTGGAAATTAATTTATAAATTAAGTAAATCAGTTAAATCAGGAAAATCAGCTTAGTCTGGTAAGGAAGGTCAAATGAAGTCAGCTAAGTCCTGTTAGTCTGTGTAAGTCATGTAAGTCTGACTAAGTCAAGTCAGGTTAGTCAAAGGGAACTAGGGTAGTCTAGGTGAAGTCAGATAAGTCAGTTAGGGGGACTAAGTCAGTGGAGACTAACCTAAAGGGGGTTAGTTAACCTAAGTAGGGTTAGGGTTAGGGTTAGGGTTAGGTTTACTAACCTAACTAGGGTTAGTGGGGTGGGGTTAGGGTTAGGTTTACTAACCTAACTAGGGTTAGTGGGGTGGGGTTAGGGTTAGGGTTAGGGTTACTAACCTAACTAGGGTTAGTGTTAATTAACATGAATTAAAGGGAAAAAAGAAAAAAAAAATAAAAGGAACAAACCTGCAAGAAAAGGGGAGGGGGAGGAGGAGGAGGAGGGAGAGGTGGGCGGCGCGGCGTCTGGCGGTGCTCGTCGGCGGCAACGTCGGCGGCGGCAAACGACACTGGACCGGCAGGGCGGCGGCTGCGACTGGCGGGGCGGCGTCTTCGACTGCGACTGCGCGGCGTCGACGGCTGTGGGAGACGGCGGCCGCTACTTCGACTGGCGGCGGCTCCTTCGACGGCAGGGCGACTGCATGCGACGGTGGGGCGGCGTCCTCAATGGCACAGGGGAGAAGGCGGAGAGCGGACGGCTCAGGGCAGAGAAGAAGGCGGAGGGCGGACAGGAGACGGGGGAGATGGGGGGAAAGCGTGAAAAGGAGGGAAGGAGGGGAAGCAGGGCGGGGGGAAGAAGAGAGAGAGAGAGAGAGAGAGAGAGAAAGAGAGAGGAGAGAGGGGAGGGCAGTTGAGAGGGGGGGAGAGGGTGTCCGTTGGGGAGAGGGGAGGGTGAAGAAAAATAAAGAAATTAATTAATTAATTAATTAAAAAAAAGGAAAACAAAAGGAGAGGTGAGACGCCCCTATCCCGCGCGCATGCACGGGGCAGGGGTAAAAAAATTTGCGGTGACGGGAGGGAAAGGGCGCCTGGATGCAGGGACGGAGCACGCGGACACGACCGGGGCGCGTTAAGACGCGTAAAATTGAAAAAGGGCGCGTTCACGCGCGGGACGGAGCGCGTAAATACTCATAAAAATAAAGAAAAATTAATAACTCCCAATCCGGACGTCAAAACGAAATAGCGTAAAAACAAAAAGTGGGCAGGACGACAGGGGGAAAACAAGGAAAATATGTGACGGAGGTTCCGGGAAGGGTAAAAGGCGGTCACGTGCAAAAAACACAAAAATCGGATCAAAAAACGCAATTAAAAATTAATATCAGAAAATCCGTGCATCGGAATGAGGTGCAGAAAAAAGGAAAACTACACAGAAAGACGTGCCCGACAATCCTATCACATCAAAACATAATTCCAACGGAGATAAGACGCGTTCACGTGGGAAAAATCCAAAAAAAACCCGAAAATGGGATCGGAAATTAATATCGGACGAACCGTGCACCGGAATGACATGCAGTAAGAAGGAAAAATGTCCAAGGAAGGAGTGGCACAAGGATGTCATGTTAAACTGCAGGTCCGGTAGAAGTAGGAGGGGTTCACATGCGAAAAACTCCAAAAATACACCCAAAACCTCATTGAAAAATTAATAAGTAAAAATCCGAAAGTCGAAAGAGGGGGGAGGAAAAAGGAAAAAGGTGGGGGAAGACACAAGGAACACGCCTGTCAGATCAAAGTGGAATTCCGATGCAAACAGGGCAGGTTCACATGGAAAAATATCAAAAAGACGCACGAAAAAGTCATAAAAAACCGGAAAATTAATAATGGACAAACCGTGTATCGGAATGACTCAAAGTAAAAAGGGAAAATGTCAGAGGAAAAGTGTTTGTCAGGGCTATGACATCAGATCACGGTTCCGAAGCAAGAAAAGTACATTCATATGGAAAACCGTCTAACTTGCGCAAAATGCTTCAAAAATTAATAACTCGAAAACCGTGCACCGAAACAGGGGTAGGTAAAAAGGAAAATGGTCATTCAGAGGGAGGAACAAGGTTATAAGGTTGGATTCGGATGTTGGTGAACGTAGGGTACGTTCACATAGCAGGACCTCAAAATCAGGGAATGAAGAAAAACTGCAAGGGAACAGCCCCAAGGGTGGGTGGAAAATGAACGAATGGGTGGGAAGGGATCCCATCAGGGTAACAACAAGTCATGGCATAAAGGCATGAGCAGGTTAAGGCATATGCAGAAGGGTATGCAATGTAGACGTGCAAGGACGCGTCCCCACACTTAAGATCTTAACGGAGAGGGTTAACCGAACAACAGGGACCTAGGACTACACCAAAGACCATCCACTAACGTCCCCACACTTAAAACATGAACGTCACTAAGAAACCAAAGTTGTAGGGTTAGAAAAACTTGGCCCATTTTGTCAAGAAGCAAGGTTGAGTGTCGATGGCACGTCCTGTATTGTTGTCGGCTTCTGGAGGTACCAAGGCATCTTCTCGGCACACGTCCGTCATGGCAGGGACCATGTGGCAGCACCCAGGGAGGTAGCTGATGGAAAGAATCGCAGGAAATTTATCGATGATGAGGGATATTGCACTCAACTCACAGTCACTCATATGGAATGAAAGAACAGTCACTCGCCCCATGACTAATAGCACTCGAGGAATAAGGATTGAAACCCATATCGCATACCCGGTTTAGGAATCGACAGGGGAATGGTGCAGAGGGAGTATGCTAGGGTGCACAGTTGATGGTGCATTAGTGCGTCCAACCCGTCTGGCATAAGTGCAAGGAGGAAGGCAAGGGAACCTTACAGTGCAGTGTACAGAACAGGGTGATGTGTCCTGTGATGACGACAAAGACCCATCCCATGGGTACATAGGGAAACGGGAACATACCTGACTCCAAATGTCGTAACGTCCCTCAATCTCACCTCTTGGTAATTGATTAAAGAAACTCCAGTCACACTCAACCCACCCTCTGTCTCATGCTCTGTTGATAGATACAGGAGGGCAACCATGTCCTGAAACCCATTGATGTAATCCTCACGGTCACTTGTGCAAAGGTTGTATGCCTTGTGCGCATTTGATGGTGCAACTGTGCATCCCGCCCTGTGCCGGCATACGGTGCGAGAAGGAAGTCCAGGGAGCCTTATGGTGCAGTGCACAGAACAAATTGTGCTTTGTGCATTGAGAGGCCCATCCCATGTGTGCAACACTTCATTCACACTTCTCACCTCTCATTTGATTTGAAGGGAAAAGACTGGTCTCTCGCCCCACCCTCTGTCTCACGCTCTGTTGATAGATACAGAGGGCAACCCATACTCACGTCCCCATCCGGTTATGATGAAAGCTCACGTCACTCAATTGTTTGTCGATGAAGATCGCATCGTCAGTTGTTGAAAAGGCGTACCCAGGGAGGTAGCCATCAAATCGAACGTTGCGTTAGATAGGACATGTCGTCTATGAGAGGATAGGTAGACACTCTGCAGAAAGACCCAGGACACAGCGTACCAAGGGAGGCAGCTTCGGAATTGGAACCTGAAGATTTCAAGTGATGAATCCACTTTCTGGACTGCTGGGTGTTGCCACCTTTTCCACAGCCAGCTTCCCGCCCAAGGGTGTTTACCACCTTTTCTTGGAACGAGGCCTGCTATGACAGGGAATTGCTTCCTTTTCTCTCATAACAGTTTTGTTTTTCTTTCTTTTTTCTTGCTTTGTGTGGCTTCCATGCACTGTAGAGCCATCCTGCGAGTTTCGTCCAAACACTCCAGGTGCAGGAGACGGCGTTGCAGTGAATCATCGTCTCCCAAACGCTCTTTGATAGCCACTCTCAAAGAGGGTAATTCCAGTTCAACAGGAAAAACAGCTTCTGTACCATACACCAGCTGGAATGGTGTCTGTCCTTGCTGCTTTATGGGAGGTTCTGTATGCCCAGATGGCCTCTGTAAGTCGATCGTCCCAATCACGACGATGTGCGACAATCCTTCTTGTCAAAATTGAGCAGAGGATATGATTGGTGACTTCGACTTGGCCGTTGGCTATGGGGTAATAAGGAGTGGACTTGCGATGGCGGATCTTAGACAACTCTGTCAATTCTTCCATGACTTTGTTAAGGAAATGAGTGCCTCTGTCACTTACAAGCTCTAAGGGACTGCCAAAACGGGTGATGATATTCTCGTACATGAACAGGGCCATGCTGTTACCATCGTCCCGCTTTAGGGCTTTAGCCTCACACCACTTTGTAACATAATCCATACATGCAAGGATGTATCGGTTCTGCTTCCTGCGGGTAGGAGGATCGATTGGGCCTACGAAGTCGATGCCCCACTTCTCAAACGGCTTCAAGGGAAGGATAGGTTGCAGTGGCATGGCACTTGTCTTCGTGGGTTTCCCCATTCTCTGACAAGCATCACATCTTTTACAGTAATCATAGGCATCCTTGTGAATGGTAGGCCACCAGTAACCTGCTAGCAGAGCCTTCCTGGCTGTAGCTTCTCCTGCAAAGTGGCCTCCACATGGCTCGTCATGGCAAGCCTTCAAAACAATCCCAATCTCATCTCCTGCAACACATCTTCTGAGCACTTCATCTTTGCCTTTCTTATACAGTGCACCGCCTAACAAGGTGTAGGGGGCGCTCGACTAGAAATACCAGGAGGGTACTGTTGGGTTGCCAGTAGATTGGCAATGTCTACATACCAGGGAGTTACAGTTTCTACCAAGAATAGGGAAGCATCAGGGAGGTCTGGATCATCCTGCTCCTCGTCTGCAGTTTTCTGCTAAAAGACGGCTTGTTCTTCTTAATCCATTTCTTATAAAGATTTTGCATGTGAGAAGATCCATTTACCAGACCAAATGGTACCATCACCATTCTGCCCCCTAGCATGAGCTCGTCTGCTTCTGATGCTTCTGGAACTTCTTCTTCAAATGTATCCTCTGCAGGTGGGATAGATTCTTCTGGCTCACTTTCATAACCTTCTTCGTCAATATCATATTCATCCTCTTCTGTCTCTGCCTCTGCTTCTGTCTCTACTTCTGCTTCTGTCTCTGCTTCTGCTTCTGTCTCTGCTTCTGCTTCTGTCTCTGCTTCTGTTATGGCCATGTAACAGGGAGAGCAGTATATCCATGCTTCTATCTCACTGTCAGAAGTGATTTCAAAAGTCATTCCTGGTTCAGCAGGAAGTATTCACCCATTGATAATGGCTTTGCATCTTTTGGAAGTTGGCTTACAGTATCCACTGTTAAGGAACGTGCCACTATTTTCTTGGGAAGGATCTGTTTGACAGCATCTTCGTCTGCTGATGTTCCATCAGTAGCCTCATTAGGGGAGTTAGAAGATAATTCCAAGGAGGTGGATCCATGTCCTTTTTGAGAACCATACAGTTTTAGCACCACTTTATTGGGTCCTCTACCCAAGGTCAAGGTTCCTTTGAACCAATCCGTCCTTGCTCGGTGGGCTTCAAAAAGCCATGGTCTGCCCAGTAACAGAGGGTAGGATGTACCATAAGAGTTTGGCTTCACCACCAGATAGGTTAGCCAATAATCTTTTCCAGCCACTGTAGTCTTCACATATGGGAGAATGCCCAAAGGCTTGATTTTGCTCTGATCCGCCAGTCTGATGAGCCATTGGGTGGGTTGCACACCTTCTAGGCCTAGATCCTTCATTGTCACATCCGTCATAATGTTCACTGATGATCCTCCATCAATCAATGCATTTGCAATAAAACGGCCTTCTATCCACACGCCAGTCTCTGGAGTACCCAGATCTAGGAAAGCATTAGCCACATCCACTTCTTTTACAGGCTCTGGAGCCTTGTTGGACTTTGTTGCTGTTGAGGGAGCAATCTTTAAACCACGTCTTCTTGTCAATATACTTTTGAACCTTTTTCGGCAACTGGGAGACAACATCAATAATTTTCAGAATGTAAGGTTTGGTTTAAAGGTATCTAGATCTCTGACTAGATCGTATTCCTTAATAGGATCCATTGGCTTCTCTAACCGGTTAGGAAATGGGGCAACACCCATTTTCATTTTCCCTCTTTCTTCCAACAGAGGCATCATGGGAACGTCTTCTGCCACTTGTGGCACTTCCTCCTCTTCTGTCTCCTGGACCTCTGGTCCTGTCTCTGTAACTGTCTCTGTAACTCTCTGTGGCACTGTAGTGCTCTGTACGGCACTGTTAGGCTCTGTTCTGTTCTGTTCTTCTGGTGGAAGATTAAACTTCACTGTTCTGGCAGGAGGATTGTTTTCTTTCTGGATAGGTGGTTCCGTCTTCTTGTTTGCACGTGTGATGGCAGCAACTTCCAATTCCACTAAATTGGAGGTAGGCTCTTGGGCCTTGGCCGGACTATCAATAGCACTGTTTTTCACTGGGGCTAGGCTTGGACAGTCTTTTGCGGTGTGGCCTTCTCCTTTGCATCGACTGCATAAGGGCTTGTAATCCACTGACCTTCTGGGATTTGGACAATTTGGTGAAATGTGTCCCTTTTCTCCACATCTGTAACACTCCACTTCTGTCCTCTGACCCGCCAGACTGTCTTCCTCTGTAACTTTGGGATGGAAATCTTCTGTGTCCGAAATTAGGACCAAACTCTCTAGGCTTGGGTCCAATATCCTGTGTTGTCATTTTGGATTCCAACAAGTTGAATCTTGCGTCTTCTTCCTTCCTTCTCCTATCATGCATCTCCTTCAGAGAGCAAATGTCCTCTGTATGGTTCTTCCGCAAACGGTAGGAACAGAAGGCTCCAGGAATGGTTGGTTTTCGTGTGCATTCAGTGGCTAAATGGCCTGCTTGATGACACTTACCACACCAAGTATTTGACCGCATCACATCTCTTCCTGCTCCTGCAACGTTGGATATGCTAGCGGTATTCACTTTCAGCGTCTGTAGCTGCTCTGTAATCACATCCATCAACTCCTTTTTTATGTTGGCACAACTGAGTTGGATAAGTAGTCCTTCAAGCTTTCTCCTCCGGAGGTACTGGCAGTAGGGTTTTGAGGAGTCTCTGTAATCACTGCATAAACCGATTGGGCTGGTACAGAGGGGTCTCTGTTCTGGTTCTGATTCAGAGCTCCTATTTGAACTGTTGGTTGTTGACTCTAGTTGGTAGGATTCCACTGTTGCTGTTGATTTGGCATTGAGGAAATTGGTTGGGACCATTGTTGTTGTGGTTGAACCATCATTTGAGGCATGGATTGTGGCCACTGTGGATTTGGTGCACTGTACTGTGATACTGAGGGCATCTGTTGGTAAGGGTAGGGAACAGTCCCTGGGACTGCATTTGGTGGATACATCATTCCTGGCATCAGAGGAGGTAGGACTCCTCTTCCTGTATTCATCACTAATCTAGCTTCCACTTCATCGTACAGTCTTGCACCTTCTGTTGCAGCTTGCACTGTGGCTGGTCTTTGCAGCTCCACAAACTTACGGACTTCTGGTTGTAATCCTCTGAGAAACACCCCCTTCTGAATACCATCATCTAGATTATGGTTAGTCCATCTCTTCAGGATGGATTCCATTCGTGAGACATAAGCTTCTACTCTTTCTCCAGAGGACTGACTTAGGTTCATAAACTCCTCTCTCATCCGCTCTTCAAAACCCTCACGCCTGAATTTAGTGAGGAAGGCCAACTTCAGGTCGTCCCATGTGCCAAAAGTTCCTGTTGCTTGTCTCTCATACCACTGAAACGCCGCACCCTTGAAAGTGGCGGGGAATATTGCCAACCAATGCTCAGGGGTTCTAACATTGTTAGCCACACATGCTACCATAAACTCTGCTACATGAAGATCGGGGTCTTCATTGTACTCTCCCTTAAAAACTGGCAATGGGACTACATTCGCTAGTCTGTCATCAATATTTCCAGGACGGATCTTGGTGCATAGATCGGTCGCAGTATGCTCATGTAGTGAATCCCGGAAGGTCCCCAAGAACAATGAACTCTACCTTTTTGCACAAAAAAACAATGTAAAAGCATGAACGACAAGAGCAAGAGACCAATTGGGTTCAATCTCCCCCCATGCCTTGTGTGAGCGCTTCACAAAGCATGTATTTTATGTATATTTCCATCTTCATGCTCAATAATAGCCCAATTTACAAAAATATGACAAGCTTTTAGCTTTTGAGTTTGCTTTCTACAAAAATAGGAAATAAAGCTAATGGACGGTGCCCATGGAGTCTGGCACGCCCAACACAATGTCCCAAATAGAAATAACATATCCGTGCGCATAGGCGCATACAAAATAATAATAAATAATCGATGCCTCAATAGACATAACAAAATATAGGCGTGGTGCCTATCAAAATATAATCCATAGGTCGAATACTCGCTAGACTCCAATGCTTTCCTCCACCACTGCTGCTATCTCTACACATCAACTGAAGCATTCACAATCGTTAGTAAAATAATACAATTAAACCGACAAAAGTGAATACCTAGCAGTCTTCAGCTACATAAATAAATCAACTGGTTAGAAATAAATCCTAACCTTAATTTATTACGAGTGCGCACTTTAAACTCATAAACGTTTATTAATTTAATATGTATTTTACGGAATCACCCGCTATGGAATCACCCATGTACACACTAAATTAATGAAACGCCCGAAAAGGACAGGCGTCCCCATCAACTTCTCGCACAAAGAATCCACTTTGTGTATGAGCCCCGGTCATCTAAGTTTACGGAATCCACCGTAAAACCTCACGGAATCCACCGTGGCACGGAATCCACCGTGGAATATCTCTCCTGGCATCATACCCCCGGGGTGGGATAGCAATTGACCTCAATTGCTATTAGCTCAATGTGGAGCTAACAGAGTGGGGAAAGCATTTAAGTCTCTAGCGTGCATCCATTGTGCTTCTTCTATAGGATGGTTCTTAAATTTAACTAGATATCTAGAATACCTTCGGCCAGTTCTAGTGGTCATATAATCAGTGTCTATGATAGCTTCTGGTTCAAGTATTTCAGTCTCTTCCTCTAATAAAGGTGGGTTTTCATAAACAGGGTGGATAGGTAATTGGCCTCTAAATGGTCTCAATAAACTAATGTGAAATGTATTGTGAATTTTCCAATGAGATGGTAATTCTAACTTGAATGCATTATCATTAATTTTATGAATGATTCTAAATGGTCCATAGAATCTAGGAGCTAGTTTGACAACTGGATGTCTATCTACACTTTGCAGTCTACGTTTTTCTATTCTGAGCCAAACATAATCATCAACTTTGAAATTCATAGCTTGTCTTTTCTTGTTGGCTTGTTTGGTATATGATTGCTGGGCTTTACAATCATATCCTTAACCTCATCAAAAATACTGTTATGCATACTAGCAATATCATCAGCACTCTGAATTCTATTAGACAAAGATGCAACAGGTGTAGACAATCTATATCCATAAATGACTTCAAACGGTGCTTTCTTTGTGGATGTGTGCGGTGTATTGTTATATGCAAACTGTAATAAATGCAAATGAGTGTCCCATGTCTGAGGTTTAGAGATAGTATATGCACGTAAAAGATCTAGAATGGTGTTGTTTGTGGCTTCTGTTTGTGCATTAGTTTCTGGATGAAATGCAGATGAGAAATCAATCTTTGTGCCTAAATTAGCAAACAGTGTAATCCAAAAATTGTTACAAAATCTAGAATCACGATCTGAAATGATAACTTTTGGCAATCCATGGTTAGTAAAAACAGTTTTCAAAAATAATTGTGCTGCTTGTGATGCTGTTAAAGTTTTCTTACATGGAATGAAATATGCTTGCTTACTAAATCTATCTACAACAGTCCAAATCATATCATGGTTAGATTTAGTATTTGGTAAACCAGTAATGAAATCCATAGAAATATGTTCCCAAGGTTTAGATGGAATAGACAAAGGCATTAGTAATCCATACTGTTTACTATGATGTCTCTTAACTCTTTGACAAATCAAACATTCAGAAACGAAATTAGATACATCTGCATCCATATGCGGCCAATAAAAATCTTCAGTTAACATACGTAATGTAGATATGATACCTCTATGACCTTGATATGGGGGACAATGAATTTCATTCAAAACAAAAGATCGGAATGGAATAGTAACACACAGTCTCTTTTCATAAAACATAAATGCATCATTATATGACAATGAATCAACAGGAATGAAATTATTTTGTACTAATTTATTCCAATCAGAATGAAAAGTAATATCCTGGTGATATGTATCTTTCATAGCAATCAAAGAATCAAAAGATATGACAGAAGTATTATGAAGTGCAGGTCTTCTACTCAATGCATCAGCAACTACATTTTCTTTTCCAGGTTGGTATTGAATGATAGGATGAAAACTTTGAATGAAGGAAGCCCATTTGATATGACGGTCAGAAATTTGGGGTTGGCTAAGTAAATGTCTAATGCTTTGTTGATCGGTCTTTATCATGAATTCTGAACCCATTAAGTAGTGTTTCCACTGTCTTAATGCTTGTACAACTGCTAATAGTTCTTTGTCATATGTGGAATATTTCAGCTCAGAGGGTTTCAGCTTACAACTAGAATATGCTATAGGATGATTGTCTTGCATTAGTACGGCTCCTATTCCTGATCCGCTAGCATCAGTCACAACTAGAAAGAATGGTCTATTAAAGTCAGGCAACTGTAAAACTGGGGCATTGGTTAATGCATGTTTCAGTAAGTCAAAGGATTTCTGCTGATTTTCGGTCCATTGATAAACAATTCCTTTCTTGAGAAGTTTGGTTAATGGTAAAGCAAGTAATGAGAAATTACGTACAAACTTCCTATAGAAACTAGCAAGACCAAGGAATGAGCGTAACTCATGCACGTTTTTAGGATGAGGCCAATGCAATATTGCATCAATTTTCTTAGGATCAACTTTAATTCCTTCAGATGATACAATATGACCTAAATACTCAATTTCTGTCTTAAAGAATTCACTCTTTTCAGGATTTGCAAACAATTGATTTTCTTTCAGTAATTGAAAAACTAATGACAAATGCTCATAATGTTCTTTCTCATTTTGACTAAACACCAAAATATCATCAAAGAAAACAATCACACAGTACTGATATTTCAAAAAGATACGGTTCATCATTCTACTGAAGGTAGCAGGTGCATTAGTCAATCCGAATGGCATGACTAAGAATTCGTAATGGCCAAACTGTGTTCTGAATGCAGTCTTAAATATGTCAGATTTATCTAGCCTCACCTGATGATATCCAAACTTAAGGTCAATTTTACTAAATATAGAAGATCCTTGCAATTTGTCCATAAGGTCATCAACTCTAGGAATAGGATACCTATTCTTTACAGTGATCTTATTTAAAGCTTGGTAGTCAATACACATACGATAAGTATTATTCTTTTTCTTGACTAAGAGTACAAGTGCACCGAATGGAGAACTGCTAGGTCGAATTAAACCTCTATTTAGTAATTCTTCAACTTGACTCTGGATTTCTTTTTGCTCTATCTGGTTGTGCCTATATGGTGCTTTGCAAGGTGGTTGTGTGCCAGGGATTAAATCAATCTTATGGTCTTCTGGACGTGAAGGAGGTAAACCTGGTGGTAGGTCTTCTGCAAAACAGTCCGTAAAATATGCAAGAAATTCCTTATGCCTAGGATGCATATGATTTTCCTTTGCGTGCAATTCATTCACCCAAATGAGATATGATTTACTACTCTTGCGTAATGCACGTTTTGCTTGAGTATACGAAAGCAGTGGAAAAACATTAGATGCATGCATACCATATAATGTAATAGATTTTCCTTGAAAATTAATATTCATTGTGTGTGTGGAATAATCTATATCTGGATTATGCTGGTGTCGCCAAGGCATTCCTAAAATAATGTCACTTGACTATAATGGAACAACTAAGAAATTTCGTCTTTCAGTGTATGAACCAATTTGAATCTCTAGATCTTGGACTTCCTGTGTGCCATTATACCTAGTGCCTAAAAATGCAGCTTTTATGTGATAATGCGTAGGTACAGTCTGTAATTTCAATTCCTTTACCAATTTTGTTGAAATAAAGTCATGAGTACTACTGTCATCGTGCAAGATAGTCTTTTCCTTTCCATGCACCAAACATTTCATAGTCAATAATGAATGTGGAGTAGGCATACCTGGTAAAGTGTCGGAAATAGTAGTAGTGTCATCCTCATCTTCAGTGAAATCAGGCATATCCTCATGTTCGTCTTCGTCCATGGCTCCAAGATAGTTGATATGTGCTGGTGGCTTCTTTGAATGACAATTTGCTGCGAGATGTCCCGGCTGGTGACATTTATAGCATACTATTGGCTTGGCTTTGGTTACATTATTTGCAATGGCTGGAAGTCTGGGTACATTTGGATTTGCTTGTGGAATAGGCTTAGGATTTGGATTGACATTGGATGGTAATGCAGGTGGTTTAGCCCAATTCTTGCAGAAAGATGGTGAAGAGAAACGACCTGGATTAAACCTTCTAAAATTGGAATTGAATTGTTTAGATCCATAATTACCATTGGCTTGGAATTGCTGTGGTCGTCTGTCTCTACCGCGTAACTTATCTTCAGTGTCGTGAGTTAGTGAGATGGCGTCTTCAAGGGTAACATGCTTGAACATGTTCACTTCAGCGTAGTAATGTCCAAGAAGTCCAGACATATACTTCCGCTTATGTGTCGTCTCTGGTACGTCTTCAAGCATGCATAGCTGTAAGAGTGCATTCCAAAAACGCTCTGTATACTGTGGAATAGGCTCACGATCCCGTTGTTGAAGTAGATCCCATTGCTTGATAGCCTTCTCATGAAATTGCGGTGGAAGGAAATTCTACATGAACTTCTTCTTGAAATCTTCCCAAGTAGCAGGACATTCTATGCTCTTGCGTACTACAGTCCACCAAAGTGATGCTCTGTCTACCAAATGATTAGTAACACACTTGATTTTATCTTTTTCTGGATAGGTTTCCTCATGGAAATAGTCATCAAACTGACTAATGAATGATAAAACAGTCTTTTCTTCTCGTATGCCATTGAAAGTGCGAAATTTGAAACTTCGTTTACTTATCTTTGATTCCTTGCGAATGGTTTGAGCTTCAAGAGTGGCGTCGATGGTACGTCGAATCAAATCTTCAGCTTGAGGTTCTTCTTTGTCGGTGGACGCTCTTTGTAATTTTGTCAATTGCACTTGCAATGCTTGCCTAGCCCTTCGTTCTTCTTCCAATTGCATCATGATTAGGTCCAGCTTTTGTTCCATGGTAGGTTCAGGTAGGTCGTCTTCAGCCATAGGATCATCCATATGTGGTGTCGTCATCCTGTAAAACCCAAAAGACCTTTCTCACTCAAAATCAGGTTAGCGGGATGAGCGTAGCTCAAATTCGGGGTTACAAGGCTATGTGTTTTTGGGTATTTCTTTCTCAATCTTCAGAAAATTTGTGATATTTCCTTCTTCGTATGCTGAAAATACTTCAGCGAACCTGCGTATGGGTAGAATACCTTGCCACGAACAACTTTGCAGTTCAGAGTTTCTGCGTAGGAACAGCCCTTCTAGGAGTTTTGAGCACTAGTCAGTTCTGACTCCAGTTGACTAGTCTGACTTGCAAAGTTGCAGACTTAGCCGACTTGCAGAGTTGCAGACTTAGCCGACTTAGTGAACTTGCAGGACTTGATTACAGTCGACTTGCAGGACTTGATTACGGAAGTGCAGGACCTGAAGTTTGTTGACTTGCTTGTCTTGTCCAACTTGATGAAAGCTTAGTGTCTTAAGCTTAATAGCTTAAGCTTAAGAAAGAAGCTTAATGGGGGCAGCACGGCGTAGATCATGGGGGGGGCGTTTTTCTTCACGGTGAAAAACGCGGCCAGATCTTCAGATATCTCGCTGACGATTTGTTGATTTTAAGGATTATAAAGCTCCTTCTAAAGCTTAAGTCAAGCTTAAACTTTGGAGAGAGAAGAGATATGAAGTTTTCTCACTGTATTTCCACGACTTTGGTGAAGGAGATGATTGCGTGGTCCTCCGCCTGTACAGCCTGGTCCTTCGCGATCTGAGAGTAGAAACAGGGGTTCTTGATCGCCAGAAGTCTGCCTGTATCGACGATTCGCGACGAGATTGACTGTAGAGCCCGATCGTTCCAGGAGCTCCGCCTTCACATGAGATGGGTAGCGATTGGAAGCTCTTGATCTCAGCTCCGCTCTGATACCACTGGTGCGCAGATCGGTCGCAGTATGCTCACGTAGTGAATCCCGGAAGGTCCCCAAGAACAATGAACTCTACCTTTTTGCACAAAAAAACAATGTAAAAGCATGAACGACAAGAGCAAGAGACCAATTGGGTTCAATCTCCCCCCATGCCTTGTGTGAGCACTTCACAAAGCATGTATTTTATGTATATTTCCATCTTCATGCTCAATAATTGTTGAGATATCGAGCTCCACTCGTGATACGCCAGGGTGACCGTTGTGTATTTATGTCACCGACTTGTCAGTTGTAGACGCGGTTGGTACACCGCCCATGAATAATAGCTACATGATAGCTATCCTTATCTACTCTAGTTCGTGGCTCAGTTAGTATGCCACCTTAGTTAGTTGAGTTTGGTTTGAGACCCACATATAGGGTTCTTCTATTTCTTTGTATGAGAGTTCTTTTGGCTTACACAACTAAGAAGAGGAAAACTGTTTTCAGCCTCCACCCTTGTGTGTCTTCCCCCATTGTGCAAGCAAGAAAGCTTCAAGCGAGACTCCTTCCTTCTCTCCCACAATCTTGACATGGTATCAGAGCCTTGTTCGTGGTAAGGAGCTCAAGAAAGCAAGCCAAGCTCGCGGTGGTCTGGTAAGAGGAGCAGTGTTGCTTTCATTTTCTGTTTTGGGAGCAGATCTCTGCAGGTAGCACAGCCGGAAAGTGCAGGAGTGCATTGTCTCAGGTTGAGACGCCCTTCGCGTTGAAGCAAGAGGGCAGTATATGCTGTGGGAGAGAGCTTTAGCTCCTGGCGACCTTGTTTTTTTGATTTGAGGCCATTTCGGGGCCTGTTTTGAAGGCGGAAGTTTTCTGCACGCACTCAGGAAAAGGCCCTGTTTTATGCTGTGCGACCACTGTTCTACAGGTCGGTGAAAAGTTACTGTAGAAATTGCATCGTATGCTTGTGCGCAGAGACATTGGGAGTTTCAGAATCATCCTTGGTTCCTGTTTATGCAAAATCGTCACTAGGAAGTGACTGTGTGGTCAAATACCACTTTCGCCAGTTTTGCAGATTTTCCCTTGTGAGGGTGAAGCTGTGGTTTTTGCAGTGACAGAATTTTTTTGCAGTCTTCTGTAATGGCATCTGATTCTCTTTCACAGATTGTCACTGAAAAGCTTGACAAGAACAACTTCCAAGCATGGAAGTTTAGAATGACGAATTTCCTTATGGGAAAAGGATATTGGGAATTTGTTGCAGGAAATGAAGAAGAACCAGTTCTTCCTGATGTTCCCAATCAACAGCAAATGCAGGCATTTAAAGCATGGCATGAGAGAGCCAGGAAAGTTATGTATTGGCTGTCTATCAGCATTTCAGACTCTATGATTGTGCATATTCAGGATGTAAGTACGCCAAAGGAGGCATGGGATACTTTGTCAAAAATGTATAGCACAAATACGCAAGCCAGGAAAATGCAGCTCAAGCAAGAGTTGCACAATGTGCAAAGAGAAAATATGAGCATCAACGACTACCATATGAAGGTGAAGAAGATTGCAGATGCACTTGCTTCCATTGGGTCACCAGTGGAAGATGATGATTTAGTTTCTGTGACCTTGAATGGTCTAGGAAAGGATTATGCACAGTTTCGGACATCCATTTCAGTTCGTGAAAGATTTCGTGATTTTGAGGAGTTGATTGCTCTTCTAATTTCTGAGGAACAGAGAAATGGTGGTGCATCTTCTTCAGGAGGAACTTCAAAAGAAGCTGTCTTCTACTCAAATGCTGGAAGAGGTAGAGGTAGAGGTAGAGGAGGCCGATTTGGAGGCCGTGGTAGAAATCAGAATATGCAGCAAACTCAAGAAAACCAGTCCTATGGAGGAGGACGTGGTAACTCTAGAGGCAGGGGGAGCCAAAGAGGTCGTGGTGGATGGCAAAGAGGTCAAAATGCAAACAGTAATGTTGAATGCTACTACTGTGGTAAAATGGGTCATATGGCTAAAGACTGCTATAAAAAGCAGAATGACATCATGAATGGAAAACTGCAACAAGGGAATTATGCATCTTCTAGCAGACAAGGTGATGACAGAAATGAGCATTTGTTCATGGTGCAGCACATGAACAATTCTGTGACAAGTGCAGAAGAAAGCAATGATGTATGGTATGTTGACTCAGGTGCATCAAACCACATGACAGGTCATGCAGAATGGATGGAGGATGCAAGGAAAATGGAAAAACCAGGATTTGTGGAGACTGGTGATGATACTGCACATCCTATTGTGCAGATTGGAAAATTTCCTTTGTCTATGCAGGATGGGAAAAAGAAATACCTGTCCGATGTATTTCATGTCCCGAATATCACCAAGAATCTGGTTTCTGTTGGTCAAATGGTTGAACAGGGCTTGCAGGTTAGATTTAATCCTCATGGATGCTTTGTTGAGGATATGAAAAATAAAGGTCGCTTGATACCAAAAGGAAAGAAGAAGGGCAGAATGTTTACGTTGGATGCAGACATGTCTGAATTGAGTGCAGCAATGTTTGCACATGGGACCGGTGTAGTTGCAGATATTGATATCTGGCATAAACGCATTGGTCATGTTAATGTACAGCGACTTAAATCAATGCAGGCCCAAAATATTGTTGCAGGATTGCCAAAATTCAAGGTTGCAGAAATGCATAAGGTATGTGAAGCCTGTCAGTTTGGAAAACAGGCAAGGAAACCATTTCCTAGACATGTTCAAGAGAGTAAGAAGCCATTGGAATTAATCCACTCTGATGTGTGGACTACTAAAGCTGCATCTCTTGGAGGCTGTCATTATTTTGTCACTTTTATTGATGACTATAGCAGAAAAGTTTGGGTGTATTTTATGAAAAAGAAAAGTGAAGTTTTTGGGCATTTCAAAACCCTTAAAGCTATGGCTGAAAAAGAAACAGGTCTGCAAATAAAATGCCTAAGGTCAGATGGAGGGGGAGAGTACCTCTCAAATGAGTTTGCAAAGTTCTTGCAGGAGCATGGCATAAAGCAGCAATATTCATGCAGTTATACCCCACAACAAAATGGAATTGCAGAAAGGAAAAACAGGCATATTGGGGAGGTATCTCGTGCCATGCTCAATGAAAAAGACCTGCCAGATTTTTATTGGGCTGAAGCAGTTGCTACAACAGTCTATATAATGAATAGGACTCCCACTGCAGCAATACATGGAATGACTCCAGAGGAGATGTATACTGGTAGGAAACCAGATATTTCTCATTTGAAAATTTTTGGTTGCATTGCCTATGTACATGTGCCAGATGAGCTGAGATCCAAGTTGGATCCAAAAGCTGAGAAGTGCATCTTTATTGGTTACTCTCTGCAGCAAAAAGGGTATAGATGCTATAACCCTTCTACTCGTAAGTTTACAGTGAGCAGAGATGTTGTTTTTGATGAGATGAGTAGCTGGTATAAACCAGTAAATGTGATTGATGATGTAGATGCACAAAATGGTAATGCTGCACAGAATTCACAGCAGCAGTCACAAAATATTAGTGGACCTGGAGCGTCCTCTAGCAGTGGTTCACATTCTTCGCCATGGACAGGCAGATTGAGATCAGGAGAATCTTCTCAAAGTAATGCAGATAGTGGTATGCAGGTATCACGAAAAGGAAAAGAGAAGGTTGATCAGCCCATGTTTGATGTGAATGCAGGTCACTCTTATGTGGATGGTGAATCCAGTGGCTCAGAACAGAGCATTGATGATGAGTTGGGTATTCCTTCTATTGTTACACCTGGAGTAAGGAAGACCAGGGATGTTTTGAGAGCACCTGGGAGTGAACCCACTTTGCGCAGGTCTACCAGAGTTAGGTATCCTGTGGATAGGCTGAAATATGATGGATTTACAGCCATTCACTATGCATATATGGTCAAGGTGATACAGGAACCAGAACCCACTTCCTTTGAGGAAGCCATGGGAAAAGAAAAATGGGAGAAAGCCATGGATGAAGAAATGGATGCCTTGGAAGCAAATGCTACATGGGAATTGGTAGCTTTGCCTAAAGGTAAAAATGCAATTGGCTGTAAGTGGGTTTATAAGGTGAAGCACAATGCAGATGGTTCTGTGAACAGATACAAGGCAAGATTAGTAGTCAAGGGGTATGCACAAACATATGGCATTGACTATGAAGAAACTTTCAGTCCGGTTGCAAGGATGGCAACCGTAAGAGCAGTCATTGCTATGGCTGCATCAAAGGGATGGTCTTTACATCAGATGGATGTAAAGAATGCCTTCTTGTATGGTGATTTGCAAGAAGAGGTCTATATGGAGCAGCCACCAAGTTATGTGCATACTGTTCATCCTGAGTTTGTTTGCAGGTTGAAGAAAGCCTTGTATGGCTTGAAGCAAGCACCTAGAGCATGGTCTGACAAGATAGGACAGTATCTTGTCACTATTGGCTTTCAGATTTCCAAGGCAGATTTCTCACTTTATGTGAGAAAAACAGAGAAAGGTATTATGCTACTTGTCATTTATGTTGATGATTTGATTATGACAGGTGACAGTGATGAAGATATCCTTCATGTGAAAATGCTATTGAAGCAGAAGTTTGAGATGAAGGATTTGGGAGAGCTGCGTTATTTCTTGGGCATTGAGGTGATTAGATCACCAAGTGGGATACAGATCTTGCAGAGGCAGTATGGATTGGACATGCTGTCCAAATATGGGATGACAGGCTGTAGGCCTATTTCAGTTCCTTTGGAGCAGAATGTGAAGCTGAGCACAGATGCAGGTGAGCTTCTGGAAGACCCTACTATGTACAGACGCATAGTAGGAAGTTTGATTTATATGACTATTACCAGGCCAGATTTGAGCTATGCTGTTGGATTGGTAAGTCAGTTTATGCAGGCTCCAAGGAAACCGCATTTGGATGCGGCTAGACGCATACTCAGGCATGTGAAGTCCACATTGCAGTATGGACTATTTTATGAGACTGGGGTTCAGATACAGTTGCATGGATACACTGATGCTGATTGGGCTGGTAGTATCTCTGATAGACAATCTACCAGTGGATATGTGTTCTCTTTTGGGAGTGCTGCATTCACTTGGAGCAGCAAGAAACAGCCTACAGTTGCCTTGTCGAGCACAGAGGCTGAGTACAGGGGTGCAGCAATGGCTGCATGTGAGGTAGCTTGGTTGCATAAGCTACTTTATGATATGCATCAGTCTACAGATGGGCCAGTTGTCATTTATTGTGACAACATGAGTAGTATACACTTGGCAAATAACCCAGTCTATCATGCTAGAACAAAGCACATTGAGGTGCATTATCACTATGTGCGAGAGAGGGTTTTACTAGGTCTTATTGATCTAGTTTATGTCAGAACAGAGGATCAGGTAGCTGACATATTCACGAAGGCATTGGGCGCAGAGAAGCTGCGCAAGTTCAGAGACCTGCTTGGTGTGCAGGAATTGGGATTGAGCTCGAGGGGGAGTGTTGAGATATCGAGCTCCACTCGTGATACGCCAGGGTGACCGTTGTGTATTTATGTCACCGACTTGTCAGTTGTAGACGCGGTTGGTACACCGCCCATGAATAATAGCTACATGATAGCTATCCTTATCTACTCTAGTTCGTGGCTCAGTTAGTATGCCACCTTAGTTAGTTGAGTTTGGTTTGAGACCCACATATAGGGTTCTTCTATTTCTTTGTATGAGAGTTCTTTTGGCTTACACAACTAAGAAGAGGAAAACTGTTTTCAGCCTCCACCCTTGTGTGTCTTCCCCCATTGTGCAAGCAAGAAAGCTTCAAGTGAGACTCCTTCCTTCTCTCCCACAATCTTGACAATAATAGCCCAATTTACAAAAATATGACAAGCTTTTAGCTTTTGAGTTTGCTTTCTACAAAAATAGGAAATAAAGCTAATGGACGGTGCCCATGGAGTCTGGCATGCCCAACACAATGTCCCAAATAGAAATAACATATCCGTGCGCATAGGCGTATACAAAATAATAATAAATAATCGATGCCTCAATAGACATAACAAAATATAGGCGTGGCGCCTATCAAAATATAATCCATAGGTCGAATACTCGCTAAACTCCAATGCTTTCCTCCGCCACTGCTGCTATCTCTACACATCAACTGAAGCATTCACAATCGTTAGTAAAATAATACAATTAAACCGACAAAAGTGAATACCTAGCAGTCTTCAGCTACATAAATAAATCAACTGGTTAGAAATAAATCCTAACCTTAATTTATTACGAGTGCGCACTCTAAACTCATAAACGTTTATTAATTTAATATGTATTTTGCGGAATCACCCGCTATGGAATCACCCATGTACACACTAAATTAATGAAACGCCCGAAAAGGACAGGCGTCCCCATCAACTTCTCGCACAAAGAATCCACTTTGTGTATGAGCCCCGGTCATCTAAGTTTACGGAATCCACCGTAAAACCTCACGGAATCCACCGTGGCACGGAATCCACCGTGGAATATGCCTCCTGGCATCAGATCTGGCTTGGAAGTGGACCTCCAGCAGGAGGAGGAAGGGCTTGATGTGCCATTGGGACTTCTGTAAAGAGTTCCGCAAGGGCGTCAAAGGCGGTTTCTGCTGCGAGCTCGTTCTCAGCCTTGATTTTTGCTTTCTCTCTTCTCATGTACCTCTGGACTCGTTCTAACGCTTGCCTCTTTATTGCGTTATTCATCAGGAGGTTGGCTCCACTATGTTGTTAGTGCTCCACAGAGGGTTAACAGAAGGCTTCAGTCTCTGGAGGACTCTCTTGCCAACATTTCTTCTACTTCTTTCTTTTCAACGTCCCTGCATTCTGCTTTCATTCCACTGCACAGAGGAAGGTATTCGGTTCTGAAGGTGTCAAAATGCATACGTCTGAGCATTGTGGTGGTGCCATCATCATAGTAATGCCAGCTTCTGATGGTTTCAACAGTTTATGTTGTGAAAAACACTCTGTCTACCAACTTCCAGTGGGTTGCTAATTGAACAAACAGAAGATTATCAGTACACCAAGCATCCCATGTATCTTGCTATTGAGCATCCACGAACAAATTCCAACTCTTTTCCTTCTTGTCTTTGTGAACCTCTACAGACCAAGATTCCTGAAGCTTCTTCACAATCTCCCACTTGATGTTGTCTAGAAACTTCTCAATGAATCCCAAATCTTCCATGGATGGCCATTCTCTCTGTTTCTTCTCTTCAGTTTATTCCCAAACAATTTGCCACCAAGATGCAAGTTTCTGCTGCTTCAACAGGAAGAGGAAACTGTCCACCACATAGAGCATGCATCATGATGGTGATGTGTTTCCGCCATTGTGGGATGAACTTCTTGTGGAAAGTGGCTTTGATTATGAGGAATTCCAACTCTTCAGTGAAAGAAGGAACTTTACAAACATCCATTGAATTCTTCTCTTCTTGGCAATGCCATTTCCTTCATTTTCAGCCTCTTCTGGTGCTTGTTGATGGCAAGTTTCCCCGACTGCGCACCAAAAAAATGGAGCCCCAAGAAGAACACCAAGGAAAATGGAATTCTCTTGCAAGAAAATCTATCTTGTAACATCAACAAGCTTGTTTATCATGTTTCATATGATCACAATGAAGAAAAGAACACCAGGCACAACAAATCTTCATACAGCATCATGTAGATCTCCCACGGTTTTGATAGAATCAACCATATTCTTCAATATCTTCACAAAATCCATCAATAGAACAAAGAAAGCAAAGGAATACACCATCTTTGAATGGAAATACATCACATAGTACTCATCTTCAATATCTCCATAGTCTTCTCTCTCAATCTCTCATATACAATCACTCTGTTTGAGTAGAATTGACTATCTCTGACTCTCTCTCTCTCTCTCCATCAATAATACATCATATCCTCACTACAATCTCCCAAAATCACTCTCAATAATCTTTCTTAGGTCGTGGATACCCCTCCCAAGAGGTATGTCTGATATGAAGGGTCACCAGAGCCACTACAGTGTCCTTTCATAGCTCACTACTATCACTTCACTCTAGTCTTCACTTGAGTCTTCAGCAGCTACTTCTTTCACTTCTTTCAGCTCTTTTGCACTTGTATTCACCTCTTTCCAAGGCTGGAAAACTTTCCCAAGCTACACTTCTCATCCATCAAAACACATACAGAAGCATACAGAACAGTCATAGAACAGTACCAGAACAGCTACAGTACAGAACAGAACAGAACAGAAACAGAAGCTCTACAGAAGACCTACAGAAGGTTACAGAAGGTCATCAAAACCACATAACTCATACTCAGACCATTCCAAACTCTCACAAACCATTCAATAAGCTTTCACAAGATCTCAATCTTCATCAATCAATACTCCATCCCTCCTTACAGAAGACAATCAGAACAAAACAGACCAAAACAGAACAAAACAAAAGGTATACAGAACCAATCAGAACCTATCAGAACATCACAAAACCACCAATAAACATCATGAACTTCCAAAACACAATCAATATCATCCAAAACACTCTCAAACCACTTCCAAACCAATCAATCATCTCATAAAATCAACCATTCAGCTCTCAAAAACAACAAAAATCAGCCAAAAAACAAGTCATTTCAACACTCAACACAATCTTACAAATATGAAACTTGGAAACCCTAAGTCTAACAACCTCAGTCTAAAGAACCTGAAAAAGATTGTTTCGTGAATCCATAGACTCATAGTTTGATGTAGCACTTGTGCAACTGTAACGTGTCCACTTGTATCTTCAGGACACGTCTTAGCAGTCCATCGGAAAGGGTGTCTAGAAAGCTCCGCCCGGCACTCCCATGGAATGTTACGGAGTTTGCGATCTAGGGCTTTCCACGTCTGCCACATAGCGGAAGTATTCTAGCCATTCCCACTTAGGATAGACCTGAATTAGGGTTTTTCTTATTGGTCATTTCCTAACGGCAACTAGCGTCAGACCCAAGCGAACTACTTTACACAGAAACGCCAGGTCCGAAGTGGATTCATGCTGCACTTGGTTCAAGGAGAATGGGAAACGAGAGGGAGGCAAAGCTCAACCTCTTTGCCATAAGGCATAGTCCCATTCCGTTCCCCTAAAACAACGTAAATCGGGTTTAATCATAACTCTAGGTCAACGCTTTAGTTGTTCGTGTTCTTTGATGATCTTCCCGCTGTCCATCGTGAATTTGAGAAAAGTTCCCGACCAACCAGGACCACCCATCCGTAGGATGGACCTATGGCCCAACCTCCGCACTTTCCTCGGGTGTTTTTAGTTATTTAATTACCTAACACATTAGTTAGACATGTGACAACCAGCTTCTTTAATTAACCCGTTTGGCACTGGTTCATTCGCATAATCTTATCACTTGACATAGAAAAACAATATCAGACAAGTTTCTTATTAACAGGTTATCATATTTATCTTTGAAATACAAAGAGTCCAACCCGTAGGCTTATCCAGAATCCGCCTGAAGGCTATCCAGCAATCCACAGGGATCACTAATCCAAGTTTCCGCCCGTAGACTACTATGCGGGCCTCGAGATCCAATCCCGAGTCACGTTAGCCTCTTGTGCAGGGCCCGAAAGGCGAGGGATTTACGGCCAGAGCCCCCCCTAGCACCCAAGCGTCCTCCTGCTCCAAGTAGGGCTCAACGGAGAGACCTCTCACGGCGGATTCAGTCCACTTTCCTGGCGCGGTCAACAACCCCCTTGGTTAGGGTTAGGCAGGCAGTCGGGGGTAACTGAAGCTGCCTCTCCCTTCAGGCCTTCAACCTAAAGTATAGATATCCATTTATCTTTTAATTCATTGATCAAACAAAGCCAAATAGTGCTCTAAAATCTATAGCAAGCACAAACATTTCCATTGATCATTTTTGTTGGCAAACTGCTAAGGAATGAATCCTTCCTTTCGAATGCATCCAACACTCGATCCGGGATGACTTGCAACTTGGCAAGATCCTCTATATCATGGGTTAGGGCGCACCCTATTAACCCAACTTGGTCAAATCTTAAGTTCATTGGATACTTCAGTTTATCGACTGGTCTTTAGTTTCCAATCAATCTTCTTTACTCAAGAAAGACCACTAAATTAGGATGATTATTCATCCTCTTGCAAGATAACTTGCATAAGGACATGCCAACTTCATTGCGAGAACTTAGCCATCCCCTTGTGATCCAATCACAAGATCATATGACTCCGCACTTGTTGCGCAAGTGCTGCATCAAACTATGAGTCTATGGAGTCACGAAACAATCTGTTCCCATGGTCGGATCTTCTTCTTCTTCTTCTTTGCACATTTTCCTATTGGCAATGCAGGCGGTTCTTCCTCTGCCTCAAGTAGCGGCTCCTTGACCACGGCCTGTTCCTTGGAAAGGCGCTTGGCGGTGTCCTCCACCAAGCTTGGGACATTGCCTCTTGAAGTGACCGAGCTCATTGCAGTGGAAACAACGGAGGTTTCGGCCATTACTTTGAGTAGGAACAAAGTTGTTGATGTTGTTAGTCTTTGCTTTCTTTCTTTGTCCTTCATTATGACCTTGAACTCTCTTTATCTAAGGTTTGAATGCTCCTCTGTTCGGGTCATTATAAGACCACGTTTTGTTACCCCTTGGTCTAGCCTGCACCTCCTGAATTATAGGCGCCGCTCAAATGAGTGTGGCCTAAAGATCTGATGTGGACGCATAGATTCGAGACGGGTATTTACTGGTGGATTTAAGCCCGGGAAAAATTTGGACACCTGCTGTGTCATGTCCATCTGCGGTGCATACTTAAGAAGTGAGACAAATTTAGAATAGTATGCATCAAGCGTAAGCCCCAATTGTTTTAGGAAAATGGAATGGGACTATGCCTTATGGCAAAGAGGTTGAGCTTTTCCTCCCTCTCATTTCCCATTCTCCTTGAACCAAGTGCAGCGTGAATCCGCTTCGAACCTGGCATTTCTGCGTAAAGTAGTTCGCTTGGGTCTGACGCTAGTTGCCATTAGGAAATGGCCAATAAGAAAAACCCTAATTCAGGTCGATCCTAAGTGGGAACGGCCAGAATACTTCCGCTATGTGGCAGACACGGAAAGCCCTAGATTGCAAACTCCGTAACATTCCATGGGAATGCCCGGCGGAGCTTTCTAGTCACCCTTTCCGATGGACTATTGTAACGTGTCCACTACCTCTTGAGGATAAATATATAACACTTTTCTTAAGGATAATGTAAATTCTTATTATTATTATTATTCCCCTCCCCAGCCGACTGTTGTGCTAGAAGGGGAGGGGAATAGCAAGGACGTGGAAGCTCTTCAGTGGAGCTCGCAGAGGGATACGGTCATACGCGCTGACACGAAGGAGAAGGAGGATCCCCCTCCCCCCCTATTTAACCAGAAGGGGGCTACGAGCTGAAGAGGAGGGAAGGTAGAGATGGTGAAGACAATGCTGCCGCCAGACGTGCGGGAGAGAAGAGAGGGTTCTCTGAGTGCATGTGGGAGAGAAGGGAGGAGGGACTCTGCGCTAGCCACCCTGGGCACAGGGACGCGACGCCGTCCAGCACGAAAGGAAGGAGGGAGGAGCCGCTGTCGTTATTCGCCGTCGACTGACGGTCCTATCACACCCCCCACGTAACCTTCTAGAAGCTTGGAAGCTTCCAAAGGGGGGGCCTTCTTAGCCCCCTTTCCCCTGGATTTAAAACCCTCACCCCCCCCCCCCCCCGTGCTTAAAACCCTAAGCCCCATTTCCCTTGGAACCACACTCCCCTCCCCCCTGGTTTTTAACCCCTATAAGCCCTTTTCCTTAGGCTTTGTAAGCCCTTTTTCCCCAAAAGAACTAAGACCTTAAAGGTCTTATTACCCCCCGTGTTTTTAATTTTCATTTAGGCCCTTTCTCATTGGCCTTGGAATCATCCCCCTCCCGGTGTTTAAGCTCTATAAGCCCCCTTTTCCCTAGTAAGAGTTGGGCGTAGAGGCCTTATTACCCCTGGGTATTTAATCCTTCTTAAACCCCTTTCTTTAGGCTTTGGAACCACCCCTTTTTCCAATAGCCTTTAAGGCTACTTTTTCCCCCCTTGGAAGTTCCTCCCTTCGGATTCTATAAGCCCATTTTCTCCCCAAGAAAATTTCACCTTAGCCCTTTCCTTTCCCATGAAAAAATAACCCTTGGAGCTCTCCCGCACCTTGTTTCTTTTCCACACCTTTCTATTCCCCGTTCGTGCGAGTTTACAAAGGCCATTAAGCCTTTCCCATGGCTTAATGGGTCTTAGTCGCGAAAGATTCTGAAACACCCCTTTCGAATTCCTGACTTCAAGGAGGGAGCCTTCTAAAACTGCTTTCGACAGATGGAGCAAGGGAGCGACGGTGGAATTCCAAAGAGAAGTTGTAAAGCTGCTTCCACGTCCGAAAGACTGCAATTGCGATGCCTCCTAAGAAAGTCCAAGGCGCAGCCCGCGGGAGGGTCGTCTCCCAGCATCCATGTAGATATCTCACCTCAAACCCAGGTTTTCCTTCCTAATTTTTATTGTTATGCAAGGTTAATTATTAGAAATAGGACATATTTTTGTCCTAGTTGTTCACGACGAAGGAACTTAGTCATCAATACTTTTAAATGAAACATGCAAATTAAGAAAGTATAAACGCATTTCTAGCAAATAGCTTATACACTGAAATGAATTATAAGACTAGATTATTATCCATTAAAATAGTATACTTCGGTTAAACCTAGAAGTATAAATTGCATCTCGCACTATTAACCCATATCTTAATGAATCATCATGGAAAGTGCAAAGCATGAAACGATTCTTACGATGCATAAACTTTATGAAACTATCGTTGTCGACTACATAAATTAGCAAGAAAAAGGTTACTTATTTAGCATGAATTTTGTTCGCAAAGAAAAGGGAAGATTAGTTGAAATTAACCTAACCTATGCCTGACCTCAAACCGATAAGTTAGGGTTGAAAAATCAATTTACACATAGTCAACGAATCATGTGGAAGTAATCTCAAAATAATCTTCTAGAGTTAACCAAATTGGCATAAAATTAAAACACCTAAGCCGCGGAGTACTCGTTCGGAATAAGTTAAATTCCAAGAAACGCCTATACATTAAATACTTGTCCACATTCACTGAATGTAGGGACAGTGAAATGCAATCGTAAAGTGAGCTAGGGTTTGTCCCTAAGAATGTTACAAAGATGAAACTTGGAAACCCTAGGTCTAATGACGCCAGCCTAAAGAACCTGAAACAGATTGTTTCGTGACTCCATAGACTCATAGTTCGATGCATACTTGCGCAACAAGTGCGGAGTCATATGATCTTGTGATTGGATCACAAGGGGATGGCCAAGTTCTCGCAATGAAGTTGGCATGTCCTTACGCAAGTTATCTTGCAAGAGGATAAATAATCATCCTAATTTAGTGGTCTTTCTTGAGTAAAGAAGATTGATTGGAAACTAAAGACCAGCTGATAAACTGAAGTACCCAATGAACTTAAGATTTGACCAAGTTGGGTTAATAGGGTACGCCCTAACCCAGGATATAGGGGATCTTGCCAAGTTGCAAGTCATCCCGGATCGAGTGCTGGATGCATTCGAAAGGAAAGATTCATTCCTTAGCAGTTTGCCAACAAAAACGATCAATGGAAATGTTTGTGCTTGCTACAGATTTTAGAGCACTGTTTGGCTTTGTTTGATCAATGAATTAAAAGATAAATGGATATCTATACTTCAGGTTGAAGGCCTGAAGGAAGAGGCAGCTTCAGTTACCCCCGACTACTTGCCTAACCCTAACCAAGGGGGTTGTTGACTGCGCCGGGAAAGTGGACCAAACCCGCCGTGAGAGGTCTCTTCGTTGAGCGTTACTTGGAGTAGGAGGATGATTGGGTGCCAGGGGGGCTCTGGCCGTAAATCCCTCGCCTTCCGGGCCCTGTACAAGAGGCTAACGTGACTCGGGATTGGATCTCGAGGCTCGCATACCAGTCTACGGGTGGAAACTTGGATTAGTGATCCCTGTGGATTGCTGGATAGCCTTCGGGTGGATTGTGGATAAGCCTACGGGCTGGATTCTTTGTATTTCAAAGATAAATATGATAACCTGTTAATAAGGAACTTGTCTAATATTTTTTTTCTATGTCAAGTGATAAGATTATGTGAATGAACCAGTGCCTAATGGGTTAATTAAAGAAGCTGGTTGTCACATGTCCAACTAATGTGTTAGGTAATTAAATAACTAAAACAACCCAAGGAAAGTGCGGAGGATGGACCATAGGTCCGTCCTACGGATGGGTGGTCCCGGTTGGCCGGGAACTTTTCTCAAATTCACGATGGACAGCGGGAAGATTGTCAAAGAACACGAACAACTAAAGCGTTGACCTAGAGTTATGATTAAACCTGATTTATGATGTTTTAGGGGAACGGAATTGGACTATGCCTTATGGCAGAGAGGTTGAGCTTTGCCTCCCTCTCGTTTCCCATTCTCCTTGAACCAAGTGCAGCGTGAATCCGCTTCGGACCTGGCGTTTCTGCGTAAAGTAGTTTGCTTGGGTGTAACGCTAGTTGCCATTAGGAAATGACCAATAAGGAAAACCCTAATTCAGGTCGATCTTAAGTGGGAACGGCCAGAATACTTCCGCTACGTGGCAGACGCGGAAAGCCCTAGATCGCAAACTCCGTAACATTCCATGGGAGTGCCGGGCGGAGCTTTCTAGACACCCTTTCCGATGGACTACTAGGACGTGTCCATAAGATACAAGTGGACTTGTTATAGTAAATTAAAGAAGCTGTTAATTTCAACCCCCACTCTCAAAAGGGTGATTATTCAAATGGTCAACCCATCATCCTTACTGTGGATACAAGTCCCATTGGGATAGGATGGGCTGTTGGCCAAGAGGATCTTAAAGGTAGCATGTATGCAATTCGTTTTGGAGCAAAAGTTCTCAATGAACGTCAAAGAAGGTATGCACAAGTAAAAAGGGAATTGTGGGGAGTTGTAACAGCATTAAAGAGTGATCGTGAATACTTTATAGGTGCTTCCGTAGTGGTAGAAACTGATTGTTTTCCACTCTTGGTCATGATTGCTAACTACTCTACACCCGATATTGGTATGCTAAGATGGATTGCATATATTAAATCTATCAACCCCGAATTAAAGCATATTGTAGGAAAGGCGAATCCAGTTGCTGACATGCTATCACGTGCAAGATATGACAATGAAGAAGAGCTGATGGAAGAAGATGAAGCTGAAGAATCTATACTTGCTGAATTTCATTCCTGCTAAAAATTTTTCTTAAAGGATGATATCGATGGAAGCACGCAAAGAAGAAGAAAGGAGCGCCTGTCCGAGTTTTATGTAATAAAAGATTGCAACAATAAGTAATGAAGGAATTTCATGAAAGCCTGTGGGCTGGCCATAGAGGCATATGGGAAACCTTTAGTAAAGTCAAAGAAAAATATTGGTGTCAAAACATGTATCGAGCCATAGCACATACCTATTATGTGTGTCAAATGTATTCTATGGTTAAGCATCGAGATGGGTTACAACCGACTTATTCCCATTCTATACATTGTAGATGGGTTATTGATCTTGTAACCATGCCTATAGGAATATGAAATATGCAGTATTTAGTGCTTGCAAGAGAGGATCTAACCAATCAAGTTGAAGGCAAAGCCTTAACAACCAAATCCACTCAAGCTGTTTGTCGTTTTTTGCTTGAAGAAGTGTTTTGTAGATATGGTTGTGTGGGTAAAGTAACTGTAGATAGAGGAGAGTTGGATGCTGATGAGACACGCAACTTCTTTGCTCAATTGGGTATTAAGTTGGCTTTAACATCAGCCTACAACCCTGAAGGCAATGGAAAGAGTGCGAGAGGTCATCGACTTATACTCAAAGCTCTGGCAAAGTCTTGTAGAGGAAAGATCAAAGAATGGCCTAAAATGCCATATGCCAGCTGAACTTATGCATGGACAACAACCAATTATGCCAATTGAAAAATCTATTCTCACATGGAGTCTTCTACCTTGGGAGGAAGGCATCAGTAGAGAAGAGTTGACAGCTAGAAAGAAGGCTTGAATATGTTCAAGCAGCTATTGAGAAGCTAAAGACAGCGAGAGTAAAGAACAAAAGAAGATTTGATAAGCGTCTTCGACTTCCGCCAAGAACAATTCAAGAAAATGACTGGGTGCTTGTTTACGACAGCAGCTTAGACAATCAATACAATGCTTCTAGGAAGATGGTGAAGCATTGGTTTGGCCCATATGTGGTAAAGGTCGTTCATGACAATGCCACATATTCATTGGCTGAATTGGATGGAACAAGCATGAAGTTACCCATAGCTGGAAAAAGAATTAAGCTCTTCAAACGAAGAGAAAGTTCAACATATGAGCTAGAAGACTTGAACATAATTCAAGAGCATGAAGACATAGAGGAAGAAGAAGAGGCAGAAGATGAAGACATTGACATGGCAGAAGATACTTCTTCTGACACTGCAAATCCGTAAGACTTTGGCACATGCCAGAGGATGTGCAGGTTAGAAGGGGGTGGATGTCGTGCCACTACGTGCACACTGTGTAAAAAAAATCTAGAGTGTGGCTTCCTTTTAGATTTAGAGAGATAATGCCATTTTAGACATTAGTGTTAGTGTCCATAGTTCAAAAATATTAGATTTTAGTCTTGTAAAGGATGACATGTAAAAGAAAGCATGTAGCTTTCAACTAATTTGAGAGGAATTTATGTAAAAAGAGAGATTAGCGAAATCGCGCGACGCGTGATTGCTGTTTTCAAGCAGTGAATAGCACTCCGAAAAGTGGGAGATGAAGGAGTGATCTGGCAAGATTCTGGTCAAGATTCCTGGTATTTAACCCCCCCTTTCGGAGCCATTGGAAGGATCAGATTGGCGATCTGAGCAGCATAGAGGAAGGTATTATTTTGTACATGTTTTTGTCTATTAGAGTTATATTTTCTCATAATGCTGAAAGAAACTAACAGGCTTTACCTCTGTTTAGTATTCTTCTATATTTTCTAATTCTTTTTGGAAGTATTCTTCTACATCTTCAATCTCTTCGAACCCCTTTTCTTCCGTCTACTCCTCTCCTTGAATCTACCTTCACCCTGCTGTCGCTTATCTTCAAGAACTTGGATTGAAACCTTCAACCCTTCTCTTATCTCTACCATCTCTGGAGTCTAAGCTCTTGAACCCCCATACATTCTTCTCTTGCCAAACCCCTGTGGTGACCTTCAACCCTAGCGCTGCGACAATGTGTATATTCTTCATGGGTCTAATACTTATCATCTTTGACCATTTTTTCCGCACTGTTGGAGATAGATGCAGTAATTGTGGCCATGAAAATTTTGACCCTTGATCCCTCACATTAGCAAGTAAATCATAAGCTCTAGTACCTTTACCCAGGGAAAAATCATCTAGCTCAATGCGTCGATGTGAGTGAGCCCTCCTCTTTTTACTGTCGCGTGCCTTTGAAGCCTTTGAAGACTCTGTCTCTTCTTCCATATTTTCAACCTCCTTTGGTGGTGTAGGCTCCATCCTCTCAATTCTACAGGCTTTCTTCACAGGCATTGCTTCAACCTCTGCTACTTTGGCCTTCCCTTTGGCATCACTCTCATCCAAACTGATCATCCTGATGTCACGATTCTCTGGCCAGCTAGACAAGCAAGGGTGACACCTCTGCAAGTGGTCGAGGATGTTGGAGAACTTGAACTGATGGTGGAGACCCTGGATTTGATGGAACAAGCCTCTCCCTGGGTGGTGTCACTTATTGTCCCCTCCTTGGTTGGAACCCATTGCTTGGTAGATGCCTAGGATGAGGGCAAAAGTACATACCATGGCTAGAGTCTCCCCATAATTATAGTAAACATACTCTCTTTCTTGTCTCCTTGGACCTCAATTGCCTTTATTTATGAGGGGAGGGGGCCGTACTCCTTGCACTAAATTCAATGAAAGGCTTTTAAGTTGATTAGTAATGCATTGTAGGAGCTCTTGCTGTGGCATTTCTGGTTTGGGTGGGACCTTTAGTATTTCTCTAGGCCTTGGCATGGTTGGTAAAACCTGCATGGGCTCAACTCCCCCCTTCAATTGGACTTGATACTTCAATTTCTTGTCTTTCTCCCTAGTATAAGCGACTGATTCTTCATAGGATGTGGGAAACCTACCTTTGACCTTCTCCCTTAGTAGAGGGTAGAGTCTGGCCAGATAATAGTCTTTCTTAAGACAATTAGGTACTCTCGCTCCCTCGGCTAAGGAGGCTTTCTATTTATCCCATAATTTTATAAACATGCCTTCATATGCTTCAAACTCCCCTAAGAGTTGTTTCCAAAGATATTCAGGAGGCTTTGTATCTTGGTACTCGTGCAAGAATGCAGTCTTGAGATCCTCCTAGTTACCCCTTGTCCTCCGGGAGAGCTTGATACTACACTCGAGTATCACCCTTTAGAACTAAAGAGAAGGCCCGTACTTTGGTTGCTTCATCATCCCGGCCTGTGACTAGGAAGGCAATTTCTAAGTCATCTAGAAATTCTAGAGCTTTCTCCCCTTTGTGCCCAAAAAAGCTTGGAAAAGCCATGATAGGAATATATTGATCTAGCTCAATACAAAAAAAAGATGAATACGTCTAGGCCCAAATCATATCTTATTAAGGATAGAATAAATGGATTCATAGATGCATTAATCTTAGCAAGACGAGGAGGGCCCAATAAGTCCCTTATGATATTTTGGAACCTGAGCTTTGTGCTAGCTATTATGTACATGGTTTGCCTAGTAAGAGGACGGATAGGTCCGTATGAATCCCTATGGTTCATGGGATGCAGTTAGAGTAGAATAAATATGTGCACATTAAAGGAGATGTTATAATCCAAAATAGGGAATATTATGGGGTCAGGGGACAACAAGATCTCTCTCAACCTCTTAGCTCCAAAATAGAAGACCAACCTTTGCTAAAAATATATCTTTTTGCTAATCCAAACATCCACCCTAATGTTTTGAACCGATTGAAGGTGGTAGAAAATAGGATTATCTATTTATGCATTAACTATAAATTTTCACTATAAACATTCATGAAGCATGTTGCTAAGCTCTGGCCTCTTAGATCCCACCACTCGATAGATGCAAAGGATTTTCTCACCAGTGATTAGCCTAGCTTTGGTGTGACCATAATCAGCCTTGTAAAGTTCATAGCCTTTGATAGCTACATTCTCAATTACTTTGAGTCTTCTTGCTAGTAGTAGTTGAAGTGCATCACCATATGTAGCCTCTCGCCAATACCGCATACCAGTGATATGTAACTTCTTCTTCAAAAACTTGTTAATCCCTGAATTTGAAAGCGCCTTTACCACTTGAAGATGAGGCTCCTTAGGGAGTGTTTTTACACTAGACACAAAGTACTCAACACAATGCCTTGACCTAAAAACTTGATGAGAGCAAGATTTTTCTTGAAGTAAAGAAGGGTGTGTGTAATTAACTTGCTTTACCCGCATATGTGCCCTTTGCCAATAAAGATTATTCTTCTCTTGAGCCTCTTTTGAAGACCATAGTGGTAGACTTGAGCAATGAATCCCTTGCATAGGGTTTGATGAAGATTTCTCCTTAGTGATCCCTTAACAAACACTCGTTGAAGAAGAGGACAACTCCTTAGATGCTTCTTCCTTCATAGAAATTGTAGAGCGTAGCTTGAGAAGTCCTCAGTCGTGGGGGCATAAAAAATGAGAGCTAAACAAATGAGGAGTTGCCTCTTACCCACCCAATCTCTAATCCTCACTAAAAGAGCTAAAGAAGGGCACCACCTAGCCAAAGGGAGGATGGACTAGAACATCCCTTTCCTAAGTGAGTGGGAAGAACCAAAACACAACTTCACAAGGGAGAATTTGTAGCCCATCTTAAGGAAAATGAAGATGATGGAAGGTTAATAGGGGTGACGACTCCTAATTTCTCCCATGAATATATATATAACATGAGGAAATAAGGATTCCCTACCAATAGAGCATATATCAAGTCTTATTTAATAAGTTTAAGTATGAATATAGAGGGAAAATTAGAAAAGAGTACATATAATCTTGACACCATATGATCTAGACATCATATTAGAATATGAGAGAAAGAGAGAGAGATAGATGAGAAGAGCGGGAGACAAGAGGAGAAGAGGTAGAGAAAGCTCGTCATTATGTATTTATGGAATGCTACATAAAAAAAGAGACTCACTCATGGCTTACCTCAAGAGATGGACTAGCATGAGGATGTTGCATAATGTGTTCTTAGTGGCTCTCTTTTGGGCTTGGTGATCTACAGTGCTCTCATGTGCATGTGATTGTGTCTTTACATCTCCATGGGCACCTTATATAGCCTCCATGAGAGATTAGATTAAGCTAATCTTTTTTATTAATATAATCTTAGATTATGTATGGCATCTTTGATAATATGGAGAATAGTGGATGGGACAAGTCCCCACCTTGGTCATCATTCAAGAAGCCAAGGGTGGTGGTAAACAAGCTAGAGAAAGGGAGCTAAATTACAAGAGGTGGGTGCCCAAAGCACATTATTATAATATATTTACAAGAAGGATAAAATAGAAAGTTGATGTGATAAGGGTGAAAGAGAGAAGAAAATTGCATGTAGCCAGCAGTCTTCTAGGCCTTCGTAACTTCAAATCAGTGAAGAATCTGAAAAAAGTTTATTCTGCAACTTTGTAGACCAGGTTGAACCGGTCAGGCATTGTAGAAATTTTTTTGTAATTCGATTTCCTCTGGGATTTATTAAAATTATTAAAAAATACTTCCAAAATATACTTTGACTTTAATTCCTTATATACATATAAGCATGTGACAGAGGGGTCCATGCTTGTAAGCTTTTGTGTAAGATCGAAATGACACCATGATGTGGACATTGACTTGTGTACAAGGGTAAGTTGTCCTCTAATGATGGTGATAGATCCCAAATCTTGGTGATGCAAGTGAAACCCAAGTGTAGTTGGAGGCTAGTCCTTTGAAAAAATCTATGCACTCACTCAACCCCTAGGTGTGATCCATTTCCATCTTCACTAAGATAACCCATCCCTTTTACCCTTTACATTGACATCCCTCCTAAGAACTTGTTTTTCCACTTGCTAGAATTATCATAACCGAGAAGCAATGTAGTATACCCAGTGCTTGAAGAGTAAACCCAAAGTGATAAGATGTAGGGTTTAAGCTATGGGTAAGGCTCTTGATAGGGGTTTTGGAAAAATTTTGTGGTAGAAATTCGGTTTGTAAAAAACCCGGATCACCACCACCCACGAACTACAAGGGAGTTTAGTACTTCTTGGGACATGTAGGATACTATTGGCAATTTGTTTTGAACTATGCATTGATTGCTAGGCACCTTTACAAATTGCTGATTGTATTTGAGTGGACCAAGGAATGACAATGCACCTACAAGGAATTAAAATAGGCTCTCATGATTGCACCAATTCTAAGAGCCCCAAATTGGAACATAATATTCCATGTGCACATTGATCCATTGAAGTTCACTGTAGGAGCTGTTTTGTGTCAACCTAGTGAATATAATCTTGATTATCCGATGAGTTTTACTAGCAGACAACTCAATGATATGGAGATAAAATATTTCACAATAGAAAGGGAAGGCCTACCCATGGTATTCACCATAAAGAAGTTTTGTCATTATCTTTTGGTTGTGCCCTCTATTTTCTTTGTTGACTATCAAGCCTTGCTTTACCTAGTGAACAAACCTTGCATTATAGGGGTACATAGCGAGGTGGTTACTTCTACTTCTAGAATTTGACTTCTCTGTGGTCGTACACAAGGATAAGTAGCATTACATATGGGAGACCATATGTCTCACATACCTAGAGGAGAAGCCGCTGGACAAGGCATCATAGAGACTGGTCGATGTGCACCTATTTAGCATGTTTAGTGGGAGAGACCTTTTTAGGGATGATCTAGGAAAAAGGGAATACAAGTTCATCAAAGAGCTCAACTTGATCTTCCTTAGCATCTTCAATAAACCATCCAATCACGACCCCACCAACTTATCACCTGTATCTAATAAAGAGTACAACGAAAGGAAAACCCTTTATCCATTAACATATGCTATAAACAAATCATGACAAATCCGTAAAGGATATAAGAGATTCTATATCTTTGCTTCTTAATTTATCCCTCCACTATCACCATCACTGCAAATCTCCAAAAATATAGCTCTCAACCGCCATGAACACATCATATATAGAAATTTTCACAACACAAACACAAAACACCCATCTGAATGGCACCTCCAAAAGAGATATATCATTATAAATCATGAAAGATACATCTAGAGGTATCATTGAAGATGATCTCTCTTGAAGGCTTAATGATTATGAAAACGGTCCATGGATAAGGATTCATCTACAAAAGTTTTTGGAGGATTCTAGAAAATTTAAAGGTGACACATCCTCTCTAGCAAGACAAGGTATCTTCTAGCCAGACAAAGGGCATGAAAATACAATACATTGAGTTGTTGGGAATCAATGTTCACATTTACATTCATACATAACTTTGGAATGGCCTTTGGATCATTATGTGAATGCCTATGCGCAAAAACACAAGGTACCAAGCAAAGTGAGCTGTCAATGTCATTAAAGGATATGTAGACTGTGAATATTGTTGACCAAAATGGAGATAATTCTGATATGCTTGACTAACAGTCATCCACTCCCCTAAAATTAATGGCAAATTAATCTCAAGTCCAGTAAGAGAATCAGTTGAGCTCCATCCTCTTCTTCTAGGAATCTTTTGATCAAACCCTACATGCCCACTAACCAACCAAGGGGGCCGAGAAATAGAAGTAGTAGGAGATGGAAGCGATGTTGAGATATCGAGCTCCACTCATGATATGCCAGGGTGACCGTTGTGCATTTATGTCACCGACTTGTCAGTTGCAGATGTGGTTGGTACACTGCCCATGAATAATAACTAGATGACAACTATCCTTATCTACTCTAGTTCGTGGCTCAGTCAGTATGCCACCTTAGTTAGTTGAGTTTGGTTTGAGACCCATATATAGGCTTCTTCTATTTCTATGTACTTGACTTCTTTTTGGCTTACACAACTAAGAAGAGGAAAATTGTTTTCAGCCTCCACTTGTGTGTGTATTCCCCCATTGTGCAAGCAAGAAAGCTACAAGTGAGACTCCTTCCTTCTCTCCCACAATCTTGACATCGTATCAGAGCCTTGTTCGTGGTAAGGAGCTCAAGAAAGCAAACCAAGTTCACGGTGTTCTGGTAAGAGGACTAGTGTTGCTTTCATTTTTCTATTTTGGGAGTAAGTCTCTGCAGTAGCACAGCCGGAAAGTGCAAGAGTGCATTGTCTCAGATTGAGACGCCCTTCGCGGTGTAGCAAGAGGGCAGTATATGCTACGGGCGAGGGCTTTAGCCCTCGGTTGCTCTGTTTGTTTTATTTGAGGCCATTTCGGGGCATGTTTTGGAGGCGGAAGTTTTCTGCACGTACTCAGGAAAAGGCCATGTTTTATGCTGTGCGACCACTATTCTACAGGTCAGTGAAAAGTCACTATAGAAATTGCATCATATGCCTGTGCGTAGAGACATTGGGAGTTACAGAATCATCCTTGTTGCCTGTTGATGCAAAATCGTCACTAGGAAGTGACTGTGTGGTAAAATACCACTTTCGTCAGTTTTGCAGATTTGCCCTTGTGAGGCTGAAGCTGTGTTCTTTGCAGTGACAGAATTTTTTGCAGTGTTTTGTAATGGCGTCTGATTCTCTTTCACAGATTGTCACTGAAAAGCTTGACAAGAACAACTTCCAAGCATGGAAGTTTAGAATGACGAATTTCCTTATGGAAAAAGAAAATTGGAAATTCGTTGCAGGAAATGAAGAAGAATCAGTTCTTCCTGATGTTCCCAATCAACAGCAAATGCAGGCATTTAAAGCATGGCATGAGAGAGCCAGGAAAGTTATGTACTGGCTGTCTATCAGCATTTCAGACTCTATGATTGTGCATATTCAAGATGCAAGTACGCCAAAGGAGACATGGGATACTTTGTCAAAAATGTATAGCACAAATACGCAAGCCAGGAAAATGCAGCTCAAGCAAGAGTTGCACAATGTGCAAAGAGAAAGTATGAGCATCAATGACTACCATATGAAGGTGAAGAAGATTGCAGATGCACTTGCTTCCATTGGGTCGCCAGTGGAAGATGATGATTTAGTTTCTGTGACCTTGAATGGTCTAGAAAAGGATTATGCACAGTTCCGAATATCCATTTCCGTCCATGAAAGATTTCCTGACTTTGAGGAGTTGATTGTTCTTCTAATTTCTGAGGAGCAGAGAAGGTGGTGCATCTTCTTCAGGAGGAACTTCAAAAGAAGTTGTCTTCTACTCAAATGCTGGAAGAGGTAGAGGTAGAGGTAGAGGAGGCCGATCTGGAGGCCGTGGTAGAAATCAGAATATGCAGCAAACTCAAGAAAACCAGTCCTATGGAGGAGGACGTGGTAACTCTAGAGGCAGGGGAGCCAAAGAGGTCGTAATGGATGGCAAAGAGGCCAAAATGCAAACAGCAATGTTGAATGCTACTACTGTGGTAAAAATGGGTCATATGGCTAAAGACTGCTAAAAAAAGCAGAATGACATCATGAATGAAAAATTGCAACAAGGGAATTATGCATCTTCTAGTAGACAGGGTGATGACAGAAATTAGCATTTGTTTATGGTGCAGCATATGACCAATTCTATGACAAGTGCAGAAGAAAGCAACGATGTGTGGTATGTTGACTCAGGTGCATCAAACCACATGACAGGTCATGCAGAATGGATGCAGGATGCAAGGAAAATGGGAAAATGAGGATTTGTGGAGACTGGTGATGATACTGCACATCCTATTGTGCAGATTGGAAAAATTCCTTTGTCTATGCAGGATGGGAAAAAGAAATACCTGTCGGATGTATTTCATGTCCCGAATATCACCAAGAACCTGGTTTCTGTTGGTCAAATGGTTGAGTAGGGCTTGTAGGTCAGATTTAATTCTCATGGATGCTTTGTTGAGGATATGAAAAATAAAGGTCGCTTGATAGCAAAAGAAAAGAAGAAGGGCAGAATGTTTACGTTGGATGCAGACATGCCTGAATTGAGTGCAGCAATGTTTGCACATGGAACCGGTGTAGTTGCAGATATTGATATCTGGCATAAACGCATTGGTTATGTTAATGTACAATGACTTAAATCAATGCAAGCCCAAAATATTGTTGCAGGATTGCCTAAATTCAAGGTTGTAGAAATGCATAAGGTATGTGAAGCCTGTCAGTTTGGAAAACAGGCAAGGAAACCATTTCCTAGACATGTTCAAGAGAGTAAGAAGCCATTGGAATTAATCCACTCTGATGTGTTGACTACTAAAGCTGCATCTCTTGGAGGCTGTCATTATTTTGTCACTTTTATTGATGACTATAGCAGAAAAGTTTGGGTGTATTTTATGAAAAAGAAAAGTGAAGTTTTTGGGCATTTCAAAACTCTTAAAGCTATGGTTGAAAAAGAAACAGGCCTGCAAATAAAATGTCTAAGGTCAGATGGAGGGGGAGAGTACCTCTCAAATGAGTTTGCAAGGTTCTTGCAGGAGCATGGCATAAAGCAGCAATATTCATGCAGTCATACCCCACAACAAAAAATGTGATTGATAATGTAGATGTACAAAATGGTAATCCTGCACAGAATTCACAGCAGCAGTCACAAGATATTAGTGGACCTAGAGTGTTCTCTAGCAGTGGTTCACATTCTTCGCCATGGACAGGCAGATTGAGATCAGGAGAATCTTCTCAAAGCAATGCAGATAGTGGTATGCAGGTATCACGAAAAGGAAAAGAGAAGGTAGATCAGCCCATGTTTGATGTGAATGCAGGTCACTCTTATGTGGATGGTGAATCCAGTGGCTCAGAACAGAGCATTGATGATGAGTTGGGTATTCCTTCTGTTGTTACACCTGGAGTAAGGAAGACCAGGGATGTTTTGAGAGCATCTTGGAGTGAACCTACTTTGTGCAGGTCTACCAGAGCTAGGTATCCTATGGATAGGCTGAAATATGATGGATTTACAGCCATTCACTATGCCTATATGGTCAAAGTGATACAAGAACCAGAACCCACTTCTTTTGAGCAAGCCATGGGAAAAGAAAAATGGAAGAAAGCCATGGATGAAGAAATGGATGCTTTGGAAGTAAATGCTACATGGGAATTGGTACCTTTGCCTAAAGATAAGAATGCAATTGGTTGTAAGTGGGTTTATAAGGTGAAGCACAATGCAGATGGTTCTGTGAATAGATACAAGGCAACATTAGTAGTCAAGGGGTATGCACAAACATATGGCATTGATTATGAAGAAACATTCAGTCCAGTTGCAAGGATGGCAACCGTAAGAGCAGTCATTGCTATGGCTACATCAAAGGGGTGGTCTTTACATCAGATGGATGTAAAGAATGCCTTCTTGCATGGTGATTTGCAAGAAGAGGTCTATATGGAGCAGCCACCAGGTTATGTGCATGCTGTTCATCCTGAGTTTGTTTGTAGGTTGAAGAAAGCCTTGTATGGCTTGAAGCAAGCACCTAGAGCATGGTCTAACAAGACAGGACAGTATCTTGTCACTATTGGCTTTTCAAGATTCCAAGGCAGATTTCTCACTTTATGTGAGAAAAACAGAGAAAGGTATTATGCTGCTTGTCATTTATGTTGATGATTTGATTATCACAGGTGATAGTGATGAAGATATCGTTCATGTGAAAATGCTATTGAAGCAGAAATTTGAGATGAAGGATTTGGGAGAGCTGTATTATTTCTTGGGCATTGAGGTGATTAGATCACCAAGTGGGATATGGCTCTTGCAGAGGCAGTATGGATTGGACATGCTATCCAAATATGGGATGACAGGCTGTAAGCCTATTTCAATTCCTTTGGAGCAGAATGTGAAGTTGAGCGCAGATGCAGGTGAGCTTCTCGAAGACCCTACTATGTATAGACGCATAGTAGGAAGTTTGATTTATATGACTATTACCAGGCCAAATTTGAGCTATGTTGTTGGATTGGTAAGTCAGTTTATGCAGGCTCCAAGGAAACCACATTTGGATGCGGCTAGATGCATACTCACGTATGTGAAGTCCACACTGCAGGTGGGACTATTTTATGAGACTGGGGTTCAGATACAGTTGCATGGATACACTGATGCTGATTGGGCTGGTAGTATTTCTGATAGACGATCTACCAGTGGATATGTATTCTCTTTTGGGAGTGCTGCAGTCACTTGGAGCAGCAAGAAACATCCTACAGTTGCCTTGTCGAGCACATAGGCTGAGTACAGGGGTGCAGCAATGGCTGCATGTGAGGTAGCTTGGTTGCATAAGCTACTTTATGATATGCATCAGTCTACAGATGGGCCAGTTGTCATTTATTGTGACAACATGAGTAGTATAGACTTGGCAAATAACCCAGTCTATCATGCTAGAACAAAGCACATTGAGGTGCATTATCACTATGTGCGGGAAAGGGTTTTACTAGGTCTTATTGATCTAGTTTATGTCAGCACAGAGGATCAGGTAGCTGACATATTCACGAAGGCATTGGGCGCAGAGAAGCTGCGCAAGTTCAGAGACCTGCTTGGTGTGCAGGAATTGGCATTGAGCTCGAGGGGGAGTGTTGAGATATCGAGCTCCACTCGTGATATGCCAGGGTGACCGTTGTGCATTTATGTCACTGACTTGTCAGTTGTTGCAGATGCGGCTGGTACACCACCCATGAATAATAGCTAGATGACAGTTATCCTTATCTACTCTAGTTCATGGCTCAGTTAGTATGCCACCTTAGTTAGTTGAGTTTGGTTTGAGACCCATATATAGGGTTCTTCTATTTCTATGTACTTGACTTCTTTTTGGCTTACACAACTAAGAAGAGGAAAACTGTTTTCAGCCTCCACCTGTGTGTGTATTCCCCCATTGTGCAAGCAAGAAAGCTACAAGTGAGACTCCTTCCTTCTCTCCCACAATCTTGACAAGCGGAACTAGTAAAAGAGGATGAAGAGATGGGTAGGAAAAATCATAAAATGAGGAATGGGCTAAAGAGGGATTAGCTGAGAATTTAGGCGAATATGTTAAGGAATGTGTTAATTGATAGGCAAAAAAAGTAGAAGGAATGTGTATGAATGGTGAAGGAAAAGACAGAGAAGGAAAAAAAAACACAATCTTCAATGAAAGAACAATAAGTAGAGATCAGAATTTAAGGAGCACCCTGAGGTTGAAAAAGGAGAGGTAAAATACCTATTGAGTTGGATTTATAAAGGGAAAAATAAGGATCATATCTATAGGCCATTTGTTGATAATAAGGTAAGCTTGGAACTGATGGACCTAAGGTAGATTGTTGATGACAAGCATCAATGAAAGAGGAATCAAATGGATGGTTTTTGGAAAGATATGCTAAAAGATCCACCCTCAGTTGGTTAATGTTCTGCACATGAATAGAGGCTTTATTGTGTCTTTCATTTTGGATCATAGAATCAATCATTGTATGCCATGAAGTGTTAGGGAAATCAACCACTTTGAAGGAATAACACTGAAACATCCCATCTATTAGCAACTCCAAATGTTTGATATACAAGGCAGCTTGTAGGACCACATCCCCAACATAGCAAGCTAGATCTTTATCGTCGGGAATCAGTAGATCACCTCTCAAATACATATAAGACATCATCATTGTATCTGAAGTCACAAAATCTTCAAAAACCATTCAGATGACTTTAGTCAACAAGTCAAAAGACCAGGCTCCACTCCATCCATCCTCTGTAAGAAGTAGATCCATCCTTGAGAGCTTAATATAGAAGGCCAACTTTTGTAGCTGATAGTGCACAAAAAATGAGTGATCTGGAGGAACATACTCTTGGAACTTCTCAAATGAAAACCATAATAAGTCTATCCTGGACTGAAGCCTTTCCACTTTAGCCTGGAATAAAGGGCATAATGTGGCTTGTCTTTGAAGAACTTCCAAGTCTGTAGGGGACAAAGAAGGAACTAGATGTACAGTAGGACTTTGTGAAGAAGAACGTGATTGAACCAACTAATCGATAAGTTGCTAAATTTGAATGTTGCTCTATTCTAGGGTGGTATTAGCTAATTTAAGCTCCTCTGTCTAGGCAGGTATTAAAGCTTGAAGCTCTTGAGATTCCTTCAACAATCTAGCCCTCTCTGCAGTCACATTAACCACTTGGGATTTAGTGTCCAGCAGCAGCCAATTGAGTGTGCAAACTAGAAATTTCCATTTTCTGAGCATCAATCAGCTTAGTCTATTGCTCCATCTAGATACAAAGATTAGAGAATATTTCTTGAGCAGAAGCTAGCTCATCATTTTCTTTAGTCAACTCTTCTTTGGTCTGTTGAACTTTGTCATAGAGCAAGAAGATTAGAGCTGTTGGATACAGACAGTCACCGAGAGCTCAATAGAACTCTGGATGTCTTGACATAAAAAGGGAATTACATCTCCAACTACCAAGCATTGTACACAAGGAATGGAAATCTCCAGAGTACCATCACGATGTACTCTAAAAAGATTCAGTGTTGTGAGGAAAGCTGGTAGTTGACTACTAGATTGAATAGGAATGGAGACTGGAGGAGGAACTGGGGCTGATTCAACCACTCGTTTAAGGCGTTTTCTCTGAATTACCACAGGAGGCATAGGATATAGATCTTCAATGACAACATCAGCATGTTCAGTAGGAGGAGGAGCTTTTGGTGGATCAACTATCAAGGTAGGAACTTTCTTCAAAGGGCAAGCATATGCCAAGAAGACAAAAAGCTAGGAACCAAATGTAACATTAGTTACATTACCCCTTGTGGCTCTAACAAGGTGTTGATCCATCTTTGACAAAAGATAGGAACTCCAATCAATAGTTATGCCTTTCAACACCATTCTAGAAGCTGTAAACAACTCCTTTGAAAGGTAATTAGAGGGTGTCTTAGCATGCATAAATCGGACCTGAAGAAATTGGCATAGCTGCTTCCACATAGGATTAGAGATCATGGAGACACTGATGCCTGAGGTAGTAATAACCTTCTTAGGGTCCAACACATCATTTGTTTGCTTCTGCAACAACTTAACGATATCCTCATTTGAGAATAATTGTCGAGCAGTAGGGAAAGAGTCTCCTCGATAGGGTAAAGACTGGTGCGCAGATCGGACGCTGTACGCTCGTGTAGTGAATGCCGGAAGGTCCCCAATAACAATAGAACTCTACTTTTTGCACAAAATACAAGGTAAAAAGCATGAACGACATGAACAAGAGACCAATTGGGTGCAATCTCCCCCCATGCCCTGTGTGAGCACTCCACAAAAGCATGTATTTTATGTATTAATCATCTTCAAGCTCACATAATAGCCCAAACTACAAAATAGCAAGCTTTTAGCTTTTGAGTTTGCTTTAACACAAAATAGGAATAAAGCTAATGGACGGTGCCCAAAGAATCAGGCATGCCCAATACAATGTCCAAGTACAAATAACATAATCGTGCGCCCATGCGCATACAAAATAATAAATAAATATCCAACGCCTCAATAAATAGGCATGACAAAATATAGGCGCCATGCCTAAGGTATGCGCCCATCAAAATATAAATGATAAATCGAATACTCGCTATCCTCCAATGCTTTCCTCCGCCACTGCTGCTATCTCTACACATCAACTGAAGCATTCACAATCGTTAGTAAAATAATACAATTAAACCGACAAAAGTGAATACCTAGCAGTCTTCAGCTACATAAATAAATCAACTGGTTAGAAATCAATCCTAACCTTAATTTATTACGAGTGTGCGCTCTAAACTCATACACGTTTATTAATTTAATATGCATTTTGCAGAATCACCCGCTATGGAATCACCCATATACACATTAAATTAATGAAACGCCCGAAAAGGACAGGCGTCCCCATCAACTTCTCGCACAAAGAATCCACTTTGTGTATAAGCCCCGGTCATCAAAGTTTACGGAATCCACCGTAAAATCTCACGGAATCCACCGTGGCACGGAATCCACCGTGAAATATGCCTCCTGGCATCAAAGACACCAAGATTTAGGCATCAATTGGATAACTATTCCTCTTACAAGGCCAAACCTATTACTATAAGAGGCTAGAAACTGATCACAAATATCAGTATCCTTCAGGATAAGTGGCAATGAAAGTGCTATGAACTTGGCTAAGCCTACCTTGCTGATAAGATCTGAATCCACTAATAAAGAATAGTCATGAGACACCAACGAGAGGAGGGAGAAGGAGAGGGAGAAGGAGAGAGGAGCAGGAGTACCAGGTGGAGGTGGGGAAGAAGGGGGGGAGAGAGAGAGAGGGGTCGGGGAGAGAGAAAGAGAGAGAGAGAAAGAAAGAAAGAAAGAGAGAGAGGAGAGAGAAGAGAGAAATGGGGGGTGAGGGAACGTGGGAGAGGTATTAGGGGGAGGAATAGTTTCTTTAATAATAAATATAATTTAATAATAATACTAATAAAAGGTAAATTTCCCCTCGTTCCGCAGGCATGCGCGGGTGGGGGAGAAAATTTTTTGTATTGTTAGGAACGTGAAGCGGATGCGGGCAGGTGCAGGGATGGAGAACAGCAGGATGAATGCGACATGCACGTCGAAAGACGGAAAAGAGGGTGTTCGCTCGCAAACCCCGCGACGTCAAGATGCAAAAGTAGACAAAAACTAATCCCGAAAAATCCGTTCACTAGAATGAAGTGTGGAAAAAAGGAAAAATATATGGAACGACGTGCGGACATGCCTATTACATCAGAATACTCTTCTGATAGAGATACGACCCGTTCATGTGGAAAAAACTAGAAAAACATAAGTGAAATGGGAAAGAAAAATTAATACAAAAATATTCGATAGTCGAAACCCAACAAAGTGAACACAAAAAAGTCTGAAGGAATAGGACAGACAGGATGGAAAAGGTCGAATGTGGTTTCGGGGATGTTAAGGTGAGAACAAAAAAATGCACGAAAAAATTAATAAAATAAAATGGATATTCTAGATCAGGAGGGGGAAAAGAAAAAAATCATGTAAGAGACAAGCCAAACATGGATATTCAATCAAAATTAATTCGAAGGTGATAAAAGCAGGTTTACATGAAAAAACAATTAAAAACTCACACAAAAATACTCGAAATTACACAAAAATTAATAATGAACAAACCGTACATCAAAATGGTAGGCAATAAAAAGGAAAAATGTCCAAGGGAAGGTATAGATTAGGGCTGTCACATCAGATTGTAGTTCTGTTGTGAAAAATGTACGTTCGCGTGGAAACACGTGAAATTGACAGAAATTTCTTTAAAAGTTAATAACGCATGGTCCATGGCTCGGACCAGGGGGCTGTAATAAGTAAAACTAGCCAAGTCAAAGGAACAAACATGGCTATAAGGTTGGGTGGGGATTATTGTGAATGAAGGATGCATTCACATGGAAAAACATCAAAGCAAGGGATAAAGGGAAACGAAAAAGGAATGACTGCAAGAAGGACGAGTGCGTGGGGAAGGGACTCCATCAGAGTAAAATTAGGACATAGCATACATGCATGAGTAGATCATGGTAGATGCAGAAGGGTATGAAACATAAACACGCAGGGACGCATCCCCACACTTAAGACCTTACCGGGAAGGGTGAACTAAGCAACGAGGACCAAAGACCACACATCAGACCAACTGCGGATGTCCCCACACTTAAAACATGACCATTTACTGAAAAACGTAAGGTGCAGGGTTAGAAAAACTTGGCCCATGTTGCCAAGAATTGAAGTTGATTGTCGATGTCACGTGTTGTGTCGTAGTCGGCTGCAAGAGGTACCAAAGTGTCTTCATAGCACACGTTCAATGTGGCAGGGACTATGCATCAGCATCTAGGGAGGCAGCTTTGCTAAGGGAATCGTGCAAAATCATCAATGACAAAGGATAGTGTACTTGGCTCATAGTCACTCAAATTGGAATGAAAGAACAGTCACTTGCCCCACAACAAACAACGCTTGATTTGAATAATGATGGAAACCCAGTCTCACACTTGGCTTGAAAATCAACAAGGAAGATGGTTCAAAGGGAGTATGCCAGTGTGCACAGTTGATGGTGCATTAGTGCATCCCACTCCGTCTGGCATAGGTGCAAGCAGGAAGGCGAGGGAGCCTTGTAGTGCAGTGAACAAAACATAGTGGCATATAGTGTGGTGATAGCAGAAACCCATCTCGTGTGTGCATAAGGAAATGAGAATGTACCTGACGCCAAGTGTCGTAACACCCCTCAATTTGCACCTCTCAACAAGTGTTTGAGGAAACATCAATCACGCTCAACCATCCCCTCTGTCTCACGCTCTGTTGATAGATACAGGAGGGCAGCCCGCTCCTGAAACCCATTGAAATTATCCCCACTATCACTTGTGTAGAGGGTGTATGCCTGGTGTGCAATTGATGGTGCAACTGTGCATCCCGCCATGTGCTAGCATACGGTGTGAGAAGAAATGCCAAGGAGCCTTATAGTGTTGTGCATAGGAACAATTTTGTGCTTTGTGCATTGAGAGGCCCATCCTGTGCGTGCAACGCTCCATTCACACATCTCACCTCTCTGTCAGATATAAAGGGCAAGGATTGATTACTCACCCCACCCTTTGTCTCACACTCTGTTGATGAATATAGAGGACAACCCTTACTCACATCCCCATCTAGTTAAGATGCAAGCTCACATCGCTCAGGGTTTGTTGATAAAGATTGGCACAAGCAAGATGATAATGTCACTTGGATCGGTTGATGAAGAGGCATACCCAGGGAGGTAGCCAACAAGGTTGATACTTGAATTGCATGTTGGAAACTTAGTTTGTTGTAGAAATCAAAAGTACTGATGGAGTTACAGGATCCAACACACCAAGGGAGGTGGCTCAAAAACCTCTTCTGCAAGAGTTCTGCTAGAGATTCGGCTGTCGTGGGCTGCTGGGTGTTACCACCTTTTCCACAGCCGGCTTCCCATCCAAGGGTGTCTGCCACTTTTTCTTGGAACGAGACTTATTATGACAGGGAATTGCTTCCTTTTCTTCCATAACATCATTATTATTATGATTATTTATTTTCTTTTCTTTTCTTGTGCCCTACTCTCGAGGATATTTCCACCTTTTCTCGAAGAATAGGTCGGCATGACAAGGACCGAAGTCCTTTTCTCCCATGACCGGCATATATTTATTTTATTTGTTTTTTTCTTGTTTTTTTTGAAGAGTAGAATGGTAGGAACGCCATGTATCAGAACCATTCTCACTACCTTTGATTCATCAGATGGAAAGGAAGCCAAGGAGGAGGGAAAGGTGTCAATGAGGGGCTAACAGAGCAAAACCACATCATCAGGATCAACAAGAGGGTTATCAGGAGCATTAGGTAAAGCCGTATCAACGATCGTGCAAGGAATGAACAAGCTATTGACAGTGATTGTTAGGATCCCCAGTGAGGGTAATACTTCTTGACAGTGATTGTTAGGATCCCCAGTGAGGGTAATACTTCTTGAGAGGCGATAGCCATTAATCAGGAAGGGATCATCCAAAGCGTCGATTGTTTGGACTTGGATAGAGCCATTAGGATTGACAACAAGTACCTTATAAGGGCCCATCTATCATTGTTGAAGCTTGCCAAATCGTGAATCATAAGCTAGGACTACGTCACCTTCCTTGAACTCCTTTGGCTTGATGAAGTTGTCATGATAGGCCTTTCTACGAGTTTGCGTGGCTTCCATACACTGCAGAGCCATTCTGTGAGTCTCATCGAGACATTCCAGATGCAAGAGATGGAGTTACAAGGACTCATCATCTCCCAAGCGTTCTTTGATAGCCATGCACAGAGATGGTAGCTTGAGTTCAATAGGAAATACTGCTTCTGTTCCATACACCAGCTAGAAAGGGGTTTGTCTTGTAGCAGCATTATGGGAGGTTTTGTATGCGCAGAGGGCCTTTGTAAGTCGACCGTTCCAATAAGGATGATGTGCAATAATCATTCTTGTCAGAATCAAGTGGAGGATATGATTGGTAACTTCGACTTGGCCATTAGCTTTGGGATAATAGGGTGTGGACTTACGATGACAGATCTTATACAGTAGTTCGGTCAATTCTTCCATGATCTTGTTAAGGAAGTGAGTACCTCGATCAACTGACAAGCTCTAGGGGACTGCCAAAACAGGTGATGATTTTCTCATACAAAAATAGGGCCACATGTTACCATCATCCTGCTTTAGAGCTTTAGCTTCACACCACTTGGTTATGTAGTATGTACAGACCAAGATGTATCTATTCTACTTCCTTTTGGTTGGAGGATCAATGGGGCCCATGAAATCAATTCCCTACTTCTCAAATGGCTTTAGGGGAAGAATAGGTTGCAAGGGCATGGTGCTAGATTTGGTAGGCTTTCCCATTCATTGACAGGTATTACAATGTTTGCAATAGACATAGGCATCCTTGTGGAGGGTTGGCCACTAATATCCTGCAAGTAAGGCCTTTCTGGCTATTGCTTCTCTCGCGAAGTGTCCGCCACAGGGCTTGTCATGGCATGCTTTCAATAATGCCAATCTCTTCTCCTACAACACATATTTGCAAGACTTCGTCCTTGCTTTTCTTGTATAGAGCGCCACCTAGCAGGATGTAGGGGGCTGATTCCAACAAAAGCTTCTTCTTCTCACGGCTCAAAATACCAGGGGAATACTATTGGGTTGCAAGGAGCTTGGCTATAACTATGTACTATGGGGTAACTGTTTCGACTAAAAACAAAGAAGCATTAGGAAGTTCTAAATCTTCTTGCTCTTCTTCATCATCGCTTTGAGGGATTCGATGATCAGCCAAGATATGAGAGCGACCAGGTTTAGTAACCACTTCAAAGTCAAACTCTTGAAACAAAAGGAGCCATCTCATCATTCTTCCCTTCACATCGGCCTTGTTCATCAAGAAGGACATGGCTTTATGGTCCATGTAGAATTTGAAGTACGTCGACAGTAGATAGTGTCGAAACTTCTCCAAAGCAAACACCATTGCTAGGCACTCAAGCTCTGTCACTGTGTAGTTTCATAGTCACTTTCTGACTTGCATAATAAATAGGTTGATCTAGCTTTGAGGGGCCCTTTTGGCATAAGACTGCACCTAGATCTTCTACTGATGCATTACTATGCACATGGAACTCCTTCATCCAATCAGGAGACTGCAGGATGGGTGCTTCAATCAAACACTGCTTCAGGGTGTTGAACGTCTCGTCACAATCATGGATCCATGTGAACTCTGTATCTTCCCTAAGGAATTTATGCAAAAGGGCTGCTTTTGTCACAAACTGCGCAATTAATCTTGTGTAATAGGCCACACGGCCAAGAAATCCCCTCAATTGTTTAAGGTTGGTTAGGCATGTTAAGACAACAATCTTCTCAATCTTGGCAAGATCTGTTGCTATCCCCTGTGCAGAGACAATGTGGCCTAGAAGAACTCCCGATGACGAAATGCCAAAAACACATTTGTCAGGGTTGAGAGAAATCCCAAACTCTCAACATGTGTCAAAGCACTGCTTTAGGTGTCCCCAATGCTCGCGGATTAGGCTATAGACACAGAAGTCAGTGGGGTACACCTCAATGAAGTCATGCAGATGGTTTTGGAAGGCATCCATCATCACTCGCTGGAAAGTAGCAGGGGCATTACAGAGCCCAAACGACATCACTCTAAAAGCATAGGTTCCCCTTTCTGTTGTGAAGGTTGTTTTAGATTGATCTTCTTCTACGATTTGGACTTGATTGTATCCACCACTAAATCCATCCAAGAAGGAATAAAGCTCATGGCCTACCATTGTGTCCAATAGTTGGTCAATGAAAGGGATAGGGAAATGATCCTTCTTGGTCTTGAAGTTTAATTTTTAGAAGTTCATACATATTCGCAGTTTTCCGTTCTTCTTAGGTACTACCACAATGGGTGAAACCCATTCATTATTAGCCACTACTGGATAAATGAACTCAGCTTCAAGGAGCTTCAGTAATTCGGCCTTCACTAGGGCAAAGTAATTTGGATTCATATGCCTTTGTCTCTACCTCACAGGCTTGGCATCTGGCTTTAGGTCGATATGATGTTGGCATACTATGGGTTCAATCCCCTTTAGATCTTTGTATGAGTATGCAAACACGTCCAAGTTCTTCTTTAGTAGGTCATGCAGGACCAATAGCTCGTCTTATGGAATATTTATACCCACCTTGAGGTGATGTTCACTACCTTTAGCATCTACAAACGTCAATTGATTTTCCCCTTCCACTTCACGGATGAATGTCCCATGGATTGCTTCTGTGTAGAGATCTGACTCCTTCAAGGGAGTGGTCTCCTCTTCTAATGATTCATTGGAACTGATGTCCTCTTTTAATAATGGAGGCTTAGATCGCCCTTTAGAAAGCTGAAAGGGTATTAGAGAAATTTTGGGTTTGGTTTGAGGATGAGTTACTTCTTGGCTCGAGGACTCATCTTTCGAGAATGCATCCAAAAACGTCACATAACATGAACCTTTTGCGTTCCGTTTAAACTGCAGGGCTGGGGGTTGTTGGCAAGGTGCATTGTCATCATCTTCTCTTAGGAAGGGTAACTTTGGATGACAAGAGCCACTGCTGAGAAGGCCTATTCTTCTTAATCCATTTCTTATAGAGGCATTGCTTATGACGTGACTCATTAATCAGTCCAAAGGGTACCATAGTCATTCTGTCAAACAAATGGGGATCTTCTGCTTCTAAGGCTACTTCAGGAACTTCTTTCTCATCTTTGCCTTCTGTGAGTAGGATAAACTCTTCTAGCTCACTTTCATAATATTCTTCTACATTATCACTTTCATCCTCTTCAGATTCTGCTTATGCCTCTGTGAGGGACTCTGTAAGAAAAGAACAAGCTCTCTATTATGTCTTTTGCTTTTGCTTTTGCTTCTATCTTTGTCCCTATCTCTATCTCTGCTATACTACCATGTAGCAGGGAGAATAGTATATCCATGCTTCTATCTTGTTATCACAGGTAATTTTTGAAGTCAATTCGGGTCCAGGAAGGAGGTATTCACCCATTGACAAAGACTTTGTTTCCTTCAGGAGTTGGCTTACAGTGCCCACTGTCAAGAACTGTGTCTCTATTTTCTTAGAAAAGATCTATTTGACAGATTCTTCATCTCTTGATATACCATCCGTTACTTCATTTGAGGAGTTTGTTATGACTTCAATGGAAGTGGATCCATTACCTTTTTGCGATCCATAAAACTTCAGTATTACTTTGTTAGGTCCTCTGCCTAGGGTTAGGGTTCCTTTGAACATCCGTACTTGCTCTTGCTTCAAAAAGCTAAGGTCTTCCCAACAACATATGGTATGAGGTCTCGTAGGAATTTGGTTTGACTACTAGTCTATATGTCAACCAATAAGCTCTTCCTACGAGGGTTGTCTTCACGTATGGGAGAATGCCCAACAGTTTGATTTTTCTTTGGTCTGCCAATTTGATAAGCCAGTGTGTAGGTTGCATTCCTTGCAAGTCTAGATCATTCATTGTCACATCCGCATTATATTTACAGATGAGCCTCCATCAATCAATGGGTTTGCTATAAAACATCCTTCAATCCACACACCAATCTCTAGGGTTCCAAGATCTAGGAAGGTGTTAGCCGCATCCACTTCCTCCATAGGTTCTAGGGCTCTATTGGACTTTATTGTTGTAGAGGGAGCGATTCTTAGGCCTCTTCTTCTTGTCAATATACTTTTTAATTTCTTTCAATAGCTAGGAGACAACATCAACAACTGTCAAAACGTTAAGTTTGGTTTAAAAGTGTCCAGGTCTTTGACCAAATCATATTCTTTGATAGGATCCACATGCTTTTCCAATCAGTTGAGGAATGGAGCAACACCCACTTTTATCTTCCCTTTTTCTTCTAGGAGCATCAACATATGTGCTTCTTCTCCTTGAGAAGGTACTTCGGCATCCTCTATCTCCTGGACCTCTAGTCCTATCTCTGCAACTGTCTATAGCGCTCTGTACTACATTGTTTTATACTGCACTGTTCTATTTCTCCCTAGGAAGGTTGAACTTCACAATCTTGACTGAAGGAACGTTCTCTTTTGAAACTACTGGTTCTCTTTTCTTTGCACGTGTTATTGTGGCCACTTCTAATTCCACTAAATTGGAAGTAGATTCTTGGGTCTTCTGTTGGATATCAGGAGTAGCTTTCACAGGAGCTGGAATTGGACAATCTTTTGCAGTGTGGCCTTCTCCCTTGCATCAACTATATAAGGGCTTGTAGTCCATAGACCTTTTAGGGTTTGCAGAGTTCAATGAGATATGAACCCTTTCTCCACATTTGTAACACTCCACTTATGTTATCCTTTGAAACTCTGAGAGAGAAACCTCCTTGGGCCAAAATTAGAACCGAATTCCCTAGGATTTGGTCCAATGTCCTGCATTGTCATTTTAGATTCTAGCAAGTTGAATCTTGCATCTTCATCTTTCTTTTTTCTTTCATGCATCTGTTTCAGAGAGCAAATCTCCTCTATATGGTTTTTCCTCAAATAGTATGAATAGAAGGCCCTAGGAATGGTTGGTTTTTCGGGTGCATTTAGTAGCTAAATGTCCTGCTTGATGGCGCTTTCTACACCATGTATTAGAATGCATCACATCTCTCCCACCTCCCACAGGAGTGGATATATTGGCGGTATTCACCTTCAACGTCTGTGTAGCAGTTCTATAATCACATCCATAAGCTCTTTTTTGATACTTGCGACTGAATTGGATAGGTAGTTCTTCAAAATTTCACCTCCTGGAGTACTTGGAGTAGGGTTTTGAGAAGCTTCTATAATCGCGGCATACACTGGTTGGGTTGATCCAGAGGGTCCTCTGTTCTGGTTTTAATTCAGAGCTCTTGTTGAGACTTGGGGTTGTTGGTTCCAGTGGGGTAGGATTCCACTGATGATAAGTCACCATTGGGAAAACTATTTGAGGCCACTGTTGTTGTGGTTGAACCATCATTTGAGGCATGCGACCACTGTGGATTAGGTGTACTCTACTGTAACACTATTTGCATTTGTGGGTAGGTGTAGGGAACTATCCTTGGGACTACATTTGGTGGGTATACCATTATTGGCATGGGAGAAGGTAAGAATCCTCTTCCTGAGGTCATTAACAACCTTGCTTCAACCTTGTCATATAGTCTTGCACCTTCCACTGCAGCTTGCAGATTGACTGGTCTTCTCAATTCCATGAACTTGTGAACTTCTGGTTGTAGGCCTCAAAGAAAAACCCCCTTTTGAATGCCTTCATGATTCTACTCGTTCACCAGAGGACCGACCTAGATTCATGAACTCCTCTCGCATTTGCTCTTCAAAACCTTCATGCCTGAATTTAGTGAGGAAGGCTATAGCTTCAGGTCTCGTCCCATGTGAAATTCCGCACCTTTGAAAGTGGCAGGGGATATTGCTAACCAATGCTCGGGGGTTCTGGCATTATTAGCCATACATGCTACCATGAACTCTACTACATGAACATCATGGTCTTCATTGTACTCTCCCTTTAATAATGGGCAATAGGACTACATTTGCTAGCCTATCATCATCAATATTTTCAGGATGGATTTGACTAGGAAGGGAACCTTGAGTCGCCATGGGGACTTTTGTAAAGAGTGATTTTAGGGTGTCAAAGGAGGATTCTGCTTGCAAGCTCGTTCTCGACCTTGATTTTTTCCTTCTCTCTTCTCACGTACCTCTAGACTCATTATAGTGCTTGCCTCTTGATTGCATCATTCATTAGGGAGTTCGCTCCACCAAGTTGGTCTATACTAAATTAAAACATAATTAGAGGGGCTCAAGTCTCTAGAGGATTCTTTGGCCAACATCTCATCTACTTCCTACTTTTCTACGTCTCTAAATTCAACTTTCAAACCATTATAGAGGGGAAGGTATTCCATTATGAAGATATCAAAACTCATTCTTCTAAGGATCGTTGTTGTGCCATCATCATAGTAATGCCAACTTCTAATGGTTTCAATCATGTATGTTGTGAAAAATACTCTATTCACTAGCTTTCAGTGGGTTGCTAATTGGACAAAGAGGAGATTGTCAATACACCATGCGTCCCATGTGTCCTACTATTGAGCATCCATAAAAAAATTCCAACTCTTTTCTTTCTTGTTTTCGTGAACATCCACTGACCACGGCTCCTGAAGCTTTTTCACGATCTTCCACTTGATGTTGTCTAGAAACTTCTCTATGAATGCTAGATCTCCCATGAATGATCATTCTCTCTGTTTCTGCACTTCAATTTGCTCCCAAACAGTTTGCTACCAAGATGCATGTCTCTGTTGCTTCAATAGGGAGAGAAAATAGTCCACCACATAGAGCCTACATCATGATGATAATATGTTTTTGCCATTGTGGGATGAACTTCTTGTGAAAAGTTACTTTGGAAATGAGAATATCCAATTCTTCAGTGGTAGAAGGAACTTTGCAAGCATCCATTGAATTCTTCTCTTCTTGGCAATGCTATTTCCTTCATTTTCAACCTCTTCTAATGCTTGTTGATGGCAGTCTTCCCCAGCTGCGCACAAAAAACATGGATCCCCAAAAGGAAAACCAAGGAAATAGGGTTTCTACTGCTCTTCTACTCCAAGAAAATCTATCTTGTATCATTAACAACCATCTCTTTCATATTTTATATGATCTCAACAAAGAAAACAACACCAAGAATAAGAAATCTTCACATAGCTTCATAGAAACGATTCTCCCACAGCTTTAACTTTAACAAAATCCATCATTCTCTTCAAATTCTTAATAGAATTCTTTGATAGATATTAAAAACACAAAAAAAAACTCCACTTTGAATGGAAAGATATCACATATGATTCATCTTCAAAGTTTCCACAACTTTTTCTCAAAATCTCTCATAGATAGATATATTGTTTGGCATAGAATTGGCTCTCTCTCTCTCTCTCTCTCTCTCTCTCTCTCTCTCTCTCTCTCTCTCTCTCTCTCTCTCTCTCTCTCTCTCTCTCTCTCTCTCTCAATTAATAGTACATCATCTACTCACTAAAATACTAAATAATCACTCATAATAACCCTTCTTTGGACGTGGATGCCTCTTCCAAGAGGTGTGTCTAATATGAAAGGTCACCAAAGCCATTACAGTGACTCTTCATAGCTCATCATTGTCACTTCACTCTAATCTTCTCTTGAGTCTTTAGTAGCTACTTCTTCCACTTCCTTGAGATATTGTAAACTTGAATTCACCTCTTTCCAAGGCTAGAAAAATTTCCTAAAGTTTCACATACATTTCATAGAACACTTACATAGGCATAAAGAATAGAATAAAATAGGAACAGAGGCTCTACAGAAGCTCAACAGGAGGGTTACAGAAGGTCAACAGAAAGCATCAAAACCACATAACTCATACTAAAACCATTCCAAACTATCAAAAAACATTCAATGAGATTTTGAAAAACCTCAAACTTCATCAATCATTACTCCATGCTTCATATAGAAGAAAAACAGAAGCTAAACATAACCAATCAGAACACATCAGAACATCATAGAGCCTCATATCTCTACTGAAAAACATCATGACCTTCTAAAACAAAATCAACCTCATCTAAAACACTCTCCAAAACTTATAAAACAACAAAAAATCATTCAAAATCCATAAAAAATAAACCATTCAGCCCTCAAAAACAACAAAAATCAACTAAAAAATCAAGTCATTTCAACATACAACCGTTTGATAAAAATGTCAAACAACATGACTTTGAGCAAGACAACCTAGTGCTATCGTAGTCTGTAAAGGGATGTAAGTAGAAGATGAAGTTCAGAGGATTAGGGCCTTTCAAGGTTTGCAACATAATTTGAGCTGGCAATGTAGAGCCCTAGAAGAAAAGGCATAGGTTGCTTCAATAGCAATCGCCTCAAGAAGTACTACCCCCCAATGCATCCACTGCACAAGCCTCCAATATTAGAATCCCTTGTAAATGTAAGAGTAGCCACCATCATTGAGATTGAGGATGAGAATGAGAAAATGATAGAACCTACCTACCTATGCATATCAGTGACTGCCTAAAAGACACATGTCTTGGATGCACTCATTGACGAGGGAGCTTATTGTAATATTCTTACACACGACCATTGGACCCTCATTAGTTAGCCCCAATTGTAGCCTACCAATGCTAAACTCAACCCATTTGGGGGATAGTCCTACTCACTGCTGGGAAAGTGCAAAATAGCAGTCTCTATCAAGATTAAAAGCCTATCTATGATCTTCTATGTGATGCCTAACACCAAGGCCGCTAGTAAGGAATCATTGCTAGGACACACATTCAAGAAACAAGCACACCGCAATGTCGACTATGACTTGTAGTACATTCAACTTTCCATAGGAAATATTCAGATAGTGATGGCTTTTAGCAAGGGCAGCATGGCTCCATCGCAATTTGCAGTGCCATCAGTAGAGGAACCAAAGTGCAAGGTCTAAGGAGGGGGGTCATAACTTGTCCCACCTTACCAAGATAAACCACTCACACCCAAAGGAGACACATCCAAGACCACTGAGCAACAGCTCAAATGGGTTCCCAAATGCCAACGGCAGTCACCTAGAAGCCAAATCGCACAAACATATGACCACAAAATATCACACCCTAGGCCTAGAAAGCAAAGCTGGCATTAAAAAAGTAGATGAATGGTCAAGTCGTGATGGGTATCCAAAGACCTATTACATGTTCAAGGCTACTATGAAGGAAATAACAGGATTTGGTTTCCCAAGTCTATGAGTAGCACGTGTGCCCCTCAATCTAGGCACTCATGTCCATCTCCACCAAATGGTAAGCCAATGAGGACAGAGAAACCAACAATTGATCCAAAAGGAACCAAACCCATCAAGCCCCAACATGTCTATTAACCAAACCCATCAAGCCCCAGTATGTATATTGACCAAAACCATGACCAGTTGCCCCTAGACCAACTCAACTTGACAATTCTAGTATTCTAATTACTCCATAAGTAGAGAATAACACATCAACTGAGGTGCAAGCCCAATCCATTGCACAAGAGGCCAATAGGTATCCTACAACCCAGAAGGCAAACATTAGTATTGGATTTATCTAATCTAGCCAAAACCCAACCTCCCATAGGCCTTGAACCCTCCTATAAGAGTAGATCCATCCTTGCCTTGGCCTTAGACCTAGCCACGAATATGGGGGACAACCTCATCACTTGTATATCAAATGCTTAGATGCCACATTCACCATGCTAGCAAAGAGCTATGAACGACTGGACTTAGGCCTCCTTGATGAGATATTAGCAATGGAAATATGCTCCTTGCCATGCACTTGAGAGGAATATGAGTTCATGTCCATCAAGATTCCCAAAATGGCTGAAGCCTTGATTGACAACGAGATCTCTCAAGAGCAAGCTTACACAAAACGGTTTATCACATCCTATTGCAAAGGAGTAAAGTCTCTGTAGCAGCAAGTCAAGAGCTAGAAGAGCCGACTAAGCTAGCCGAATTTGACTCTTCCTTTCTGCAAAAATGATATGCTTTGTGTCTCTAATTTGAACAACAGGGCTACCAAATCATGACCAATGACAAGGAGAGATGTGTCATTAAAAATGTTGAGTATGACCCTACCTATGTGGCTCCTATCTCATTCAGAGTCTTGACGATCATGTGCAAATGACCTTTAGAGGAATATGTCATGGTCCACCCCTATTTTGATCAAATCCTGACCGAGGAAGAACTGCATATTGCTAGTAGGATGAACTCTGATGACTTCCACACTAATGTCCTAACCTACATTACACACGTAGGCATTAGACCACATGACATGGACCATCATGCCCACTTGTAGTATAACCCAAACTTCTATGATTGGCTCATGACAAAATAAAGCATAGTACACATGAACTTCATGCCATTTAACCTTCATCCTCCAATCCTAGGAAGGATTTTCATCACTCCCACGGGTGGGGTGGGGGGGTGGGGGGGTGTGGGGCCGGGGGGGATAAGGCAGAAAAGAAGACACAACTTGAACCTTAAATCAAACTTTAAAAATTTAAAAAGGACTCATAAAAGTCACTTTGTACTTAAGGTAAATTTTCATGAACTGGGTGGAACTATATGGACTGATTGAAGCAAATATTTTCATTCTATACTTGAGTGCTTTATCTTTCCAAAGCATATATTCATAACCCCCTCATCTTTTTGCAAGAATTGATTTCAAGTAAACTAATAGTGAGCTATCGCATCATGAGAGGAACCGAGATGGCTGAGCATGACAAAGGCAGCAAGCTCCCATTCAAGGAAGAAGAGCAAGACAATTACAGCCTAACAACGGAAACAAGGGCCTTTAATCAACTTAAATTTAGAAGCATTCAAAACTTAGAAAGTGTGGTGATGAAAGAGCAAGCGGTAAAACAGATAGTCGACCAAGGTAACCTTGGTAAATTTATGGAGAAAATCGGCCAAGCCATTGAATATAGCAAGTGCATTGAATTCCTACAAAATTTCGATGCGAACATGAACCATGACACCATGACAGTGAGATAGGGAGGAGAGATTCGCAGAGTAGAAGTAAAGTTGAGCCCCAAAATGGTAAAAAGAGATCTAGGGATGGTCAACGAGCCCAAAAGGCAGTCCAAAGAGATGTTTACAGTATGCTAGGGATGGACAAGGCCCAAGTGTACACAAATGATAGAGTTAGCTTAGCAGACATCCCTAAATCAAACATCTGGCTGTAAGTAAAGATAGTCTATACTCTATTCTTCAATCAGAGGTTCAATGCCTTAATGAGCAGGATTGGAGTGCCACTGCTCGAGAGCCTCGTGGCCAAGTCTCTAGATGAGATCAATTGGAATGGCTATGTGCATAAGACCGTGGAATCCTCAATGAAAGTGCTAGCCACAGGAGCCCAAATAGTAGGTGGAGAATCTTCGGCTTCCATAGCAGAGACGAAAAGGAAAAAGCCAATAGATAAGGCCTTCAACTTAGGCTTTGGAGGTGTACTCATCGCCATCATCTAGGAGGTCATTGGTGACTTGGAAAGACATGAAGTAGTAGAAGAAACCCCCAAGCACTCACTAGCCCATAGATCGCTAGTGCCATCACCCGAAAAGAGAGAAGCTTCACCCCAAGCCCACCAATAACAAAAGACTTGAAGCTCCAAGAGAGACACCAAGGAAGACTGTAAAAGAATATATCTTGTAATATCAACAAAATTTTTTTTCATTCTTTAGAAAACCACAACAACGAAAAGAACACCACTAGCAAGAAATCTTCATGTAGCATCATAGAAACAATTCCCCCAAGGCTTTATCTTCAACAAAATTGATCATTCTCTTCATATTCTTCATATAATTCATCAACCAACAAAGAGAACACAAAATAAATACCAATTTGAATGGAAATAATCACATATGATTCATCTTCATTGTCTTCATAGTTTTCTCTCACAGTCTCTCATAAATAGATACATTGTTTTGCATAGAATTAACTATCTCTTGCATATGATCTCTCTCACAATAGTACAATCTCAATATTATATCAAAAACCTCCCTATAATACTCAATAATCACTAACAATAATCCTTGTTAGGTCGTGGATACACCTCCCAAAAGGTGTATCAGATGCAAAGAGGCACCAACAACATCATAGTGTCCTGTGAGATCTGGCTTCTGTCACTGTTCTTCTGTAACCTTCTATGAATCTTCATTAGCTAATTCTACACTTCAATTAGCTTGGATAGATATTCCATTCATCCTTTTCTAAGACAAGAACACTTCCCAAAACATCCATACATCCAACATAACACTCAACAAAAACAAACATCACATACCACAGAACAACATGACAACAAAAAAACAGAACTATAGAAGCTAGAGAACCTTGTAGAAGATCAACAAAGACCATAAAAACCATAAAAACCAAACCAAAAAAAATTCAATCTTTTATAAACCTTTTAACACAACCTCAACCATATCTTAAAACATCTATTCAACCATCTCAACTACCACAATAGAAACAAAACAGAAGAAAATCATACCTTACAGAACCAAACAGAGAGAATCACAGAACCCTTTAAAACAACATATCCTCATCAAAAACAAACATAAACCCTTCAAACATACTCAAACCATTCCAAACAGTTCAAAAAATCTTCAAATTCAAACAATCAATCACCAAAAACAACCATTCAATAACAAAAACAACAAAAAATCATCCCAAAAAACAAACCATTTCCACACTCAACATATTTCCACACTTAGAAAGGAAGCATCCTCGTGACCTTAGAAAGAAAAGGAGAATAAAAGCTCTAATATTTGCTAAAAATAATCTTTAATCCATCACAACTCACCAACTACTATCACTTCCCGAACATATCAGCTTCATAAAACCTGTATCTAAAACACATATGAAAGGAAAACCAATAATATCAAGAACCATTCCAACATTGTAAAACCAAAAAAACTCAAACTATTAAAGGATATAAAAGTTCGGCATTCAAGTCTTCAACTGCAACCATGTTATAACTAACATCTTCACAGCTTCATCTTCATTAGCTCCACACGATCAAAATTTTTTAAAAAAAACACATCACCCAATACAAAAAATACCCATATACAAATATACTCTGAATGGCATGGATCCCCCAAAATTGGAGAGAAACAAGAAGTTTCCATTAAGAAAAAGATGATACAATCATGAAAAGATCCAGTGCTAAGTAGGATGAAGGTATCTCTTCTTAAAATATATATTAAGCTTGAGGCACTCCAGAGCTTTATTCTCATCAACAAAATGCTGAGGCACATTTTGGAGGAATTGTAAACAACACATCCTTTCCAGTAAGATAATGAACCTAGTAGGGAAGGCCTATGCAAAGTAGTACAGAACATCCATTTGAGCAACAACTACATACACGGGATCTATGATCAGTTGGGGGATACTCTTTCGAGTATTCAGGTTTGGCTGCTGATGGATGAAAGAAAGATACCAACAAAAATGAGCTACAAGATGGATAGTGGTATCCTTAGAAGTAACATGCACTTTGGCAAAATGAAGGTAAGATTTTGAACATGATGTAGACGTATCCTAGGGCCCTAGAATAATAGGCCACATTTAAATACTGGTCATGTCACATAATCATGCAACGTCCATTGTTGTCGACGAAGAATATCATGATCATAGCCAGGTCTATCCAGTATTGACTGAGGAGAAAAGTTAATGTAATCAGATGGAGAGGGCAATTGAATAAGAGGAGAAGATTTCAATGGAGGATAATATAAATCATAAAACAAGGATAAATGAAGTGATAAGGAAGATGGAAAAGATGGAGTATTCAACAAAAAGGTTTGAAGGGAATCTGCTGAAAAAATAGAAAGAATAGAAATGGTAGGAAGAGGTTTAGAAGGGGTAGGAGATATCATTGGATTAGCAATAAAAGGGCAAATGGTAAAAATAAAAAAATATGAGGAGATCGAGAAGGGGTAAAAGATAAAAGCAGAATGGGATCAGATTGGAGGAAAGAAAGGAAACATAAAAAGGGAAATGATAAGATACGAGGGAATAAGACAAAAGCACATACATAATAGCTTGCAAGTTCACATCTCCCACATAAAAAGTCAAGTCCTCCTCATCAGGGATTTGCAAATGGCCTGTAAGATACAGAAAAGATAATAACTAGACCTCATGGGAAACCAGCTCATCCACAAATCTATCAAATACAGCTCTCAGTAAGTCTGCAGACCACAGATTTGACCACCCATCCTCTGGAGGTTCCAAATCCACATTGCTCAAGGGTATATACCAGGCAAACCTCTCCTGATTATATTTGATCCAAAAGGATGGAGGAGGAGACACCAATTCAGTATCACAGATAAAATCTTGTTGCATGCAATCCATACGATGTTGTGAAGGCGGTCCACTTTAGCAGAGAACCCATCACATAGTTTAGCTTTATGTTGCAACTGATCAAGCTCCACTTTGAAAGACAAAATAGGAGATACATGAGATGGAGAAGGAATAGAAAGAACAGCCACTTGTTGGTGAATTTGTGCAATAAGTTTCTTTTGGGACTCTACAGTTTCCTAAGAGTGTTGCGACTGACCCTCACTAGTACCAAGTTTACTAGCCAAAGTGACCATTTCCTCAAGGGAAGAATTTTTCTCAAGCCTCAGAGATGCATTCTCCTCCCCCAATTTAGCGACCTTAGATTCCAGCTCTTGAATGGCTGCCTTTTGTGAATCCATTAAGGCTATGGCAATAGTCATTTGTTTATGGATATCATTGAGTGTAGCCCTTTCTGAAGACAAATCCTCCAGTGCTTGATTTAGCTGACTAGTTAGGGAATCCACCTTGTCTTGCATGGAAGTGTAAACATTTTTGTACAGTGTCTGAAGAGAAGAAGTGAGGGAGGTTTCCAGAGTAGACTGGACACTTGAAACTATCTGGGGAAGCATGGATCCAGCTAATAAGGTTTGTAAAGATGAAGGGATATGCGAATCTAGCTGTCCTTCCCTTTGTGTTGCAAATAAATTGGTACATGAGAGGAATGAAGGAAGGGCATTGCCAGAAACAGTAGGAGCAGATGCAAGTACAAGGGAATCTAGTACAAGAGGACTGGAAGGACCCTTCATACGAATGCGTTTCTATCGGAAAAAAAAGGGGACTCTCCATCTTCTGAATTAGATTGCATGGAGATGGAGGAGAAGGGACTGAAGGTGGAGGCTGCATTGGCAAAGGAGCAGGATCATGCACTAAGACACCACCAGGAGGAGGTGTAAAAGTGATAATACGCTATAAGAAAGTACCATAGGAGACATTACTGAGTTGACCCTTTCGTACTCGCTGAAAATATTGATTCATTTTGGATAGTAGAAAGCCTGCCCAATTGAACCTAGCACCCTCTAGAATCTTCACAGAAGCTGTGAACAATTCCATGGATAGATACTTAGATGCAGATTTGCCCATCCTGGAGGAACTGTCATAGCTTCTTCCATATGGGAGAAGAGATATGGGCAAGAGATACCCCTAAACGGTTAATAAGTTGGTTGAGAAGCATGGGGTAGAAGTTTCCTCCTTCAAGAGCTTGACAATCTCTTCAGCAGTAAGTAACTGGTTACCGCTGGGCACAAATGAAGTAGAAATGGGCAAGCACATAGCTTCATTGATATTAGCTATAGATAAACAGAAGGTGCAGTTATAAACCAGACCAGACTGGTTTTTATAAGAAGCCAAGAAGAAGTAACAAAGCTTCTCATCCATAGGTGGCAATGTGAGGGCAACAAATGGTTGGAGGCCAGCACGTCAGATGCAATCTGCCTCTAAAAGGAGGGAATAATCATGGACTGCGAGGGAAACATGCTATACCACGATCAGAGGGGTAGAAGAAGGTGCCACTCAGACTATATCAAAAACCTACACACACACAAAACCAGGAATAAAAAGAGAAAACTTGCAAAACCCACAAACAAAACCACCACTGAGACCATCAATAAAAGAAATATTTATGACAAGACTGACTAGACTGGACCACCATCCCAAGCAAACCACAACCTACAGAAAAAATTCAACATGACCTATGCACACGTGTGACTAAAAGCTTCGTGATATTCATGACAATCAAGTACCTTGATCTCCATAATCAAGTAGGCAAAAAGAAATATATAAATTCCAGCATACCATAGCCCGAACACTAACTCAAAAAGTCATGTCTGAATCAAAAACTCTGATCGAAAATATAAAGAACACTGATCAGACTAATAATCCCAAATCCTGCATAATGTTTAGTGTCCTACAGTGCGGTGAAGTGGGTGGGTGAAACTAACGACTCATTTTTTTAGATGATCAATTAATCACCGTTCATTGTTATTTAATTCGTTAATGTATGGTGAGTCGGAAACATAGCCCAGTCCCTCTCAGACTTGACACAACTTAACTTGACTTGGTCTCTATTGATGCAGTTCATTTTTACAATTATATGATGTGTGACACTTGAATGCATGCATGCGTAACTTTGGGGGGTTCATTTCAATTACAATTGAAATGTGTCTGTAACATGTATGCGTGTGTACTTGTGAATGGTTTTTAATTTACAAAATTTAAGTGGGTTATACTGCAAAGGTGTGTATGCAACATCGGAGTTTCTTTTACAACTAACGTCCGGTTCATTTTTTTTAAACAATTTTATGATGTGCATTCTATTAATTTGATGTGTGCAACGATCAGTTGATTTTTATTATACTTAAATGTGTGTTATGGTGCAACATGAGAGAGGAAAAAAGAGAAAAAACCTTGTGATGTGTGGGTTTGTTTGCAAAGTATGATACCACATCCTCAAAGATGGAATGGGCAATCCACAAAAATCCACAAAAAACTGACAGAAGGTCAACTAACAATAATCGTCCTGCCGTACAGAAAAAATAGAAACCAACTAACACCTTAACCAAACAAAAAAAATGATACGCATGACCAAAATAAATAAATAATGGATGTGAAGGAGAAAATTTTGATCAATTAAGGGGAATTTTTTTTTCTCGTCAATGATGTATAAGCAACATTTTGGTTTGTTGTGGTTTCTTTTATTTTTGTTTATTAAAAAAACATTAAATGGAAAGAATTTGGGGAAGTATGATGGAAACGGTTATTTGTTTTTGTATTAAAAAAAAGCAAGAAATGGATTTTCCCACCACGAATGCTAAAAACCATTTTGTTTTAGATTTTTGGAAAATTTTCGATCATATTTTTGAATTTTCAAAGGATTTTAAATGATAAGTACATTTTTATAAGATTTCCCCATGAAAGAATTATGTCCCAAAAAATATGTTGATATTTTCCAAAAATTTGTCCAAAATATGAGAGAATATGAATGTGATTTTCTAGAAAAAAATTTGGGGGAAAATTTTTTCTGCTTTTTATGTATATTTTGGAATCTTTATAAATTTTCATCATTTTATGAATGAATTTGGCCAGTTTTAATTTTTTTAAAAAATAATTTAATTGCATTTTTCATGAGGAAAATTTTGCAAAATATGGGAAAAACTTTTCAACAATTTTTTTGTAACTTTTTGAAAACTTTTATGATTTTTTTTAATTTTAAATTTTTTTTAATGGATTTGATGATTTTTAAGGGATTTTCACGATTTTAAGAAAATGAATACCTGAGTATGCCCATGTGAACAAAAATGACCTTGTATGCCCATGAATGAGTCCTCGCGCGTCCTCGCCCGTGAACACTTGCAAAGACCACGGACACACCGACCACACATGGCTGCGTGTAAACATCCCGCTAAGAAAACCCGAAAGCACATCCACGCGTGTGAACATGTATGAATCCATGCATTGAGACACGATACGCGAACCAATGCAAAAAAAAGGGACCCCGCATGGGGAGGAACACGCATGCGCGGGTAGAGGGGACACAACGGGATGGGAGGTGGGATTTTGGTGGTGGGTTGAGGGGGGGCTGTGTAAGAAAGGGGGCATGTGGGGGGAAGGGGGGTTTGCGGTGAGGATGAGAGGGGAGGGTGGGAAAGGGTGCTTAATGGGGGGTGGGGGTAGTGGATGCGAGGGTGGGAAAAAAAAAGGGGGGAATGGGGGCTAGTGGGTGTGGGAAGGTGGCCGGGTGATGGGAGGGGGCGGGGGGTTGGGAGGGGGGAGGGAAGAAGGAGAAGAAGAAGAGGAAGAAGGGGAAGAAGGAGGAGGAGGGCGGTGGAAGGCAGAAGGAGCGCGGGTGCCCATATAATGCCTTCTTTAGTTTAGAAAGTTTGTTCTCTTACTAAAGGATAATCACTACAAATTTTTCACCATCCCTATAAACATATAAGTTAGTACTTGATGCATATCTATGGAGGTTTAAACCTAAAGAGAATATATATATCCACTAGTACCATCCTTTTGGGCCTTGTTCTTACCCCCATACAATGCCTTCTTTAGTTTAGAAAAAAAATTATCTTAATAAAAGATAATCACTACAAACTTTTCTGTTCTTGGGCCTTATCCCAAAGATATATACACTAGTACCATGCTCTTGGGCCTTATCCCTGCCCACATAAAATGCCTTCTTTAGTTTAGAAATTCTGTTCTCTTAATAAAGGAGTTCAAACCCAATGTCTAAGCTACAAAAACCTCCTATTTGAGGTCGATATAGCATCCATTTGATAAGCTAGCCATTTCTTGTGAGCCACTACACATATTGTATAGATAGTGGTCATTCTGATAGTTGGAGAAAATGATTCCTTAAGATCAAATCCTTTAACCTATGAAAATCCACATGCAACTAATCAAGCATTGCACTTCTCTAAGCTACAATCAACCTTGTACCTTATATTTCATACCCACTTAGTGCCAATAATCTTCCTCTTTTCTAGCTAATCCACTAGTTCCCAAGTGTTATTCTTCATTGTGATATCATACTCAACTTGCATAGCTCTCTCCATGCTAGATTAGAAAGTGCATCTTCCAAGTCTGTTGGATCATTTATTTCTCTCATAATGTGAGACACCATCAAGGCCATATTGCCTATGTGAGCAAAAGTCTTCCTTTGCTCTATTTTCTAAGACCTCCTTGTTCCATTTGACTTTTTCTCAATAGTTAATAAGCATAGGATTATTATGATCATAAATTTTCTTCGCCCATTGTGGCAATGGCTTTTCTAATGGTGTGATTTTAGATTGCTGAGCTTTCTCCTCATCATCTAAAGATGATGCTCCCTTCTCCTTGTGGATTGGAATAGCTCTTAAGATAGGTTAATGGTAGACTATCTCTTCACTAGATGATAAATTGGAAGCTTGCATTATCCTCCTCCATGATATATGGGTGCTCCTTAAACACCAGATCACAACTCAATATGATCTTATTTGCCTCTTAGTCATACAGTTTGTAAGCCTCTTGCTCATCATTATAACCCAAGAAGATGCATTTAGTGCTTTTGGTTTTAATTTATTCCTCTTATCCTTTAGAATGTATGCATGACATTAACATCCAAAAGTTCTAAAGTGCAAGATATATGGTTTCTTATCAATATAGGTCTCATGAGGAGCTTTTCTCTTAAGAGCCTTCGTGTAGCTCTTATTTAGGCTGCTAGCCGGGCTGCCAGCGAATCGGGGAGCCACCGCCACTAGTGCACAGAGAGAGAGAGAGAGAGAGAGAGATGCATGGAGCCATGACTCACGAGATTAGTGTAGAGAGAGAGAGAGAGAGAGAGCTATGCCTGGAGCGGCCCTGGACCAGTCACCAGGGCCGCGGTGGCACTGGGTATTTGCACTACATAGGTGCTGAATCCTGATTCGCTGGTGAGTCGCGACAGAATCGCGAGAGAGAGAGAGAGAGAGAGAGAGAGAGAGAGAGAGAGAGAGAGAGAGAGAGAGAGAGAGAGAGAGAGAGAGAGAGAGAGAGAGAGAGAGAGAGAGAGAGAGAGAGAGAGAGAGAGAGAGAGAGGGAAAAGAGAGAGAGACCTAGGAAAATATAACATGTGAAATTCCACATGCAACCTTGGTGTAGTTGGTCTGTTTATTTGCTTTGAATGAGTTAGAGATGGAGATCACAAATAGTAGATTATATATCTCAAAATGTTAGGTCATTTGAAGATCACTTAGCATAATAAATGTGATGATATCTATCCAAAAAATCTATTGCTATAATCAAAGAAATTTTAAGATGACTTATTTAGGTAAGTGCCAAGTTGGTGTTTATTAATAAGATATAGAAGTTCTTTCAAATTGCAAAGTAAAATAGATAGATTAATATTGAGGGTATTTACAAACAATATTTACATGTAGTGGGGGATAAACCCACTTAGCCTAAAGATTTGCTAGGCAAAGTAGACCTACTTTAAAAGCATACAAGGCATTTCTTAACTTGTTCAAGGTAGAAACTTGAAAGTATTTTCTTGGTACAATCATCAATAATCCTAGTAACAAAGACATTGGGTATTTTTTCCACAAGCACCCTACTCCTAGTCTTCCAGAATCATTTTACAACCTTAGGACATGCAAGGTTACATCACTCCAATGAATTCGAACTGAGATCTATGTAATCACGAAAAAGAGTGAATCTCTAGAAATATTAGATTTGAAACCAACCTTGAGGAACATGCTTTAACACTCTCTAGATTGTTGTGGAACCACCACTTTTGCACATAAGACACAAGGTAGAGATTGATTTGAACTTTGAGATTCTACCTTTGGTTGGAACCTTCCTAGAGATTAGCTTACAAAGAGTAAACTTGAGCTTGAGAGAGGGAGTCCTCTTCTATACTCTAGTTTAAGGAGGGACGTGGTGGTAAAGAGCAAGTGATGCATTTCTCCATGTATGCATTCAAGCTAAGATTTAGGCTTTGAGAGAGAGAGAGAGAGAGAGAGTGAGTGAGTGAGAGAGAGAGAGAGAGAGAGAGAGAGAGAGAGAGAGAGAGAGAGAGAGAGAGAGAGAGAGAGAGAGAGAGAGAGAGAGAGAGAGAGAGAGAGAGAGAGAGAGAGAGAGAGAACTTGCTTGATATAGCCCCACCATAGAGAGTGTGGTAACTCCACCTTTGTCTATAGTCAATAGAGATCTAGTTAGGAAAATCAACAAAGGAGAGAATATTGTTTTATTAGTGCAATAAGTTAATTTAAGGTTTTCTCTTTGAGAGAGAGAGAGAGAGAGAGAGAGAGGTGTGTGTGTGTGTGTGTGTGTGTGTGTGTGACATGCACACGTGTGTGAAATCTCATTCTTTTGTGTTTATTTTTAATGAGTTTTCAACCCATACTTCTTCAATATGTTGACTACTCTCTTCCATGGCTCTCTATTGCATAGGCCTTCTCATACTATTACCAAATGAAGAGAGAGATTTATATATGTATATATTTATATATATATTTATTTAATACATATTAAAATAAAAAATTTATGAATAACATAATATTTATGAATTTGTAATATTCATGCGTCGAGTTTATGTGCTACCTCATTGTGTCATATGATGTCTTGTATATTCATTGATTATTTCTAAGCAATGACTCTTTAAAATCTAATTTTTTATAAGTCATTGTACTACAATTTCATAAATTTACATTAGGTTTCTAAAAATTGATTTTTTATGTTATTGGAAAACAGAATTCACTATGTCAAAACTTGAGCAGTCTTCTTTGCTTGGTAGGCGTGGCTTTATTAAAGTGCAATCAAAGGGAAATGAGGTATCATGATCTAAGCATAGAAAGCTGGTAACCAAGAACCATATACACTACAAGGATTTGAGCTAGTAGCGACGCCAATTAGCGATGGCAGATAGCGGCGTCGCTATTTGCATCGCTATTTGTGTCGCTAATAGCGTCGCTAAATGCGACGCAAATAGCGACGGGCCACAGGGAAAAAACGCGGCCGAAACCCGAGCGCGGTTTTCATTTCTTTTGCTCCATTGAGAGTTTTGAGAGGGAGAGCGAGGGAGAGAGTGACCGTCGTGAGAGAAGGAGAGGAAGAGACTTGCTGCCGCCGCCGCCGCCGTTGTTCGTGAAGGAGAGGAGGAGCCTTCATCGCAAAGAGAAGCCGCCCCACGCTTGCCATATCTCATCGGTGAGTCTCCCTCTCTCTTTCTTTTGCTTGTTCAAGGTTTAAATCACTCTCTTTTGCTTGTTTAGGAGAGGAAATGAAAGAGAAAGAGAGGGAGAGGGAGAGAGAGGGAGAGAAAGAGAAAGAGAGGGAGAGGGAGAGGGAGAGGGAGAGAAAGAGAAAGAGAGGGAGAGTGCATTCTCTCTCTCCCTCTCCCTTTTGCTTGTTTATTGTTTAAATCACTTTTTTTTTGCTTGTTTAGGAGAGGAAACGAGAGAGTAAGAGAGAAAGAGAGGGAGAGGGAGAGGGAGAGAGAGAAAGAGAAAGAGAAAGAGAAAGAGAGGGAGAGGGAGAGGGAGGGGGAGGGGGAGGAAATGAGAGAGGGAGAGAAAGAGAAAGAGAGGGAGAGGGAGGGAGAGTGCATTCTCTCTCTCCCTCTCCCTTTTGCTTGTTTAATGTTTAAATCACTTTATTTTTTGCTTGTTTAGGAGAGGAAATGAGAGAGAAAGAGAGGGAGAGAAAGAGAGGGAGAGAGAGGGAGGGGAAGGAAATGAGAGAGGGATAGAAAGAGAAAGAGAGGGAGAGTGCATTGTCTCTCTCCCTCTCCCTTTTGCTTGTTTAATGTTTAAATCACTTTATTTTTTGCTTGTTTAGGAAATAAGAGAGAAAGAGAGATAGAGAGGGAGAGAAAGAGAGGGAGAGGGAGAGGGAGGGGAAGGAAATGAGAGAGGGAGAGAAAGAGAAAGAGAGGGTGAGGGTGAGGGTGAGGGTGAGGGTGAGAGAGAGAGAGTGCATTCTCTCTCTCTCTCTCCCTCTTGCTTGTTTAATGTTTGAATCACTTTCTTTTTTGCTTGTTTAGGAGAGGAAATGAGAGAGAAAGAGAGAAAGTGAGAAAGTGAGGGAGAGGGAGAGAGAGGGAGAGGGAGAGAAAGAGAGGGAGAGGGAGGGGAAGGAAATTTAAGATAATAGACTTATCGATAATGGTATGCAATGTGCTTTGCCATGGGCCACGTACATTGGTGACTCTTTAAGATGGCTTAAAATTGGTCATGTCCTTCATAATGTCCAAGTAGGGGATCTAATTGTGATATGCATAATTCATTGTTTTTGTATTAACTTTATAGGCTTAACAAATTAGAAATCATGCCAACTATTCAACGGAAGGACTAAAAGAAAATGATACCCTAGCTAATGGTCATTACGGTACTTCATCAAAATGAACCCAAAAGTATTGTTATAGAAGAAGAATCCCTTAAATTGAGTATAGGATATTTTCTCTCAGGTCTTATGACTATGAGTAGAATTGATTGAAATAAATTTTATTACTATAGTTGATAAATTTCATAGATGGCATTAATTTTAATACGCGATCCTAGGACAAAAAACCACATTTCTAAGATGCTTTTTGTTGAGACTGATTTATTATTAGACTAAGAGATCCTCAATGATGCTCAAAATGGATTACTTATACTCAAAGCCCTCTAGTGCAGTTTTTTACAATAACGAATAATTATCTACCGAGACAAACAAATCCTTGAGCATGATACAAGGCCGAGATATAACATCGGAAAATCTCTCAACTACTATAAACAATGCAAGATTTATGGTCAACTTGCAACTTGACGTACATCTCCATAAAGCTATCCATTTAAGCCTCGTTTGTTGTAATGTAGATAAGATGGAAAACGAAGAAGGTCTTGTTGTTCAAGACCGCGAGACGTATCTTAATCAGCGTGTCCCATGTCCTTGCTCTCAATGCAAATTGGCAATTAGACGAAAACGCCGATTGTCTATAGAACACGTACGACGATTTGGCGAGTTTTAATCTGAGATCATTGATCAGGCGATTGCGGATTTTCAGCAAATAGTAATTTGAAGTTAATATTAATCATGCATTGTACTTGCAAGCTAATTGAAAACCATACACAATAAGATTGGGTCTTGTTGGCAAATTTTCTATTCAGGGGGGTGATGTCTCGACCCAAGGGGGAGTGCACCCTTTGCGGCCAATTAGAAGAGTTTGTGGACGTGCGATGGATGGATTGCAGGAGCCAATCCACCACTCGCAAGGCCCATCTATACCGTCAATGCCGCTGGAGACAGACAACCTTCCCGACCTACCTACAATCTTGGAGCCTGAGATGGAGGCAATGATCGATGCATTGATTCCCATGGATATTGAGACATCTGACCCGCTTAGAGAGGAAGCATCCATACCATTATATGATGGGTGCCGAGTATCTCGGTTGAAGTCATTGCTTGCACTCTTAAGTGTGCAAGCAAAATACGGTTGGAGCGATACGAGTGTGACTGAGTTATTCAGGTACCTTGCACATAGGCTTCATTGAAATTTTTTTTAACAGTATTATTGCAAACATTTGTGCTTTTTCAAGGTGTTTTATGATTTTTTTCAGGTTATTGAAATATCATATATTACCACCTGCAAATACCATGCCTGAGTCTCGTGATGATGCACGACATGTTTTACGGAAGCTTGGCATGGACTACAATAACATCCATGCATGTATCAACGACTGCATATTGTTTCGAGATGAATACGAGACTATGGAGACATGTCCAAAGTGTGGTGCTCACAGGTATCGACAGGACTTGCAAGGGCAAACCATCCCTCAAAAAGTTCTCAGACACTTTTCGCTCATCCCCCGCATAAACCACATGTTTCGCACGTCTGGCATGGCAAGCTTGACAACGTGGCATGTGCAGAATAGGTCCACGGATGGAGTTCAACGAATATCAGCGGATTCGCGCGCATGGAGCCACATTGATTCTACCTTCCCAGGCTTTGCGCGAGAGCCAAGGAATCTTCGGCTCGGTCTCGCCATGGATGGTGTGAACCCATTCGGTCTGCGCTCGACTTCTTACAGTGTGTGGCCTATAGTGCTTGTCAACTACAACATCCCTCCATGGCTTTCTACGAAGAAAGGACATCTCATCCTTAGCTTGCTCGTCCCGGGCCGCTACAAAGTAAAAAATATGGACATGTATCTTCGTCCATTAGTCGATGAGCTTAAGATTTTGTAGGAGGAGGGGGTCACTGTGCAAGATATGAGCAGGCGCGATGGTCGGCGGCAGCCAACATTCGAGCCATTCTCATGTGGACGATGCATGACTTTCCGGGATTGGGAGAGTGCTCAGGTGAGCATACCTCTGTTCTCACTGGTAATATCTATATTTTATTTCATTCAATCAAGTATTCACTAGGTCATGGCTCGCCTTACAGGTCTGGTTACCTCAGGTTATCATGCATGTCCATTGTGTGGGCCACAGATAGACTCCCGAAGGTCACAAACCATGAAGAAGGTGGTATATCAAGGACACGCCGCTTTCTTGCCGGAGGATCATGAACTCAGGGAAGGTTTTCTTGGACGACCTCCAGCACGTATGAACACTGCAAGCTGGTATGAGCTGAAAATGGTAAACCCGGAATCACATCCAAATGGAATGCGACGGTTCTCAGTTTTCTACGAGTTGCCATATTGGACCCACTTACAGGTCAACCACTTGTTGGATCCTATGCATATTTTCAAGAATGTGGGCAGCTTGCTATGGGACCACATCACAGGAAAGAGAGACACTATAGGGTCATGAATGGATTTGAAGGAGGTAGGTAAGATGGAGGCACTTTGGCCGCAGTCGAGTGCTGAAGGGGGAGTGCAGCTTCCTCGCACTCGATGGGTTTTGTCTACCAAAGAAGAGCGCATTGTGAAGCAAGTAATCAAGTCTATCCGCACTCCGACGGGTATGATGCGTTCTCTCAGGTCCGCATTTTCTAAAGATGACTAATTGTCGGGGCTAAAATCCCATGATTGGCATAAGATATGTCAAGTTTGTGAACAGAATGGATTGTAATTAGCGTGGGCATTTTGCAATTTGAAAAGTGACCATTATTCATAATGCTTTCTCATTTGTGGCAGTTTGTCCTACCGATCGCGATCGCATGATGCCTTACTCCAGAAATTCGCGGGGCCATTTACAAGTTGTCGGCTTTGGTGCAATGGATCTCACAGAAAGAGATTAAGACATCCTCTATTGAATCCGCAAGGCGGGGAGCAGTTGAGACGGTCTGTCTCTTTGAGAAATACCTGCCCACTAGCATGCTCACGATACAAGTTCACCTTCTTGTGCATCTTGTGGACGAAGTGGAGATTGCTGGACCTGTCCATACGCGATGGATGTTCTTCTTGGAGCGCTTCATGAAAACCCTGAAAGGCTTTGTGCGACAACCAGCTCGTCCAGAAGGTAGCATGGTGGAAGGTTGGTTGGTGTTAGAGGCGTTAGTGCATATCTCACAATGGCTACCAACGGTGGAACCAGACAATGAAATGCTATGGACGCTGAAGGACGATGATAGGCTGACTGGAGATGTGGTGGTTGGAAATGGGGTAGAAAAAAGAATGGATGCCTCAATGAAAGAGAAGGTGAATCGCTTTTGTATGTTACACCATGCCTCCATGGAGACGTGGCTTGCCAAGTACCAGATTGCAAGGCAAGATCGAGAGGAAGCGCGAGCTGAATTCCGATGCAGTACGCGTCACCGACCGATTCGATATCCCGAAGGCATGGAGGAGATGCCGCGGTTTATGTCAACACGATGGTTGCATGGAGCCTTGACCGCAGCATCCAGCGAAGGGACAGAGGTCTCAATGGAGGAGTGGGAGTTCTCGAGGGGATGTAGTCCAAAGGTAATGAGGGGTTTAGAATGTGTCGTATCTAAATTTGCTTGCTACATCTAATTTGAGTGTTTCAATCTACAGTACAAAATATATAGTGCAGCGTGGTCGCGAGGACGGCATTTTCGCTTGGAGCGTATTGACAAAATGCCCTCCATAATGGACTGTGGTGTCATGGCAAGGTTTGAGCAAGAGAGCCGGCGACGAGCAATGGATCCGAACACGGTTGTGGATGAGATGGAGTATTTTGGGAACTTGCAAAGTATTATTATGGTGGATTACCATAGCTTCTCCATGATACTATTCGATGTGCAGTGGTTCAAAGTGGTACTTGGAGGAGCTGGAGCAATAGTTCGACGAGGTCCATCTGGATTTCTCGAAATAGATTCGAAAAAAAAATGGACGGATTTGCGCGACACCTTTGTGTTGCCGGCCCATTGTGAACAGGTGCAAAGAGTCATTTGCTTGCTAATTGTAATACGACATGGTTTATGTCACAATGGTTTGAACTCGCTTTGTAAGTGTTTGTGAACAGGTAATCTTCTATCCAAACCCCCGACAACCTCGATGGTGGTATGTTATACCTTCAACTCCTCGAAGTGCGAGAGTATATGATCAAAGCGATGTTCCAGGCATAGATGAAGAAAATATGCAAATAGAGGGGTCGATATTACAAGGGGTGGAGGCCACCGCAAGTTTGGAGCCCGCATCGGCTAACAATGATGGAAATACAGAAGTCCAAGAATTTTTTGAGAATGAGGCAGACTCGTTCTTTTGTGGTGACATGTCTATCGACCTTCCACTGTATGCAGAGTTGTGTCAGGAGATTAACATGGGACCATAGAATACTTCATTCTTGGAGAATTGTATTACTCAATTTGTTGTTTAGATCTTCCATAAAGGTACATAAGATATGCATTTTAAGAGGGATTTTTCAAAAATGATTTATATTACTGTGCTTTGTATAGTTTAAATTGATTATTCTAACATCATTTTTTATCTGTGCAGGTGACATTTTCAGGATGAGTCGAGGGATGAGTGATGAGGAGTTTCAGGACATGATGGCACGCATGTCTCCAGATCAGCTCGCGAGATTCAGAGAGATGGCAGACCAGGAGCTGTCTCGTTCTTCGTCAGGGCGCTCTGCTAGATCTGCTTCAGCGAGATCAGATGCTTCAGCTTCAAGCAGACGGTCTCGACGCTCATGACTTGGGCCAGAGGGAGGGACTGCATCGGGATCAGGGGGTGCTGCTGTGGAGACCCGGACGTGGTGTCTCTGTCTCGTCGTTCAGCTGGAGCTGCGTCACCTCCAGGATTTGTCACACCTGTGGGGACATCTATTCCAGCTACTCCGGCTTTTGCGCAGCCGTCAGCAGGTGGCACGCCTTTTGGTGGCACTCCTTTTAGTGGCACCCCCTTTGGTGGCACCCCTTTGAGTGGCACTCAGAGAGAGGGTACCCCCGTCGGTACATCGGAGGTACAGGGGTCTCTTGGATATGCCCAGGAGCGTGGACAGAGATGGGAGAGGACCCATCTTAGGCAGACTCCTAGGGGTTATGGATACCTAGTTGATAGTAGGTCAGGAGCCATCATCATGAATGATGAGGGGAGGAGGGTGATGGCTCGCATGAGGGAGTTGTATCGACAAGTTTTTCGGCACAACGTCCTGGATCATTGGAAGAACATACTGGAGGGGAGCAAGGACTACATAGTAGCATCCTTGCACGAGGAGTTTCCGGTGCCAGCCGCAGTAGATAGATTCTCTACGGGTTGGATGATGGATTGCATGCATGCATACATGTCACATAGACGATCCGACGCACGCAAGGCAATCAAGAGTGGGGCTGCAAAGCCCGAGTGGTTAGATACAGATGACTGGTGCCGACTGAGGGAGGAGGCTACAGATTCGCCAGGACGTTGGAGTCAGTAGCAGCGGGAGGCAGCGAGGGCACGACTCGAGGCCGGAGTGGTGCATCATCTTGGGAGTGGCGGCCACAGGACATATTTGGAGGACTTTGTAAGTTTCTCTTTTGTTTTGCTTATTTGTTTTTTTGAAATATTCTTTGTACTGACAAGCATATTTCTAACAGTTAGCATTTTGTTTTCTTTGCAGCACTCCATTACAAATCGTGATCCGCAAGGCCTTGAGACTCGATATGCAGAGAGGCACGATCTCAATGCATTGATCGACCGATTATATAGACGCGGCGGCCCTGTAAGTCACTCATCTTTCTTGTCTGTAGTTACCATGAGATATTTGAATGCATTATTGTATGGTGGATTGATATGTTGTTTCTTTTTCTGCAGAATCCGTTCGATGCTCCTTTGCGGCGGGACGAGCTTTCGAGGGACGAGGATTTCTAGCTCGCCCTTGGATCCTTGGAGCTCACACACCTTTAGTTTTTAGTTCCCTGATCTATGTAGACATTTTCTATGTATTAGTGATATCCTTTCATGATTGTACCAATCGCATTTTATACGATCATGTATTTATTTCATGTATCAGTTTTATGATTTCAGTATACATTATTTTTGTTTGCAAACGCTTTGTATGCAGTAGTGCAGAAACTATTTTGTATGGCTCGCTGCCCTGCCACAAATTTTTTTTTTCCCTGTTACCGTCGCTATTTGCGTCGCAAATTTACTGCTCGCGTCGCTATTGGCCTCGCTATGAGCGTCGCAAATTTACTGGTTGAGTCGCTATATGCGTCGCTATATGTGTCGCAAATGCGATACATATAGCGACGCATATAGCGACGTTTCTATGGCATTGTCAATAACGACGCTTTTTGCGACGACAGGGGCAAATTTTGTTGTTTGTATTTTCGTCGCTTTAAACGTCGGTATAAGGTCTATATCTTGTAGTGATATGTATTGTTTGTAATAATGAAGCAGTTGATTTAATAAATGACGAATTCAAAGAAAAATATTAGCTTGTAGGAGATGTGGAAATGTTAAGACATCAAAAGGCTAGGGCTAATTGGAATGAAGCATAGACTTGAACTTTCAATTGGGCATACTTTAATCGTGAATTAGCTAGAATGTTTTTCACATTTTGTAAACAACATCCAAAATGCAAGATCAAATTTGGTAAATGTGGCTCAATAAATATCCAAATTAGTGCATTAATTGATCATGCAAAAACTAATTCTCATAAGCTAGCCACATATCACTGTGATGCCAAAAAAATATTAATAAGTGATTTATTAGGGAAAGAAAAAGGTAAAATTGATCATGCATGTAAAGTTCTATTTGATGTTGGATATCAAGTAGCAAAGCATGACTTTTCTTTCTGTTCTTACGAACATAGTTTAGAATTACTTGAGGTCCTTGATTGTGAATGCGTTCCTATCGAGATGTATAGAAATGATAGGGCATATGCCATGTTTATACAGTATATTAGTGAATTTGTATTTAAGGCTCAAATTGCTAAGATTAAATAGTCTCATTTTTTTAGTTTAATGTTAGATGAGTCTATAGATATAGGAAATAGGCAAAATATGTTGTCGATGTTTCTTTTTTGGATAATTATGAACCTGCCACCATGTTTCTAGGGTTAATAGAGCTAGATAATGGCACTGCATCTTGTTTGTATGATACATGCATTGGTTTCATGTCAAAATATGGGCTAGATATTTCAAAATGGGTTTGTTTTGGCTCTAATGGTGCCTCTGCAATGATAGGTTGTCATACTAGATTATCTACTAGGTTGAAAAGAGATAATCCTTCATATTCATTCCATTGCCCATAGGACGAGCTTATGTTTAGCTAACATAGTAAAAAATGTTGAAATTGCACAAAGCATTGATTCATGCATGAATTCAATTGCTTTTATTTTCTCAAAAAGTGCTTGTAGAGCTAAAGCATTAGAGAATTTACAAGAAGAGTTCAATTGTGTAGTTTTATATTTAAGTCATATTCACAAGGTAAGATGGCTTAGTAGAAAAATTGTTGTAAAAAAAGTGTGTGATTCTTATGGGGCAATATTAGCATATACTCAATTAGAAAATATGACTCTTTTTTATAAATTACCAAACTTAGAGTTCATGTATAATTTACATTTTCTATTAGATTAGGCATGTTGAGTAGAGTTTTTCAAAGTGATTTTGTGGATGTTATGGCCATAGCTAGCTTTATAAATACTGAAATAAGAGCATTAGAAATGTTTTTTGTTGATGATCCCATTGTTGATGTAAATGCGTGAACACATGATAGATGTGACTTTCACATCATACCCAGTTATGGACCACCAGATGGTCAATTGCATGCATGATATATATATATATATATATATATATATATATATATATATATAGAGAGAGAGAGAGAGAGAGAGAGAGAGAGAGAGAGAGTTTTGTATATGTGTCAATATTGACACTTAGTTATGCGTTTTCCTTTTTCTAAATC